>NC_080421.1:19901830-20541533 GCF_029873635.1 Malania oleifera | reverse complement strand
ACAAAGAAATATTGATATTCTGTTCTAGCAAATATTATTTTTAGGGTGTTATGTAGGAGGCCCTGCGGGTGTTAGGCTAATATACCATAGGAGCTTTTCAGTAATCAAGTAAGGGAAATATGCTATACTAGGTTGTTCTAAAATAATTTCTAGTATGAAATGTATATTTTTACTAGATTATTATTCACAGCATGACTTTTTAGAGTTTATTAATTATGAATATTATGTATTAAATTACTGTGTGGTTTGAGAATATAGGTATAGTGAAGAAGCAAGTTTTACAATATTTTCAAGATATGATTTATAGAATATACAACTAGTGGTTATGTTTTATAGTAATTATAGTACCATGATTATACAGTTTACAGTATCATGATTATTCAGTTTTCAGTACCATGACTTACAAATTATAGTTCAGTTCAGAGATACAAATAATACAGTTACAGTTTATTTCATTATCATGGTTTATACAGTTACTACAAAATCATGGTAAACAACTAGTTGTATATAGAAATCTATTATATAGTATCAGACCCTGTTGGACCATACAGTTACAGAGCACGGTACCGTTGCTACAGATATTTCAGTTATGAGTGCAACCACCTATTTAGATAATACGTGGTAGTAGGTCGATCATATAGTGCCCTTGATGTGGATAGGCTGCCCATCAGATATGGGTTGAGGTGGGCAGATCAGACGGAGGGAGTATAGTGATTTACCCTAGTCGGCCAGCCAGTGTAGATCCCGCCTATGGGCCGCACAACCCTGTCATGAGGGGTTAAATCATGACACACAATTATCCACAAAGAAAGTTTTCAGTTACTATTATGTATATACAGATTTATAGAAACAAGGAACATACTTATGTACACTAGAAGTATTTTCAATAGTAACCTATAATACTGTTATGTTAAGCAACATGGAAAGGGTGGTGGATTTTATCACTTGTACTGTATTTACATATTCAGTTATACATGATTATATGTAAATAAATTTTCATAATATTGTAGCTCATTTGCCACACACTAGTAATAGCATATTTCGTCTTACTGAGTGTTGACTCATCCTAGTGTTGAATCATTTTTCAGGTGATCCAGGTAGGAGTGCAGACCAGACTCGCATATAGAAGGGCCACAGTACTGCCCTATTAGTAGAGAGTGAGTATATCTTTGGGAGTGCTTTTGTATAGTTCTAGCCAGTTAAGGATATTCATGGGGAATAGTTATGTATGTATATTTCCGGAAACAAATTAGCACTCTAGTATTGTATACAATTACATATGGTTATGTTTATTTGATTTCTGCTTCTCGCTACTTAGGTTGATGATTGGGTTTAACCCAGTATGGTATCAAAGCATGTTAAATGTCATAGTATAAAAAAAAAAACATGGAAATTAAGTAAGTTGTTACAATGGCAATCCCGAATAATTCCTCTACCTCCTGAAGTACCCGGATTGCCCCTACAACTCCCCTAACAATTAAGTTTTATCCACCCTACTGGAGGTTTAACCTATGAAATAATTTTTTTTTTCAGGCCTATCGCAAACTCCCTGATGCTTAATTTGAAACTCATTCAAAATCTTAATGTCCGACTTCTTCAATTTTTGAAAAGAAATGGTGCTCTCAGGAATAAAACTAACCCAAAATCGAACACATCTCCATATCTGATATGCACTTTGAGATACTCCTTCCATTCTCGCTTTACATCTTCAATTATAGAGGCGCCACGTAATCAAACATAGAATCAGCCTAATTAAAATACCTTTAATAAATGATTTTTTTTGCATAGTGGAACCAATTTTCCATTTCATTTTTCCAAGGAAGAGATCGTTGGAAAGGAATCACCAATGCCACACTAGCCCGACGCCAAACCTCTGAAGCCACCTCTCCTAAAGAAAGAATATGATCAATGTTTTCCTGACTTCTCTGAATGCAGCAATCACAAACCGAAGCCATCGATATTCCTTTGGTATGAATTCTATCCTCTACAGCCAAGCATCTAAACCAGGCTCTCCATAAACACATTGAGATTCTTCTGGCTAATAAAGAATGCCGAAACCAGTCATTCCACAAAAAATTATCACTTCTGCTCCTCACTATCTCCCAAGCCGTTTTTGTAGAAAAGTTACCGTCTGGGGTAGGCTTCCAGACAAAAATATCCTGCCCACTTTTACCCACCGGCACCTGTTGCAAAATTTCCCTTGTTTTATTAGCACCAACCAATTCCCGTACTAAATCAGAGTTCCAATTATTATTTAACCAGCAATCCTTAATACACAGTTTCTTGTTCAAAATATCCTCAGTGCTCATAAATAACAGGCCTGATAATAGTTACCTGTCGAACCAAAAAGAATACACAGTTTCTAGTGTATTTATATTATTAATCCTTGCTTCTGTATCCAATACCGTATATTTAGCATTTACTTATTTCTTTCCTTTACTAGTTGGTTTTTAAAATTTTAAGCTTATAAATATCAATTTAAAAAAATCATAAATGCATTTACAACATAATCTTAGTGATCTTAAAAATAACTTCACCATTTATACCTTTCCTAATCAATGCATCATTCAACCATAATCTAAAGGTTAGTCAAGATGTTCAATTCAAATAATCAAATTTATAACTTGTGAAACGAAATAAATCAATTGAAACTAAGCTGGATTTTGAAAATAGATTACTTTCAGTGCATTACCTTTTGCTTATTAATAGCTACAAATTGCTCTACTTGTTATAGTGTTAATGTTTATGGGAAACAATGATATGAATGTAGAGCAATGATACATCATGGCTTAGTCAAAAAAATATGCACAAGGGGAAATTTTTTAACACTTTAAGTGTGACAAAGTTTAGGACTAAAGAATGTCAAGGAATGTGTTGACTTTATAGGTCACACTCGGATTTGATAATGACAAATACTCTAGTATTTGATGACTTTTAGGTGTATGTGTAGGTTCATTTTAGCAGATCAAGTACTGACACGAGAAAGCAAAGCATGAAGACCTTGAAGATTTTCATGTTATAATTCATTTTATGTAATATGGGTCTATAATAGTAATTATGATATAAGGTCTGTAATAATTACCTGCATGTCATGCATATAGGATATACTATAAGCTCAGTAAGACCCTAGTGAGACTTTAGGTCCCAACACAAATGCACAATCATGCCCCATAATAACTTGCTCAATCAAGGGATCAAATTGAAATGGATTGAACATAATAGGCATAAAATGAGAGAGGTCGGGCAACTGAAACCCAGATGTTCAAATCACTTCGGGCACCCAAACCGTTGGGAAGTCAACGATTTAACCAGGCTTCGGGCGACCGATCCTAAAATATTAACATGACAGATATTATTATGAAATAGTCATGTATCATTATTTGGAAATATACTATATGTTATCAGAACCCGGATGACTTGGTTTAGGCTTTCACGAAGCACAGTATCGTAGCTATATGATCAAAATCATGTATATGTTAGTGCTACCACTTGTCGTAAGAGGCAGTGGAAGATCGGCAGTCGATGTGGTTTTATGGTAGTACAGACGTCCCTCTAGTGTTCGGACCAAGAGGGGCAGAACCATCATACTTACTGACTTATATTGATCTAGCGTGGTCGGCCAGCCATTGCTAAGTCCCTCGTTCGGGCCATACAATCTAGTTATGTGGGGGTAAGACATGACACCAACCAGCTATCCATCCAGGGTGTTATTTCATTTACAGTTATATGAGATGATTTTTATGCATAGAAATTCAATATGTTATACCATGTTATGATAAATTATGTTTTTCCCAGATATGATTTAGATAGTTTTATCAAATATAATTTATGTACTGTTATATGTATAACACGAAAATATTCATGTTGTAACACACTGATATTAGTTTATTTCCCTTACTGAGAGGTGTCTCACCCTAGCTATATAAACATTTCAGGAGCCCCACATAGAAGAGCGAATAGAGCTCCGCAACGTTAGAGTTCGACTGTTCTACCCTGTCTGAAGGGTAAGTCATTTTGTTAGGGTCTGACCGATTTTTGGGTGGCGACACTAGGGTACTTTTTAGTTATTTTGGGATGTGTGTATGTATATGAAAGTTGTAGTAAAACTCTGGTATTGTGTTGGATGGATGATTTGATATGTATATGATTTTGTGTTTCCCACTGCTTAGGTATTAGTGTTGTATTCCAGGTATATCTCTGGTATCCATTGGTCCAGGTTGATTATATTTTATCTAGATTATTATGTTTAAAAAAAAAAAATACTTTATGGTAAAATAGGCAGGTGGTTACAGATGAAACTAAGCTAAAAATTTTATGATAAGAAGGAATAAGAAAGAAGACATAAAATGTAATTTCACGTATGGTAGGAGGAATATTAAAGAAAATATTAAACTTGATGGTCAAAAAATTAATATCACTTGTAGATTTGATAACTTGGATATATTATCAAAACTAAAGGAGAAATTGAAGAAAATAAAATGCATCAAGTAAAAGAAGATTGAGTAAGATAAAGAAGTGTTTTAGGCATATAGTGTCATTATAGAATACTCCTAAAATTTAAAAAGAAAGTTTTATAAGAAAGTAATAAGACTAACTATGCTATATAGATAAGAATGTCGAGAAACTAAGAAATAACACATTCAAAAAGTAAAATTTTTCAAAACAAGGATGTTAAGGTAGATGAGTGGTATAATACTAAAAAATAAATTGAATAACAAACTTATTTATTATAAATTAGGCATAACACTTGGAGAAGATAACAACTGATCAATTGAGATAGTTTGGGCACTGCCGATATAGGCAAATAGTGCACTACAAAAAAAGTGAATTAGCTACTATTAGTGGTAGTAGAAGGAAAAGGAATACTCAAACTAACTTGAAATAAGATAGAAATTAAGGGTTTAACAACCTATAAGTAGTGAGAGACAATTGCTTATGATCATGTAAATTGATGTAAATGGGATTCATGCATGTAGCTAATCCCACCTAGTGTAATTAAGTTGAGACTTGACTTTTGTTGTTGTTGTTTATATGTTTTTTCTTTTCTATGTAATCATCTCTTAATTGTAATGAATTGACATTGATCAAGGGAAATTTGAGATTAAGAGAGAATCTAGTGCCAAAATTGGTTGGTCCATTATTAAGAAAATCCATATTTTAAGTATAATAATTTAAAATAAAACTCCGAAAAAAGAGTAGTGTTATACTTACCATCCAAATATCACACTTTTATTTATCCACTATTTTTTATATTATTATGTCTTATGCATAATATAGTATGTACAAAGGAGTGGATAATTAAAGTGTGATATTATGAAGTAAGTGTAAAATTTCTAGCCAAAAAAAAAAAAAAAAACAGGAACCATATGGATGTCCTAGATTTTCATTTTTGTGATGTCAAAAGAAAAAAAAAGAGAGGGGGGGGGGGGGGGATTATTGTTCATTGTTGTTTATGAAGAAAGACATATGGCTTGATATGTGCTTCCATGTTGGTAGGCAATAAAAGGGGAATTTATGAATTAAAATTCATATCTTGCCATACAAATATCTATACAAACACATGGCGTAAACTATGCCTACATATCACATGATTGTGCACTTCGATCAAATAAGGCTAGAAAAAGGGTTAAGAAATTGATTGACGAAATGTTACCTAGAAAAACGAAGGCAACTACAAGTGAAATTTTCATTTTCCTTTTCTTTCTTTTTGACAATCTTCTTTGGCATAAGATTTAAATGTAAAGTTAACACAATTGGATTAATTTAGTGGTAGAGTTACCAAAGAATTTGTCGAACTATCTCAAGCCTCTAGCTTGAGGTTTTGCTCTTTAATGAATACATCCAGTTTTATCTCTCAAAAAAAAAATTTTAAAAAAGGTTATTTTTTATATGGAGAGGTCATTAATTTTATTTTAAAAATTTATGTTTTTTTTTCTAGCAAGCATATCAATTCTAAACAATTAGCTTGGATTAAGGGAAATTTTTAATAAAGAGAATATTCTATTATAAATTGCCTAGCCTATTAAGATAATTCATACTTTGAGTATAACATCGTGAAAGAGTAGTTTGAAAAAGGGGAAAATAATATTTATTTAGTTTGAGTATAACATCTTTTAAGAAGCCATGTGAATGTCCTTGATTTCCATTCATGTGTTGGAAAGAAGAAAAAAACAAAAAGAAAAAGAAAAAACATCATTAATTGTTGTATGTGATGGAAGCCATATGGCTTGACTAGGGAAATTACGCAAGGGACCTACCCATTCACATGTTTGTTTACATGTTTCCTAAATTCTAAATATGTTGAAAATAGATCCCTTTCTTTGTTTAATACTAGTGAACCAAGAATCAATTTTTCATATATTTAATATTTAAAATACAAACGCATACGCATGTGGAGAGACAAGTCTCCTGTATAATTTATCCTTTACGTGTTCTTGCATATTTGAGACAATAGTGAAATTAGGCAAAAAAGAAGGCTGAGACATGTACATGTGAATATTTTTCTTTTCTTTTTATAACTTTCTTTGGCTATAAATGCTAAGTGAGGTTAAAATAACTTGAGTAATTTAATGGAGAGATTCAAAAGATTTTTTTAGAAAGGATACCACACTAAGAGCATGTTAAAAATAAAAGAACGCATGTGTATGTTATAGAAAAATCTTTCGTTGATATAATTTAATCATTCATGTACTTATTTTTTTAGAATAATCATATCTATTCAAGGATTAGTTAGCATGGTTTAATGACGAAACTGTAATTGAAAGACATCCAATCCGAAAAGTGTTTGACTTGTCAAAAAAATTCAAAGTTTGAGACAACAATGAAAAGTACTACCTTTTTTGTTTTTTTCGAAACCTTGAAAAGTACAACTTGATTTTTCTTGATTTTCATTCATGCGTTGGCAAGGTAAAAGAACAAAAGAACAAAAAAAAAAAAAAAAGGAATGTATTATATATAGTTGCATGTGAAAGAAACAATATTGTTTGATGTTTTCTAGCATGTTGGCAAGTAGTTAAAATATGAATCAAAAGCCAGAGCCTTGGTGAGGAGGTCTTCTATTTTTAAGTCATTAGAAAAAAATTTAGTGAGAAGGTATTCTATTTTTAAGTCATTAGAAAGAATTGAAATTCCACCAGAGAGCGATGAGAATAATCTCCAAATCGCAAGCTCCAATGTCACATTTGCAAAATCAATAAAAGGTAAAGGGGAGACCTCTTCCCTAATTTAGTGGATGGAAGCAAATAATGATTCAATAGATTCTATTGCTTACATAAGGGCAATCTTGAATGGAAGCAGAAGAAAGGCTAAAGCTATGAAAAGTTTTAAAAACTAGGGATACTAAAATAAAGTGAGGAGAAAAGGAAAATACTTGGAAATTAACCTTCGTATCACAAATAATCTATCATGCGATTAGACTAAATAGGTAGTAGTTGGGGAAGGTTGCCTAGCTATTTTACTAAGTAGTAGGCCACCCAACCAAGCCATAAATATCACCTTTTTAGGCTATCGATGTGATTAATGTACTTTTTAATGCGTGATGTGCCACCTTGCAATGGATGACATATATAGGGAAAAGACTAAGAATATTTCAAGTATGGATTTCCTAATAAAGGAAGGATATAACATTTTTGTGATTGGCTAAAAGAAATACCATGATTTATAGTTGTCCAGTTATAAGCATTATAAGTAACTAAATAGAGAAATCATGAGGGGCATTGTTTATCTTATCTTTGTGCACCTCTTAGGATATGGTAATGGTGACCTGGTCATAACAATCGCTTATGCATGTGGCCAAAAAAGACGAATCTCTTATCTTAATTTCATTATAACAACTACAATGGTAGGTTACCTAAGTGAGTGTTGCTTGAACATATCGTAGTTGCCGTGTGAGGTGAACCATTCATTGGTAAACTATCAAGGGAATTGCAAAGAAGATCGCTAATTTTTCCAGAGGTCATACATCCATTATACAAAGTGCATGAATGATTAATTTGCAATCTAGGCGACAAAGATCACCTAGTCATTATCACCTAATTATTGGTGACAAGCCAAACAATCATGAGAGTCAATTGTAACAATTGGACCAATAATGCTCAGAAATAGTCCCAATTTTTATAACTAGACCTTTTAATGCTTTAAATTTGTGGCACAACTATATTTATGTTTTCGCATAATTTTGGGTAAATTATGACTCAATATTTGACTTGGAAATTGTATAAATATGTGATTAATTTCTATTGGAATGGACCTTCAACAAATTCAACTCAATTCATATAATGTGACAAACAACTATCAGTTTGGTCTCTGCCTTACTTTATCCCTATATTTATATCTCTTATTGCCTCTACTTTCCTAATTCTTTCCTCTCTTTTTTTTCTCCCTCTCCTTATCTCTTCTAATCTAGTTCTAGTCACCTCTCTCATTTTCTTCCCCTTTTCTTCAACTTCTACAACTTTCTCATCATCTCTAGCTTTCTCATTATCTCATTTTCTCCCTTTCTCAATCACATCATCACTTCAAAAGGTGTTTGATTTTTTTCTCAAACAAATCTACATGTCTTTTAATAATATTAATGGAAAAGTTAAAGGAAAAGAAGAGAGGCTTACGCATTGTTTTTATTGACTTAGAGAAAGCTGAGTACCTTGGGGAGTTCTATATTAGGTTATAGAAAAAAACAAAAGGATTGTAAATGCATTAGATATATTAACGTCATTCAAGATTTATATGATAGAGTAATTACTGCCATTAGAATTATCAATGGAGACTCCAGGAATTTTCCGACCATAATAGATGTACATCAAGTATTTGCTTTGAACTGACTACGAGTATCCAAAATGAGTTTCATGTTGTTTATTGTTTGCAGATGATATTGTCTTGATTGATGAAACTAAGCTAAAAATTTTATGATAAGGAGAAATAAGAAAGAAGACATAAAATGTAATTTCTCGTATGGTAGGAGGAATAATAAAGAAAAGATTAAACTTGATGGTAAAAAAATTAATATCACTTGTAGATTGATAACTTGGACATATTATCGAAACTAAAGGAGAAATTGAAGAAAATAAAATGCATAAAGTAAAAGAAGATTGAGTAGGATGAAGAAGTGTTTCAGGCATATAGTGTGATTATAGAATACTCCTAAAATTTAAAACGAAAGTTTTATAAGATAGTAATAAGACTAACTATGCTATATAGATAAGAATGTCGGGAAACTAAGAAATAATACGTTCAAAAAGTAAAATTTGTCGAAATGATGATGTTATGGTAAATGAGTGGTATAATACTAAAAGATAAATTGAATAACGAACTTATTTATTATAAATTAGGCATAACACTTGGAGAAGATAACGGAGGATCAATTGAGATAGTTTGGGCACTGCCGATATAGGCAAATAGTGCACCACAAAAAAAGTGAATTAGCTACTATTAGTGGTAGTAGAAGGAAAAGGAATACTCAACCTAACTTGAAATAAGATAGAAATTAAGGGTTTAACAACTTGTAAGTAGTAGAGACAATTGCTTACGATCGTGTAAATTGATGTAAAATGGATTCATGCATGTAGCTAACCTCACCTACTGTAATTAAGTGAAAACTTGACTTTTGTTGTTGTTTATATGTTTTTTGTTTTCTACGTAATCATCTCAATTGTAATGAATTGGCATTGATCAAGGGAAATTTGGGATTAAGAGAAAATCTAGTGCCAAAATTGGTTGGTCCATTATTGAGAAAATCCATATTTTCAGTATAATAATTTAAAATAAAACTCCAAAAAAAGAGTAATGCTATACTTACCATCCAAATATCACACTTTTATTTATCCACTATTTTTTTATATTATTGTGTCATATGCATAATACAGTATGTACAATGGAGTGGATAATTAAAGTGTGATATTATGAAGTAAGTGTAGAATTTCTAGCCAAAAAAAAAAAGAAGAAAAACAAACAAGAACCATATGGATGACCTAGATTTTCACTCTTGTGATGTCAAAAGAAAAAATAAAGGCAAATTATTGTTCATTGTTGTTTATGAAGAAAGACATATGGCTTGATGTGTGCTTCCATGTTGGTAAGCAATATAAGAGGAATTTATGAATTAAAATTCATATCTTCCGATACAAATATCTGAACAAACACATGGCATAAACTATGCCTACATATCACATGATTGTGCACTTTTGATCAAATAAGGCAAGAAAAAGGGTTAAGAAATTGATTGACGAAATGTTGCCCAGAAAAACGAAGGCAACTACACGTGAAGTTTTCATTTTCCTTTTCTTTCTTTTTGACAATCTTCTTTGGCATAAGATTTAAATGTAAAATTAACACAATTGGATTAAGTTAATGGTAGAGCTACGAAAGAATTTTCTCGAACTATGTGAAGCCTCTAGCTTGAGGTTTTGCTCTTTAATGAATACAGTTTTATCTTTAAAAAAAATTTAAAAAATATTAAAAAAAAAATAAAGGTTCTTTTTTATATGGAGAGGTCATTAATTTTATTTTAAAAATTTATGTTTTTTTTTTCTAGCAAGCATATCAATTCTAAACAATTAGCTTGGATTAAGGGAAATTTGTAATAAAGAGAATATTCTATTATAAATTGCCTAGTCTATTAAGATAATTCATACTTTGAGTATAACATCGTGAAAGAGTAGTTTGAAAAAGGAGAAAAAAAAAAAACATTTATTTAGTTTGAGTATAACATCTTTTAAGAAGCCATGTGAATGTCCTTGATTTCCATTCATGTGTTGGAAAGAAAAAAAAAAACAAAAAGAAAAAAATGACCTAATTTATGCCGACTTATACTGTGATTATGCATTTGGATAACACAAATTAGGCAAAAAAAGAAGGCTAAGACATGTACATGTGAAGATTTTACTCTTCTTTTGATAATCTTCTTCGGCTATAAATGCTAAGTGAGGTTAAAATAACTTGAGTAATTTAATGGAGAGATTTCAAAAGATTTTTTTAGAAAGGATGCCCCACTAAGAGGATGCTAAAAATAAAGGGCATATGTATATGTTATAGAAAAATCTTTCGTTAATATAATTTAATCATTCATGTATTCATTTTTAGAACAATCATATCTATTCAAAGATTAGTTATAGCTTGTTTTAAGGATGAAACTATAATCAAAAGACATCCAATCCCAAAAGTGATTCACTTGTCGATATCATTCAAAGTTTGAGACAACATTGAAAAGTACAACTTTTTTTTTGAAACGTTGAAATGTATATATGTATATATATATATATATATATATATATATATATATATATATATATATATTGATGTTTTAAGAAAAACTGCATGAATTTTCTTGATTTTCATTCATGTGTTGGCAAGGTAAAAGAATAATAAATAAATAAAAAAAAAGGGATGCATTGTTTATTGTTGCATGTGAAAGAAACAATATGGCTTGATGTTTGCAAGCATGTCGGTAGGTAGTTAAAATATGAATCAAAATTTGTGACTTAATATGAAAATTACCGTACAAAAGAATGACCCAATTGATGCGAACATATCACATGATTGTGGATTTGGATCATGCATATATAGCAAGAAAAAGGGACAGGAGAATAAGGTGGTAAGTGAATTATTTGAGTTGATTGTGACTGCAGTGCTTGTTTATTCATTTAATTACTTAGGCCTATGCATAAAACCTAGCTAGAAAGTAGTTCTTAAGGTTCAAAAACCTAGAAATATTTTATAAAAAATTATCTAATCGTGCTAGATAATTTATCCTGGATATATATTATGATTTTGTTTGGAGAGCGAGTGTTTTTACCCTTAACACTATGTCGAGATGTGGACTTTCATTCAAAAATTAAACCCTTAATACTAAAATTATGTATAGTAAGATTTTGGTACTGAATTAGCAGAACTTTATTGGATAAAAATGTGTTTGGTACTGTGAAATCCCTATGCTTGAAAACCAATACGTGACAAAATTTAATCTCAACTGGTAGAGCATAATGGTAAGAAGAATAAAATACTGGGGGTTAAAATACAGTAACGATAAGACGTTAATGTAGAAAAGAGAAAAGAGAGAATCGTGTGGCTGACCTCGTAGAAGATCCTAGAAAATGATGCAAACAAGTAAATCCAAGTTACCTAGGAGGAAAAACGAAAAGGAAAAAAAAAGTAATTCTTCTTATATTAGTAATAACACCAATACCTCCTAGTGTTTTTTTTTCTCTGCTGTAGTTGGTTATTTTGTTCTGGGAGTCTGGCTGTTTTCAATTGTGTAGGGCAGTGGGTGTGCAGTGTAGACGGGCTGCAATATGAAGTTTGCAAAAGAGTTTTCTCTATGTTTTCATTCTTTACAACGAGGTAAGTTTTTCTTGAGAACCTTATATTTGAAGATTTATGGTTTTAGAGAAAAAATATCGCATTTTTGAGGAAAGAAATTTTAATTTTTGACATTTGGTGTGTAACTTACTATAATCTAGAAGCCAATTTATTGGAAATAATCAAGTTAAAGAATATTTTTATCAAACATATCTTGTATATATAATTAGGAATATTAATATTGGTTGACCTAATTGAATCTAGAAATTATTTACATTTATGATTGGTATATGCAAATTTTCAAAAGCAATTGTGTGTGCGTGTGTGTGTGTGTGTAATAATTTAAGTGCTGATATGCGTGTATGTTTGGTATTTTGGGGAAAAGATAAATTATATAGAGAGTTTATGTGTTAAAGAAATGTACTACAAACCATCATATTAACAAATAGTTTTTCTATAGAACTTGAGTAATTTGATTCAATTTGATAAATACATGTTGTCATTATATAATTTGATTTATTGATAAGAATTGCATATTAAGTGGATTTTTTTTTTTTTTATGTATATCTTAGTTAAAATGTGGGAGTTGATCAATTGGAAATGTTGAATATTGGAATTTGTTTATATCTTGGTTAAGTTGTGAATTGATTGTAGGGCACTATAGGAGCATTTATTTTATATAACATTGTTATTTCCATATTACACGATAGTAGAGGAAGTATAATACCACAATATTTAAAATTTTGATGTTTTTAATTTAACCCATTTAAAATGAAATTAATAGATGTAATTAAGAATGCAGGCACTTGTCAAGCCTTGATTAGTTCAAGTTGAATTATGTAGATTAACATGTGGGGAAATGTGGGCCTTGATAAGTTCAAGGTAGGAGAGTGACATGAATGGGAAATCAAAAGTATTGCCCATAGTAACTATTTAGGAACTTATTGAGTCTGAAGGAGCGTGAGTAGTTCAAATAGGAAACTAAAAGCGTTTTTAAACTTTTATGAGCAACAATTAGCAAAGTTCAAGAAATCAAGAGTGATTTGGATGAAATAATGTTCCATCTTATTTGATAAAAAATCAAGCATCTTTTAGGAGATGGTGTGAATTTAGATGTATTGTTTGTGGTGTGGCTCTTATACTTTCGATTTCATAAACAAAGAAGAGAGAAAAACATGAAGGGGCAGCACAGCAAGAGCTCGTCAACGAGTGCCCTGTGATCATCGACGAGGAAACAGTAAGGACTCGTCGACGAGTGTCCTGTGCTTGTCGACAAGAAGATCCCGAGAAGCCCAAAAGTTCAAAGTTTTTGAAATACTGAGAGCAGAAAAATTGGATCATCAACGAGTGGAATGATTTGTCAACGAGTGTTCTTCTTGGTCTCATCGACGAATCCCCTATTCTCGTCGACGAGAAGTTTTGGGCTGTGAGCGGTTTTTTGCATTTTGAATTTTGAACGTTGGGGTGGTTGGGTAACTGGAGGGAAAACTCTGAGGGACGATTATATATGTCATTATGGGCTTGTATTAACAGTGTGTGTGATCATTTGAAAAGTGTATTGTGTACTTTGTGATTTTGTTAGTGAAATTCTTGTGTCATTACTTTCGTGGATGTAGGTTTTTCCGAATCATGTAAATCTTATCGTTGTTCTTGTTGTTTATCATTTTTCTGGTTGTGTTTCAGTTACTTTTTGGATCTATTCTACCGTGCTTCGTATTTATCACATCCATATCACAACAAATTGGTATCAGAGCGATTTTTGTTATGACATTGGGATCATTTTCTGCAATATTTGACATCATCGAATTTGATGGAATCAGGAACTTTGGTTTATGGCAGAGGAGAGTGAAAGACATTCTGGTACAATAAGGAATGGTAAAAACATTACTTGGTGTTCAACCGGATGGAATGAATGAGGTAACATAGGGAGATTTGCAAGCAAAAGCTGCTTCTACAATACGCTTGTGTTTGGCCAACTAAGTACTCTATCGAATGATGGAGGAAGATTCTCTAGTGGCTATATAGCGAAAGTTAAAGAGCCGGTGCATGTCCAAATCTCTCAATAATAAACTTTTTCTTAAGCAACATTTGTATTGGCTTAACATGGTTGAAGCATCAAACTTAGATCAACATGTTAATGCTTACAATCAAAATATTAGTGATTTGATGAGAGTTGATGTTAGGTTTAATGAGGATGAAAAAGCTTTGATGTTGTTAAACTATTTTCCTTCGACTCATACCTATGAAAATCTTGTGACCACTCTTATGTGGGGAAAAGAAACTCTTGGTCTTGAAGAGGCAACAAAAATTTTCATCAAAGATTGAAAATATGTGATGAAGGAGAAGGACTTTTAGTAAAGGGTAATAACGAGCGAGGGAAGGGAAAATCCAAACATGGATCAAGCCAGAAATCCCAAAATCAATCCAAGAAGAAGAAATAAATCCAATGTTATAAATGCGGTAAAAAAGAGCATGTGAAACTAGAGTATCTGGATTGGAAGAAGGGAAATTCTAAGAAACATGAGGGTACTTCAAAATTTGTGAATGTT
This sequence comes from Malania oleifera, assembly GCF_029873635.1. Taxonomy (NCBI): domain Eukaryota; kingdom Viridiplantae; phylum Streptophyta; class Magnoliopsida; order Santalales; family Ximeniaceae; genus Malania; species Malania oleifera. The sequence goes on along the minus strand of NC_080421.1, from coordinate 20,526,693 downwards.
GTTCAAGAAGGAGGTTCAACTTGTAGTGATGGTGATGTTCTATCAGTTTTAGTGGGGTCGGATAATCTAACAGGCTCTTGGATACTTTACTCGGTATGTTCTTATCACATAACTTCGAACAAGGAGTGGTTCAGAACTTACACATTAGTGAATTCTTGATCAGTTCTTATGGGTAATGATGCTTCTTGCAAGATCATTGGCATAGGAAATGTAAAGATAAAAATGTTTGATGGTGCTGTAAGAACGTTGTGTAATGTAAGACATATAACAGAGTTCAGGAAGAGTTTGATATCATTTGGAACTTTGGATTGTAATGGCTTTAATTACAAGTACAAAGTTGTAGTTCTGACAGCATGAAAAGGTAATTTGATTGTAATGAAAAGGGCAGAAACAGGATGGGAATATCTACACATTGCAGGGAACTACCATTGTAAGCGGAGCTGTAGTCATAGATGTTGAATCATATGAGACTGTCTTGTGGCATATGTGCCTTAGGCATATGAGGGAACATGGCATGAAAGAACTACACAAGAGAAAATTATTGAAGGACTTGAAATCATGTCAACTAGAATTTTGCAAGATTTGTGTTCTTGGAAAACAGAATAGAGCAAGATTCAAATTAGCTACACACAAGATAAAAAGTATTCTTGATTATGTGCATTCAGATGTTTGGGGACCGGTTAGAGTTGCATCAAATGGTGGACATGTGTATTATGTGAGTTTCAATGATGATTACTCACGGAAGGTCTGAGTCTACTTCATGCATCACAAATAAGATACGTTTGCCAAGTTTAAGATTTGGAAGGCTGAAGTGGAAAACCTGATAGGGAGGAGAATCAAATACTTAAGGTCGGATAATAGGACTGAGTACGCTGATTCTCGATTTATGGAGTTTTGTGTGGAGCAGGGCATCAAGAGACACTTTACAATTCTCCAAACAACTTAGAAAAATGGTGTGGTTGAACAAATGAACCAAACTCTTTCTGAAAGGGCTCGATGTCTCGGGTTAAATGTAGGGCTACCGAAGAACTTCTGGGCCGAGGCAGTAAGTATGACTTGTTTTCCGATAAACCAATCACCAAGGGCGCCACTAGAGGGTAGAGTGGTAGAAAAGGTTTGGATAGGAAATGCAGTAGACTACTCCCGATTGAAGGTATTTGGATGTCCAACCTATGTTCACGTATCTAGTGAGGAAAGTTCTAAGTTTGGCCCAAAGTATCATCATTGCATTTTTTTAGGATATCTAGAGGGTGTAAAGGGGTACAAGCTATGGGACCTAGTGGCAAACAAAGTGGTGATTAGTAGGGATGTAGTCTTTGATGAAAAGGCTATGGTGAAGAGTACTCAAGAGTATGATTAATAGAAACACGGGCTAAAAAGTCGGGGCAGTGATGAATATGTTGTGCAGGTGGAGTTGGAAGCTCAAGAAATCAATTAGAAAAGTTCAAGACATCAAGAGTGATTTGGATGGAATAATGTTCCATATTATTTGATAAAAAATAAGCATATTTTAGGAGATGGTTGAATTTAGATGTGCTGTTTGTGGTGTGGCTCTTATACTTTGGATTTCATAAACAAATAAGAGAGAAAAACATGAAGGGGCAGCATAGTAGGGGCTCGTCGATGAGTGCCTTGTGATCGTCGACAAGGAAACAGTAAGGATTCGTTGATGAGAAGATCCCAAGAGGTCTAAAAGTTTAGAGTTTTAGAGATAATGAGAGCATAAAAAAGGGATCATCGAGGAGTGGAATGATTTTTCAACGAGTGTTCTTCTTGGTCTCATTGATGAATCCCCTGTTCTTGTTGACGAGAAGTTCCGGGCTGCAAGTAGTTTTTTGCATTTTGAATTTTGAACATTGGGGTGGTTGGTTAACTAGAGGGAAACCTCTAAGGGACTGTTATATATGTCATTCTGGGCATGTATTAACAGTATGTAATCATTTGAGAAGTGTATTGTGTACTTTATGATTTTTTTAGTGAAATTATTGTGTCATTACTTCCGTGGATGTAGGCTTTGCCGAACCATGTAAATCTTATTGTTGTTCTTGTTGTTTATCATTTTTCTAATTGTGTTTTATTTACTTGTTGTATCTATTCCACTATGCTTCTATTTATCCTATCTATATCACAACAAATTGGTATCCGAACAATTGTTGTTATGACATTAGGATTATCTTATGCAAGATTTGACATTGTCAAATTTGATGGAACTAGGAACTTTGGTTTATGGCAAAGGAGAGTGAAAGACATTCTGGTACAACAAGGAATGGGAAAGGCATTACTTGGTATTCAACCGAATGGAATGGATGAGGCAACATGGGGAGATTCGCAAGCAAAGGCCACTTCTACAACACGCTTGTGTTTGGCTAATGAAGTACACTATTAGGTGACGGAGGAAGATTCTCCAGCAGCTATATGGCGAAAGTTAGAGAGCCGGTGTAAGAACCTGACCCGAGATAAGTGTATTAAATAAATAAGAAAAAAGAAGGAAAATTTTAAAGGGTAAAAATCTGCAGGGCTCGACGATGAGGCTTCTTTGGTCGTCGACGAAGCCTTGTGTTTATCTCAGTAACGAGATTCAGTAGCTCGTCAACGAGGAGATGGCGAGAGATTTTGGGAAATCATGAAATCTCAAGCTCATTGACGAGGCCACATTGATGTCAATGAACTTCCTTCTACATCTCGTCGACGAGGATGCCGTCTCGTCGACGAGGCTGGCCAGGTTAAAGGGTTATAAATATCTTATTTTATTTGCTTAATGGTTAAGAAAGCTAAAACCTCTCTTTCTCTCTTTAGAACTCGGATACTGTCTCTTTTTCTCTAGGATTTCGAGCCGTCTATTGTCATAATTAATGATCCAACGTTACCACGTGGATCAGGAGGAACATCTTTACGTTTTTAGCGGATCAAAAATTCGTTTCGAGGATTTTTGGGTTTTGACCCAAAACCGAGGTAAGGGTCTGATTTCAGTTTTCTTTTGGTATATATGTAGTAGTAAGAATTGTAGTGAAGCATAGTTCTTGGTTATTTAGGTTTTGGGAACTTGGTCCCTAGTTTTTGGAGCCATAGAGTTCGCATTTTGGTATTCGGGAAAAGGTAAGGGGATTCTGTTTATATCTGTTATTTTTTAAATCGGAATTGGTAAACATGTAGTTTACGATTGTATGTATATTTTATTTACTTATTTAGGAAAATTTATCAGGTAAAAATGCAAGATTTTCGGGTTACAGTTTTTGAGAAAATTTTGGGTTTTGGGTATCATCTTTATTTCGGTTGAAAAATCATATGTTGTATAAAATGGTAGTATTGAGATGACCATACCTGTATTTTTATTAAACTGTATTTTTCGAACTGAAAACGATATGATTTGTGTATGCTCAAATAAGTGTGGAATGAAATGTTGTATGTAAAATGTTCCAAGGTTTTGTAAAACAGTTAGTGGTGACTAATTAACGTACACTGATGAGTATAGGAACATGAGTTCTAAAATTATTCCAGGTTTTCTAAAGTTGCTAGGGGCGGCCAATTACTGTATGATGCTGCCATGTCTCGGCTAATTACCATGGGCGAGGGTGTTTAGCTCTATATCCGAGAGTGTGAAATAACGCCTGTTTGTTCCAGTTGGTCACTGATGGGTGTGAGTGGATACCATACTGGCAACGATATCGCTATTAGGCTTCGGTTATTGCAGGGTATCGTGTGCTTAAGTGTGACGACACTGACCGTATGTTTGGTATCGTATGTAGTGGAACTGAATTATGAAAATACTGGAACTGTATTGTGTTATTTTTTATGTGGAAGTAACACTTATATGCCACACACTGATATAACCTACTTTCTTCCTTACTGAGAGATGTCTCACCCCGAATATACAAATGTTTTTTAGGTCCTTCAGGTAGCTGAAACTAGCATCCTAGCGTCTGGAAGCGTGGGTGTCGGTTAGCTCCGTAGAGTACCTTTGTAAGTACAGATGTTGTAATTGGGTTATCATTGTTGGATTTTTTAGACACCCGGGGTATGTATGGTATTTGGAATGTAGATTTTAGTTATGTATAGACTCCAGTATGGTATGTTGTATGGTATGATGTATGTATAGAAATAACATTTCTGTTGCGTATTTGATGAGTATGGATATGTATGTGAATGCATAAAGGGTATATGTGTACCCTATGGGGTTGGACCCTCATTCAGTTTAGTATCATGTATGTTTTAATTGGAATAGAGATATGTTAGGTTACTATATTCACACTTGGGACCTATCCGCGGGTTTGGGGCGTGACAACTTGGTATAAGAGTTAACTAGGTTGTTAGGTCTTGTAGACTTGGTTAGGCATATTTATGTGTACATACCAGAGTATAAGATGTAGGAAATGGGAAAAGTAGGTCAAGGGTTGTTTTGTTTCTAGACGGAGACTCATTGGCAGTGTTTTGTATTTTTTGTGGAATGACAATTTCAATAAAATCACGGCAAACCATTGATGGTTTCGTGTCAATGTGGTAAAACCGACCTGGACCTGTGAGAGTTGAAGTTAACATGATTATCTTTCAATGATTGTGTTAACTGTTCATAATATAGGAATTCTAACCAATTAGTATCTTACTTTCAGAATGGAGCCCAAGGATAACAACTTGGATAATGGTTCTGAGGGGATTGCGAGTGACGAGTCTCCTTCTTTGCCTCGAGGTTTGACGAGGCAGGTTATACGGGAGATCGGGCGGAGTGTTAGGAGACATGAACATTATTCTACTGCTATGGGTTGTACTATAGAGAGGTTCACTCACATGTACCCTCTGACGTTTACGGGAGAACCTGATACGATAGTAGCAGAGAATTGGGTGTAGAAGACCAAGAAGATATTGGAAGTTCTGCATTGCACCGACCAGTAACAGGTTCTCTATTCTACTTTTCAGCTGGCAGGAGAGGCTGAAAGATGGTGGACGGCTGTGAGTCTGCTTGAGAAGTAGAGAGCTGGTCCATTTGATATGACTTGGAGCCGCTTCAAGGAGGTATTTTTTAAGAGATACTTCTCGGCTTCTACTTGTGACGTGAAGGCTGATGAGTTCTCAAGCCTAACTCAGGGAACCCTGACGATGCCAAGATATGCTGCCATATATATTGAGCTATCTCGTTTGGCACCGTATTTGAACGAGTATGAGAAGACTCAAAGGTTTGAGAAGGGTTTAAGCAAGGACATCCGCAGGCTTGTGGGTATGCTGCAGATTCGAGAGTTCTCTATTCCGGTGGATAAATCCACCATAGTTGAGATTAACCTTCAGCGAGATTAGGTTGTACAAGAACAGAGGAAGAAGCTAGTATCTTCTGGTTCTTAGACTGGTCCTCGACAAGGACAGTGGAAGAAGAAGAAGAGCTATAGTTCAGGTTATTTCCAGAATACCGAACGGAAGGGTTCTCAGGAGGATCCTTTCTCTGCACCATAAGCCAAGTGTTATAAATGGCACAATGGTGAATGTCAGTCGTTCTGGAGTAATTGCCACAATTGTGGCAAATCGGGTCACATGTCCCGAAACTTTCAGGCATAGAGGAGTGATATGCCTGTACAGAGCCAGAACCGTGGAAGTAATAAGATGCCTCGGGGAAACTATTAGGAAAATACGGCTCCAGCGAGGGTGTACTCCTTTACTTCAGTAGATGCAGAACACACTGGGAACATGGTGATAGGTACCATGTTAATGCTTTCAAATAACACTGTTGTTTTATTTGATTTAGGAGCAACTCATTCGTTTATATCTGCTCGTTTTGTGAAACTGTGTGGTTGAAACCCAAGTGATGGATGAGTGGTTATCGGTGGCTACGCCGACTGGGAGCGTAATAATCTGTAGTAGGACGTTAGGAAACTGCCCAGTGGTTATTTAGGGAAGATTGCTACTAGGGAACTTAGTAGTGTATGACATGTGTGGATTTGATGTCATACTGGGGATGGATTTTCTATCCTCTAGTTATGCGGGGATTGATTGTAGTAGGAAGGTAGTGGTGTTCAGACCTCCTGAGGAGAAGGATTATGAGTTTCTGGGATCGTGTTTGCATTCGACGCCACAGATTCTATAAGCTATACAAGCAAGAAGGTTACTCTTGGAGGGTTGTTAGGGGTACCTAGCTTGCGTGAAGGAACCACCTCAAGATGATTTGAAACTTGAAGATATCCAAGTGGTTAGCTAATTTTCGGATGTATTTTCAGAAGACTTACTCGGTTTACCTCTTGATCGAGAGGTGGAGTTGTTATCAAGTTGCTGCCAGGCAAGGCACCGATTTCTAAAGCTTTATATCAGATGGCTCTAGATGAACTTAGAGAGTTGAAGGAGCAGTTGCAGGAGCTAATGGATGAGGGCTTTATCAAGCCTTATGTTTCGCCCTGGGGAGCTCCAGTGTTGTTCGTGAAGAAGAAGGACAGGTCGATGCAAATGTGCATTGATTACCGCGAGATCAATAAGGTAACAGTGAAGAAACAATACTCGTTGTCTTGTATAGATGATCTGTTTGATCAGTTGCAGAGAACGCAGGTCTTTTCTAAGATCAATCTACGGTCAGGGTATCATTAAGTGAAAGCTAGGATGGAGGATGTTGCAAAAACTGCTTTCCGAACCAGATAAGGCCACTACAAGTTTCTGGTCATGCCATTTGGGTTGACTAACGCTTTGGCAGTATTTATAGACCTAATGAATAGGGTTTTCTATGAATACCTGGATCAGTTTGTGGTGGTATTCATCGACGATATTCTAGTATATTCTAAGAATGCAGAAGAGTATGGAAACCATCTGAGGTTGGTACTTCAGGTTCTACGAGAAAAGAAGTTGTATGCTAAGATGAAGAAATGCGAGTTCTGGCTAAATCAGGTCGGGTTTCTAGGCCATGTTGTGTTGAAGGGTGGTATCTTAGTTGATCCTAGTAAGATAGAAGCAGTGGTTGACTAGGTGAAACCGAAGAGTGTGCAGGATGTTCGGAGTTTCCTAGGAGTGGCTAGGTATAACGGCGGTTTGTGGAGGGATTCGCTATGTTATCGAATCCTCTGACACGGTTGACTCAGAAGGGTGTGAGGTTTTATTGGACCAACGAGTGCGAGCAGAGTTTCTAGGAGTTGAAACATCAACTGGTCACTGCCCCGGTTTTAACCATCCCATCTTGGGACCGTGGTTTTGTGATTTACAGCGACACATCGCTAAAGGGTTTGGGACATGTGCTGATGCAACAAGGGAAGGTAATTGTGTATGCTTCTCGACAACTCAAGGAGTACGAGAAGAATTACCCCACGCACAATATAGAGTTGGCGGCAGTAGTATATGCGTTGAAGATCTAGAGACACTACTTATACGATGAACAATGTGAGATCTTCATGGACCACAAGAGCCTCAGATACTTTTTCACACAAAAGGAGTTGAACATAAGGTAGAGAAGGTGGCTTGAACTGATCAAGGACTACGATTGCACCATTAGCTATCATCCAGGGAAAGCTAATGTGGTAGCTGATGCATTGAGTCAGAAGTCATACCACGCATCACTATCTGCGGTGGTAGGTCAACATCATATCATATAGGATCTATAAAGTCTTGGAATGGAGTTGGTGGATGGTAATCATTAGGATTTCATTGCTAGCTTGGTGATCTTGCCAACATTATTTGAAAGGATTAGTGTCGTGTAGGCTAATAATGCGGAGTTAGTCGAGGTTGTATAAAAATCGCAACAAGGGTTGGCTACAGATTTTAACATCTTTGAGGGAGGTGTGCTGAGGTTTGGGACGAGGCTGTGTGTTCCAAACAATGAGGGGATAAAGAGGATGATTCTGGAGGAGGCACATCATTTTTTGTATACAGTACATTCGGGTAGTATAAATATGTATCAGGATTTGCACGAATATTTCTGATGGAGTGGCATGAAAAGGGAGATTACTTGATTGTTGGAACAATGTTTGAAGTGTCAGTAGGTAAAGGTTGAACATCAGAGGCCAACAAGACCATTGCAACCATTGAGTATTTCGAAGTGGAAATGGGAGCACATTTTCATGGACTTTGTCCTTAGGTTGCCACCAGCACTATACGGGCAGAATGCCATCTGAGTAATCGTGGACAGGTTGACCGAATCTCCTCACTTTATACCAATGAAGGTTAGCTACTCTTTGAGTAGGCTAGCAGATTTGTATGTGTAGGAGATAGTTAGAATACACGGGCTATCGGTGTCCATTGTTTCAGATTAAGACCCGAGGTCCACTTCTCGATTCTGATGGAAAGTCAGAGAGAATGATACAGATCTTGAAGGATATGTTACGGGCTTGTGTGTTAGACTTCGGTGGTAGTTGGATTCAGTTTCTAACATTAGTGGAGTTTGCTTATAATAATAGCTTCCAGGCTAGTATCGGGATGGCACCATTCGAGGCATTGTATGGTAGGATGTTTCGGTCTTCTCTGTATTAGGATGAGGTCGGTGAATGATAGTTATTGGGTCCCAAACTCGAACAACAGGCTTTTGAGAAGGTTAGATTGATCAAGGATAGGATTAAATCATCTTAGAGTCGACAGAAGAGTTATGTGGATGTTCGCCACCGTGAGTTGAAATTCGAGGTGGGGGGTAAGATATTCCTGAGGATCGCTCTGATGAAAGGAGTGATGAGGTTCGAGAAGAAGGACACGCTGAGCTCGAGGTATATCAGACCATTCGAGGTATTGGAATGAGTGGGCTCAGTGGCCCATAGGATTGCACTACCCCCAACACTCTTAAGGATTCATGATGTATTTCACGTATCCATGTTGAGGAGGTATATGCTAGATCCATCGCATGTGATTAGTTACGAATCTTTAGAGATTGGGGATGCTTTTGCATATGAGGAGATACCCGTTCAGATTTTAGACCGTAAAGTTCAGAAGCTGTATACCAAGGAGATACTGTTAGTGAAAGTACTATGGTGAAATCATGCGGTTGAGGAAGCTTCTTGGGAGTTAGAGACGGAAATACACCGGAAGTATCCACATTTGTTCTGAGTGGTAGTTTTGATGGCAAGATCAGTATAGGTATGTATGTATGTATGTAGTATTCTAATATCGTAGTAGTGTCGTGTGGTTAGTCTCTAGGAGAGTTTTGTAATATTATGAGCTTCGGAGACAGTGCATGTATGTAACCACAGTATTCCTCCACCATAAGTGAGGGTATGTATGTATTTGGGATGGGGATGCTATATGGGTGGCCGCTGACTCTTCCTAGAGTCGGGTATGTGTTTGGATATGTAGTTGAATTGGTAAATGAAGGATTTCAAATTTCGAGGACGAAATTTTGTAAAGAGGGGAGGTTGTAAGAACCCGACTTAAGATAAGTGTATTAAATAAATGAGAAAAGAGAAGGAAAATTTTCAAGGGTAAAAATTTGCAGGGTTTGTCGACGAGGCTTGTTTGCTCATCGACAAAGCCTTATGTTTAGCTCGGCGATGAGATTCAGTAGCTCATTGACAAGGAGATGCCAAGAGATTTTGGGAAATCTTGAAATCTTAGGCTCATTGACGAGGACACCTTAAGGTCGACGAACTTCCTTCTACGACTCGTTGACGAAGACGCTGTCTCGTCAACAAGGCTGGCTGGGTCAAAGGGTTATAAATATCTTATTTCATTTGCTTAATGGTTAAGAATGCTAAAACCTCTCTCTCTCTCTCTCTCTCTCTCTCTCTCTCTCTCTCTCTCTCTCCAATTTCAGGTCATCTGTTGTTGGAATCAACGATCCATTGTTACCACATGGATCAGGAGAAGAATCTTTACGTTTTTAGCTAATCAAAAATTCGTTTCGAGGATTTTCGGGTTTGGACCCAAAAATGAGGTAAGGGTCCGATTTCAGTTTCGTTTAGGTATATATGTAGTAAAAAGAATTGTAGTGAAGTATAGTTCTTGGATGTTTAGGTTTTGGGAACTCAGTTCGTAGTTTTGGAGCCATAGAGTTTGTATTTTGGTATTTAGGAAAAGGTAAGGGGATTGTGTTTATATCAGTTATTTTTGAAATCAGAATTGGCAAACATGCAGTTTACGATTGTATGTATGCTTTGGTTACTTATTTAGGAAAATCTATTAGGTGAAAATGCGGGATTTTTGGGTTACAATTTTTGGGAAAATTTGGGGTTTCGGGTATCATTTCTATTTCGGTTCGAAATTCATATGTTGTATAAAATGGTAGTATTGAGATGATCATACTTGTATTTGTATTAAATTGTATTTCTCAAACTGAAAACAATATGATTTGTGTATACTCAAATAAGGAAATGTTGTATGTCAAATGTTCTAGGGTTTTGTAAAATAGCTATTGGTGGCTAATTACTGTACGCTGATGAGTATAGGAACATGAGTTCCAAAATTGTTCCAGGTTTTCTAAAGTAGTTAAGGGTGGCTAATTACCGTACGCTTCCACCATGTCTTTGCTAATTATCGTGGACAAGAGTGTCTGGTTCTATATCCGAGGGTGTGAAATATCACCTATTTTTTTCGATTGGTCACCAATGGGTGTGAGTGGACACCGTACTTGTAACGATATCTTTGTGAGGCTTCGGTTATTGCAGGGTATCATGTTCTTGAGTGTGATGAGACTAACCGTATGTTTGATATCGTATGTACTGGAACTGAATTGTGAAAATACTGAAACTGTATTGTGTTATGTTTTATGTGGAAATAACACTTGTATGTCACACACTCATGTAACCTACTTTCTTCCTTACTGAGAGGTGTCTCACCCTAAATATACAAATGTTTTTCAGATCCTCCGGGTAGCCAAAACTAGCATCCTTGAGTCCGGAAGCATGGGTGTTGGTTAGCTACGTAGAGTACTTGTGTAAGTACGGATGTTGTAACCGGGTTTTCATTATTGGATTTTCTAGAAACCCCGGGTATGTATGGTATTTGGAATGCAGATTCTAGTTATGTATAGACTTTGGTATGGTATGTTGTATGGTATGATGTATGTATAGAAAGAACATTTATGCTGCGTATTTGATGAGTATGGATATGTATGTGAATGTGTAAAGGGCATACGTGTACCCCACAGGGTCGGACCCTCGTTCATTTTAGTATCATGTATGTTTTAATTGGTACAGAGATGCGTTAAGTTACTATATTCACACCTAAGACCCATTTGCGGGTTTGGGGCGTGACAGTCAATGCATGTCCAAATCTCTCAATAATAAAATTTTTCTTAAACAACGTTTGTATTGGCTTAAGATGGTTGAAGAATCAAACTTAAATCAATATGTTGATGCCTTCAATCAAATTATTCGTGATTTGATGAGAGTTAATGTTAGGTTTAATGAGGTTGAAAAAGATTTGATGTTGTTAAACTCTTTGCCCTCAACTCATACCTATGAAATCTTGTGACAACTCATACGTGGGGAAAAGAAACTTTTGATCTTGAAGAGGTAACAAGTTCTTTGCTAAATTTTCATCAAAGATTGAAAATATGAGATGAATGAGAAGGACTTGTGGTAAAGGGTACTAACGAGCGAGGGAAGGGAAAATCCAAACAAGGATTAAGGCAAAAATCCCGAAACCAATCCAAGAGGAAGAAAGAAATTCAGTGTTATAAATGTGGTAAAAAAGAGCATGTGAAACCAGAGTGTCTGGATTGGAAGAAAGGAAATTCTGATAAACATAAGGGTACCTCAAGATCTATGAATGTTGTTCTAGAAGGAGGTTCAACGTGTAGTGATGGTGATGCTCTATAAGTGTCAGTGGGGTCGGATAATCTAACGGACTCTTGGATACTTGACTCGGCATGTTCTTATCACATGACTCTGAACCAGGAATGGTTTAGCACTTACAGGTTAGTGAATTCTGGATAAGTTCTTATGGGTAATGATGCTTCTTGCAAGATAATTGGTATAGGAAATGTAAAGATAAAAATGTTTGATGGTGCTGTAAGAACGTTGTCTAATGTAAGACATATAACAAAGTTAAGGAAGAGTTTGATATCACTCTATTGGCCTTACAAGGCTTAACATCTTGTTTTGATGCTAACAAACAAGTAGAACTTAACATGCATTGTTTAGTGATGTATTTTTAGAACGCAATGATAAAGTTCAAGGAATCATGAAAGCTTGTACCTCAAATAAGGATGATTATATCAAGCTTGAGGCATGGATTAAAACTTGAATATCATGAGAGCATTGATATTAAAGAAAAAGCTTCAACAATAAAAGTTCAAGTGATCAACATGGAAAGCTCAAAGATCAAAGAAGCTCAAAGTCTGAATTAGTGATGAAAGATCAAGAGAAATAAAGAATTGAAAGCTTACATCAAATTCAGGATCATTGAAGCTCAGCACTAAAGAGAACTCAAAGCAAAGAGGAGTCACCTCAGTTCTTAGGACAAGTCTTAGTAAGTACTTCAAGAATGGTTCAAATATGATTTTTCATTTTGAAGCTCATTAGGAAAAGAGACTTAGAGATCTTAGTTTTAAGACTTGGAACTTATTTTTCAAAGAAAACCTAATTAAGATTCTAAGTCTAAATAAACAAAAGAGAGAGAAATCAAAAATTTCTTGAAATGAGAAAATCTGGTTGACAGACGACTGACATTTTAAAAGATATTAAACAAAGAGACAGAAGCATGGTAGATGACTGTCAGGCACTTGACAGACGATTGTCAGGCACTTGACAGATGGTTGTCAGTGGAAAATGAGACGTCTGCGTGGGTTTTGTCAGCCGACTGCTACTCTTCTGTGTGTTTTAAAAAATTGAGTTATTCAATGATTGATGATTGCCACCCCAAGGACAGGCGACTGCCACCTTTCTTTTTGTGAAAATTGTATTTGAAATACATGGAGAGACGACTACCAGAGAACACACAGTTGTCTGGCTCGCGGCAAAATTCAAAATATTCAACGGACATATTTTTAAAATTTCAATTACTTGAAGTGCAAATTAATATAAAACTTGGACCCTACTTCAAGTAAACTTGGGGAACAAGCTAGATACCTTTCTATATCTATAAATACCCTCAAGTTTCATTGATTTGCACACCAAGAATTAAATTCACCAATCAAATTTCTCTCATGCATTATGAAATTCTAAAGGATCTCTATTGCTCACATCTTGCACGAAATATACTGAAGTCTTGCTGGCTTTCTCATTGAGATTGTGCTTCAAATACTAAATTCTTTCATCTATAATCCTACGGTGAAAATTTTCGAGAGCTTCAATATGAATTTTGTATTGTGAGTTTACTTTGAAGTATATTAGTTTTTGAATTATTGTGCTAATTAGCTCTTTGTGTGAGCAATTATTTGTACACAAATATTTGATTTATATCTTGTAGATTGGTGATTTCAAGGATTGTTTGGATTGTTGGCTAAGCAAGGGGATATTACTTAGAGAGGTGGGCTCTAGCCTAATTGAAGGAGTGTGTAAAGGTTTGTTCCACCTAGTAAAGGAACAGGTTTAGCGAATCATTTGGTGGTTTGCCCAAGGCGAGGACGTAAGCTAGGTATAAGCTGAATCTCGTAAAAATCTCGGTCTCACTCTTTCTTCGCTACTCTTTATTTTTCAACAAAGTTTATAAATTGTATGGATGCTTTATTAAACTCTAAATTCTAAGTGTTTGGTTGTTAAATAGACCAGAAGATAATTTGTTTTTGTTTGATCAACATTGATTGCGGAAACCAAAAGGGACTACGTTGGTTGATCATCCTTAACTTATTAAATTGAAAGTTTATTTAAAATTTGAATATTGGGAAGAAGTGTTTTTGTGAATGGTTTGTTGAAAATCATATTGAAGAATCAAAATCCATATCAGCAAGCATAAATTATCATTCACTACAAGGCTTGGTTCAAATTTATATTCACGGGGCTTATATAAACAAACAACCATCTTAAGTTTTTACATCACATAAGTGCTGAATATTTTTATCTTGGTTTGGTTGTTTGCTTTCAAATTGTGGATGATTGGTTTGCTTACTTGGATGTTTACATAGTTGTGTTGTTGATTGTATAAAAGAAACTAAGTTCTTGTGTGATTGACAAACTAAACAAATAAGTTAAGAATTGGTTAAAAGAAATAAAAGAAGTTTAAGGATTCTCAAAAGGAATTAAAAGAAATTTTTGTAGTCCAATTCACCCTCCACCCTCTTGGGACTACACCTTGCTTTTCACACTCGAAACATTGGATTGTAATGGCTTTAATTACAAGTCCAAAGGTGGAGTTTTGACGGTATTAAAAGGTAATCTGACTATAATGGAAGGGCAAAAACTGGATGGGAATATCTACACATTACGGGGAACTACCATTGTAAGTAGAGCTGCAGTCATAGATGCTGAATCAGATGAGACTGTCTTATGCCATATGCGCCTTGGGCATATGAGGGAACACAACATGAAAGAACAACACAAAAAGAAATTATTGAAGGGCTTGAAATCATGTCAGCTAGAATTTTGTAGGATTTTTGTTCTTGGAAAACAGAACAGAGCAAGGTTCAGATCAGCTACACACATGACAAAGCGTATTCTTGATTATGTGCATTCAAATGTTTGAGGACCGATTATAGTTGCATCAAAGGGTGGACATGTGTATTATGTGAGTTTCATTAATGATTACTCACGAAAACTCTGGGTTTACTTCATGCACCACAAATCAGATACGTTTGCCAAGTTTAAAATTTGGAAGGTTGAAGTGGAAAACTTGACAGGAAGGACAATTAAATACTTAAGGTTGGATAATAGGACCGAGTACGCTTATTCTCGGTTTGTGGAGTTTTGTGCGGAGTAGGGCATCAAAAGACACTTTATAGTTCTCCGAACACCTCAGAAAAAATGGTGTGGCAGAACAGATGAACCAGACTCTTTCTAAAAGGGCTCGATGTCTCAGATTAAATGTAGGGCTACCGAAGAACTTCTGGATTGAGGCAGTAAGTATGACTTGTTTTCTAATAAACCGATCACCAAGGGCATCACTAGAGGGTAGAGTGGCAGAAGTGGTTTGGATAGGAAATGTAGTAGACTACTCCCAATTGAAGGTATTCGGGTTGTCCAGCCTATGTTCACGTATCTAGTAAGGAAAGGTCTAAGCTTAGCCCAAACTATCATCATTGCATTTTTTTTAGGATATCTGGAGGGTGTAAAGGTGTACAAGTTATGGGACCCATGGCAAAAAAAAGTGGTGATTAACAAGGATGTAGTCTTTAATGAAAAGGCTATGGTGAAGAGTACTCAAGAGTATGATTAATAGAAACAGGAGCTTAAAAGCTGAGGCAGTGATGAACATATTGTGCAGGTGGAGTCCTATGGTTGTAGGGAGCTCTAGCTCAGGAAACTAGCAAGTCAACGATATTCCTATATCGAGATCAAGACGCAATATCAAACCTCCACCAAGGTATGGATATGAAGAGTTAATATCTTATGCTTTCCTTACTAGTTGCAACAATTCAACTACATTTCAAGAGGCAATGCACGACCAAGAAAAAGATAGGTGGATGAGTGCAATGATTGAGGAGATGGAATCACTACATAAGAACCCAACTTGGGATTTGGTGGAGCTTCCAGATGGTAAGAGATCGATAGGTTGCAAATGGTTATATTGGAAGAAGGAAGTAATTTCAAAAAAGGAATCAAAGAAATTCATGACACGGTTGGTAGCAAAAAGATACTCATAGAAGAAGGGGATAGATTATGATGAGATCTTTTCTCCAATGGTCCGACATACTTCTATTAGAATTTTTTTGAGGTTGGTAGCCCATTATGATCTTCATTTGGAGCAAATGGACGTGAAGATGGCGTTTCTTCTTGATGACTTGGTGGAACAAATCTAGATGGTACAGCTGGAGGGATTCATTGAACCAGAAAAAAAAATTTTGTTTGTAAGTTGAAGAAATCTCTTTATACGCTGAAACAATCTCCAAGGCAATGATATAAACGGTTTGATTCTTATATGATCAAGATTGACTATAAAAGGTGTGAGTATGACTGTTGCGTATATGTGAACAAGCTTGAGGATGGTTCTCTTATTTTCTTGTTATTGTACGTCGATGATATTTTGATAGCTGTAAAAAGATTTAACTGAGGTGAATCAGTTAAAGAACCTGTTGTATAAGGAATTTGACATGAAGAATCTTGGTTCGACCAATTAAATACTTGGGATGGAGATTCGTCGTGATAGAACTGCAGGGAGATTATGGTTGTCTCAGGGCGATTATGTGCATAAGGAGTTGGAGAGGTTAAGCATGGCTTATGCAAGACAGGTTTGTGCACCTCTAGCGAATCATTTCAAATTGTCTACTACAGATTGCCCAAGTACGAATGAGGAAATCTAGGACATGTCAAAGGTCCTTTATGCTAGTACTGTGGAGAGTTTAATGTATGCCATAGTGTGTATGAGGCTAGATTTGGCTTATGCGGTGAGCGTGGTAAGTAAATTTTTTTCTAATTTAGGAAGGCATCATTAGGAAGTCGTCAAATGGATACTTAGACACTTACGGGGTACACTGGGGTATGGCATCATGTTCGGCAAGTAACAGGATTGTCCTTCAGTTATGGGTTTTCTTGATGCTGATTATGCTGGAGATATGGATGGCAAAAGGTCTACAACGGGATATGTGTTTACCATTGTAGGGGGACCAGTGTGATGGAGATCCATGGTATAGTCTCTAGTAGCATTATCCAAGACTTAGGCGGAATATATGACATTTGACGAAACTACAAAGGAAGCCTTATGGCTTACTGGTTTAGTCAAAGAGCTGGGGTTATAGCAGGATGGAGTGGTGCTGCATTATGATAGTCAAAGTGTCATTTATGTGGCTAAGAATCAAATATATCATGCTAAAACCAAGCATATTGATGTGAGCTTCCACAGGGTTCGAGAATTGATTACTTTAAGTGAGTTTGTGTTGAAAGTTCACATATCTGAAAATATAGGGGATATTCTGATGAAATCAATTACTTCTGAGAAGTTCAAGCATTGCTTGGACTTACTCCATGTCTTCGATTGATAGAAGGGAGACAAACCCAACCAAGCATTTCAAGTTCAAGGTGGAGTAGTTAGACATGTTTTTTGGGATTCTCCTAAGGGGCGTATAATCGCCAAGGTGGAGATTATTGTTTGTGGTGTGACTCTTATACTTTGGATTTCATAAATAAAGAAGAAAAAAACAAACATGAAGGGCCAACACAGCAAGATGAATAGATATTGGATTGATTGTGAATGGATTCTATTGACCTTATAGGTCACGGCCGGTTTTGATTATGACAAATACCCATTATATCTAATGAGTGTTTGAGACTTTGTGCAAGAATTTTAAAATTGCCAAGATCGAGATGAGCACAAAGAGACAGTGAAGTTGAAGACCTAATTTCTATTTGTATTGAATTTCATATTTATTCAAAGTTTTGTAATAGTAAATAGGGATTGGTTTGTAATAAGCGCACACACATCACATGCATGGTTTAATATGTAAGCTTAAGCAAATCGTAAACTAAAAGTGAACATAAATGACCCTAAGACACACACCATTGCACCTATGAATGTTAGGCACTTGAATAGGGTTTTTATGATTCAAAACAGGACCGAAATGCACACATTGTGCACTTTCAGTCGACCAGCCAAGGCAGTTCATTCTGCCTCGGTCGATCGAAACCAGCCTGGGTCAACAGTTGACCAAGGTTCTGGTCGACCGAACTAGTATAGTTCAAATCCCTTGATCGACCGAACCCTCCGGAGGTCAACAAATTGACCATCTAGTCGATCGAGGCAAAATTGAATACCAATTACCTGGTCGACCAGGGTCCTCGGGAAAAGTCCCAACTGTTTGGTCGATCGAACCATTCAGTTCAAAATGACCTGGTCAACCGAACCTCGAAAAAATTGGAAAATCGCCTTTTGGACAAGCACTTTCGGTCCACCGAGTCTCCAGTTCAAAAGTTTTCTAGTTAACCGAACCATATGAACTTCAATCGACCGAAATGGTTCTGGTCGACCCGACCTCTCGGGTTGCCCTAATTTTTACTGGGGTTAAACATTTTTAAATAGGGTTAATTAGGGTTAAAATGATCTTAAACAATGTTAATAATACCCTACATGTCCTAATGGCTATAATTCTTCCAATGTCTATATATAACCCATCATTTGCTAAGATTAGCAAGAGATTAGCATATTTGATTAGGGAGAATTCTTTGAAAATCCAAAAACCTATAATACTCATTTTTAAGCCTCCTACACTCATACTTACCTTCTCACACTGATTAAACCCTCTATAAGTTCATTGAGTGTTAGTCTAAAAAGGTTTGCTCTCCCACTCTTGATTAATTGATTCGATTTTTTACGAGAGCTAAACCTAAGTGTTCTTAGCGGGCTTTTGCTAATAAGCCTATCCTAAGAAGACTTGCTTAAGCTTCTGATTATTGCATCTATGTTGCAATATCTTAGGAAGCTTGTACTTGTCTTTGGGTTGCAAAATCATTTTCAAAACATACTCAAATATGTTGTGTGATTTACATTGATATATTTGTGAAAAGATATTTGTGTTTGTGACAGTGATCTTTGTTGCAATATTCATTCACTCATATATTATTTGCTGAATACAAAGATTACACATCTTTTTCAAACCAAGCATATACATTATTTGATACTTACACTCTTGAGACATCTTGCTGATTGAAATATTTGAGAGTTGATATCTTTGTGTGAACTTATTGATTGAATATCTTGAGATACAAAGATTGTTTGTTGATACTCTCACGCACTCATCACACTGATTAATATACATGAGACTTGCTTGATATCTTTGTGTGAACACCTTGGCTGAATATTTTGTGATACAAAGATCATACTAGTTGACACTCTCACGTACTCATTACACTGATAGCAAATATTTTGAGAGTTGAAATATTGGACCACACTGAGCTTACATATTAAATCATATTGTGGTGTATGTAATTGCGCGTATTTGGGTGCATATCTGCTTTACACGAAAGCATAATCACTGTACCGATATTATTTGATTGCAAAACCTGTTATATTTCTATGGATGGGCCTAAAGAGGGAGACTAGCCCTGGAATAGTCCTGGATTGGCTTAGACCCAGTTAGGAAAGCTAGGTGCGCCATTTTGTTAAGGCATCTAGGCTGAGGTCAGCCCCGCTAATTGACCTAGTTAAGGTTGAGGTCAGTCCTGCGCTAATTGACCTGGTTGTAATCGGTGCCACTCCACCCTTAAGTGAGCTGTTAGTGGAATCCTCGGGCTTGCGAGTTAGAGGCGAGGACATAGACACAGTTGGCCGAACCTCGATAACATATCGTGTGTTTATTCATATTTCCGCACTTCATATTTACCGCACGTGTATGTTATTATACGAATGATGCTCTTGATTTAAATTTCTGTATAGTATATTTATCGGTGTATTTGGAACTGCAGAAAAAGACCCTAGGTTGTAATATTCAGCTATCATCTAGTTCAACCTAGGAGAAAAGTTTAAAATTCCAATTCACCCCCCCCCCCTCTTGGAAATACACCAATTCTAACAATTGGTATCAGAGCCTCGTTGCACTTGATTTAAATGTTTTTGAAAAAAGATCGCAATGGCTCACATTGGTGTATCCCCATTCGGTGAGGGATAATTACTTTCCAGTCCTCCATTATTTTGTAGTGTCGACTACACCACGTGGAAAGTTAGAATGACCATATTTTTGAAATCTATAGACTAGAGGGTCTGGCTTGTGACTGCTAAAGGAAAATGTGCACAAATAAATGAAAATGATTTTAATATGACTAATTCTAAGGCCATGGACATGTTATATTTTGTGTTAAATTCTGATATTTTTGTTGAGTTTGTGGCATGTTAGACTGCAAAAGAAATCTGGGATGAACTAGAAAGGAACTATAAAGAATCCCAGGAGAAAGAGATCACTCCTCCGAATGCTTTGAGTTCAAAAGATCGGGAGGAGGTAAATCATAAGCATATCGCATTTCCAGTCAATGAGGTATATGATTCCCATTCTATCTCTTTTGATGATAACTGCGGTGAATGCTATGCTGTGTCACATGCTGAACCATTTATTGAACATAATGATAGTTCTGTTAATATTGCATGTGATGATTCATCTGTTGATTCCTATAATGATTCCCATAATATATTTCGTGATGAATCTTCAAATGTTTCTTGTGATGATGATGGTATGAATGAATGCAATGATTCATCTGTCTTTCAATTTAAGAAATCATGTGATGAATCATTTGATGAGATGCCTTCATATGGAAAACTAGAAAAGACCTTATTTAAAATGCATAGAATTCTAGTTGAAATATCAAAGAAGAAAACATTTCTGAAAGATGAAAATGAAAAGGTGGCAAAGCACTTAAATGATTTGAAGGAATATCGGGCCATACTAGAAAGGAGAAAAATGGAGAAGGTTTTGAAAATTATTTGCTTAAAAAGAAAAAGTAAAAATTTTTATAAAATGTTTTTTAAATCCCCAAGTGATAAAGACAACCTAAACAACCCCTTCAGACCTAAAAGGAAAACTCATTTCAAAAGGGTTCAGGTTGCTTACATAGAACCAACAATCTAGCCTCACAGAAGCAAAATGGAATAAATGAACACAATCCTTTACATATATTCAATACCTGCTTGTTTTGAAAAACTGTGTGGCACATATAGCTTAATTTCTTACTTAGAAGTGTCAGAGGCTTAGAAAAGGCAATGAAATGGATAATCAGCAAAGCAAACCCCGTAGGACTTAAGGAAAAACGAATTTAAATTGAAATTGTATTCTAGTTATCCTTCCTTTGTTCCTAGGTTTAGGGGTTGTGTTTATTGTAAGATTGGGAAGTGATTGTTGCTTAAAAAGAAACTCTTAGTATACACACTCATCTTGTTATACTAAGACTTTTATCCATTTCCAGATGGGCATGGCATCTATGCCTAGCACTTAATTCCAAATGCTTAACCCATGCTAACATGAAAATCTCAAAAGTTAAGCAATTGTTGTCCATTGCAAAAGTTTGTGATTTAGGGAATCCATCTCACACAATATACCATATTATCCTAAACCCAGTCTTGAACCTGACGCTCTGAACAAGTAGAAGTTATCACTCTAGGTGTAAGCACTAGTGGTTACAAATTCCTAATCCAATAAGTGTTTGTTATAGGATATCATTCCTAATCAAAATTATGGGCATCCACTAGGGAAGTATTCCCTTTCAATTTAAATTGTAAACCCTTTAATTTTGATTTATCCAATCCATAGGAAGTCCTCACCAAACCACGATCATACTCCGTGAGGTTTCATCCATTCCTTGGTTTGTATCCTTGCTCATCTATGTCATCATTTCTGAAGGATACTCTCCAATCACTAAAGAGCATAGTATCATATACTCCTTAGTACTTGGTGCCAAAATAGTCAAGACTTAAAGGGAAGTATAGTCAAAGCAATTGCAAAACTGGGAAGTAATCTACGCTCAATAAGTCAGATTTTGGTACGTACCTCAATTGTGTAATATCTCTTCACTAAGAATCTCTAAGAATCATGTTTATGTTGTAACATATCAAATCTGAGCCTGAGGGAGAACTTTGGATCAAAATTAGGCAAAATTGGGAAAATTCACTATGCTCCGTCAACCAAGCATTGTATGAGTAAAGTCTCCTGGTCGACCGAAACATGTTGACTTTAACTCTCACAGTCGACCGAACCTCAGTGAATATATTCCCATGGTTGACCAAAAGTTTTGATTTTCCCCTGGTTAACCGAACATGGTTACAGTACTCCCTCTCCGTCGATTGACCATCTCAGTTCAAATTATCCCCAGTCGACCGAACAGTGTCGGTGCATGGAGAACTTCAATTGTCAGTCGACCGTAACTACTTTCGGTCGATCGAGCTACGATATATATATATATATATATATATATATATATATATATATATACTTTCTTCTCATTTGAAGCTCATTTGCATGAAAATCTTGAGAGATCCTTCACCTTTTCCTACCATTACCAAGCAAACCTTGATTCCAAGCCTCACATCCTTCTTCCTACGGTCATGGCACACATTGAAGCCCATGACATAGCACACGCTGAGGATGAGTACTTCATTTCAGAATGGTGCAAGGTCGGATACATACGGGAGTTTCATCCTAAGGAGGCAATATTGGGTAAGATCCTAGACTTGGACTTTATGAATCAATATTTTGGCAACGTAATGGATATGTTTGAATATCAAGGCTGGAAAACGTTTATTGCCTATCAGCCTAGGGGTCATTACCCAATGTACGTTAGGATGTTTTATGCAAATTTGGGTAATGATGAAAATGGGTACTTCTCCCGAGTATTGAGAACCGATGTATGTTTCGATGCACAGTACCTTTCAAATGTCCTCGATATTGACCGTGGAGATTTCAAGTGCCCAAATGTGGTAAATTCCTGGATCTTCGAATAGGAATTCACAATTGCCACATTTTCGAACCTAACCCTATCTAATCCAGGCACAGCTAGCCAAAACCATCCCTCACAATAAAGACAGTTCACATTAGTGGCCAAAGTTGTGCACCACTTGATCATTTACAATATCCTGCCCACGCCAGGGTCTAGAGTGCACGTGTCTTTCTTAGACTATTTTATTATGTGGTGTCTGTTTACCTGAAAGAAATTAGATCTACCCAGCCTAATAATCTGATGGATGATGGCCAAAACGATTAGCCACCGAATTATAATGTCGTATGGGGGTATCTTGAACAAGCTGTTTAGATCCATTGGAGTCATACGCTCAAATGTGGCTTCATTAAAGAGAAGATGACCTACTGATATCTTCTCTAGCGTGACCCTAATACTGATGGGGTATGAGCTCATTGGCAACATCTAGGTTCCTTCTACGGGAGCAGCAACATAGGAAGAGGCCCTGCAGGAGCCACCACAGCCATCAAACATAGATTTTATGGCTGCCATCACCAGTTTGTCTGACTTATTCGCACAGTTTCGAGGATCAGTCCAGTCAGACCTGCGAGATTTGGCATCGTCATCCACTGCAATTCGTGAGGAGCTCTAGCAGTTCTCCACCTCTACTGCCAATTGCTTTACTAAGCTAGAGAGGTCCATGACAGTCAACTTCAGTGAGCTGAACGATCTTATTCAAGAGATAGAGGATGAGAGAGACAGGATGACCATGGACTTTGACTTTGATGCCGGTGATGGTGATGATGGAGGTGATGATGAAGGAGACTTCTAGACTCTGGAGTACCCTACAGATCAGATTGCGTGGCCTTGATTTATTTTATATTATTCTATATCATATGGTCTGTACCTAAATAAAGCAGCTTTTACTTTTATTTTGTATTATCATGACACCTTAAGCAGATACTATGATGTGTTACGCGCTTTGATTATGATATATATATCAGCAGTACTTTGATGTGTACGTGCTTGTGGTTAAATGATTGTTCTATTGAAATGCATGATTAGTATAGAATGCCTCCTGCATGACGGATGCAGTTGATGGGAATTTCATGCTGGTAGATGATAGGTTCTTGCATGCCTTACTCTTGAGATACTACTTGTTTGAGAATCATTTTTGTGCAGGTAAAGTTTGGGAAATGTCCTGTTTACAGCCGGCATGCTGCCGAATTTCCTGTAGATATTTTCCGAAATGACTAAAATTATACTCTTTTGTGTGTGCAAAATCTCAATATGTCATAGTTGATTCATTTGCATTGAAATGTTACATTCCTTGGAGTTGATTGTGTATATATACATTTAAAGCAATTGGACCAAAATGCTTATTCTTAGGGGGAGTCACTTAGTATTAAAATCATTAGACCCTGAGAAACAAATATGTATTCATAACTGTGTATTTGTAACACTTGATATTAGGCCATCATGCTCTCATTGCTATATATTTCTTGAAAATATGGATTTATTCTAGCCACCAAGCATGATTATAATGAAATTGAGTTTAAAATCTTTTTGAAATGATGAGTGAAACCTAAAGAAAATTTAAGTCTCATCTTCACATAATCATTAGCTATTTAAGGAATCTTTAGTGAAATTTACAAGTCTAACTAACCTATCATTGTCGGTATTTCTCATTGGTTTAGACTTTGTAAAGTGACTCATGTCTATGTGTGCACACTTTATATTCCTACAGCATGATTATATTGATTCATTTCTGATATACAACTTGTCCACTTCATGATCGTATGGAAATTAGTTGCTTGATTGGACATTACTGGACTATTTGAGTAATTGTGGATAAACTGCTAGGACATATTTAAACTCAAACAGGTTATAATTATACATGATTTATTTTGGAAAGTCCAATTTACAAACGGCACTCTGCTGAAAATTTTAAAATCCTTCCAAAATTCATCATGTATAAATGTAATACTTACCCATTGCCTACAGTATTAACTAATGTGACCTATTTTGTTGTTGCCAAAAGGGGGAGAAGGAAAGGGGCAAAAATAATGGGAAAAATAATTTGGCTAAAACTAAATAGGATGCATATTGAGAGGAGGAGCCTTCTTAGGCTTAACCCTATATTTTTGCTTGCCGTATTTGTCAACATCAAAAAGGGGGAGAATGTTGACCTTATAGATCATGCCCGGTGTTGATTATGACAAATACCCATTATATCTAATGAGTGTTTGAGACTTTGTGTAGGAACCTTAAAATTGCCAAGATCGAGATGAGCACAAAAAGACAGTGAAGTTGAAGACCTAATTTCTATTTGTGTTGTATTTCATATTTATTCAAAGGTCTGTAATAGTAAATAGGGATTGATTTGTTATAAGCTCACATACCTCACATGCATGGTTTATTACATAAGCTCAAACAAATCGTAAACTAAAAGTGACCCTAGAAAGACCTTAGGGTTTACCCTTCGGTCGACCGACACCAGATTCTTTCGTTGCGATTAAATTAGACATAAATGACCCTAGGACACACACCATTGCACCTATGAATGTTAGGCACTTGAATAAGGTTCGTGTGATTCAAAATAGGATAGAAATGCACACATTGTGCACTTTCAGTCCACCGGCCTGGGTCAACAGTTGACCAAGGTTCTGGTCGATCGAATCAGTATAGTTGAAATCCTCTGGTCGACCAAACCTTCTTGAGGTCAACAAATTGACCATCTAGTCGACCGAGCCAAAATTGAATACCAACTACTTGGTCGACAAAGGGTCCTCGGGAGAAGTCCTAACTGTCTGGTCGACCAAACCATTCAGTTCAAAATGGCTTGGTCGACCGAACCTCAGAAAAATGGAAAATCGCCCTTTGGACAGGCACTTTCGGTCGACCGAGCCTCTAGTTCAAAAGTTTCCTAGTTGACCGAACCATATGAACTTCGGTCGATCAAAATGGTTCTGGTCTACCGAACCTCTCAGGTTGCCCTAACTTTTACTGCGGTTAAACATTTTTAAACAGGTTTAATTAGGGTTAAAATGATCTTAAACAATATTAATAATACCCTACATGTCCTAATGGCTATAATTCTTCCAACGTCTATATATAGCCCATCATTTGCTAAGATTAGCAAGAGATTAGCATATTTGATTAAGGAGAATTCTTTGAAAATCCAAAAACCTATAATACTCATTTTTAAGCCTCCTACACTCATACTTACCTTCTCACACTGATTAAATCCTCTGTAAGTTGATTGAGTGTTAGTCTAAATAGGTTTGCTCTCCCACTCTTGATTGATTGATATGATTTTTTACAAGAACTAAACCTAAGTGTTCTTAGCGGGCTTTTGCTAATAAGCCTATCCTAAGAAGACTTGCTTAAGCTTCTGATTATTCCATCTGTGTTGCAATATCTTAGGAAGCTTGTACTTGTCTTTGGGTTGCAAAATCATTTTCAAAACATACTCAAATATCTAGTGTGATTTACATTGACA
Source organism: Malania oleifera (assembly GCF_029873635.1). Classification (NCBI taxonomy): domain Eukaryota; kingdom Viridiplantae; phylum Streptophyta; class Magnoliopsida; order Santalales; family Ximeniaceae; genus Malania; species Malania oleifera. Next base: position 20,500,851 of record NC_080421.1, on the reverse strand, counting down.
TATTTGTGAAAAGATATTTGTGTTTGTGATAGTGATCTTTGTTGCAATATTCATTCACTCATATATTATTTGCTGAATACAAAGATTACACATCTTTTGCAAACCAATTATATACATTATTTGATACTTACACGCTTGAGACATCCTGCTGATTGAAATATTTGAGAGTTGATATCTTTGTGTGAACTTATTGATTGAATATCTTGAGATACAAAGATTGTCTGTTGATACTCTCACGCACTCATTACACTAATTAATATACATGAGACTTGCTTGATATCTTTGTGTGAATACCTTGGCTAAATATTTTGTGATACAAAGACCATACTGGTTGACACTCTCACGTACTCATTACACTGATAGCAAATATTTTGAGAGTTGAAATATTGGACCACACTGAGCTTACATATTAAATCATATTGTGGTGTATGTAATTGCACGTATTTGGGTACATATCTGCTTTACACGAAAGCATAATCACTGTACCAATATTATTTGATTACAAAATTTGTTGTATTTCCCGGCACGGGCCTGAAGAGGGAGACTAGCCTTGGAATAGTCCCGAATTGGCTTAGATCCGGTTAGGAAAGTTAGGTGCGCCATCCTATTAAGATGTGTAGGTTGAGGTCAGCTCCGCAAATTAACCTGGTTAAGGTTGTGGTTAGCCCTTTGCTAATTGACCTGGTTGTAATTGGTGCCGCTCCACCCTTAAGTGAGTTGTTAGTGGAATCCTCGGGCTTGTGAGTTAGAGGCGAGGATGTAGACACAGTTGGCTGATCCCCAATAACATATCGTGTGTTTGTTCATATTTCCGCACTTTATATTTACCACACGTGTATGTTATTATATGAATGATGCGCTTGATTTAAATTTTTGTACAGTATATTTATCGATGTATTTGGAACTACATAAAAAGACCCTAGGTTGTAATATTCAGCTATCATCTAGTTCAACCTAGGAGAAAAGTTCAAAATTCCAATTCACCCCCCCCCTTCTTTGGGAATACACCAATTCTAACAGATTCATTATGTCAACTCTCATCAAAAGTTTTCGAAAAGTGATAGAATCATAGAAATTATAGAAAGAAAGAGAAAAGGAGGAGGTAAAGAGATTTAAATTATAATAGGCAAGGACAGGCAGAGAGGGAATAGACTAAAGGAAAAAGGAAATGAGAGAAAAAAGAGTTAAGGGAATAAAAGACATTGTGGCATGTTTAGCGTTGAGCTATTGCACATATATTTATACCCTTACAATAATCATTACACATATTTATACCTTTATTGGGTCAAACCTATGTTTATTTTATAGTTATAAGTATAAATTCAAAATAATAAATCTTAATAACAGAGGGAGTTTATAAAACATTTAAAACCAAATCATAATTTGGGCTTCTTTCAAAACATTAGAAGTCCAAATTATTATAGTACTACATAAAAAAAAGGTTATTAGCGACATTTTTAAATTGTCACTAATAATTCAAAACCATCATCAATACTTAATAGTGATGGTTTAGTCATTATGAGTGACGGTTTCAAATTAGTCGCTAAAATGGTGGTAACTAATACTTATTAGTGACCAAAATTAAAACCGCCACTAATAATTGAGTATTAGTGACGATTTTATTCCGTCACTCAAAGCCAAAGATCGTCACCATAACTTCTACATTTTCTCAGCTAAAAATCGTCACTAAAGACCAATTATTAGTGACGGTTCTAAAATCATCACTAAAAGTGGTACTATTAGTTATGTTTGAGAACTGACACCAATACTTTGTAGGGGTGTACTATTAGTGATGGTTTGAGAACCGTCACTACTACTTTGTAGTGGTGTTATTAGTGACGGTTTTCAAATCGCCATTTTTTTTTTGAATTCATTTATTAATTCCTGTAAAAACTTGTAATTGCATTTTAACATAAATAATATTAAACCAGAATTACTAAAAAAATTATAATTATTCAAAATTAAAATAAAAATTGTTCAAAATTCAAATACAAATACAAATTCTAATTCTAAGACAAAAATTCATTCTATTCAGATAACAAAAGATACAGAAAAAGTCAAAAACTGCATCTGACTGTAGTGCTTGGCAACGTCTTGATGTTGTGACAGCCGCAAACCCTACAAAGTAATAATTATACAAAAAATTAGTATACGTTTTTTGAATATATATGTACATAAAATAAGTAAAAATGATTTGATAGCAAAATGAAGCATGTTAAATGAATTAAATCTTTGGCTAGTATAAGTAGTTCATTGTATCTAAGTTAGAATTCAAATTGATAAGGGGAGCATCCAAAAATTAAAATGTCTATCATATTATGTGCACAAATGTTTGCTTAGATTAGTTCTTGAATTCATTGTGGTTTATGTGTTAAAATGATGTTTTTTATTGAAAATCATAATAAGAGATACATATTGCTTAGCCACAATAGTTTTTCTTTGCCATATGATCTTGCATGTGATTGTTAAATTTTTAAGATCTATTTGGTTGTCCTATTCTGGTTGTTGTATAAAGTGTGCTTAAATGTTCAACCAGAATAATGTTGCTTGCTTGCATGATCCTTAAATTTTTTTTGGCAAGAACCCCCATTGACTTTTTCCAAACATCAAAGGGGGATATATTGTAATGACCCAAAGAATAATGGTATTTAAATAATAAGAGAAAGGGAAAATGGAAACCGGAAGCATAAGGAGGTAGTTAACGACGTTGCATTTTGGAAAGGATAAATCCCAAGGAATTTTTCATCTTCTCGTCGATGAATACAGGGGACTGGTCGATGAGGGCATAACAGGAGCTCGTCGACGAGTTGACCTGGCTCGTCGATGAGGAAATACTGAGGGGTTGATTTTGGGGTTTCTGAATTTCTTCAACAAAGGCGAGAGTTTGTCGACAAATTTTCTATTGAACTCGTCGACGAGGTGACATGGCTCGTCGACGAAGGCCGTAGTTTAAATAAGCCTAAAATTCATTTTTGGAAAAAATTTCTTGCGCAGAAGCTTTCTCTCTCTTACACTTCGGTTTCTCCACCTTCTCTCTTCGATTTTGGGCTAAATTTTGGCCGGTTCAACAATTTGAAGCAGCCACGACGCTTTTGGGAAAGTTCTCTGCAAGTCTACAGCGGATCGTCAGTGGGGTGAAAGTGGAAACCATCCCAAATCCAGGATAAGGCTTTCTACTCAGTATTTGGTTAATTGACAGTTGTAGAAAGTGTTATACGCTTAGAAATACTGAACTTTAGTTTTAGGAAATGTTGTTTCCAGGGTGTTGAGTTGGGAACCCTATGGGTGTAGGACAAATTTTCTTAGCGGCTTTTCAAGAATCAGGTAAGGGGATAAACTAAGTTAGTATTTTATGAAAACATGTATATTGTTATAGCATTCAATTTCGGAAAATAAATATATTTATATATGATTTATATATTTGGGAAAATACTGTTGAAAATGATGGTATGTTGAATATGCAAAAAACTTGTTAATGTGGCATAAGTATAAATTTTTATGGAATACTGTTTTCTAGGAATGTGTTAATGATATGGATTTTTTTTTTATATAATGGAAAACCGGCGCACAGGCCGAGATTTTATATATATATATATATATATATATTTTGGCATACGACCCGAGTTTTGTGTATGATTTTCCAGCATACGGGTTGAGCTATGATTTTTTTGCGTACGAGCTGAGCTATAGATGTGATTTACCAGTGTACGGGTTGTGCTATGATATGATTTTCCGGTGTACGGGCTGAGCTTTGGATGTGATTTGCCAGCATATGGGCTGTGCTATGATTTTTCGGCGTACGGGGTGAGCTATGATAAAATGTGTAATACCGGTGTATGGGCCGATGATTTTCATGGTATACTTATATATGCAACACGATATGATTGATATGATAATTAATGATATGAGATATCCATGTATCACAGTTTCATTATATGTTATATGATATCAGAACCAGGTTGGCTTGGTCTAGGCTAACACTTGCACAGTACCATATCTATGTGTCCATGGTCATCAGGATCATGATAGCTGTATTAACGCCGCTATACAGAGTGGTGTGAGATTGGATGGTCGATGTAGTTTTTAAGAAGTGTGTGAGTGCCCCTGGTGTACGGACGAGGTCAGGCAGACCCATCAGACTTATAGGCTATACTTTTGACTTGTTAGTGGTCGGCCAACCATTGTCAGGTCTCGCCTTTGGGCCACACAACCCAGTCATGTGGGGGTAATACATGACAAAAGCCAGCTAACCTACTAGGAATGTTTTGTATTATTATGATATGAGATGAAATATGTTTATGAAAATGCAGTATGTTCTGCCATGTTTTGATGATATATATATTCTCCCATATTTGATATAACAGTTATTGATTATGTTCTATATGGTATATGTATAACCCGAAATACTCATGTTGCCACACACTGGTATTAGTTTATTTCCCTTACTGAGAGGTGTCTCACCCCAAAATTTTCTAAACTTTTCAAGAGCCCCAGATAAGAGAGCGGGAAAAGCCCCGTTGATCTAGTACGGCAGATCTACCCTTCTAGAAGGATAAGTATTTTGATAGGGTCAGATGTATTTTGTGGTAATGGCCTTAAGACCTCTTTTTGGGTTGAGTGTTGTATATATATATATATATATATATATATATATATATATATATATGTATACAATGATTATAGTAACTCTGGTATTGTGATGTATGGTATAATGAGAGGTATATGATTGTGTGTTTCCTGCTGCTTAGGCTTCTACTATATGTTCTGATATATCCCTGGTACCCACGGGTCCAGGTTGATTATGATCTACTGAGATTTATGCTGTTGATTTTATTAAAAAAAAAAAATGTGTGGAAATGAAGCAAGTCGTCACAGTGTGGTATTAGAGCCTAGGTTGCTAGGTTCTGTAGACTTTAGAATGCAGCAGAAACAATACCAGAGGTTAGGAAATGATTTAAAATTTTGTTCTATAGTCTAGAGGCAGGACTTCCATGGTAGTTTTTGTGTTTTTCTTAGGGATATGATTTCAGGAAAACTATAGTAAGCTATTGTCAAGTTGTATTCCTAGAATGTAGGACTGGGGATTATAAATGAGTTAGAAATATTGAGATAAGTGGTGAGGATAGGTGGGTAAATTATGAGGATGGGATTACTGAGTTGCAACTACTATTTTTCAGGATGGATCTAGGTGGAAATAGTGCCTATGCAAGTGGCAGTGATGGAGCAGGGCCTTCAGGTGCAGTTGGGACCGACTTTGATGCGGTATTATGTAGCGTGGCTCAACAGGTTATGGCTGAGATAGCTAGGAGCTCGAGGGAGAAGAGTGGTTCATCTGCAGGCCATGGGTGCACCATAGAAAAATTTACGAAGATGAATCCTCTGGCGTTCTTAGGTGGAGTTGATCCTACAACCACTGAGAATTGGATGCAGGAGATTGAGAAAGTTTTGGCAGTATTACAGTGTACAGAAGAATAGAAAGTCCTCTTCGCCACCTATAGACTAACAGGAGAGACCAAGAGGTGGTGGACTGCAGTGAGATTGTTGGAGCAGCAGAGGGTGACTCCGATAGCCATGACATGGGACCGGTTTAAAAAGTTGTTCTTTAATAGATATTTTCCAGCTACTGTCAAGGAGGCTAAGGTAGAAGAGTTCCTGAGTCTGAAGCAAGGATAGCTATCCGTTTAGCAGTATGCAGCGCGTTTCATCAAGCTTTCTCATTTTGCCCCATACATTGTTCCCGATGAAGTGAAGAAGGCGAGGCAGTTTGAGAGAGGCTTGAGGCGGAGCATATTCAAGCAGGCAGTAGTGATGTGGATCCAAGAATTTGCTGAGTTGGTTGACAGGGCGGCCTTGGCAGAGATTGGTGAGCGTCTCGATGTAGAGGAGCAGGGATAAAGGAAGAGATCTGCATCTACGGGCTGCTAGCAGGGTCATAGACCGGGTCAGTGGAGGAGAGGAAATCATGGCAGAGGACGGAGGCAAGAGATAGGTGGACACGAGGTTCAAATAGGGTAGGGTCCTCCAGTCTATCAAACCTATGGTAGGAGGCACTGGGGGGGAGTGTCGAGTTGGTGGTGTGGTGTGCTGTGCTATCGCTGCGGTAGATCGGGGCACATGGTGCGAGACTGCCCTACCCAACCGGATGCAGTTCCAGCTCCCAAACCATACTGGGGAGGTTACCAGGCGCCTCGTGGTGGCCAGTAGAGGAATGTGGCCCCAGCGCAAGTATACGCTCTGACACTGGGTGATACAGAGGCTACTACGGATGTGGTGACAGGTACATTTACTGTTTTATCACATCCAGTCATTGTTCTTTTTGACTTGGGTGCTACTCATTCTTTCATTTCTACATCTTATGTTAAATTATCTGAGAATGAGACCCAATCATTAGATATAGCGCTATCGGTAGCTACACCATCAGGATCAGTGATCATATGTCAGAAGGTACTTAGAGGCTATCCAATAGAAATTCAGGGGAAAGTACTACCAGCAGATCTTATTGTGTTTGATATGTGTGGGTTCGATATAATACTGGGCATGGACTGGTTGGCTGCCAATCACGCTAGCATTGATTGTTTTCAGAAAAACGTAATTTTCAGACCTCCTAGAGAGCAGGAATTCAGATTCGTTGGTTCACAAGTACATGCTCCAACGCAGTTGATATCCGCTGTGCAGGCGAGCAGATTACTCCTGGATGGAGGTTAGAAATTTATAGCATTTGTGAAAGAAGTATCTAAAAATGAACTGAAGATTAACAATACCTCAGTAGTATGAGAATTTCTAGATGTTTTTCCAGAGGAGCTACCAGGGTTGCCTCCTGTGCATGAGGTCAATTTTCCTATAGATTTACCTCCAGGGACCGCGCCGATCTCTAAGGTTCCTTACTGTATGGCTCCATCCGAATTGGGGGAATTAAAGGAACAGTTGCAAAACTTGCTGGACAAGGGGTTTATACAACCCAGTGTATCACCATGGGGAGCTCCAGTGTTGTTCATAAAGAAGAAAGATGGGTCCATAAGGATGTGTATTGATTATAGGGAGATAAACAAGGTTACTATTAAGAATAAATATCATCTACCCCGTATAGACGATTTGTTTGATCAGCTCCAGGGTACATGGGTATATTCCAAGATTGACCTTAGATCCGGATATCATCAAGTGAGAGTAAAAGCAGAGGACATCTCGAAGATAGCCTTCAGGACTAGGTACGGGCACTATGAATTTCTCGTTATGCCATTTGGTCTGAAGAATGCCCCGGCTGTGTTCATGGACTTGATGAACAGAGTTTTTCACTAGTATTTAGACCAGTTTCTAGTAGTTTTCATTGATGATATACTGGTGTACTCGAGGAGTTTTGAGAAGCATGAGGTGCATTTGAAGCAGGTATTGCAGACACTAAGAGAGGAGAAGCTTTATGCTAAATTTAGCAAGTGTGAGTTCAGGCTTGAGAAGGTAGCATTTTCAGGCCACGTGATCTCAAGAGACATGATATCAGTGGATCCCAGCAAGATTGACAAGGTGGTAAATTGGCCTAGGCCAAAAAATGTGCAGGAAGTCAGGAGCTTTCTAGGACTGGCAGGTTATTACCGTCGTTTTGTTGAGGATTTTCAGCTTTTTTAGGTCCTCTGATGTAGTTGACTAGGAAAAATGCCAGATTTTTTTGGGATGAAGAATGCGAGCAGAGCTTCCAGGAATTAAAACAACGGCTTGTCACTGCACCAGTACTAACGATTCCATCGGGAGGCAATGGTTATGTTATTTACAGTGAAGCGTCTTTGAAAGGGCTTGGTTGTGTGTTGATGCAGCATGGTAAGGTAATAACATATGCGTCTGGGCAGTTGAAAGAATATGAAAAGAACTACCCTACTCATGATCTAGAATTGGCTACAGTTGTACAAGCATTGAAGATCTGGAGACATTATTTATATAGTGAGAGGTGTGAGATATTCTCTAATCATAAGAGCCTAAAGTACTTCTTTACACAGAAAGAGTTGAACATGCGGCAGAGGAGGTGGTTGGAACTTATCAAGGATTACGACTGTACCATCAGTTACCACCCAGGTAAAGCAAATGTGGTGGCTAATGTTTTGAGCCGTAAATCAAGAGACACAGCACAGCTAGCAGTGGTAATTCAGCATCTAATTCAGATGGACTTTGAAAGACTTGGTGTGGAATTAGAGGAGAATGATCCTCAGGCGCTTATTGCCAATTTGGTTGTACAGCCCACATTACATGAAAAGATTAAAGCTGCTCAGAGAGATGATCTAGAGTTAGTGGAGGTGTTTTCCAGAATATAGGATGGTCAGGGAGAGGAATTCAGTATTTCTAATGATAGGGCTTTGAGATTTCACACTAGATTGTGTGTGCCTGCAGATGACAGTATCAAAAGGACAATTTTAGAGGAAGCACACAAATCTCTATATACTATTCATCCTAGCAGAATGAAAATGTATAGGGATCTGCGTGATTATTTCTGGTGGAGTGACATAAAGAGGGAGATAGCAGAGTTTGTGCAACATTGTTTGACGTGCCAACAGGTTGAAGCTGAGCACCAGAGGTTGGCTGGTCAGTTGCAGCCACTTTTCATTCCTGAATGGAAGTGGGACCATGTATCCATGGATTTTGTTACTAGGCTGTCGCCGGCACTGCATGGTCAGAATGTCATCTGGGTAATAGATGATAGGTTGACAAAAACTGCACACTTTCTGCCCATTAAAGTCAGCTACCTTATGAACCGGTTAGCAGAGATATATATACAAGAGATTGTTCAAGCCCATGGAGTGCTAGTATCCATAGTCTCGGATCGTGATCCACGTTTTACATCATGGTTCTGGGGGAGTTTACAAGAGGCACTAGGGACTCAGCTAGCATTCAGCACAACTTTCCACCTCAGACCGATGCTCAGACTGAGAGAACAATCTGGGTATTGGAAGATATGCTTCGTGCCTGTGTGCTAGACTTCGGAGGTAGCTGGATTCAATTTTTGCCACTAGTTGAATTTGCTTATAATAACAATTATCAGGCTAGCAATTGCATGGCACCCTATGAGGCATTATATGGTAGAAGATGCCGATCTCCTCTTTTTTGGGATGAAGTAGGTGAAAGGCAAGTTTTGGGTCCAGAGATAATTTAGTAAGCGTGTGATAAAGTCCAACTTATTCGAGATAGGATCAGTGCAGCACAGAGTCGGCAAAAAAGTTACGCTAATAATCACCGCAGAAATTTGGAATTTGATGTGGGTAATCATGTGTTTTTGGAGATAGCTCCGTTTAAAGGGGTTATGCAATTTAAGAAGAAAGGTAAACTTAGTCCTAGGTTTATCGGTCCATTTGAGATTCTAGATGAAGTGGGGCTGATAGCCTACAAGCTAGCTTTGCCACCCGTGTCGTCCAAGATCCACTACGTATTCCATGCTGCTATGTTAAGGAAATACGTCCTAGATCCTTCTTATATCATCAATTATGATGAATTAGACCTTAGTGATTCACTGTTGTATGAGTAGGTACCAGTACATATTCTGGATAGAAAAGTACAGGAGTTACATAACAAGAAGATTCCTCAGGTGAAAGTGTTGTGGAGAAATCATACCGTTGAAGAGGCTTCTTAGGAGTCCGAGGAGCAGATGAAGCAGAAGTATTTGCATCTATTTCAAGAAGTCTAAACAGGTAAAATGTAAGTAGTTAGGTAGTATTTCTTTTGCTGGTACCTGTAATGGTTTAATTAGTGTAGCATTTTAGTTTTGGGAGAATTTTTCTTTTGTATATGTAATTTCCCAGGACTCGGAATGTAACCACGGTATTCCTCCACCATAAGTAAGGGTAAGTAATAAAATAAGTAGTCCCTTTTCTTGTTAAGGGATGTCGAGTTATATGAGTAGTAAAATTCGAGGATGAAATTTTATAAAGAAGGGAGAATGTAATGACCCAAAGAATAATGGTATTTAAATAATAAGAGAAAGGGAAAATGGAAACCAAAAACAGAAGGAGGCAGTCAACGACGTTGCATTTTGGAAAGGATAAATCCCGAGGAATTTTTCAACTTCTCGTCGATGAGGGTATAACAGGAGCTCGTTGACGAGGGTTGGAGTTTGTTGACGAAAATATAGTTGGGCTCGTCGATGAGGTGACGTGGCTTGTCAATGAGGAAATATCGAGGGGATGATTTTGGGGTTTCTGAATTTCGTCGACGAAGGGGAGAGTTCGTTGACGAATTTTCTATTGACCTCGTTGACGAGGTGATGTGGCTCGTCGACGAAGGCCACAGTTTAAATAGGCCTAAAATTCATTTTTGGCAAAAATTTCCTGCGCAAAAGCTTTCTCTCTCTTACCCTTCGGTTTCTCCACCTTCTCTCTTCAATTTCGAGCCGAATTTCGGCAGGTTCGACAATCTGAAACTACCACGATGCTCCTGGGAAAGTTCTCTGCAAGTCTCTCCGGCTTGTTGGTGTGGCGAAAGTGGAAACCATCCCAAATCCAGGGTAAGGTCTTCTACTCAGTATTTGGTTAATTGAGAGTTGTAAAAAGTGTTATACGCTTAGAAATACTGAACTTTAGTTCTGAGAAATGTTGTTTCCAGGGTGTTGAGTTGAGAACCCTGTGGGTGCAGGACAGATTTTCTTAGGGGCTTTCCAAGAATCAGGTAAGGAGATAAACTAAGCTAGTATTTTATGAAAACATGTATATTGTTATAACATTCGATTTCAGAAAATAAATATATTTATATATGATTTATATATTTTGGAAAATGCTGTTGAAAATGATGGTATGTTGAATATGCGAAAAACCTGTTAGTGTGGCATAAGTAGAAATTTTTATGGAATACTGTTTTCTGGGAATGTGTTAATGATATGGATTTTTTTTATATATATAATGGAAAACCAGCGCATGGGCCGAGATTTTTTATATATATATTTGCCGACGTATGGGCCGAGCTATATGTATGATTTGCCAACGTACGGGCTGAGCTATGATTTGCCGGCGTACGAGCCCAGCTATGGATGTGATTTGTCATCGTACAGGCTGTGCTATAATATGATTTTCCGGTATATGGGCCGAGCTATAGATCTGATTTGCCAGCGTACGGGCTATGCTATGATTTGTTAGTGTACGGGATGAGCTATGATAAAATGTGTAATACCGGCATATGGGCCGATGATTTTCATGGTATACTTATATATGCAACGCGATATGATTGATCTGATAATTAATGATATGAGATATCCATGTATCACAGTTTTAGTATATATTATATGATATTAGAACCTGGTTGACTTGGTCTAGGCTAGCACTTGCACAGTATCATATCTATGTGTCCATGGTCATCAGGATCATGATATCTGTGTTAACCCCGCTGTACAGAGTGGTGTGAGATTGGATGGTCGATGTGGGTTTTAAGAAGTGTGTGAGTGCCCCTGGTGTACGGACGAGGTCAGGCAGACCCATCAGACTTACAGACTGTATTTTTGACTTGGCAGTGGTCAGCCAACCATTGTCAGGTCTCGCCTTTGGGCCACACAACCCAACCATGTGGGGGTAATACATGACAACAGACAGCTAACCTACCAGGAATGTTTTGTATTATTATGATATGAGATGTAATATGTTTATGAAAATGCAGTATGTTCTGCCATGTTTTGATGATATATATGTTCTCCCAGATTTGATATAACAGTACTGATTATGTTCTTTATGGTATATGTATAACACATAATACTAATGTTGCTACACACTGGTATTAGTTTATTTCCCTTACTGAGAGGTGTCTCACCCCAAAATTTTATAAACTTTTCAGGAGCCCCTGAAAGGAGAGCGGGAGAAGCCCCGCTGATCTAGTATGGTAGATCTTCCCTTCTAGAAGGGTAAGTATTTTGATAGGGTCGGATGTATTTTGTGGTAATGGCCCTAAGACCTCTTTTTGGGTTAAGTGTTGTATATATATATATATAGTGATTGTAGTAACTCTGGTATTGTGATGTATGGTATAATGAGATTTATATGATTGTGTGTTTTGTGCTGCTTAGGCTCCTATTATATGTTCTGATACATCCCTGGTACCCACAGGTCCAGGGTTATTATGATCTGCAGAGATTTATGCTATTGATTTTATTAAAAAAAAAAGTGTGGAAATGGAGCAGGTCGTCACATATATATATATAGATATATATATATATATATATATATATATATATATACATATATATATTTATTTACATATACTTTATGGCAAGAATTAATTTCAAAACTAAAACTCTTTATCTCTTGTATTATTATTATTATTATTATTATTATTATTATTATTATTATTATTATTATTATTATTATTATTATTATTATTATTATATACATATATGTTTTTAATTTTCATAACTGGTTCGGTAACTTCACATGAAAATGCATGCATACTAGTTAGATTGTGTTTGTGCTCAAACCAACTACTTGTTATCATATACCGTGTGCTTTAAATTCAAATCTTTCACGGGTCTTATGATATGTTTTAATTGCAATGGTTTGCATATATTTATGGTCTAACCTTGTTTTCATGTCACTTGAATTTTAATGATCAGTTATATTATTTGTGTGCTTAATTGCTATATTTAGACTGAAACTCTCAGATTGCTCGATTTTTACCGAGGTTAAGACGAAGTTATTTTCACTAAACTCGATTAAATTTTTTTTTAATAATTCCCCTAATATCCCCAACGGTCATAATTTTTAGTATGTCTATAAATATGAGTTCATTTGCACAATTAGAAAGGGATTAGGGATTGGATTAGCCAAAAATCCTTTAAATATTTTGAGAGCTTATTTTTCGAATACATATCCTATACACTCACACATTGTTATTCCCTTACTAAATCAAACTTGGTGAGAGTGTCCTTGAGCGATTCCACATTGTTCTTACTAGCACAAATTCTCAATATTTTAATTGCTTGTTGATTTTTGATTGAGAGATTTTAGCCAAAGTTCCCCCCCCCCCCCCGATTTAACTAATAAACTCATTGGGTGGGGTAAACTTTTAGCTAATGAGTCTTTGCACTATTGTTGTAAGACTCATTAAGCTTTTCTTGTATTGTGTTCTTGCAAAAACTTTTGATAAGCTTATACTACAAATATCTTTTGTGCTAGATTGTTGAGAAAATTATTTTATGAGATATTTTTTATTACACTTGTTGGAGATCTTTGAAACCATACTTGTGATTGATATACTTTGATTTAATGTTTCAAAAATTGTTTGAAAATACACTCTTACACTTGATTTCCTATTGACATTAGATTGAGTGTGATTACACTTTATTGGCACTGAGCTTATAATTCATATCTGTGTGTTGTGCATTGATTGATATCAGCACATATATGCTTATTGGAGAAGCGTTTGAATTGTGCACAAAAATTTGTATTCATTGTTGTATTCTAGGCGTGGGTTAAGGGGGCGTTGATTTAGCCCGTAAAGATTGGTAGGGCCATATCTGCCTCGCAAGGAGATTGTGTAAAGGTTGAGGTCAGCCTTGTGAAATTGACCCACTCCACCCATTAAGTAAGCATTAGTGGAATCTTCGAGCTTGCATGCTAAGGTGAGGATGTAGGCAGTATTGGCCAAACTCTGATAACATATCGTGTGTGCAATTTATATTTTTGAAATTTAATTACTACATGTGTATGTTACTTTCAATAGTCTATGAATTCTGCGCATGACTTAATTTCTGCATTTTATATTTATCTCCGCATTTGGAATTGCCTAGACAGACCCTAGGTTGGGAAATACTATTTGTGCAACTAAAATCAACCTATGAAGTTTTAAATACCCAATTCAACCCCCCTTTTGGGAATACACCAATTCCAACATTGGCAAGTTACCGCTATCTCTCCTACTCAAAGAGGCAGCGAGTTACCCCATTGTGACTTCTAGCTTTGCAATTGATTTGGAGTGGGAGTGAAGTATTTGTTGATCAACTTAGCGACTAGCCTCAATGCCTTTGAGAGCTTTCAACACCGTCTCCTAAAAAGAATCATATCTGGGTTGAGAAGGAGATGGTTGCTGATAAGATAAAGGTCTAAGGGCAAAAATGGGAGGAATTTGGGAATTTTAGTATGGGTGAGGAGGTGGAGCAGTGGGTGATTGCTGAGGTTTTTGAACATGAAAACCCAGAGCTTGTGGTCTCCAAGAGAAGTTAGGATGCTTATTCCACCAAGGATTGTACGTATTTGAATATGGGTCATTGGTCGACCTATCCTACTAATTGTGGGTCGCCTTAACTTTCTCCTGCACAAAATCAAGCGAGGAAGGCACATGGGGGCAATTATAACATGTGTGTGAAGGATCAGAACAAATGACACACACCTCTACACACGCCATAAGCTAAGGTTGCAGTCCTAATGACAAGAACTAATCTAAATTTTTTACTATGGTGTGCAGTGTGGGCACTAGGTCATAGCCTGCGGCTAACTCATAGACTCTCTTAAGATTAAAATTGGAAGGTTGAGATGGTCTACAAGTAGTAATAGCATGTTGCTGAGAATTTTCAATGAGGTTCTCGAAAAGATCCCAGACCTTATTCTTATGTTTCGTGAGGAAAGTACCTCCACAAGAATCATCTACCATGGATTAGTCTCACTCAACTAATCCTTCATAGAAGGTCTGAAATAATTTCCACCTAGGGACTTGGGGATGTGGGAAACCAGTCTTTCCAATGGGGAAGTACTTTTTTAAGAATTCATGTTGCATGGTGGCCCAATTGGTCACCAAGTTTGGCTCTAAGGAATTTAGCCAATATTTGGACTTGTCCATCAGAGAGAATGGGAAAAACTTCAATCGGAGGGCACATCACCAAAATTAGGTATGCGCATGGTAAAATTGATTTCAAGAATTTCATCTAGATTTTTATAAGGAATTTCATTCAAATTCCAATAGAAATTTGGAAGCATCGAGATGATGGAAGTCTTGATTTCAAATTGCGCCGCCTCGACATATGGGAATCGGATGCAAAACGGTGAAGTGTTTGTGTTGGATGTGAAGGAGTCTTTGAGTGTCCGAAGAGGTCACTTCTCCACCACAGGTTGGCGGGGAGCTTGGGGTCCCAAATTTTGAAAGGCTGGAACTGGATTACGTTCAACCATAAGTTTAGGGTTGGACAACTCGGCTAACTCAGGAGCAGAGGTAGGTTTCCTAATGGATCTATGAGATCTCTCAATCTTAGGGTCTTTAGGCACTAACTTAGGATCGAGCCAAGCCCAGCATATACACTTGTAGCACACAATCAAAACTTCACAATATCAAACAAAAAGAAAAATAAAATAAAATAAAGAAAAACAAAGTATAGTACTCTAAACTAGAAAGTGGCTTACAATTGTGACACAGTCCCCGAAAACTGCACCAAAATTTGGTAGACTCACCAAGGCTTGGGTTTTTAACTTCCAAAAATAAAATTTATAAACCTAACTAACCCAAGTTCAATAGAAAGTGAGTAAGTTGGGTGTCGATCCGTAGGGACTAGCGTGCAATCGTTAACCACTTCTACACTAATTTACTATACCTTATGTAAAAAATAAAAATAAGAGATATTTAATGATTTTTCTAACAACTACTGAAAGCAGTAAATATATATTAACACTACTCCTAGGAAGCATATCTCAGAGTATAAATCATGCCTAAACTATCGTGTGTGCTAGATATGTCCAGTTAGCTATCCGTCTTAAGCTAACGGCTAAGTGAAGCATTCGATGGCATTGAGTAGCGAAGGTCCACCAATTGTCTGGAGCATGATTGAGAACTAGGGTATACTCTATCACAACGATCATGAGATCACCCCGTACATGAACCATAGCCTAATCCATATAGGTGACTGAATCCCTAGCTAGGCTATCCTTTACCCTAGGATATCATCACACTCAAAGATGTAAACTTGCAAGGAAACGAAAGTGCAGGTATTGAAATTGCATGTATTTAAATGAAAGCAGTAAAAAAAGCATGCAAAATCAGCTTCAATTGCAACTCTAACATCTGTCACGAATGATCGGGAATACAATCAAAAGACCATCTATCTATGCGGCAGCACAAGGAACTCACAGGTTGTCACTGGCCTTTGAAGAATACTTGCACGAACCAATACAGGAATTGAAAAGAAAAGCATTAAATCCTACACTAAGTGGCTCTCAATGCCTTCCTAGGCTTGTCACTAACCTAAAAGAGTCCAAAGAGGAACCCTAAGAACATAGACGAAGCTATTATTTATGCCCAAAAGGGTTTACAAAGTTTAAAATTCAAAATAGGAAAGTTCTGCAAAAATCTCGCGAAGCAGTTCACGTCTGTCGACCAGGTCACACCCCTATTCTCCCCTGGTTGTGCCTTGGCCGAGGCTCGCGGGAAATCAGGAATTCAAATTGAGTTCTTCTTAACCTAGTCACACTCTTGAGTCTTGCTGGTCTATATGATGGTCGAGATTTGCAAGATCTCAGTACTCAGGAAAGTTCAGGATCTCGACTTGGTTGCTCTTCTTGATTTCCCTGGTCGAGCTATTGGTCGAGACTCTCAGTATGTATGGCTCAGTTAGCTTCAGTATCTCGACCAAGTTTCCTCTTGGGATCACTTAGTCGAGCACCTGGTCGAACCTTGCAGCATTTTTTTTTTAGTCTGAACCTTGGAGTTTGCAGCTTATAAGCTAGTCCTCCCTATGTTAGTTGGTCGCCCACATGGTCGAATAGGGTCTTCTTTCCTTTCATGAATTAAGGCTCCAGGGATTTGGTTAAGCATCTTATTTGAGCATTGTGCACTCCAATTACTCCCTTGGCTTCTCGTATTCCTTAACTCCTTGGTTTTAACCTTTTTTTCCGGAAACATGAACAAAACCTTGCGTAACGCCAAACTATAATAAAAAGGGTTAATTATAGGATAAATGAAGACAAAAAAAAGGTAAATAGGGGCCTAAAATAGTGCATTTTAGGAACACATCAAGTTTTCATTCCATGATCATATGATATGCTTTTATTAAGAAATTTAAAGAGTTCATAAAATCCAAGTAGAAAATTTTTCTTTACTCAATCTATGAAAAATTCTTTAATCATTACTACAAATACAAGAGCATTGATCAAAGTTGAAATTGATTAAAACAATCTTGAAGATTAATTCTCAAACTTATTGATGACATTAGTATCGAAAACAAATTATACAAAAATGGCATTGCTGGCCGCAACCAAGCAAGGTTAGATTGCAAAAGATTTTAATTGAAAAAGTCATTTGAAATTTGGCTAGTATGCAAAAAAGAATAATTTTAAAGCAAAAGAGAGAGAGAGAATCTGAAGTAAATGAGGATTATTGCATAGTAGGGAAGTTATCTAAGAGGAAGTAATTCATTTAGTGTTTGAGTTAAAAGTTCAAGTTAGTGAAGTTTTTCATAACTTCAAGTGACTAACCCATCACTTTCAGTAGACTAAACAACTACTGACTTGTGTGTTTTTAAAGTTTAGGTACTTTAGACAACTGAACCATCATCCTCAATAAACTAAACATCTACTCACTTATGTTTTTTAAAAACCTAGGCAGTTCAGACGACTGAATGTTCAGGTCAGGCTCCTGAATCGTACGGATATATATTCGTGAAAACCCTATATATTTGCACCCTCGGGCATCTGAACTTTGTTCCTTTCTCCTCTGTAGCTTCATCTTTCACTCTTTGGAGCTCTCCCACTCAGTTTTAGCCCCTAATCCTCCATTAAAGCTCTAAATCATGCTTTATCATCTCGATTTTGTAGATTTATCCAAACCATTTCTTCCAAAATCATGCCTAGGTCGAAAACTAAGGCAAACTAAAGCGAAACCTCTGGAAAAGGATGATTCCAAGGCTATTCAAAGGTGGCTCATCTCTCTTGCAGTCAAGAGGATATATAACAAGCATATCTGATCTACCAAACTGATTCTTGGTAAGATCGTGGATATTCCTTTTATGCAAGAAAGTTTCCCAAACATTCTTTGTATGTTCATTGTTCTAGGATAGGACATATTCATATCGTATCAACAAAGAGAAATTTACCCAAACTTGGTTAGATTGTTTTATGCAAACTTGAAAAGGGCCGAAAACATGTATACCACCACAGTTATGGACAAAGCGTTCGCACTCACCCCACAGACCATTGCAACTAGACTTAGAATTCAAGTTGGTGAGTTTGAATGTCCAAACTTGGGAATTTCAAGGATAATGGGACATGACTTTACCCTACAAGAGTTCTTACCTCTTATCATGATAGAGCCACCAATTTATTTTTGCCAACCACTTCTATATAGGCAACTAACCCTTGAGGCAAAAATAATTCATTTGCTCATCACTTACAACATTCTACCTAGGGTTGGGTCTCGAGAGCATCTGTCCTACTTAGATTGTTTTGTAATTGATGTTTATACAAAGTCAAATGCCTTGATTTTCCCACCTTGATTCTAAGATGGATGATCTCAAAAAAGGAAATAAGGCGAGTTATTCTTTCATATAGAGGAATC
This sequence comes from Malania oleifera, assembly GCF_029873635.1. Taxonomy (NCBI): domain Eukaryota; kingdom Viridiplantae; phylum Streptophyta; class Magnoliopsida; order Santalales; family Ximeniaceae; genus Malania; species Malania oleifera. Next base: position 20,482,368 of record NC_080421.1, on the reverse strand, counting down.
TTGAACCTCATCTTTGATCATCTCGCTGTCGCAAACTCATCCACCTTATTCATTAAACGCACATCCTATGATCACTTTTCATTGACTACTATGAAACTCATGGGATACGAGTTGGACCGAGCACATGGATGGGTACCTGGGCCAAATAGAGCTTAGCAAGGCAATGTTGGCTAACAAGAAGATTGGCCTCGTGGTCAAGATCTACATCATAATGCACCACCTGCTCCAGCTAGTTTAGATGATGCTTCTTCATGGTTCATGGATTATTGTCGACACGTGGACTCCTAGTTGAGTTCTTTTCATGGCAACATGGATACTAAATATAATGCACTCCAGTCCATTTTTAGCTTGTTCGATTAGAGACTTGCATGCAATGAGAGCCATATAGGCAGTCCTTCCTCTTCAAAAGGAAAAACTCCCATGGAGGTGAGTTCGGCGATGAGGACAACGATGATGATGAGGAGGAGGAGACTTCTTCTAGTGGTGACAATGTTGATGAGGATTAGAAATTTATCTGAAATTACCTTATGCAAACAATTTATGTTTTATTTGCTCTTTGAACTACTATTTTCTTGTCATGAATGCTAAATACTAATGATATTTTCTCCTAATTAACTCATTCTTAACATTGTGAAATGCATGCTAGAAAGGATCTTATTGATTGTACATCACAAGCTGAGTTGAGGGACATATTGCTGGATATATTGTTTAAGAATTGCATGCTGACTATTGGACCTATTATTTGTGAACTAAATGTTGGTTAACGGTCTTATTGAGAATTGCATGCTGTATTTTTGGTTTCATTCCTTTCTATTAATGTCAGAAGGGGGAGAAGATTAAACAAAATGATATGTTAAAGGCTGAATGTTGCTTAAGGAAATATGGAAATATGATATCTCTTAAATGTTGAATGTTGCTTATGGAAATATGATATTCAGGGGGAGAGGTACATGTAATTTGCTGAAGCTACATTGAAAATATGATATTAAGGAGCAAATTAAGCTAATAAACTAAAGTTGATATATGTTGAGAGTAAGCTATATTATGCTGAATACATGTGTAAGCTATGCTATGTTGAAATTCTGTTGTTATGCATGTTAAACCTACAAGAGTGAGATAAGTTGATGTTATACTTGCAAGCTGAGTTGATTATTCATGTTATTCTTAGAAAATACATTTTATAAATGACTTCTTGAGGACAATATTTCTAAAAAGGAGAAACACCAAATCTCGGTTAAGCTTGAACAAGTATGCACATCCTGATTACGTTTTGTGTTTCATGCTTATTGTGAGGGGAAGCCTTATCAAGGCTACCACATTTTGCTTCTTATTTATCATCATCAAAGAGGGGAGATTGTTGGCTTAACAAGGTTTAATCTCATTTTTATGATAAAAAAACTAAGGATACTAATTGTGTTTTCAAGTTATATCTCAGGTATGATATTACTCACAAGCATAATGAATAAACCTGGTAAAGATTAACTAAAGCTCATTTAAGTATTGATCAAGCTTGGATGACATTAAAGCAATACTACATTAAGACTTAGGATTTACATGTATTTAAATGTTCTTAAAGTCTCTTGTAAGTACTCTTAAACTTTAAATTTGTTTATGAAGCTCTTAGGAATAAACATCAGACTTAGAAACCTGTTTAAAATTCTGGAAAATATTTTTACAAGTCCAAAATTATTTTCAAAATAAAACAAACAAGTTTTGGAATAAAAAATATGGAAATATACTAAGTTATGAAAGTTAAGAAGTTGTCCCAAGAGGGGGGGGTGAATTGGATTATTATTATTTTTTTAATTCTTTTCATGAATTCTTAACCTCTTGTTAATCTAGCAATCACACAATCAAACCTTATTTGGACAATCAATCCACAAACCAATACTTCAACACAACATAAATGGTTTATAATCACAAGTTCAGCAAAAATTAATTAAGTTATAAACCTTTATAAAAATGTGTAAGTATTGTAACTTGAATGCTTTTGTAGATTTTTAGATATTCTTCCAACATTTCAATTCAACCAAAATGATCAAAACAAGATATACAAGTTAGATTGATTCCAACAATGCTTTCAAGATTCAGCAGTTTAATAACTCAAAGTAATCAATGACAAAATATTCAATCAAGATATGAAAACCAGCTCTTATACAAGTTTCAGCTTTTGTAGCCCTGTATATATGAATTTGATTCAAGCCCTATAGAGAATGAAATTTGTCTTTCAAGATGATAAGCAATATAACATCTACACTCTTCCCAAAATTAAAATTTCAAATAAACCTTCAATTAATAGGTTTTGGGTGTTGACCAATCAACGTACATCCTTATGGTTTCCGCAATCAATATTGATCAAACAACGTACTTCCATTCGATTTCCACAAGTCCCAAAAACAAATTAATCTTTAGTTTATTTAAAATCCAATCCACATAGTTTTTATGATTAAGAAATTTAAATCATCCGCGCAGTTGATATTTGCAGGAAATTAAAGAGAATGGGGAAAGATAGTGACACCACATTTTTTCCGAGGTTCGGCTTATCCTCAGCATACGTCCTCGCCTTTGGCCCATACCCCTAAAGGATTCTACAATACCATTCCTTTCCAGGTAGAACAAACCTTTTACAAGCGACACCCCATGCTTAAGCACTCCTTAAGTAGGTTAAAGCAATGCCTCTCCAAGTGATACCCCACACTTGGTCACTCCTTTAATAGGTTAGAGCAAGACCTCTCCAAGTGATACCCCACGCTCGGTCAATAATCCAATAACCTAGAATCGTCAAGAAACAAGAAACACTAGTTGCATATAATAAAACTCTCACAAATAGCAGATTAGTACAAATTCAATCACTATATACTTCAATAATCCCAGCTCGTGCGACTAAACTGAAGGTTCAGTCTTCTAAGGGTGTTCTGCATGTTCTATGTTTTAACAAATAAATATTTAGTTGACTGAACTAATTCTTCAGTCTTTTGAAAAAATTCTTTTGATAACTGAAGTAAAACTTCAGTCGTCTGAGCGTGCATCTTCAGACTTCTGAGGGTACACCTCAGTCGTCTGGGCAGACCAACTTCAGAATTTTCATTTTAGTTTTCAAAGTCATTTTTGCTCTCTTGCTTTGATTTCTCATAAAACGTTTTTTGAATTTTCAATTAAGGTCTCTAAGTCCATAATTAACCCTAGAAGATCTTTCATCATATTTTCATAAGATATTTAAATATGAAGTACTTACATAAAGACTTCTTATGACATTTTGAGATTCTAAGCCCTTAAGTCTTCATACTTTTCTTTAGGCTCTCTTGCTTTGTCTTTCTTTGGCTCCATTTTGTCTTCAAGCTTTAATATTCTTTATGCTTTTTAGCAAGTCCTCTTTAACATCCATGTTCTCATAATCTTCAAGCTTTATCAAATCATCTTTAAATCTATGCTTTGACTCTTTAAGCTTCATTTAATCATCTTTCTTTGGAATATAAGCTTTGAATGATCCTTGTGAGCATTTGACCTTGTGTTCACATACTTGAATCTTGAAATATCATCACTTGACCAAACATGTTAAGTTCATCTTATTTGTTATCATCAAAATAAGATTTTAAGTATTGTAAGACCAACAATCTCCCCATTTTTTATGATGACAAATAAGGAGCAAAAAATTGAGTAAGCCTTAAAAAGGCTCCCCTTTACAATAAGTATCATTTTAACAATATTTGTAATATCAAGATCAAGTTCAATATTAATTTTAATATCATGCTCATATATCAATTATCATTTCAAGATCATGATACCAATATATCATCTTAAGTATGCAGTATTATTCTTAATTTTTGCCCAAAATTTCTCCTCCTTTTTACGTCAATAAAAAAGAGTAAGATATCAAGAAAATATAAATATTAAGGCATTGAGCAACCGTAATCAAAATTCTGCATTCATCATGCATGTTAAGATAGACAGCCAGATTCAAAGTAGCATGGGAAAATACAACAGATTGTACATCATAATTTTCAATGATTGTCATCATAATAACATTATTTAACAAGTCTAATTCCCCCTAAATGAAATGTATCTCATATTCAATAAATTTAGATTTTCATTTGTAATACCAATTGAAAACTATGCATTCATAAGGATACTAATTGATACCAACTGTATTTTTAAATTTATCATGTCATACTCCAAAAAAAAAAATTATTTTCATGTTAAGTGCTCATGGATACCAATATCAAGAATAGTACCAATATAGTTTCAATATCATCTATGTTATAACATGCTTATCTTTATCCATTACTCAATCATGCAAGAGATATATATAAAGTGATTCATCATTTGGCATGTAAACTGATATGATCAAGAATTAATCTCATACTCATATATCAATATCATATCAATATCATCACATGTTCATGGATACAAATTTTCTGCCATGCTCAAGTATCAATTATCATACTCATAGATACCAATACTAATATATTATCATGCCAAGATTCATGCTTTATAACCATGCTCAATAATTTCATGCTCAAATTTACAATGTATAGCGAGCCTTAAGATTATTCATATGCGTAAAGTCAATATCATTTCTTTGGCAAAAAAAAAAAATCATACATGTCAGCATTTTAGCATAACATATCAGCATATAGTTCATATTAGTATCATATGCAGATTAGAATATCAACATGTAGCATGTAGCATATCAGCATATATTTGTTGCATTGTGCATTGTGCTACAATTGTTCAACTTGTTCTCATATTTCTTAAGTATTTCTTATTCTTAAATATCTTTTCTTAATCAAAATATTTCAAAATTTCTTTCTTTTGATTTCATAAGAATATTTCTTTCCAAATATTAATATTTTCTAAGCAAAGCCTTGTACAAATCATCCTATGATTTTGGCCAACAATGCCATTTTGTTTGTATTTGTTTCAATGATATAATAGTCAATGAGCTCTTAAAATTTTCTTTGAGATTTTTCATTTCAACTAGTTTAATTTCCCTAATTTGGATTAAGTAGCTTTCTTAATTTCTAAGGGGAATAACTAATCCAAATATCTTTAATGTCATTGGTTTATGAATTAGTCTTTCATCTTGGTAACCATACTTTTTTGGGTTCAGATGGTTTAACAAAAGATGTTTCTTTTACTTTCCAAACATGTTTAACTTTCACATCTTTCCTCTTTAATAGACATTCAAATTTTATATTTCTGTTCTTTTTACATAGGTAGCATATAGTGTGAGTATAGGCATTAGAAGAAGTACTAGCATAGTTTTTGGAGGCTTTTGCAAAGTACCCCATATAGAGGTTCTTTTTCCTTGTATTTTCAATTCCATTGAACCCTATGCCCTCTTTATTTAAAGACATTCTTTATGCACCTATCATTTTATCAAAGATTTATTTTCCTCTTATGAAGTTGTAAATTATTTTTGCTTTATCTTCAATTTTTCCTTTAAGATCACTGATTTCAATGTCTTGAGTATTTTTTTCCTTTTTTCTTGTAGTTTTACTTGGTCTAGAGATATCTCACTAATTTTATTTTCTAATTCAGAAATATATAAGTCTTTTTCATTATCCATGGAAGTTTTGAACTTTAGAACTTCTAGTTCTTTTATAGCCTTCTCATTCTTGCTTTCTAGTTTATTGATTTTTAATTCTTTTTTCTATTTCAGCAAGTTTTAGAGATTCTACCTCTTTCATAACACCTTCATTCTTGTTTTTCAATGATATGTATCATTTTGTCACATTAAAAAAGATCTTATGAACCATGAATAATTCATTTTGAAATTCTTCATAAGAAGACATACTTTCATCATCAGATTCATTAGATGATTCACTGCAAGAACTATTAAAAGATTTGGATGAGGAGCTTTCCTCATTGTCCCAAGCCATATAGCAAGTATATGCAACCTCTTGGTCACTTGATACGTTATCGGAACTACTTGTACTCATATTATCCCAAGTAGTTGCTTGCATTGCATTTTTCTTTTTCTTTTTGGAATCTTTCTTTAGTTTTGGACAATCTGGTTTTAGGTGTCTGATTATGCGCTTAAAATGTGTAATTAGGTTCTTTAATTCATGCATTGAGGCTTATATATTTAATTAAATACTTAATTACTCTTAATATTTTAGCACAGTATCATATTTATAATACTTGGGTTTTATTGAGTAATTTATGAATTTTTTATATTTTTTATCGCAGGGCAATTATCGGGGGCTAAAACCGGCACTGCTTTGTAATTTGCTCATAATTTTTTCTTCCAAGCTTCAATCGAGATGATTTGAAATTTTGGAAAAAGAAGAGAAGATTGTCTACAACTTTCGTGTTTAAAGCTTTGAGTGATACCAACTCTAAGATGGTCAATCTCAAGCATGTTCGTTGGGAAACAGAAAAGAAGAAACAAGAAAAAAGGAAAAAAAAAAAATTTAATACCTGATGTGACCAGGCCATGCAGCCGGGTCCTGAGCCTTCAATCTCGTGCTTAGGGTTCTCTTCCCCCTCTCCGTATATAATTCCCTTTTTTTCTTCCAAACAACCAGGCCCTCTACATGGCCCCCTCTCTTCCTTTCTCTCTTCTCCTTTCTCCCATCTCCTTCCCTTCTCTCTTTCTTTTCTTTAACCCTCTCTTTTCCTTCTCTATCTTCTCTCCCTCTCTTGGAAAACTCTCAAACTCTCTTATTTCTCTCTTCCCTCTTCCCTCTTCTCTCCCTTTCTCACTCTTTTCCTTGCTACTAGCCCCGCCAACCCAAGTCCTTCTATCTTTGCTACTGTCCCGAACTCCCCCTACTCTCCTTGCTCCTGTCATAGCCTCTTGCTGCTGCTGCTACTGCTGGAGGAGGCCATGTGCTACTGTTGTACCGCTACTATTGGCCTACAGCTATGCCTCTTCTGCTGTTGTGCCGCTTGAAATTTGTGAATCTTTATTTGGGTATTATTATTATTAAAGCTTATTTATTTTTTTCTCTCAATTAAATTTTGCATTAGATTTAATTATTTCTTGAGTTATTTATTTAATTGATTAAAGTCCAATTTGGTTCTTGAAAAAAAAAAAAAAAAAAAAGAGAATAAAATACAAAAAGAAAAAAAAATTTAGAAGTTAAATTAGTAGTTTTCCTTAAAATTTAAATTTTGTTTGTTGAAGTTTGATTTAGTTTAAGTTAATCTTATTAAAGTTCTCATTTTTATCGTATTTAGTTATTGTTTAAGTTGTTCAAGCTTTAATTTTTGTTCAAGTTCTTATTTGCGTTTAAATTTTGGATCTTGATTCAAGTTCTTGATTTTGTTAAAAGTTCGGTTTTTCTTATTCACGTTTGTGTTTGATTGAGTATTTTTTTTATTATTGCATGTTTTAATTATTTAGGAAAGTTATCATCTTTAGTTTTTATTCCGAAGTTCAATGCATGATTCAATTCTTGTTCAGTTGTTAACGTAGGATTTCCATTTCTTGTTATTAAATTCAATGCATGTTAGGAATTAGGATTTAAATTACATGTTCATTTAATTTATCAAAAAAATTCTCAAACAATCCAGAAAATCCGAATCTGAACTGTGTTTAGCGCCTTTTTGTTTTTCACGTTCCGATTAGAACTATGTAAAATTTGAGATTAAACTGCATTCCCGAAGCAGGCGATCTGACCTTTGAGCTAAATATTACACGACAGAATTCTTACACTTGAGATATCTTTTAAACTGCTCATTTTTCGAGTGACTCAAGTTTTTGGCGCCATAACCGGGGAGTGCTAATTTTAATTTCAAATTTTGTGTTTTTCCAATTATTTTTTATTTTTCATTAAAAAATATTTAAAATAAAAAAAATGAAAAATTTGAAAAAAAAAGTTTGATCATGCTTGTTTGCTGCTATGTTGGTGAATTCCTGCTGTTGCATTGAGGTTTGATACCCTAGGTCCGAGATAATTTAAATAGACTGTCTAAAATTTCACTTAGCACTAGTAGTGACACACAGAGCACAAAATCTGACTGTTCTCCTGTTACTTTTACAAGTGATTCTAAAATTGATTTGAGCAATCTATTTAAACAATTCTTGGAGGAAGTTATGGCTGCATCTGCACTACGTACACTTTAGGATTTTCTACAACCTACACGCACATCTATACCGTCCTGTATTGTGTTACCACAAGATGCATCGAACTTTACCATTAAGCATGGTATATTATCTATGATACCCCAGTTTTACGGGATGGATTCTGAAAGTCCATACCAACACTTGACAGATTTTAAGTTGGTCTGCACCACTTTCATTAATAGGGTTGGAACCGATGAGTATATTAAACTTCGCCCATTTCCTTTTTCTTTGAAAGATAAGGCAAAAATCTAGTTCAATTCTCTACAACCTACTCTATTACCAGTTGGACTGAAATTAAGCGTGAGTTCTTACATAAGTTCTTTCCTTTGCAGAGAACTCAGTACCTATAGGAGCAAATCAGTCAGTTCATGTAGAGAGGTGATGAGACGTTCCAAGCTTTCTGGGAGAGATTCAAGGATCTGATGAATATATGTCCACACCACAGATTCAAATCTTGGAGGTTATTGAATTATTTTTATACTGTTTTAACCCATGTATGTAAACAGTTTGTCCAAACCATGTGCAACGGGGAGTTCTTAAGTAAGGAACTGGATAAGGCTTTATCATTCTTCGATTACTTAGCTAAGAGTGCCCAACAATGGAACACACAACAAAAACGGGCACCAATAGCCGCACAACCTCTCAGAGCAATAAGTGGTGGCAGTAGATATGAGGTCAAAGAGGAAACTAGTCTACAGGCTCTTATTGCTACGCTGTCTAAGAAACTAGAGGTTATGGAATCAGAAAAAGTGAAAGCTGATGATTACTCTATCTATGACCTCTGACCATAGAATTCAAGATTTTCATTTACTATCAGTTTGGCAAGAGAGTAGATCTAATCGGGTACAATCAGCAAATTGGGTTAACAAGTCCCAAAATCAACCATTCTCAAACACTTATAACCCTGGATGGAGGAATCACCCGAACCTCTCATGGAGAAATGATCAAGTTGGTCCATCTTCCTCACGGTATCAGCAAGTTCCTCAATCTTATGCACAACCTTCGCAACCGCTACATCATCCAGTTGCAGCTCCTGAACCGTAGTATCAGCCACAACAGATTTCTCAAAACTACGCACCTCTGAGATTTCAACCAAATTTAGCTCCTATTCCTGCAAACTAATCTCCTAATGATAGCATGGCGCAAATGGCGAACATGTTTTAGCAATTCATGCAGCTTCACATCATGACCAACAATCAGAGTAATCAAGCCTTCAGTGAACTGAGAGACACCATGAATAAGATAAGCACACAGCTAAACACCTTAGAAAAAGGGAAATTTCCTACACAGCCCCAGCCTAATCCCCAAGTATATCGACAGCAACAATAACTGGTGCACAATGTTTTAGGGGATGCTTTTAAGTCACTTAAGGCAGTTATTACCTTGAGAAGTGAAAAGGAAGTTTCCCATCCTAAAAAGCCTACTGATCGACAAATAGTTACTCCAACACTTGAAGTGACAGCTGAGACAGATAAAGGAAAAGAAAAATCAAATGAAGCAAGTTCAAGTTCAAAGAAGTCAGATAATAAGGAGGACGAGACTATTAAAGAGTATCAACCTCTGGTACCCTATCCTCAGAGATTGGCATCTGGTCAAAAGAATAAGTATGACACTAAGATTTAAGAAATATTCAAACAGGCGAAGATCAACATTCCACTTCTGGATGCCATACAGCAAGTTCTCGCGTACACAAAATTCCCAAAAGATTTGTGCACGATAAAAAGAAAATTGAACGTGAAGAAAAAGGCTTTCTTGACTGAGCAAGTTAGCGCATTGAAATTGAGTCAAACTCCTCAGAAACTCAGAGACCCTAGTTCTCCTACTATTTGATCATGATTTGGTGAAATCTCTATTAGATAGGGCTTTACGTGATATTTAGAGGGAGCAGTGGGACACTTGCTCCCTATTCAATTATAGCAGAGCTGGGTTTTAGATGAACTGACAGAAACTTCTAAACTACAGTTAGTAGACAATCAGCTCCTTGAAGAAACTTTGGGAGGCGTATTGTTGAAGGATATGTCTTGGTTTGTTAGCTTTGGTGTATTCCCAATAAGGAGGTGAACTGGTATTAAAAAATTATTGTCCCCCAGGTGCAACCAGCAGTGGTCATTCTTACCAACATACCCTAGGATCTTCTCTATTTAATTATAAACCCAACTCAATCACTATACCACATTATACTAAATCAATCATACAACATACATGTGACTGAAAATAAAAGTTTCAAAAAAATAAATTTGTTGAAAATATAAGAATATGCACGATATGTTTAGTGGTTTTGTCGTACCAACCTGTGCCATACATCCCCGCCTTCTAACCTCGCAGGCCCGAGACATTCCAACTAAACAGCTCTGCCTTAACCAATTGAGTGCACACCTAGGTTACAACTCGGTTATTTTTTTTAGCACATGGCTAACTTCAACTCTTACACAAATTCTCCTTACGAGGCAAGAAGGCTCTAACAATCTATGGGCTAGATTACAGCCGCCCTCAAGCACACCCTAGAATACAACTGAATTACATACAACTATGTCCAGTATAATGCTTCTTTCTTCTCCGATAAGTAGATATGTACCAATACAGATCAATCAAATGCACATCAACTATATATGGGTAAATGTAAGCTCAGTGATGTGTAGCTTTGTGCAAGCCGCACTCAGCAAGATATAATCGCAAGAATGTTGAAGAGTGTTCTAAGCAAGTTGTATCTTTGAAACAAGTTAAATGAAATCTTAATAGCAAATCAGGGTTTCAAATATGTTAATCAAATATTCAAATTTAACTCAAAATATTTTCCTTCAATGTAATAAGCGCAAGAGTAGTTTGAAAATATTTTAGCTTGTAGAAAAATATTTTGCACAACAAAATCAAAGCTATAAAAATCTTGCAAATGACAATGCTAAACGAATCCTTAAGCTTTGTTAGTTAAAGTCCGCAACTACAGATTTAAATATTCAAAACTATATGAGATAAACCTACTAAATCAACCCCAAAAAATTCATCAATCAAAAAAGAACAACTGGGACATATTAGGCAATACCTAATATACAACTAGCACAAACCAATATGCTCTCAAAATACTAAAACTAAAATGTATGCAGAGAATGACGATATGAAAGTTTGGGCAATAGAATAGGATTTTTGAATAGAGAGATTTTTGTTAATAGGATTTTTTGCAAATCACCCCCCAAATCCACCAAATGAACCCATATAGATCAGGCCAATGACGCAAAATATAACCGTTTAGGACCTATAGTGGAATTTTGAAACACATTTTAAAATACTTAGGAAATAAATTAAACCCATTTAACCAACCCGATTTCCCTCTCAGTTAAAATAAAATAACTCGAGAGGATTCAGGTGGCTAAACTTTAGTTCGGTCGCTCGAATAGACTCATCTTGAAAAGTTCATTTTAAACAATCCGATGGCCCGAGTGTAGGTTCAATTGCCCGAACAAAAGTCAAAAACCTTTAGTGCAAGGTTCAGGTGCCCGGTCCTAGGTTTGGTAGCCCGAATGCACATGTTCGGTCACCTAGGGCTTATTTTGAACTAAACTACTCGGCAGCACGAGTTGGTGAAAAGGTCACATCTAGGGGTTCGATCACCCGTGGGAGATAGAGTCTTTCTTGGTTCAGCAGCCCAAACCCAAGTCAAACTGTTGACTTCCCAAGAGTTCAGGCGCCCTCGATGAAATGAACCCCTTGGGTTCGGTCGCCCGAGCCCTCTTATTTTATGCTTATCTTGATCAGTCCATTTCAAATTGATCCCCTATCTGACAAGATATTGTGGGGATATATTAGTGCATATGTGTGGGACCTAAAGTCTCACTAAGGTCTTTTCAAGGGCCGTTTTGAGATATCAAAATCCCAAAACACGTCGGTCGACCGAAGCCCTAATGACATTTGTAAGCCTATAGTCAGTCTATTGGTTTATGTTGAGTCTTACAAACCTACAGGCTCACATGCAAAAGATTATTACCGACCGATTTAAATTATTATAGACCCAAATAAATAAATTTACAACAGAAAATTTCTTTAGGGTCTTCATGCTATTTACTACTTTCATTTTGCCATCAATTTGATTCGCTAAATAAATCTTCCCACAAACTTCCAAGCTATCAAGTACTAGGTATTATGTCATATCAAAACCGTGTGTACCATAAGGTCAACATTATCCCCCCCTTTTTGATGATGACAAATACCCATACAAAAGTGGGTATAGCCTGAAGGCCCCCCTGACAATGCATATGTTAAGATTTTTCCAATGCAAACTTTTTAACTACCCAATTTTTTGCCTTCTCATCTCCATCTCTCCGCTTTTGGTATAGCAAAAAGGTTTATAAGCATATTAGGCCTATAGGCATATTGTGCGGTATGATGGCATTAATATACAAGACAACGTTTTGGAAAATTTTTAGAAATTTCGACAGCATCGTCGTTTTAAAATCGTGACTTCTCCTAATTTATCACCCCCCCTAGGGCATTTTTCAAAAAATACCTGTATAGAAATTACCTATTCGGAGTTTTAAAAATAACAGTTTATTCATAACTACTTAACCCAAACAGTCTAGTATGATCAAGATATAAAACATAAAGATAATTATCAATTAAGCAATATATATGAAAAATATGCCTTTCAAATCACAACCAAATTCATAAAGTCTAAAGCAATGATAGGTTTAGCAATTAAGCATACAAACTATATAACTGGTCATTTAAAGAATTAAATGACATGAAAACAGAATTAGATCATAAATATGCACAAACCATTTAAATTTAAATATATCATAAGACTCGTGGAAGATATGAGTTTAAAACACATGGCATATGATAACAAGTAGAAGGTTTGAGCACAAAACAGTCTAACTAATTCGCATACATTTTTATGTGAAGTTTCTGAACTAGTTATGCAATTTTTAAAACATATATGTGTGTGTATATATATATATATATCCCCCTTAGGATGTTGTCAAGAGATACTGGGGATGATGCTTGCAAAACAAACTTCAAAGATCATGCAAGCAAGTACAATTTTTCTGGTAGGCATTTGAGCACAGACTAAAATATGACCAGAAAAATACAACCATGTAAATCCTAAGAATATAGCAAATTCAAAACAAGCATAATATGGAAAAACAGATGATTGTCGCAACAACAAACATCATGCTTCAAATTAAGATTTTCAATAATATCATTTCATTAAAGCATATGCCACATAGTGTTCAATAAATATCTAGGCATAAGAATAGGTGAGCACAAGCATGATAGGAAGGTTATTTCAAGAGTCCCCCCTACAAAACTGAATACATGCTTAGACACAAAGAGCCTCTTATACGAAACAAAAATTATTTTTGTTAATATTATCAAGCAGTATAGGCAAACATTTTAATTTTCTTAAATCAAGTATACTGGATAAAGGATTCATTTACTCAATAGTGCAACCAGTATAATTATCCCTATGGATCACACATACATAAGAAAATATATATTAAGGCATGAGATAAAACACCTAACCACGAACAATCCATATCAAAACATAGAGCTTTAAAAGTGGGATATGATGTTCAGGGTTCTTAGAAGAGCCTCAATATTCAAAAATCAAAGCATGATGCATATGAGTTCTTTATGCTCTTTCTCTAGGGATGGAGCTATGCTTCTTAAATACCTTATGATTATGTGAGTATAAAATTTAATTTTTATTGAGTTTTCATTCATCCTTTCAAAAATATTTTAACATTTATTTTATCATAATCATGTTAAGACAAGGTTTTACTTGGGAAAATTCTAAAAAAAATTCACCAGCATGCCGTCTATAAATTGGACATTTTCCCATAAAACTTGTACCTAATAGATTCAAGCAAGTAATATAAAGTTCAATTTGAGCATGTAAGAACCTATAATCCATTACCAGCATGCAATTCACATCAACTGCATCCGCCATGCAGGAGACATTATAAACTAAGCATGCAATTAGGTAGCAATCAACAAATGATATATAAGATAAACCATCCATTAGAAAATATAATCATTTAACACATAATGAATAATAGGAATTTAGTGCTTTTTTTATGAAGGCATATAGGCATAAAAGATAAAAATCATGAGAGCATTTAATATATATATTCATGAAGAGAAATGCTCCCCCTGAGTTATGCACTTATTCAATTTATGCCTTTTCTTAATTATCTACTTTCTCCAGCCAAGGTTATAAGATTTTCAATAATTTTAGCTTGGCTTTGAATGCTTAGACTTAGAGGACCAAAAAGTCACAAACAATATTTTTCAAGGTCATAAGCCAACCTTGCCTCTTTTCTTATGAATCTCAATATGTGTGAGAGGCATAGGATTAAATACTATCAAGGATTAAAATTTATGTTAAGGTTGAAGAGATACATTATGAGTGGGCATTTTCAAAAATGTTTTTGTGCTAGTTAATATGTCCACACCTTTTTGACAAAGAGCAGCAAGGAGTATATGAATTTTTGAACATTGCTCTTTGATGAATGGAATGCATCCTTTAGATATGATTATAACTATGAGCAAGGATATGAACCAGGGGATAGGAAGAGTCTTTGGTGAATATAATCGTGAAAGGGCAAAGAATCACTATGAAGGAGAGAGCTTTTAATATAAATCAAAATTAGAGAACTTTTACATTTAAAGCTCAAAGGGATTTTATTATTATAATTTGATGAATAGTTTGAATCCCTCCCAAGCTACCTCTAATTTGATTGAGAATGATGATTATTAATAAGCACACTATAGATATGGAATTTTGATAAATAGTGCTTATACCAATAGTTATGACTCCAACTTGTTCAAGACTTTTAAGTTCAAGGATGGGTTTAGGATTATGTGATATATAGTGTGAAATTCCCTAAACCACAAGCTTGTGCAATGGACAATATATGCTTAACTTAAGAATTGTACATTCAAGTATTGATTAAGCCTTTGAACTTAATTACCTGGCACAGATGCCGTGTACATTTGGAAGTGGATTTTATTTCAGCAAACTGCCAATGTTTTCATATTTTCACCAATCATTATGATATATATGCATTAAGTTTAGATTGGATATATTACATGTATTTCCACACTAACATGATTCTCAAAAGGTTCTTGGTAAAACAATATTATATAGTGAATGCATATACCAAGATTTTATATTTTAAGCAAAGACCACTTCCTAGCCTTTTGGTCATCACTACCCCTAAACCTAGAAACTAAGGATGGATTAAATGATTATGTAATATTACTTTAGATCCATTTTACCAAAGGTCCTACGGGGTTTGCTTTCATGATTATCCATTTCATTTCTTTTTCTAAGCCTCCAGCACCTCCAACTAAACAATTAAACCCGCTGTGCCATTTTCTTTTATATTGAAAGCAAGTTTTGAATTTTCGTGAAAGGCTATGCTTACTAATCTTATGTTTGCTCGATGAGGCATAAAAGTTTGTATGGGATTTATTAAGTGATTTTGAACCCTTTTTGAAAAGATTTTTCTTTTTACGACCTGATGGTTTATCATCTCCCATTTCCTCCTCCTGGCATATTATTTTCAATATTTTTCTTCATGCTTTTCTTCTCTAAGGTGGCATGATAATCTTTTAATTCCTCTAATTGTTTAGCCAACCTTTTGTTTTGAATTCTCAGAAATTTTTTATGATAAGACATTCCAACTAGAGACTTATGAATTTTAAATAAATCCTTTTCTAGTTGTCTGTTCAATGACATGCTTTCATCATAAAACTCATAGCATGATTCAATACAAGATTTATCTCTATAACTATCATATGAATCAATGCATACAGTATCATTATCAGAAATAGTCGATCACTCATTATAAGATATATCACAAAATTTTTCATAAGAATCATCGCATGCACCAACAACAGAACTATCAAGAAATTCAACAAATGATTCATCATTTGATAGAACACAACATTCAGCCTAAGAATCATCAATTGAGTTTGAGTTAGAATCATATACCTCTTCTTTTGTTAATGCCATTTCCCTATCACTTACCACTCCTTGAGTGGTGGTCTCATTCTCCTAGGACTCTCCATATTTCCTTTCGAGTTCATACCAGATATCCTTTGCAGTCTAACATGCCACAAACTCAACAAAAATATCAGAATCTAATGCAAGATATAACATGTCAATGGCATATGAATTCACATGCATTAACCTAATATTATTTTCATTCAAGGGCATATGAATCCCATTAACAATCACCCGCCAGGCCATCCAATTCATTGATTTTATAAATACGCTCATTCTAATTTTCCAGGTGATGTAATCGAAACCACAAAATACAATAGGCCTAGAAGGTGACTATCCCTCTCCAAATAGGGATACACTAATTTGAGCCATTGCAATATTTTACAAAATTTGTTAAGCCAAGTGCAATGAGGCTCTGATACCAATTGTTAGCTTTGGTGTATTCCCAAGAGGGGGGTGAATTGGATATTAAAAATATTTGTCCCTAGGTCAACCAATCTAGTAGTAGTATTACACAAACCTAGGATCTTTCTATTTAATTATAAACTCAATCAACACATATACTACATATAATGAATCAAGCATACAACATACATGTGCTGAAAATAAAAGTACGAAAAATAAATTTACGAAAATATAAAGAATACACACGATATGTTATCGGGGTTCGGCTAACTGTGCCTACATCCCTGCCTCTAACTCACAAGCCCGAGGATTCCACTAAAGTTCACTTAATCGGTGGAGCGAGACCAGTTACAACCAGGTCAATTAGCACAGGGTTAACCTCAACCTTTACAAATTCTCCTTGTAGCGCGAAGAAGGCCCTACCAATCCTTACGGGCTGGATTACCACCCCCTCAGGCCACGCCTAGAATACAACCGAATTACAATACAAACTATGTACAATATAATGCTTCTCGGATAAGCAAATATGTACGAATACAGATCAATCAAATGCACATCAACTATATAGGTAAATGTAAGCTCAGTGATGTGTAGTTTTGTGCAAGCCACGCTCAACATGATATGATCACAAGAATGTTGAAGGGTGTTCTAAACAAGTTGTATCTTTGAAACAAGCTAAATGAAATCTCAATAGCAAATCAAGGTTTCAAAGATGTTAATCAAATATTCAAACTTAACTCAAAATATTTTCCTTCAATGTAATGAGCGCAAGAGTAGTTTGAAAATATTTTAGCTTGTAGAAAAATATTTTGCACAACAAAATCGAAGCTATAGGAATCTTGCAATGACAATGCAAAGAACCTTAAGCTTGTTAGTTTATCCCAACAAAAGATTTATAATATTCAAATCTGTGGGATAAACTTAACTAAACTCCCCCAAAATCAATCAATCAAAAAAAGAACAATGGGACTATTAGCAATACCTAATATACACTAGCACAACCAATATTCTCGCACAATACTAAAATGTATCAAGGGAATGAAGATATGAGAGTATTTGGGCAAGAATAGATTTTGAAATAGAGAGGATTTTTGTTAATGATTTTTTGCTAATCACCCCCAAATCCACACAAATGAACCCATATATATAGGCCAAGACCAAAATATAACCGTTTTGGACCTATAGGGAATTCTTAGAAAAGTTTTAAAATACTTAAGAAATATTAAACCCATTTAACCCTTATTTACCTCAGTTAAAATAAAATAACTCGAGAGGATTCGGGTGGCTGAACTTTAATTTGGTCGCCCGAATAGACTCATCTGGAAAAACTCATTTTAAATAGTTCGGTCGCCCAAGTGTAGGTTCGATTGCCCGAACAAAAGTCATAAACATTTAGTACGAGGTTGGGGTGCTCGGTCCTAGGTTCGGTAGCCTGAACGCACGTGTTTGGTCGCCCGAAGCCTATTTTGAACTGAACTACTCGGTAGACCGAGTTGGTGAAAAGGTCGCATCTAAGGGTTCGGTCGCCCGAGGGAGATAGAGTCTTTCTTGGTTTGGCAGCCAGAACCCAAGTCAAATTGTTGAGCAGTTCAGGCACCCAAGGTGAAATGAATCCCTAGCATTCGGTCGCCCGAGCGCTCTCATTTTATGTGTTTCAACAAATAAATCTTCAGTTGACTAAACTAATTCTTCAGTCCTCTGAGGAAATTCTTCAGACGTTTGAAGTAAAACTTCAATTGTCTGAGCATGCATTTTCAGACTTCTGAGGGTACACCTTAGTCGTATGGGCAGACCAACTTCAAAATTTTCAATTTAATTTTCAAAATCATTTGTACTCTCTTGCTTTGATTTCTCATAAAACATTTTCTGGATTTTGAAATAAGGTCTTTAAGTCCATAATTAACCCTAGAAGAGCTTTCATTATATTTCCAAAAGATATTTAAATATGAAGTAATTACATAAAGGCTTCTTTTGACATTTTGACATACTAAGCTCTTAAGTCTTCATGCTTTTATTTAGGCTCTCTTGCTTTGTCTTTCTTTAGCTCCATCTTGTCTTCAAGCTTTAATATTCTTTAAGCTTTTTAGCAGGTCTTCTTTAACATCCATGTTCTCAAAATCTTCAAGTTTTATTAGATCATCTTTAAATTCATACTTTGACTCTTTAAGCTTCATTTAATCATCTTTCTTTGGAACATAAGCTTTGAATGCTCCTTGTAAGCATTTGACCTAGTGTTCACGTACTTGAATCCTGAAATATCATCACTTAACCAAATATGTTAGGTTCATCTTATTTGTTATCATCAAAACAAGATTTTAAGTCTTATAAGGCCAACAAGTTACAGAGTGCTTAGGTGACTGAGGAAAATTGCTTAAATGACTGAACTGCTAGTGCCAGTGTAAACGAAAATTAGAACAAGGTCAGGTGACTGAACTCACGAGTTCAAGTGACTAATCTACTACTACCAGTTCTAGAGCGCTTATTTTAAATAGTTCAAATGAATGAATGCATGGTTCAGGCAACTAGAGTGTGTGTTTTAAACTTACGAACTGTGCTAATTTCTTTCCAAAATTACATGATATGGTTTCCAAAATTAGGTAAAACAATAAGATTTTTTTCCTAAACTATATAAGGGTTATTATATTCGCATTAGGGCTCCAATACACACAATATACTTATGATTATACTTTGAGTTCTTCTTGAAAAGCTGTTGTGCGAAATCTTTAAGCCCTAATATATTTTTTTAATTCTTTCTTCTGAAATTCCCATACTACAAATTAGAAAACCTTAGATTTCTTATTGAGCTTCATTGCAAATTGTTTTTTAGAGTATGTAGTGATTTTATCTTTGTATAAAATCCGCTTTGTTGTGAGAGTAATCTAATTGTACGAACAATTGATTTGCTGTTTTTGCAAACTGACAACTCGGGAATAAAGTTGTTGCCTAGCGAGAGGGTGTTCTTGCTAGGGAGGGGTCCCCACCTTCAAATGGAGAGAGACTGCTCCACCTATTGAATAGAGTGGGTAAGGAAAATTCTTATAGCAAGTTCCTTGGGGCAAGGATGTAGGGGGGAAGTCGAACCTGGTAAAAAAATCCATGTGTTCAATCTTCTTTGCTGTTTTTGCAAACTGACAACTCGGGAATAAAGTTGTTGCCTAGCGAGAGGGTGTTCTTGCTAGGGAGGGGTCCCAACCTTCTAACGGAGAGAAACTGCTCCACCTATTGAATAGAGTGGGTAAGGAAAATTCTTATAGCAAGTTCCTTGGGGCAAGGATGTAGGCGGGAAGTCGAACCTGGTAAAAAAATCCATGTTTTCAATCTTCTTTCCCTGACCCTTTTTAATTTTTGCATTGATTAACTGTTGTGTATGTTTTTAATTTATTGGGAGAATTGGTTGAATACTGAGTTTGGATTTGGATCTCTTTGAATAATTATATTGGTTTGTGATTACCTTGCATGATTTAAATTTTTGATTGAAAAATAGGATTGCTGAAACTCTGAATTGAATTTAATTAGTTGAGGTAAAGTTATTTTGTTGGTTATTTGTTCAAGCATAAGAATGCTACTTGTTTTGAGTTATATTGTTGAATCATGTTTTAAATAAATTCTAGTTCATTGTCTAAATTTTGATTGGATATTTAAATCTGCTGA
This sequence comes from Malania oleifera, assembly GCF_029873635.1. Lineage (NCBI taxonomy): Eukaryota > Viridiplantae > Streptophyta > Magnoliopsida > Santalales > Ximeniaceae > Malania > Malania oleifera. The sequence goes on along the minus strand of NC_080421.1, from coordinate 20,462,236 downwards.
AAGTAAAATTCATATTGTGTTTTTAATTTTCTTATATACCTTGGATTGCTTATTGATATAGCAAGTCACTAATTAGTTAATGTGTGGTGATTAAGATTGTTAAAAAGGTTTAAAATAAGTCAAGCTTCTGTGTAATAAATTTAAAATACCAATTCACCCCCCCCCCCAATCTTGGGATTACAACGTACTTTCAACCCAAACCAGGGTCCAATATGTTAGCTTAGGTGCAACCCCAAGAAGGGGGTGAATTGGGTATTCAAAAATTATCACCTAGGTCAATTGGTTTAATAGCAGTATTACACAACTTAGGGTCAGTCTATGCGATCAATAAGTAAACATACATGTGTAGTAAAAGTAACGTGCGGAAAAGTAAACAATACATGCAATATGTTATCGAGGTTCACCCAAATTGCCTACGTTCCCGCCTTGGCTACACCAGCACAAAGATTCCACTACTACTCACTTAATGGGTGGAACAGCACTGGCTACAATTAGGTCAATTCAAGGGGCTGACCTCAACCAACACACCTTACCAGGATAGCGCACCTAGCTTTCCCAACCGGGTCTAAGCCAGTCTAGGACTATTCCATAGGACTAGTCTCCCTCTTCAGGCCCGCGCCTGGAATATAACAAATGTGTATAAAATTTGTACACAAAAATACGCTTCTTACACAAGTAGGTATGTGCACCAGTATAGCTCAAGCAATAAAGCAAGCACGTATGATATGTAAATATGTTCAGTGCTCTAATGTGTGCTACACGCTCAATCAAGTATAGATTATCAGTTTAGAGTTAGAGTGTATATCCAAGCAAGATTTGAAACACAATATGTGAATAACGCAATATCAGATCAGGGTTTGAAATATGCTAAGTAAGTTGATTCAAACAAACTCAATAAGATATTCCAATATACAAAGCATAATGGAGTGTTTGAAAACTAGCTTTTGAAAAGGATTTTGCACACAAAAATATAGGCTTAGGTATCTTGCAATGACAATGCAAGAACCACAAACCTCAAAGTGTTCCAACACAATAATTTATCAAATGAAATTGGTGGAAGAACTTTAATGCTAAACTCTAAAAAAAAAAACAATCAAGCAATAATGCGAGAGTTCTAGCTAGTAAGATTAAGCACAATAGCTTTAGAGATACTCACAACACTTAAAAAGATCAAAGAGAGCGGAGTATGTGAGTGTTTGGAAATAGTATGGGCTAATATAGGGTTTTGGATGTTGAGAGAATTTTTTCCTAATCAAGTTTTCTAATCCAAGCTAATTATGAGAAATGAACAGATATTTATACTTTGACTGTTAGGGACTAAATAGGGATCATTAGAAAAGTTTAAAACAAGTTTAATGAAATTAACCCATTTTACCCCTTTAAAAAATCAGTAAAAATATTTTAACTTGAGAGGTTCGGGTGCCCGGCCTGAGGTTCGGGTGCCTGAACAGACTCGGTCACAAAACCATTATTTAATGGTTCGGGTGCCCGAATTGAGGACTGGTTGGCTGAACCAAAGTTAGTAGCATTTTGTTCGCAGGTTCGGGTGGCTAGTTCGAAGTTCGGTTAACCGAACTGGCCAATTCGGTTGCTCGAGGCCATAATGAATGTGAAGGTTTGGGTGCTCGAGTAGTTGAAAAGCATTCTGACACATGTTCAAGTGCTCGAGGGAGATACACTCAAAATGGTTCGGGTGCCCGAACAAAAGTCAACAAGTTGACTTGTCCCTAGGTTTGGTCGCCCAAAGCATTTTAAACGCGATGGGTTCAGTCGCCCGAACACTCTCAACATTTTCAATTAAGTCCATTTTAGCCAAATTTAATTCTCCTGATATGAAGAGTGATGTTAGGAACTTTATGTACTAAAAGTAGGTACCTAAGGTCCAACTAAGGTCTGTATGAGCATACCTACCTACCATACATGATACAAATTATTACAAGCCGTAAAGTGTACAGTCCATAACAATATTTCATCCAGGATGAAGAAATGAAATAATAAATACAAATATAACACAAAATTCTTCATTCTTTGACACCAACACTATATGTTTATCAAGGTATTTATTTCAATTCGAATGCACACCCAAGGTGAACCTGCATGCATGAGTTAGTAAAATTATTAGTACCAAGAGTATTTGTCACGGTCAAAACTTGGTTTGACTAATCAGGTCAACACAATCCTAACCTAACCAAGCCCCAAACCTAAAGTTCACTCAAACCCCAACCCATGTCAAAGTCTTGGAGCCTGTTTAACTTCCAAGAAAATCCAAAATAGAATCTAGCCATACCATATCAAACACAATCAAACCAAAAAGAAGAGCGAATAGCACTTATCTGTGTTTTCTAAACAGAATCAAAACAAACCCTTTACCCATATTTTATCATGAACCTATAAGAAAACAATATATGTACAAGGTTAGACTTGAGAGGAGGTGAGAAAAGAAAAGAGAGAAAGAGTAGGAGAACAAGTGATCCAAGAGCTTAGATCGCATGAAAAGAGAACAAGATGACTAGTAGGATGCAGAACAAGGGTGAAAAGAGGGTTTGTAGAGAAAAGAGAAAAAAAAAAAAAAGGAACAAGAAAGTGAGAGAGAGAGAGAGAGAGAGAGAGAGAGAGAGAGAGAGAGAGAGAGAGAGAGAGAGAGAGAGAGAGAGAAACTACAAAGAGGAGTGATAGAATAAAGGAACAAGAAAGTGAGTAAGAGAGAGAGAGAGAGAGAGAGAGAGAGAGATAAAGGAACTGCAAAGAGGAAAGAAAGAAAAGAGGAACAAGAAAGATAAAAAGAGAGAGGAACTGCGAAGAAGAGTGGAAAGGAGAGAGACGTGAGAAAATGGGGCAGAAAAAAGGAAAGAGGGGGTTTTATGTTTTAGGTATAGTTGGACATCTTTCATCACCCGAGCGGTGACATATGGCACAATCTGGGCCAAGTATCACTCTGAATGGCCAAATTTCTTCCATGTCAGCAATCCTAGTCAAATGTTTAGGACCAACCGAGTGCTGACATGTGGCAAGTGGCGTTACGCTGACGGCACCCTGTCACGGTAAATATTAAAATAAATAAAAAACACTAAGTGGTGCCATGTTGCAAGTGACGTCATGTTAAAGTCACCCTGTCATAGTAAAGAAAAAAGGGTAAAGTTGCTACCACGTGTCCCCACCATGGGTGAACACGTGACCCACCCAAATTTAATCGATCTAATTTTTCTAAATTTTTTTAATTTCATTTATTATTTATTTTTCTGTGTAAATTTGATTTTTATTTGATTTAAAGTTTAAAAAACAAATGAAAAAAAAAAATTAGAACAATTTTGAATAAAAACTCAAAAAATTTTCACAAATTTTGATAAAATTTGGGGGATATTTCTAATGACTCTTTTGCTCAAAATTGAATAGTTTTTCATTATTTCTTTCCTAAGTGTGTCCCTATGATTTTGAAAAGGGAAATGAGGTATTTCAGACCTCACTTGTATTAGCTTTGAAGGGGCATTATCTAACATGATCCCCTCGTTTGGAGGTTTAATTAGACATTCCTAAGTCACACCTTAATTTCCATTTTCCTTAATTATAAACTTTTATTTATTTGTTTGTTTCATTTTTTAATGAGTTAATTAAAGGCTATTAAATTCTAGTTAGAGATAATTCATAATTAATTAGGTATCATTTGTTGAACGGGTATGTAAGGGATGCTGATACCTTTCCCTTACATAACTAAACTCTCGATCCTAATCATAATAGAAACAGACCAAGACTATTGGTTCCTTGGCCTAAGATTAGTCTAAAGACTAATCAAATGAGTAGTAATAGGTGTTCTAACTACACCTAGTTACGGGTGAGCATTCGGCTGGTTCGGTGAATTCGATTAATTAACCAAATTAACCAAAAAAATTTAGTTAAAATATCTCATTAACTGAGTTGATCGAAATTCCATATTTAAACGAACTCAAAATTTATCGACCCAAATTTCGGTTAAATCGGTTAACTGATTTAATATTTATATATATATATATATATGTAATATAATATACATAAAATTTTAATATATATAATATATTAAAAATAAATAAAATTAAAGTCTATATATAATATATAAAATATTTTAATATATATATAGTTATTTATTATTAATTTATACTATTCGGTTAACTGAATTGACCGAACCCAAAAACCGAACCAAAAATCAAAAATCAAAATTCAACAAAAATGAAGGCCGAACAGAACCAAATAAATTTTTAATTGAAATGAACAAACCAAATTTTTTCAATTAATTCAGTTTTAATCGAATTATGCTCACCTCTACACATAGGTAAATATTATGTTAGTAGCGACTTCATTTCAATTTTCAACATTGATAACCCCTTACTAACCTCGGGGCACACTTCACCCACTAGGGGCATGTCGCGACAAAAACATAAAAAAAATCAAAAAATAAAAAATATATAGACAAATAATAGAAAATTCAAGAAAATTTTGGGAGTCATAAAATTCAAAAAAAAAATCATAAAAATTGAGAAATATGAGAAAATATTGTTTAAAACATGGAAAAAGAGCAAAAAATCAAAAAAATATATATATAGAAATTTTGCATAACATTTTGAAATTTCTAGAATATCTATAAAAATTAAAAATTATAAAAAAAAAAAACCCAAAAAATGATGGAGACAAATTCTTAGAAAATTCCACATCTTTTAATGTTTTGCATGTTTTATTTTTTTTTTTTTTTTCTATTTTTCATATGTGCATGTGCATGCGCTGTACCTCCCATATGATAAGGCCATCAATAATCAGAATTCTATAACCTTTACACACACACACACACACTCATGCACCATGTTTATATGGAACAGCCTCCTAGGTACATTGACCCTCGCTTCCCCAATCATGTCTACCAGTTGAAGAAAACTTTCTATGGTTTGAAGCAAGCACCTTGTGTCTAGTTTCAACGATTCAATTCCTTCCTAATCCATCTTAGTTTTTATTTCAGTCGTGCTGACCCATTCTCTTTGTCTTTCATAAGAAATTTGATAACATTTATTTGCTTCTTTATGTTGATGACATTATTATTACAAGCAACAATTCATCTCTCCTTCACAGCTTCACTAATAAACTCAATTCTGAGTTTGCCACTAAGTACTTGGGTCACCTCAATTACTTCCTTGGTCTTGAAGCTTCACCCACCGCTGATGGTCCCTTCATCAGTTAGCTAAAGTATGCACGAGAAATTCTTTCTTTGGCTCAATTACTTGACAACAAGCATGATCACACTCCCATGGTTCTTTCTCAGCACTTGTCTGCCAATGGCTCTTCGTTTTCCGATCCCACTCTCTACAGATCTCTTGTTGGAGCACTTCAATACTTAACCATCACGTGTCCATATATTGGTCATGCTATCAACTTCATCAGTCAATTTATGCATGGTCCAACTCAAGATCACTTTCTTGCTGTTAAGCGTATCCTTCGCAATGTTAAGGGCACACTCCACTTTGGCTTAGCATTTAGCCCATCCACTTATGTTGGTTCCATCATTGCTTACTCAGATGCTAATTGGGCTAGCTATCCGGATACTCGTCATTCCACTTCTGGTTATTTTACTTATCTTGGCAACAATTTGGTTTCCTGGAGCGCCAAGAAGCAACCAATTGTCTATTGTTCCAGTAGTGAATTTGAGTATCGCGCTCTTACCCTCACTATCGTCGAAATTCTTTAGCTTACACATCTCCTTCGTGACCTCAGGGTTCCCCTTCCTCAACGGCCTCTTCTCTTATTCAACAACAAAAGCACGATTTTTTTTAGCTCCAACCTAGTTTCTCACAAGCGAGCTTAGCATGTCAAATTAGACTACTATTTCCTTCACGAACTCATTGTCGTTGGTAAATTTCGAACATAGTATGCACCTTCACACTTAAAGGTTGCTAACATCTTCACAAAGAGTGTCCCTTGACCTCTACTTGACTTCTTTCAATCCAAGCTCCACGTCCAATCCAATCCAACACTTAGCTTGCGGGAGGGAGGGGGTGTTGAGGATACTTTGCATCAATCAAAGGCCTCCCATATGTGATATAATTGACCCTTAATTCTAGGCCTTAATTCTAGGAGATTGTCCTCCCTTAATTCCAGGCCCTAAGACTAGGAGATTTTCTTTCCTTAATTCTAGGCCTTAATTTTGGGAGAATTTCCTCCCTTAATTCTGGGAGATTGACCTCATTGATTTTTTTATACACTTTTCTTTTCTATTGTAATCACAATTAATGTATACAAATTGTAAATCATTATAAATAGAAAATACTCACCACTCTAAATATATGGTGGTTTTATTAAATATTTTCAATACTTACTCTGACAATATAAATATGAGGAGGGATAATTGTGTCTCTTCAAGTTTCCTTGGTAAAATGAAACTTGTATCGTTTAATGGAACTCCTAACGGGGAACAAGTGGATAGTGGAAGGTAATTCAAAACTAATTACATGATAAAACACTAATAATTAACTCGATGACAAATATGTGAGCAGGGACAATTGTGTTTATTCAGGTTTCCTAGATAAAATGAAGTTTGTTCCTTAAAATGGAATTCTAGATGGGGTATAAGTGGATTCAATATCTAATGGATGTTATTCAAAACTAATCGTATAATAACAATTAATAATTTATTTGAGGATGGAAACTAAGGAGAGACAATGTGTCTCTTCAAGTTTCCTATATGAGATGAAATTCATATCCTTAAATGAAATTCTAGTTGAGATATGGATGGACTTGATATTTAATGACTAGTAAAAATACATGAGAGTTAATTGCATGTTAGTTGGTTCAATTCGAAACAATTTGAGGTTAATTTGGAACCATTCAAGATACGAGTGTATAGGGGGTGCTATCTTCCCCTTGCATAACCGCACCCCTTGACTTGACACTAGTAGCACAAATCATGACTATCAGTTTCCTTGGACTTAGGTATATCTTAGAAACTAACAATATGATAGTAGTTAATTAGGTGTTCTAACCTCACCTACGATGAAATAGGTTAGTGACAACTTCATTGGATTATATATTAAAATCATTTTTCAACCCCATTCTTTTACCTTTTGATTTCTAGCTCACCATTCTTTCGAGGTAGTTTAGAGATTCACCAGTTCCGGGACATTGCAATATGTGAATGAGATACAAATAAATAAAAAATCAATGAAGTTGTCACTATTTTATTTTGTTTTATGTGAGGTTAGAACACCCAATTAATTACTATTGATCGATAGGCCAAATAGCTATACCTAGGTTCTAAGGGACCCATAGTCAAGGGTCTAAGTATTATAGCCAAATTCAGAGTACGTTTATGTGAGGAGAATGTACTCACCCCTCTACCCCGCATAATCTACGAATGACGCCTAATAAATTGTGCATAATCACCAAATTGAATTAAGTATCCTTAGTTAAATTTGGTTACACATTTATTAAATAAGAGTTCACCTTGCATTCGTCGCGGTAATCCAATATAGGTTACAAGGATTTCCTCATCTCAATAAACCCCTTAGAGGGTGTTATGTGTCCCTCTATGGAATCTATTTTTGAATTGACTGAATTACGAACTCTTAAGAGTTCATAAAGTTTATTCATGTAAATATGAATTCAAAGAACCACAAGATACATCATCTACCGAGGTTGAATACTAAACTCATCAAACAAATGTATCAAATAATGATGTCGAGATAAATCAAGATAAGTGCATGCAAAGCACACCAACATCCCATATATCAATGTATACTCAGATATAATATCCATGTGACCGATCCCAAATCAATAAAAAGGATGCACTTTCCCTAAAGTTAAGAAATATGTTATAGTTAGGACTTTATGTACATTGAGGATCCCATTCACTCATCCTGGTTTTGTTTTGTTTTTTATTTTATTTTATTTTATTGTTTGACTAAAACTATAACTCTTTAAGAAAATGCCTCAAAAGAGAACCTTAAAGACCCTAAAAACCCTAGAAAAAAAAATTGTAGAACTTTTAAAGAATTTTCTACATTTTTATGGAATATTGATAATTTTTTAATGAAAAAAAGAATTAAAAATCTTTAAGGAAGAATTTTAGTGATAATTTTGACTAAAAAAATAAAAGAAAATAAACATAAAACTATATTTTTGCTTCTATTCTTTTCTTTCATTTGGATTTTTTTTTTTTTTTTGTTGAGAAACATAGTAATAATAATAACATTCATAGTAACAACAACAACAATTGTTATTATAATGATCACGTGAATATTTAAAATAAAAACTATACATATTTTTAGATTTTTTATGAATTAAACCTATCATAACTAATTTCCAAAAATAAAAATAAAAAATGATTGTTAAAAAAATAACATCCATTATCCGCTCTAGCTGAATCAATCAACCAGATTTGGCTTTCTAACAAAGCGGAGGTAGTGCTTCCTTCAACACAACAAGAGTTTCAACCCTAGCTATCCCTACCACTGTTGTTGCATGCGACATCCATTGCCTAGTCTTGCTGCCAGTCACTACCACGACCATCATGCACAGTTGCACTCCTTGGCTTGCTGTCAAAATTGGGTGCCAGCAATTGCTTTTCAAAATCTTCTCCTTGTCTTGTCCTTTTCTTCCCTAGGAGGAAAATTTTAAATCAAATGATGAATGCATTTGCATTTGAAATCGCAACTAAGCAAAATATGTTTCACTGGTTTTGTGATGATCCATTTGAACGAAAGTTAATGTCATCCAAGTATTATCACTTAGTTTAGAGGGACTTTTTCAAACTCCAAATTACTTTTAGCAAGAATTAAACAAGAAAAAAATAACATCATCATGAAATTACACTCTATTTGCTAAAATCAAACAAAACTAAGACAAAAAAAAAAATTCTTTTAAGAAGTGATTTTTATCTTGCCAAGAAAAAGATGGTAGACTTGTCAATCACTAGTGAAAAATTAAAAAGGGAAAGACATTACTTTTCGAGAGTAATTTTTTTATAAAAAATAGTACGGAAAAATTTCCCCTATTGAAATAAATTTAGTGAATTGCTCTAAACTATCTCACTTTTGGTTAAAATTAGTTATGGAAGTCAATCTGAATTAATTATTTTTCTCCGTCCAAGTGATTTGTTGGAAGATAAAAATAAAAATATTTTTTCTCATTAGTTTTTTCATAGCAAAATTACTCTCTCCTTGAAGAAAAATTGTGTATAGCCAACCCTTAAAGGATTCCCAATCAATTTTGTATTATATGGAGTATAGGCATATTTGGAATACATTTCTTAGGAATTCAGCACAAATAAGGCATCAACACCAGGAGTTCTAATTCAAGATAGTTTCTTTATACAAATAATTAATCTAATTTCAAAAGAAAGATTTACTCTAGTGAGGGAATTCCCTTTTTATTTTTTTTTAAGTTAAAACAATACACTTGTCGGTGGAAAAGAAACAAACAAATATATATACCTCTGGTGGGAAAAAATAGAATTCTTTTTCAAAAAAGAGCAATTAAAAATAAATAAATAAAGCACTGTGTTTTCAATGGAGAAAAAGATTTGATAATTTGAAAATCTCAACTTGGTTTATGTCACTAGTGAACTTTAGACTTCTTCAAATTAAGAACTCCTCAAGTATAAAAAGGGATAGCCTTTCAAATCCAAAAAAGATCAAAAGAAGCTCATTTAAAAGGCAGGTATGTATCCTTCTAAAAACTTCCTTAAGTTGTTGAAATATTTTGTGTTCCATGTCTAAAATTTTTTTTAAGATCAAGGTTTATACTGTGAAACATCTTAGAAAAATATTTTCTCTAGTTTTAGTGTCAATTACTTATATTTCAATATTTGTTCCAAACTCATACAGAAGTTATACTTAACCTCTCTAGTTAACCTTGCAGGAGGGTACGTAGTTAAGTAACCATAAAAAATGGGGTTTCGTCTTGGAGTCACCTTTACAAGGTTGTTTGTGCTCACCATTTTTCTCACTTCCATTGCCTTACAACTCGTAGCAGCAGTAAGGTACTCGCATGGAGAGGAACGGATTAAGAAATACAATATTCATTTGTTGCTCGGGAAACTTCCAAGGGGGGAGGTACCCCCATCTGAGGCTAATGTATGCACTTACATTTCGGGACGAGGTAGACCTGGTCAAATTTGTCCTTGAACAAAAGAAAGTTTGCAGATCATATGCTTGTCCACCATCTACATGTCCTACTGTTGTTTTCAACTCTCATGTACGTACGGTGAATCAAGCAAAAATAAATATGCAAATAAATGAATGAATGAGCCTATCAAATGAAATGAATGGTTTTTGACCACATGAATATTTTGGATTGTCTTCCTAATTGTTATCGACTTAACTACACTGTTGTTCTGGTGTATTTATATTATTAATCCTTGCTTCCGTATCCAATACCATATATTTAGCATTTACTTATTTCTTTCTTTTACTAGTGGGTGTTAAATTTTAAGCTTATAAATATCAATTTAAAAACATTATGAATGCCTTTACAACATAATCTTAGTGATCTTAAAAATAGCTTCACCATTTATACCTTTCCCAATCAATACATCATTCAGCCATAATCTAAAGGTTAGTCAAGATGTTCAATTCAAATAATCAAATTTATAAATTGTGAAACGAAATAAATTAGTTGAAACTAAGCTGGATTTTGAAAATAGATTAGTTTTAGAGCATTACCTTTTGCCTATTAGTAGCTACAAATTGCTCTACTTGTTATAGCGTTAATGTTTATGGGAAACAATGATATGAATGTAGGGCAATGATACATCATGGCTTAGTCAAAAAAATATGCACAATGGGAAATTTTTTAACACTTAAAGCGTGACAAAGTTTAGGACTAAAGAATGTCAAGGAAAGTGTTGATCTTATAGGTCACACCGGGTTTTGATAATGACAAATACTCTGGTATTTGATGACTATCAAATGTATATGCAGGTTCATTTAGTAGATCAAGTGATGGCACATGAAAGCAAAGCATGAAGATCCTGAAAATTAGTTTCATGTTGTAATTCATTTTATATAATATGGGTCTATAATAGTAATTACGATATAAAGTCTGAAATAATTACCTGCATGTCATACATATAGGATATATTGTAAGCTCAGTAATACCATAGCAAGACTTTAAATGCCAACACAAATGCACAATCACTCCCCATAATAACTTGCTCAATCAGGGGAATAAATTGAAATGGATTGAACATAATAGGCATAAAATGAGAGAGGTTGGGGGACCAAACCCTAGGTGTTCAAATCACCTCAGGCTCCCGAAACATTGAGAAGTCAACGGTTTGACCAAGCTTCGGGCGACCAATCCTAAAATGACCCTATCGCCCTCGGAAGACCGAACCTTAGAAAGTGACTTTTCACCAATTCGGGCTGTAGAGACCTGAAGAATTATATTATTTAAATAATACGAGATGGGAGGAAAAGGAAATTCAAAAAAAGAGGAAAAAAGCAGGGTTCGTTGATGAACACCCTATTAAAGTCGTCGCACGCCACATGTCTCGCCGATGAGCAATTACCAAGAGGGTTGTTGCAGGGTCTGAAATTCATCGACGATAAATAAATGTTCGTCGACAAACTCTCTTATTGGCCTCGTCGACAAAGTGACTTGTCTCATCAACGAATCCAATTGTATAAATGGCTCAAATTTGGATTTCAGTGAGAAATTTCGCATTTAGCTCTTCTTTTCTCTCTCTGCTTCGTCCTCCACCCCTTCTCTCTAGGCTTCTGGGTTGGTTCATCATTGGTTCAACGATCCGAAGCTGCCACGTCACTCCTGGGAAGATTCTCTTCACATCTGCTGGAGTGATTTGTAGGTCAGGCTAACTTGGGAACCATCCCAAATTTTGGGTAAGTTAGTTAATTTTAGTTTTATTGCGTATTTGGAGTTTTTAGACTAAGGAGAATATGTTAGAGAAGATAATACTGAAGTTTTGTTAGGAAAAATGTTAATTTTAGGGTGTTGTGCTGGGAACACTGTGGGTGTAGGATTGGGTGTTTCGTAGGCTTTTCCATAAGTCAGGTAAGGGGATAAACTAAATCAGAATTTCCAAAAAATTATTTATTAATATTTAGCTTTTATTTTCAAGGAAATTATGTATGATATAGAACAGAGTTTGGAAATACTGCTATTAATAGGAAAACAATTTTAATACTGTTAAGTAGGAAATACGATTTTGTGCAGATTTTACAAATAGAATAATATTCACTCTTGTGTGGCATGAATAGGAAAATTATATGATTTTATGAATTATCAGAATATTATGTTTTCAAAATCAGCATGTTATTACTGTTTTTCAGAAAAATATTAAAATGGTACAAGGATTACAAACTATGAGTTTTATTTGAAATGTCGGCATAAGGGTCGTGATTTTATATGATATGCCGGCATAAGGGCCATGGTATTATATGGTATGTTGGCATAAGGGCCATGGTTTTTATATGACATGCTATGCAGGCATAAGGGCCATGATTTACAAGATACAAAATGTCGGCGTAAGGGTCGTGAATTTTATATGATATGTGTCGCGACGTCCCAGGAGCGCGTGTGCCCCGGGCAGTGAAATTAAAAATCAATTTTAATTTTCAATTAAAACATGGAATGTAGGAGTTGCCACTAATCTTTTAGTGCGATTAGAACACATAATTACTACCCCGTTAGGGGTAGAACGGGTCTATGTTACCAGAGTTAGGTTTGGGAGTTCGGTTACGCGAGGGGAAGGTACAAGCACCCCCTACGCGCCCGTTCTTACGAACCGTACCTAATTAATTGGAAATTATCCCTAAATTAATCTAATAAGTCTTTAAATTACTCCTTTTTATGAACTTATAAATACATATGAAAAATAAATAAATAAATAAATATATACATATATATATTCCCTCAGAGCTTAAAGGTATGTGAAGCCCGACGACTCATACCCCGCAATAAAATCATAGGGATATACACACATGAAAATAATATAATATTATAAAATAATAAATACAATAATACATAATACAAAATATAAATATACCATAGAAACAAAAATACTAAGAATATCTACTATGGATATAAATAGGAAATGATAACAATGGTAACAATAATAGAGACATACTACTATAATAACAATCCTATACTAATAATATTACATTAATAATACAACCGGATACTATAATAGCATGTACATAATAATATCACAACACTACTACATAAATAATAATATTATAATAATTATATAACACGCACTAACAACACATAATCACAATAACACTGCCCTGATGGTAATCTCATATTAACAATAATAACACATCAATAATATAATAGTAATGATACCATAATGATTCAGTACATAATAATAATAATAATAATAATAATAATAATAATAATAATAATAATAATAATAAATGACAATAATAGCAATAAGATATGCACAAGACACACATATGTAAACACTTAATTAAGGAAACCAACCGAGCTTAGGATTAAAATATGTAAACTAATGAAAAGGGCAAGAAAATGATTGAATTTATAGAAATGAGTTATCTCTAAAATTAATGCGTACCTATTCAATATGACTACAAAAATTAACACACAACCTTAACTATACAAATATTAAATATAAAGTGAGTATAATGATGACCAAAAACCCTAAGTACGTAATTTATATGAAAACAATTTCAACCCTAAAAGTACACAAAGATACTATGAAGTGATCAAAACCATAATAAATATGAACATGACATAATCCAAACTCTAAAAAAAAATACCTAAACCGCGATAATGTGAAATACTTAAAATCCTATTAAATATAAACATTGAATAATCAAAACCCTAACGATACTACTACATGATAATGAACCATAGTATATACAAAACAAAATAATAAATCATAATATTATATAAATATGTACAATGACAAACCATAATAGATATGAATATGTATATATGATAACAAAACAATATGAAACAATGAGCCTTAATATTACATGATAATACAAAACAAATGTAATAATAAAAGCATATCATAAGAAAAAATATATACACGCTGATAATACAATATTAGATAGTAAACCATAATATTACATATTTAAAAAAAATGACAAGAAAATTCAAATATTGACACTTGAGACCCGATCAAACAAAAAGGAATCCTACAAAAACAAAATAAACCAATTAGTATTTATAATAAATATGACAAAAATCTAAACATGGATATTAAATACTAATATTACAACATTAAAATCCTACAATAATAGTATTAATTATTTCATATACATAATAAATACGACAAAGATATAACCGTCCCTAAAATAAAAAGAAAAATCAATACGTGTGTGCGCGCTGTACGTGCACAGTGTCTGGGTGTGAGTGAGTGCCATAAGCATTATATACACACAGATACAAATATAAAAAAAAAAAAAAAAACAGTTTAAACTTTAAGCATTAAAAACCCCAAACAAAACCAATATGTACGTATATGTATATATATATATATATATATATATATATATCAACACTAATAAAATAAATATATAGATATATGTGTGTATTGTGAGTGGTAAGTGTAGGCATGCAGAGGGGCTTACAGAGGTAATCTGGACCTTCGAGTATGTGTCTGTGTCACCGGAGGTCCTGGGGTGCTCGGGGGAATTGCTGCAACTGGGGTTGAGCGCCGCTGCTACTGGTGTGGTCTCAGACGTTGCTGGAAGAGGATGAAGATGACCGGAGATGGTGGTGATGCCGGAGGCTGCTGCGAGTAGCCTGGTGAGGAGGCTTGCCAGAGGTTCAGGTTCTGACGGAGTTGCTGGGCGCAACTGAGAGGGGCTGGCTGTGGTGCTGCGGGTGGCGAGGTTGCTCCGGCGACGAGTAAGGAGCAACGAGAGCGGAGGAGTCTTCGAGTTGTTGTTTGAAGGCTGGAGAAGCCTCGGGTTGTTGCGGGTAGGAGCTGGTGCTCGTGGTGGTCTGCTGCAGGCCGAGCAGGGGGCCGTGAGGACTGGTGCGTGGAGACTATTGGTGGAAAGTCTGGGATGGTGCTCGGCTACTGCTGGTGGGCGTGGAGAAAGGCTGGCGACCAAAAGAAAAAGGAAGAAGCAAAAGAAGAAGAAGAAAATTTTTTTTTGTTTTGGTTTCTTTGGCTGCGCCTCCTGTGCTGTGCCGCACCCCCCCCCCCCTGCGGCTCTCTTTTGGAGAGAAGCAAAAGGGTCCTTTTATAAAAAAAATTTTAGAAACCCTAACTCTCTCTTTTCCTTTTTGATTTATTGTATTTTTATTATATTTTTTTTCTTTTATATCTTTATGAAAATAATATATATGAGTATAATAATAATAATAATAATAATAATAATAATAATAATAATAATAATAATAATAATAATAATAAGGTAAAAATAATAATAAAGTGAATATAGAAATAAAGATAATAATAAATGATAATAATAGCAAGAGTAATAAAAATTAATGATAATAGCCAAATAATAATAATGTTAATAAAAATAATAATAATAATAATAATAATGGTAAATATAGTGGTAAAAATAACAAATAAAAATAATAATAATAATAATAATAAATAATAAATAAATAATAGTGATAATAATATGTCACTTATAACAATATAGGAAATAATAATAATATAGTAATAATAATAAATTACTTATATCAATATAGGAAAATAATAATAATAATAAAATAATAGTAATAATAATAAACTATTTATATCAATATAGAAAAATAGTTAACAATAATAATAATAGTGAAAAATTAAAATAAAAATAAAAATATTAATAATAGTGTAAATAACAACAATAGAAATCTTAGTAATAATAATAATAATAATAATAATAATAATAATGATAATAATAATAATAGTGATAATAAAAATAAGGTAATAATAATAATAATAATACAATGAGAAAGGACCCCTTGTTCCACTTGGTTAGGGCAAAAATAGGGTGTCTACAGCTGCCCCTCTTTGTAGGTTTCGTTGTTTCAAAGTAAAAGTAGGAACTCTCCTATGTTATTTGTAGCAAAAAACCAGCAAAGACAAAAGACGCTGATTTTGGACCGAGCCAAATGTAACAAAAGTGACAAAGATGATCTGTGCAAACCGACTTGCACCAGGCTTGAAAGCACATGAGGATAACTTGCACCAGGTGTACGAACCCGAGCTATAGTTCACGAGGGGTGACTTGCACTGGGTGTAGAACCCGAGCTATAGTTCACAAAGCGTGACGTGCACCAGGTGTAGGAACCCGAGCTATAGTTCACGAGGGGTGACTTGCACCGGGTGTAGAACTCGAGCTATAGTTCACGATGGGTGACTTGCACCGGGTGTAGGAACCCGAGCTATAGTTCACGAAGGGCGACTTGCACCGGGTGTAGGAACCCGAGCTATAGTTCACGAACGGCGACTTGAATCGGGTGTAGGAACCCGAGCTATAGTTCACGATGGGTGATTTGCACCGGGTGTAGGAACCCGAGCTATAGTTCACGAACGGTGACTTGCACCGGGTGTAGGAACCAAAGCTATAGTTCACGGAGGATGACTCGCATCGGGTGTAGGAACTTGAGCTATAGTTCACGAGGGGTGACTTGCACCGGGTGTAGGAACCCGAGCTATAGTTCACGAAAGGTGACTTGCACCGGGTGTAGGAATCCGAGCTATAGTTCATGGGGGGTGACTCGCACCGAGAGTAGGAACCCGAGCTATAGTTCATGAGAGGTGACTCGCACCGGGTGTAGGAACCCGAGCTATAGTTCATAAGAGGTGACTCGCACCGGGTGTAGGAACCCAAGCTATAGTTCATGAGAGGTGACATGCACCGGGTGTAGGAACCCGAGCTATAGTTCATAAGAGGTGACTCGCATCGGGTGTAGGAATCTGAGCTATAGTTCATGAAAGGTGACTCGCACCGGGTGTAGGAACCCGAGCTATAGTTAATGAGAGGTGACTCGCACCGGGTGTAGGAACCCGAGCTACAGTTCATAAGAGGTGACTCGCACCGGGTGTAGGAACCCGAGCTATAGTTCATTAGAGGTGACTCGCACCGGGTGTAGGAACCCGAGCTATAGTTCATCAGAGCTGACTTGCACCGGCTGTAGGAACCCAAGCTATAGTTCATAAGAGTTGACTCGCACCGGGTGTAGGAACCCGAGCTATAGTTCATCAGAGGTGACTCGCACCGAGTGTAGGAACCCGAGCAATAGTTCATCAGAGGTGACTCGCACCGGGTGTAGGAACCCGAGCTATACTTCATCAGAGGTGACTGGCACCGGGTGTAGGAACCCGAGCTATAGTTCGAAAGAGGTGACTCGCACCGGGTGTAGCAACCCGAGCTACAGTTCATCAGAGGTGACTTGCACCGGGTGTAGGAACCCGAGCTATAGTTCATAAGAGATGACTCGCACCGGGTGTAGGAACCCGAGCTATAGTTCATGAGAGGTGACTCGCACCGGGTGTAGGAACCCGAGCTATAGTTCATAGGAGGTGACTCGCATCGGGTGTAGGAACCCGAGCTATAGTTCATGAGAGGTGACTCGCACCGGGTCTAGGAACCCGAGCTATAGTTCATAAGAGGTGACTCGCACCTGGTGTAGGAACCCGAGCTATAGTTCATGAGAGGTGACTCGCACCGGGTGTAGGAATCCGAGCTATAGTTCATTAGGGGTGACTCGCACCGGGTGTAGGAACCCGAGCTGTAGTTGATGAGAGGTGACTCGCACCGGGTGTAGGAACTCGAGCTATAGTTCATCAGAGGTGACTCGCACCGGGTGTAGGAACCCGAGCTATAGTTCATGAGAGGTGACTCGCACCGGGTGTAGGAACCCGAGCTATAGTGCATAGGAGGTGACTCGCATCGGGTGTAGCAACCCGAGCTATAGTTCATGAGAGGTGACTCGCACCGGGTCTAGGAACCCGAGCTATAGTTCATAAGAGGTGACTCGCACCGGGTGTAGGAACCCGAGCTATAGTTCATGAGAGGTGACTCGCACCGGGTGTAGGAATCCGAGCTATAGTTCATTAGGGGTGACTCGCACCGGGTGTAGGAACCCGAGCTGTAGTTGATGAGAGGTGACTCGCACCGGGTGTAGGAACTCGAGCTATAGTTCATCAGAGGTGACTCGCACCAGGTGTAGGAACCCGAGCTATAGTTCATGAGAGGTGACTCGCACCGGGTGTAGGAACCCGAGCTATAGTTCATCAGAGGTTACTCGCACCGGGTGCAGGAACCCGAGCTATAGTTCGTGAGAGGTGACTGGCACCGGGTGTAAGAACCCGAGCTATAGTACATCAGAGGTGACTCGCACCGGGTGTAGGAACCCGAGCTATAGTTCATCAGAGGTGACTGGCACCGGGTGTAGGAACCCGAGATATAGTTCATAAGAGGTGACTCGCACCGGGTGTAGGAACCCAAGCTATAGTTCATGAGAGGTGACTCGCACCGGGTGTAGGTACCCGAGCTACATTCATCAGAGGTGACTCGCACCGGGTGTAGGAACCCGAGCTATAGTTCATGCGAGGTGACTCGCACCAGGTGTAGGAACCCGAGTTATAGTTCATAAGAGGTGACTCACACCAGGTGTAGGAACCCGAGCTATAGTTCATGAGAGGTGACCCGCACCGGGTGTAGGAATCCGAGCTATAGTTCATCAGAGGTGACTCGCACCGGGTGTAAGAACCCGAGCTATAGTTCATGAGAGGTGACTCGCACCGCGTGTAGGAACCCAAGTTATAGTTCATTAGAGGTGACTCGCACCGGGTGTAGGAATCCGAGCTATAGTTCATCAGAGGTGACTGGCACCGGGTGTAGGAACCCGAGCTATAGTTCATAAGAGGTGACTCGCACCGGGTGTAGGAACCCGAGCTATAGTTCATGAGAGGTGACTCGCACCGGGTCTAGGAACCCGAGCTATAGTTCATAGGAGGTGACTCGCATCGGGTGTAGGAACCCGAGCTATAGTTCATGAGAGGTGACTCACACCGGGTGTAGGAACCCGAGCTATAGTTCATAAGAGGTGACTCGCACCGGGTGTAGGAACCCAAGCTATAGTTCATGAGAGGTGACTCGCAACTGGTGTAGGAATCCGAGCTATAGTTCATTAGAGGTGACTCGCACCGGGTGTAGGAACCCGAGCTGTAGTTGATGAGAGGTGACTCGCACCGGGTGTAGGAACCCGAGCTATAGTTCATCAGAGGTGGCTCGCACCGGGTGTAGGAACCTGAGCTATAGTTCATGAGAGGTGACTCGCACCGGATGTAGGAACCCGAGCTATAGTTCATCAGAGGTTACTCGCACCGGGTGTACGAACCCGAGCTATAGTTCATGAGAGGTGGCTGGCACCGGGTGTAGGAACCCGAGCTATAGTTCATCAGAGGTGACTTGCACCGCGTGTAGGAACCCAAGCTATAGTTCATAAGAGGTGACTCGCACCAAGTGTAGGAACCCGAGCTATAGTTCATGAGAGGTGACTCGCACCGGGTGTAGGTACCCGAGCTATAGTTCATCAAGGGTGACTCGCACCGGGTGTAGGAACCCGAGTTATAGTTCATGCGAGGTGACTCGCACCGGGTGTAGGAACCCGAGTTATAGTTCATAAGAGGTGACTCGCACGTGGTGTAGGAACCCGAGCTATAGTTCATGAGAGGTGACCCGCACCGGGTGTAGGAATCCGAGCTATAGTTCATCAGAGGTGACTCGCACCGGGTGTAGGAACCCGAGCTATAGTTCATGAGAGGTGACTCGCACCGGGTGTAGGAACCCGAGCTATAGTTCATCAGAGGTGACTCGCACCGGGTGTAGCAACCCGAGCTATAGTTCATCAGAGGTGACTCGCACCGGGTGTAGGAACCCGAGCTATAGTTCATCAGAGGTGACTGGCACCGGGTGTAGGAACCCGAGCTATAGTTCATCAGAGGTGACTCGCACCGGGTGTAGGAACCCGAGCTATAATTCATCAGAGGTGACTTGCACCGGGTGTAGGAACCCGAGCTAT
Organism: Malania oleifera; assembly: GCF_029873635.1. Classification (NCBI taxonomy): domain Eukaryota; kingdom Viridiplantae; phylum Streptophyta; class Magnoliopsida; order Santalales; family Ximeniaceae; genus Malania; species Malania oleifera. Next base: position 20,442,259 of record NC_080421.1, on the reverse strand, counting down.
AGTTCATAAGAGGTGACTCGCACCGGGTGTAGGAACCTGAGCTATAGTTCATGAGAGGTGACTCGCACCGGGTGTAGGAACCCGAGCTATAGTTCATAGGAGGTGACTTGCATCGGGTGTAGGAACCTGAGCTATAGTTCATGAGAGGTGACTCGCACCGGGTGTAGGAACCCTAGCTATAGTTCATAAGAGGTGACTCGTACTGGGTTTTTGGAACCCGAGCTATAGTTCATGAGAGGTGACTCGCACCGGGTGTAGGAACCCGAGCTATAGTTCATAAGAGGTGACTCGCACTGGGTGTAGGAGCCCGAGCTATAGTTCCTAAGAGGTAACACCCACAGGGTGTAGGAACCCGAGCTATAGTTCATGAGAGGTGACTCGCACCAGGTGTAGGAACCCGAGCTATAGTTCATGAGAGGTGACTCGCACCGGGTGTAGGAACCCATGCTATAGTTCATAAGAGGTAACTCGCACAGGGTGTAAGAACTCGAGCTATAGTTCATCAGAGGTGACTCGCACCGGGTGTAGGAACCCCAGCTATAGTTCATAAGAGGTGACTCGCACCAGGTGTAGGAACCCGAGCTATAGTTCATGAGAGGTGACTCGCACCGGGTGTAGGAACCCGAGCTATAGTTCATAAGAGGTGACTCGCACCGGGTGTAGGAACCCGAGCTATAGTTCATGAGAGGTGACTCGCACCGGGTGTAGGAACCCAAGCTATAGTTCATCAGAGGTGACTCGCGCCGGGTGTAGGAACCCGAGCTATAGTTCATAAGAGGTGACTTGCACCGGGTGTAGGAACCCGAGCTATAGTTCATGAGAGGTGAATCGCACCGGGTGTAGGAACCCGAGCTATAGTTCATAGGTGTTGACTCGCACCGGGTGTAGGAACCCGAGCTATAGTTCACAGAGGATGACTCGCATCGGGTGTAGGAACCCGAGCTATAGTTAATGTAAAGAGACTCGCATCGGGTGTAGGAACCCGAGCTGTAGTTCACGGAGGATGACTCGAACCGGGTGTAGGAACCTGGGCTATAGTTCATGGAAAGAGTCTCGCATCGGGTGTAGGAACCCGAGCTATAGTTCATAGAGGATGACTTGCATCGGGTGTTGGAACCCGAGCTATAGTTCATAGAAAGAGACTCGCATCGGGTGTAGGAACCCGAGCTATAGTGCATGAAGGTTGACTCGTACCGGGTGTAGGAACCCGAGAGCCAGATGAAATTTTGAATTGATGATCTCGGGTATAGGATCCCAAGAGTCATGCGACCTAATTTGGTCCTGAAGGCAGATGCCCCAACTTCAAAATGAATGCTACAATTTGGAATAGGGTCGATTGCCCCAGTTTGGAAGCGAAAGACTTGAATAAGACCTGGGCCAGTTGCCCCAGTCTCAGGGTAGATGGATCGATTGGTACCTGGGCCAGTTGCCCCAACCCCTTTTCTTCTTCTTCCTCTTTTTTTTTTTTTAGATGAAACATGGATTGCTTATACAAGGATGACAGGACGTGTGAATGAATGATGCTATGTGGGGATGCATGCATGCAAGGTGTTTGATATGACACCAGAACATAGGGATATGCAAGCATGTTGCATGATATAATATGTATGCACTTTTCTGTGTAATGCATGAAATGCATGACGATGCACGAACTTTCTTTTTCCAATGTGCCTATAATCAACCGATCAATCTCCAATCTTGACTATGTTGCCTCTTGCGCCAACTGAATGGATTCATAACTGATCTTGGCCCAATTTCTTAATGGAGGTGGTCAACTTGGCTCAAATGAAACTCAATCACAGAATCTACCCAGTTGAATGGGTTTATAACAGCTCTTGGTCCTGTTTTCCTATTCATCCAATTTGAGAAGAAAGTGCTTGAATAAGTCCCACTGAAACTCAAATCGAAACTTGCCCCAGATGAGTTTATCTGCCACTGATCTTGGCCTGATTGTTAGATTCTTCTTGAATAAGCAGATCTCTAAAGCCTGACATGACATTTGCCCCAGTTAAATTGACTAATTCTATGTGCATCGTATTTCCTCAATGGGGACCTCCTCTATAAGAAGCACACTAGTGGTTTCGAAACTCTTCGATTATCCGTCCCATTGAAATGAGGAATGATTATGCAATTATGACATCAACTTGTGAAATCAAAAGGTCAACCACCCAAAAAGATGTTTTACCATGTTCCAATGCTATTACAAGAAAAATTCATACCAGTATTCAAAAGCCATATGATATTGATGTTAATTTACCAAACTGAATGGCTGATCTTTTCTTCGACTGTCCCAGCTTTATCGATGGCCACCTCTCTTCTTTTGTTTCATCCTGCTGTGAAACCATTAGAAATTTCACATATTTAAACGTTGCCTTTAGTTTAGTCAAGTTCAACTCATGTTTTGATCTCAAGATGGTCTTTAAGACTCGGGACGAAACATAGGCTGAGGGATACAGGTTTTCAGAATAAAAGGGACACTAAGGCTCAAAAATACCCCCCCCCCAAATAATGTTTTACGCCCCCAGTTCGAGTTGAGACGTTTTGCAAGATGTTGACCGAACTTGTTATTGAAACAAACTGCCTACGTACCTTTTCAGGATCAGGTCATTACGTAATTCAGACTCATCATTGAGTCTGACAAATCATTAGAGACAACAATGTATACCAATCTGGTTAGGACTTCATTTGGACCGTAATGTAGGCTGGGGGGGTTATAGGTTAAAGAAAGAAAGAGTTAAATAGGGCTCAAAATCATCATTTTCATCAAGGGTAATTTGGTCAAGGATCACATGCGTAGTATGTCCCTTATTTTCTTTCTCTTTCCATTTTCTTTTACTGCTCCCTTTTGTTTTTCTCTATGAAGGGATTTTGTCATTTTTTTTTGGACTTCATTTGGGACTGATTTCTTTTAAACTGCCCCAATGTGGGGTGTGATCCTTTGACGGGTTAATCAATAAATAAATTTTTCAGGCTCAAAAGGGCTTGCAAGAGATTTCTTCTTTGAATTTCTTTTGGGTAGCAGAAAAATGGCCTGCCATCATTTCGATAGCCCATTGTTGTCTCATATGACTTGCCAAATGCTAGGAGACCCAACCCAGGTTAACTTTTTGGTGAATTGGCTTTTAAGAAAAAACTAGTTTAACATTCAAGCTCAACTTGGTTAACAATTGGTAAATCAATATTTGGTTCTTTTTAGGGATAACTGGTCGGCCAAAGATGGTCATCTATCATTTGATCAAAACATGAATAGTGAATTGACTTGAAATTCTTGGCACAGCACATATATTTTACTGAATTCCTTCGAGATTCTTTATTTCTTCACAACATCTGTCTTCATAGGGTGAGGAAAATTGTTTTATCTTCTTCTGATTCCACCTCCCGTGTTTGGTTTTCAAAATTAACATCACTTTCTAACTTATGAATATTGGTATTATTATTTTCCTTATCTTTACACGAAATATTAGCAAACAAACTCTTGGTCAACTGAACTCAGGACACAAGTGATATTAAAAAATGCATAATTCAATTTATTGATGAAAGAGAAATTGTCCAAGACAATAGTGTCGATAGACTGCCAGAAGATAGGGAATTAAAATGACATCATCACATGAAACAAACTAGATAATCAAAAACTTGCCCCTTGTGTACTTTTGCTCCCTTTGGGCTCCTTACGAGAACTCTAGGATCCATAACTTGACATATTCTTTTGCCTGACCTTGGCTCCTAATCCTTCGTACAACATATTAACCATTTCTTTCGCCGTGATTGGGTAGGGGATCCCTCTGGATTCCTGGCTGCTTATCATCGAAGACCAACCAACCGGCATCCCTCAACAACTGTACCTTGTGTTTAAATGTCCAACAGCGGTCAACAGTGTGACCTGGAGAATTGGAGTGATATGCGCACTTAGCATCCGGGTCATACCATTGTGGTAGGGGGTGTCGAACGGCTACTCCAGGGATGGTGGAAATGAGCCTTCTTTAGAGCAATTGGGGGAACAATTCCAAATAGGCCATGGGAATTGGTTCCACCCTATTAGGACCATATCCCTGTGCCTGAACATTTTTCTGTGTGAGCGTAGGCCTATAGGGAACAAACTGAGACCCTGTGCCTGTATGCACTATCTGGTTAACAAGATTTCTTCTAAACCCTTGGTTATGACCTCTTTGGTATTGTCGCCTTTGAATCATATGAGTTTCATTATCCTTTTTCCTATTTGTCCATTTCTTGTCCGAACTGGTTTCTTCGTCACTACTTATGGCTTTTCCAACTTTGATGGCTGTTTCGATTCTCTCTCCAGTAGAAACAATATCCATGAAGTCATGGGGGGTCGCCCCTAAGAGATGCCCAAAGTAGGGATCTTTCAATGTATTCACGAATAGGGAGATAGCCTCCCTATCTTCCACCGAAGGGCTCACTTGGATGGACATGTCCCTCCATCTATATGCATATTCTCTAAATGTTTCATTAGGTTTCATTTGCATGCTTCGCAGGGTCATACGATCAGGTGCCATTTCTATCACATGGCGGTACTGAGCTATAAATGAATTTGCCAGATCTTTCCAAGTACGGATTCGAGCTCGATCCTGCTGAATGTACTATCTGATAGCTGCTCCAATCAAGCTATCTTGGAAATACCGGATAAGCATATCATCATCACCACCATGCGCAACCATCTTCTGTAAGTACATCCACAAGTGAGCTAGTGGACACTCGGACCCACTAAACATCGTAAAATTCGGGACTACGGGCTTTGGGAGTAAGATCAAATTCGACATCAGACAAGAATTGAAAGCATCCGACGAACCAGACATGTTTGCTTTTTGCATAGCTTGCAGTTGTTCTTCCCAGACTTCATTCTTATGATTTATTTCTTGACGAGGTATCTGCTCTTTGCCCCTTTCTTCAGCTATTCTCTCTTCTTGAATATCAGGATAGATAAAGGGCAGAACTTGGACATCACTCACCGGTTGGGGTCTCAAGTCCTGAGTTGCTAGGATAAATGTGTGTAGGCTTAAACCTAGACCAGACAACGACTCCATCGCTCGTGGTTTGAATAAAGGCTTGTTTTCAACTGCCTGCTTTGGATGTTGTGTAGTTTTGCTCCACGAGGGGGCTACCTTCTCCATCTGATCCTTAATCTTTTGCACATCTTGATGAACATCTTCATGATTCGGTGCGGGAGAGCTTATCTGACCTTCTAGATCCTTCCACATGAGTCTAACCCTTTTCCAGGAACCTAAAAAGGATGTATAGGGACCATTCTATTTCGCTCGCTTTTGAAGTACTGGATCTTGATTTCACCACCTTGGTATACTAGTTTTATAGAAAAATGGGGATATGATTACCGACTCATTAGAGATGACTATGCATGCATGGTTATGAAATTAAACATGGAATGATTATGTTATGCAATGGGTGTTTATGCATGGGTGTACCTAGTGCACAAATACATACCAATAGGGATATTAACATGTATGCAAAATATCGTGCATGGCTATGCATGAATGCCATGACAACATTGCCAAAATCCCGCTAATGAAAGATTTTCAAGATTAAGACGACCATTGATGGGCCACAATTTCAATTCAACTCTTCCCTTAACCATTCCTTTCTTTGATGATGGTCCATGTACTTCAGATTCTATGAAGGGTCAGATTATGATTTGAGGTTGGGGTTGACCCAGGTTAGTCCACCCATCAGATTTGTTCAATACGGGCTTGTGGACTTCAGTGTGTACTTGGGCCTCAAGTATATTAAAATATGGGTTTCAAAATATTTCATGATGGGATCAGATCCCAGTTTTAAAAGGAATTGAGCTTGGATTGTTTAGAAAATATTGGCCCATATTTTTAGACAATAGGGCCGAAGCCCACTTTTGAAATCTAGGTTTTACCATTTTTGAAAATCAGGCCTGGGCTAAATCTTTGCTTATGAAGAGGTCGGGCCTAGGTTTGTTTTTTTTTAAAGAATTAGGCCCGAGTTATTTGAAAAGGGTTAGGCCGACCCAAGTTTTAAAATGCTTGGGCCAAGTGCTTCATTTTTTGAAAGGATGGGCCATGGTCTCATTATTGGGCTTTTCCAGAATACTGGCTAAGTAGTATGTATGTTTAAAATGGATGTCAAATGTATGATATAATACAAAGTATCTCATAACATATATACAACACACTATATATGGAGAAGGATGTGGCTCCTGTCCCAACTTAGGGTAGGTACGTATATATAGGGTTCTTCATGGCTCTATCCTAGTTAGGGAAGACTATAGACAAGTATGTGTGGGTAGGCTCTAATCCCTATTGATAAAAAGGTTCCCAATCTAACCTCCATCCTTACCAAAAAGGGGTTTGGACAAAGTTTAAATTGAGCGGAGTGGTTCGCGAGTCCCCACAAGCCCTGCCACGTGGGGACAAACGCTATTATACCCCTATCTAATCTTAGTAGGTAAAGCCCGGGTATAGAGCGTGAGAGTGTGTGAATTTAAATTTAACCTAATCTCGCTATCCCCACATTTATTCACATGCTATAAACAATATGGAAACAAGATATCTACAATTAATATATATATTCAAAAGATAAGGAAACACAATATATGCAATTAATATGTTTATTCACAAAAAATTTGGAAACAAAAAATAAGGAAACAAAATATCGGTAATTAAAATGCTTATTCAAAATATCTTACAATTAATATGCTTTATTCAGAATATTTGGAAACAAAATATCTACAATTAATATTCACAAAATTAGGAAACAAAATATTTTTACTTAATTAAGGTTATTTGTAAATTATGGAAGCAAAATATTTACAATTAATCAAGATTCTTTACGAATTACAATATTCACAAAATAAGGAGTAATTACAAGATTTATTAAATTTGAACTTGGGATAATTTCTAATTAATTAATGGCTTGACTCTCTAATGTCCCCAGCGAAGTCGCCAAGCTGTCGCGACGTCCCAGGAGCGCGTGTGCCCCGGGCGGAGAAATTAAAAATCAATTTTAATTTTCAATTAAAACATGGAATGTCGGAGTTGCCACTAACCTTTTAGTGCGGTTAGAACACATAATTACTACCCCGTTAGGGGTAGAACGGGTCTATGTTACCAGAGTTAGGCTCGGGAGTTCGGTTACTCGAGGGGAAGGTACAAGCACCCCCTACGCGCCCGTTCTTACGAACCGTACCTAATTAATTGGAAATTATCCCTAAATTAATCTAATAAGTCTTTAAATTACTCCTTTTTATGAACTTATAAATACATATGAAAAATAAATAAATAAATAAATATATACATATATATATTCCCTCAGAGCTTAAAGGTATGTGAAGCCCAACGGCTCATACCCCGCAATAAAATCATAGGGATATACACACATGAAAATAATATAATATTATAAAATAATAAATACAATAATACATAATACAAAATATAAATATACCATAGAAACAAAAATACTAAGAATATCTACTATGGATATAAATAGGAAATGATAACAATGGTAACAATAATAGAGACATACTACTATAATAACAACCCTATACTAATAATATTACATTAATAATACAACCGGATACTATAATAGCATGTACATAATAATATCACAACACTACTACATAAATAATAATATTATAATAATTATATAACACGCACTAACAACACATAATCACAATAACACTGCCCTGATGGTAATCTCATATTAACAATAATAACACATCAATAATATAATAGTAATGATACCATAATGATTCAGTACATAATAATAATAATAATAATAATAATAATAATAATAATAATAATAATAATAATAATAATAATAATAATAATAAATGACAATAATAGCAATAAGATATGCACAAAACACACATATGTAAACACTTAATTAAGGAAACCAACCGAGCTTAGGATTAAAATATGTAAACTAATGAAAAGGGCAAGAAAATGATTGAATTTATAGAAATGAGTTATCTCTAAAATTAATGCGTACCTATTCAATATGACTACCAAAATTAACACACAACCTTAACTATACAAATATTAAATATAAACTGAGTATAATGATGACCAAAAACCCTAAGTACGTAATTTATATGGAAGCAATTTCAACCCTAAAAGTACACAAAGATACTATGAAGTGATCAAAACCCTAATAAATATGAACATGACATAATCCAAACTCTAAAAAAAAATACCTAAACCGCGATAATGTGAAATACTTAAAATCCTATTAAATATAAACATTGAATAATCAAAACCCTAACGATACTACTACAGGATAATGAACCATAGTATATACAATACAAAATAATAAATCATCATATTATATAAATATGTACAATGACAAACCATAATAGATATGAATATGTATATATGATAACAAAACAATATGAAACAATGAGCCTTAATATTACATGATAATACAAAACAAATGTAATAATAAAAGCATATCATAAGAAAAATATATACATGCTGATAATACAATATTAGATAGTAAACCATAATATTACATATTTAAAAAAAAATGACAAGAAAATTCAAATATTGACACTTGAGACCCGATCAAACAAAAAGGAATCCTACAAAAACAAAATAAACCAATTAGTATTTATAATAAATATGACAAAAATCTAAACATGGATATTAAATACTAATATTACAACATTAAAATCCTACAATAATAGTATTAATTATTTCATATACATAATAAATACGACAAAGATATAAACGTCCCTAAAATAAAAAGAAAAATCAATACGTGTGTGTGTGTTGTACGTGCACAGTGTCTGGGTGTGAGTGAGTGCCATAAGCATTATATACACACAGATACACATATGAAAAAAAAAACAGTTTAAACTTTAAGCATTAAAAACCCCAAACAAAACCAATATGTACGTATATATATATATCAACACTAATAAAATAAATATATAGATATATGTGTGTATTGTGTGTGGTAAGTGTAGGCATGCAGAGGGGCTTACAGAGGTAATCTGGACCTTCGAGTATGTGTGTGTGTCGCCGGAGGTCCTGGGGTGCTCGGGGGAACTGCTGCAACTAAGGTTGAGGGCCACTGCTACTGGTGTGGTCTCGGACGTTGCTGGAAGAGGATGAAGATGACCAGAGATGGTGGTGATGCCGGAGGCTGCTGCGAGTGGCCTGGTGAGGAGGCTTGCCGGAGGTTCAGGTTCTAACGGAGTTGCTGGGCGCAACTAAGAGGGGCTGGCTCTGGTGCTGTGGGTGGCGGGGTTGCTCCGGCGACGAGTAAAGAGCAACGAGAGCGGAGGAGTCTTCGGGTTGTTGTTTGAAGGCTGGAGAAGCCTCGGGTTGTTGCAAGTAGGAGCTGGTGCTCGTGGTGGTCTGCTGCAAGCCGAGCAGGGGGCCGTGAGGACTGGTGCGTGGAGACTGTTGGTGGAAAGTCTGGGATGGTGCTCGGCTGCTGCTAGTGGGCGTGGAGAAAGACCGGCGACCAAAAGAAAAAAGAAGAAGCAGAAGAAGAAGAAGAAGAAAATTTTTTTTTTTTTGGTTTTTTTGGGTGTGCCTCCTGTGGTGGGCCCCCCCCCCCCCCCCCCCGACTCTCTTTTGGAGAGAAGCAAAAGGGTCCTTTTATAAAAAAAATTTTAGAAACCCTAACTCTCTCTTTTCCTTTTTGGTTTATTGTATTTTTATTATATTTTTTTTCTTTTATATTTTTATGGAAATGATATATATGAGTATAATTACTAATATGGTAATAATAATAATAATAATAATAATAATAATAATAATAATAATGAGGTAAAATAATAATAAAGTGAATATAGAAATAAAGATAATAATAAATGATAATAATAGCAAGAGTAATAAAAATTAATGATAATAGCCAAATAATAATAATGTTAATAAAAATAATAATAATAATAATAATAATAATAATGGTAAATATAGTCGTAAAAATAACAAATAAAAATAATAATAATAATAATAATAATAATAATAATAATAATAAATAATAAATAAATAATAGTGATAATAATAAGTCACTTATAACAATATAGGAAAATAATAATAATATAGTAATAATAATAAATTACTTATATCAATATAGGAAAATAATAATAATAATAATAATAATAATAATAATAATAATAATAAAATAATAGTAATAATAATAAATTACTTATATCAATATAGAAAAATAGTTAACAATAATAATAATAGTGAAAAATAAAAATAAAAATATTAATAATAGTGTAAATAACAACAATAGAAATCTTAGTAATAATAATAATAATAATAATAATAATAATAATAATAATAATAATAATAATAATAATAATAATAATAATAGTGATAATAAAAATAAGGTAATAATAATAATAATAATAATACAATGAGAAAGGACCCTTTGTTCCATTTGGTTAGGGCAAAAACAGGGTGTCTACAATATGTTATGCAAAATTTAATGAAAATATTATCCTGACAGATATTATTATAAAATAGTCATGTATCATTATTTGGAAATATACTATATGTTATCAGAACCCGGATGACTTGGTTTAGGCTTTCAGGAAGCACGGTACTATAGCTATGTGATCACGATCATGTATATGTTAGTGCTATCACTTGTCATATGGGGCAGTTGGAGATCGGCAGTCGATGTGGTTTTATGGTAGTGCAGGCGTCCCTCTGGCATCCAGACTAGGAGGGGTAGACCCATCGTACTTACAGGCTTATATTGATCTAACATGGTCGGCCAGCCATTGTTAGGTCCCACCTTTGGGCCGCACAACCAAGTCACGTGGGGATAAGACATAACACTAGCCAGCCATCCATCCAAGGTGTTATTCCATGTACAGTTACTATGATGATTTCATGTATAAAAACTCAGTATGTTATACCAAGATATGTTAAATTATGTTTTAAACATATTTGATATAGACAATATTACTATATATGATTTATGTACTATTCTATGTATGACACGAAAATACTCATGTTGTCACACAATGATATTAGTTTATCTCCCTTACTGAGAGGTGTCTCACCCCAACTATATAAACATTTTAAGAAATCCAACTAGAGGAGTGGATAGAGCTTCGTGATAGTAGAGACCAATGGGGCTACCCTGTCTGAAGGGTGAGTTGTTAACTAAGGTCATGTTTATTTTTGGGTTGAGACCCTAGGGTGCTTTTGGCCTTTTGGGGGATGATTGTATATATAATAGGTTTAGCATAATTCTGGTATTGTGATTGGTTGGATGATATGTATGTGATTACTTTTCCTACTATTTAGGTATCAAAGTTGTATTTTGGGTATATACTTGGTACCCATGGGTCCGGGTTGATTATGTTATTCAATTGAATAGGATATCAAGCTTATTGTATTAAATTATATATATATATATATATATATATATATATATTCCATGATAACATTTAATACAATAAGCCTGATATCCTATTCAATCGAATAACATAATCAACTCGGACAAATTAGGCAGGTCATTACAGTTTGGTATTTGAGGCTAGGTTGCTAGGTTTTGTAGACTTTAGAATGCAAAGAAAACGATACCAGAGTTAGGGAAAGAATTTAAGGTTTTGTTCTATAGTCTAGAGGCAGAATTTTCGTGGTGGTTTCTGTGTCTTTCCTAGGATGACGATTTTAGGAAAGCTATGGTAAACTATTGACGGGTTGTGTTTCTAAAAGGCAGGACTGAATCTTGAAATAAGATAAGGATGGCAAGATAGGGGATTTTGGTTAGATGTGTAAGTTGTAAGCATAGGGTCCCTAAGTCATGTTTATTATCTTTTCAGGATGGACCCTAGAGGAGGTAGTGCCCATATGAGCAGTAGTGACGGAGTAGGGCCCTCAAATGCAGGCGGGACTGATTCTGATGCGGTATTAAGTAGCGTAGCTCAGCAGGTTATGGCTGAGATCATTAAGAGCTCCAGAGAGTAGGGAGGCTCATCTGCAGGTCATGGGTGCATGATAGAGAAATCTACCAAGATGAATCCTCTAGAATTTTTAGGAGGAGTTGATCTTGCAGCCGCCGAGAACTGCATGCAGCATATCGAGAAAGTTTTGGTGGTATTACAGTGTACAGAGGACCAAAGGGTCCTCTTCGCCACTTATAAACTGACAAGGGAAGCTGAGAGGTGGTGGACTGCTATGAGACTTTTGGAGCAGCAGAGGACGACGCCAATAACTATGACATAAGACCGACTTAAAGAATTATTTTTTGATAAATATTTGCCAGCCACTGTCAAAGAAGCTAAAGTGAAAGAGTTCTTGAATCTGAAGCAGGGACAGCAGTCGGTCTAGCAGTACGCGGTGAGGTTTATAGACTATCTTACTACATCCTGTTTATTGTTCCTGATGAAGTAAAGAAGGCGAGATAGTTTGAAAGAGGGTTGAGGCGTGAAATATACAAGCAGATAGTAGTGTTGAAGATTCAGGACTTCGCTAAATTAGTCGACAAAGCAGCTTTGGCCGAGGCTAGTGAGAACATTGATGCAGAGGAGTAGGGACAGAAGAAGAGATCTACACCTTCAGGCTTCCAACAGGGAGCTAGACAGGGTTAGTGGAGGAGAGGAAATTATAGCAGAGGACAAAGGTAAGAGACTAGAGGTCGTGAGTTACAGATGGTGCAGAATTTTCCTATCTATCAAACTTGTGGAAAGAGACACTTAAGAGAGTGTCATGTGGGGAGAGGTGTCTGCTATCACTGTGGTAGGAAGGGACATCTGGTGTGAGATTGCCCTATACCACTTGGTACCACTCCTGCTCCCAGACTATACTGGGGAGGCTATCAAGCGTGTAGTGGAGGCCAGTAGAGGAATGTAGCTCTAGCGAGGGTCTATGCTTCGACGCCTGGAGATGCTAAGACAGTCGGCAATGTGGTGACAAGTATGATTAACATGCTTTCATTTTAAGTTATTGTATTTTTTGATTCAGGAGCCACACATTCGTTCATGTCTATGGGGTGTATTAGATTATGTAGGGCAGAAACACAGTTGTTAGACACCAAACTGTTAGTAACTACACCGACAGGGTCAGTAGTGAGGTGTAGTAGAGTGCTCCGATGCTGTCTACTTGATATTCAAGGGAAATTCTTGTCAGCTAACTTGATAGTATTGGACATGCATGTGTTCGATGTAATTTTTGGTACGGACAAGTTGACAGCTAATTATGCCAGTATATACTATCCTTTGAAAGAAGTAATATTCAGACCTCCGGGAAGACCAAAATTCAGGTTCATAGGGTCGCGTGTGCAATCCCTGCCTCAGTTAGTATCAACTATACAGGTGAGGAGATTACTCTTGGATCGTTCTCGGCGGTTTATGGCTTTTGTAAAGGAAGTGTCAAAAAATGAATTGAAGATAGGCAATACACCAGTGGTTAAGGAGTTTCCAAACGTTTTTCCAGAAGATCTACCTAGGTTACCTCCCAACCCTGAGGTAGATTTAGCTATTGATCTACTTCCCAGCACGACACCGATCTCTAAAGCTCCTTATAGAATGGCTCCAACAAAGTTGGGACAGCTAAAAGATCAGTTGCAAGACTTACTGGATAAGGGTTTTATTCGGCCTAGTGTATCACCGTGGCGAGCTCCAATGTTATTTGTAAAGAAGAAGGATGGGTCTATGAGGATGTGTATAGACTATAGGGAAATTAATAAGCTGACAATCAAGAACAGCTATCCTCTACCCCGTATAGACGATTTATTTGACCAGCTTCAGGGTACACGAGTCTATTCCAAGACTGACCTTAGATCAAGCTACCATCAAGAGAAAGTAAAAGCATAAGATGTCTCGAAGACAGCTTTCAGGACCAAGTATCGACATTATGAATTTCTAGTTATGCCATTTGTTTGACGAATGCTCCTACAGTATTCATGGACTAGATGAATCAAGTCTTTCACCAATATTTGGACCAGTTTGTTGTAGTTTTCATTGATGATATACTGGTCTATTTAAGGAATTTTTAGGAGCATAAGACGCATTTACGATTGGTACTTCAAATGCTTAGAGAAAAGAAGTTGTATGCCAAGTTTAGTAAATGTAAATTTTGGCTAGAGGAAGTGTCGTTTCTGGGGCATGTTATTTCAGGGGATGGTATTTCAGTGGATCCCCATAAGATTGAGATAGTGTTGAATTAAGAAAGGCTAAAGAACATTCAGGAAATTAGAAGTTTCTTGGGACTCGCGGGTTATTACCATCGATTTGTAGAAGGGCTTTCAGCTTTATCAGGACCTCTCATGCGTCTGACCAGGAAGAATTTTAGGTTTAAATGGGATGAGAATTATGATCAAAGCTTCCAAGAATTGAAATAGAGGCTTGTCACTTCACCAGTGCTGATCATTCCGTCAGAGGATGATGGTTATGTTATTTATAATGACGTGTCATTGAAATGGCTCGGCTGTGTATTCATGCAGCATGGTAGGGTTGTAGTTTATGCCTCCCAACTGCTGAAAGAGTATGAAAAGAACTACCTTACCCACCATCTAGAATTGGCTGCAGTGGTGCACGCATTTAAGATTTGGAGGCATTACTTTTATAGTGAGAGATGCGAGATATTATCCGATCACAAAAATTTGAAGTACTTTTTCACTCAAAAGGAGCTAAATATAAGATAAAGAAAGTGGTTGGAACTTATTAAAGACTATGACTATGCTATTCAGATGGATCTAGAGAGACTCTGTGTAGAGTTGGTTGAGAGTGATCCTTAGGCATTTATTGCCAACCTGGTAGTGCAGCCTACTCGATAGGAAAGTATTAAGATAACTCAGAAAGATGACGCAGAATTAGCATAGCTTATAGCTAAGGTGCGAGATGGACAGGGAGATAAATTCAGTATTTCTAATGACGGGGCCTTGAGATTTCATTCCAGGTTGTGCGTGCTAGCAAATACGAACATAAGGAGGACAATCTTAGAGAAGGTGTCGCGACGTCCCGGGAGCGCGTGTGCCCCGGGCGGCGAAATTAAAAATCATTTTAATATTTTCATAGAAAAATATGGTGTAGGAGTCGCCACTAACCTTTAGTGCGGTTAGAACACATGATTACTACCCCGTTAGGGGTAGAATCGGTCTACATTACCAGAGTTAGGCTCGGGAGTTCGGTTACGCGAGGGGAAGGTACGAGCACCCCCTATGCGCCCGTTCTTACGAACGGTACCTAATTAATTTAAAATTATCCTTAAGTTAATCTAATAATTCTTTAAATTACTCATTTTTTTATGAATTTATAAGTACATGTAAAAAATAAATAAATAAATAAATAAATAAAATAATAAATAAATAAAGATAATATATATATATATATATATATATTCCCTCAGAGCTTAGGGTACGTGATGCCCAAAGGCTCATACCCTCGCAATAAAATCATAGGGATTGGAATATCGAGAAAATATCTTATAAAAAAAATAAATAAATAAGTACAATGATATAGAAATAAAAATATAATATAAATTACTTAAAGAAAATAAATACTACAATTATGAAGAATGAACGCCATGATAATAATAATAATAACACCTAACTTAAATATATGTATATAATGTAATAGTAATAATAACACGTACCTTAGCATATGTATATATATGTATAATAATAATAATAATTATAATAATAATGAATAACTTGTATTCCGATATATGGTAATAATAACACGTAATTCAAATAATATATAGATACATACCCTAATAGTAGTAATAACACCTACTTTAACATATATACCTGCACAAAAAAAGATAATAATAATAATAATAACACGCAGTAGGATATACAATAATGACACAATTCTAAAAATATATGTATGTATATGTATATAATGATAAAGATAATAGTTGTAGCAATAATAATATTAATAATAAAAAGGTATATCTTAATAATACAATACTTGTCTTAATATTAACATACAATTAATGATAACATCTACAATATGGACATACTTAAAGAAACAAATCAGTCCTACAATTAAAATGTAAACTATACAATATGGAAACAAATAATTCTAAAGTTAGTATGTAATTACACGATTATGAGTATGACAACAAAATAATGGAATTATGGAAACAATCAATTCTAAAATCAGTATGTAGATATGCAAGGATAAATATGGGAACAAATAAGCTTTAACATTAGTAAGCAATAATATAAAATGATAAATATGGGAGCAACATTTAATAATAAAAATAATGATTAAGAATACCCTAAATAATTATGCAAATAAATGAAATAATCACATTACACATTAAATAATACAATAATAATAAAAAACCCTAAATAAGTACACAATCAAATAAGATAAATATATTACCCATTAAATGTCACAAATAAAAAAAACCCGAAATAATCATACAAGCAGATAAGGTGAACATATTACCCATTAAATATTACAATAAAAACAAAGAACTATAAACATGTAAGCCAATAAAAGGAATATATTACACATTAAATATTATAATGACAACAAAATAAACCCTAAAACACTAACATATTACATATTAAAATTAACAATAATGATAAAAACCCTAAATACAATACAAGCAAATGGAATAACTATTATATATTAAATGTTACAAAATCAACAAAGAAATCATGAATAAATATACAAACCAACTAAATACATTGCACTTAAAATATTATAATATCAACACAACAAAAACCATAAATAAATATTCAAGACAATAATTGTATTTCAAATATTAACAATAAAACATAAATAAATACAGATCTATTATTAAAAGCATTACAACATCAAAACACATAAATAATAGTAGTAAATAAGTAATAGTAAATAAATAAATAATTTCCGTGTACAGTGCATGCTGTGTGGTTACTGTGTGTGTAGGGTGTTTTCCGTGTGTATGTGTGTGTGTGTGTGTGTGTGTGTGTGTGGTGCTGGGAACTCACCGGGGGCACTGCCGGAGCTTGGCGCCGGAGAACGAGGAGGATCAGGAGAGCGCCACAGATGCAGCAGTGGCAGAAACGGCTATGACCAGGACGGCTGCTGGGTTGTGAGGAACGCAGCTGCTCTGTGTATGTGGCGGACGGCGACGGTGGAGAGGGTGACGACGATGGTTGCTGTGAGGCTTGTGGGTGTGTAAAACCGTGGGGGAGTAGCTGGGGGCTTCGTGGATTATTACAGGGCCATCGGGGGGCTTCTCACAGCTGGGCGTGAATGGAAGATGGTGGCCGGAGATGGTGACCGCTGCTACTGCCGGGATCTGGAGGACAGCAAGGGTTGTCGAAGCTATGGGAGGCTGGGTGTTTGCCAGAGCTGAGAGGAATGGTGGTTGCGGCTGTGCATGAGGGTGAGTGAGATTGGGAGAAGGGCGGTTGCCACCGGGAGCGCTGCACAGCAGCGAGAAAAAAATTTCCTTAGGGTTTTGGCTTCCGGCCCCCCCTTGCGCTGGGCTGAAAGAGCCTATAAATAGCTCTCCCACTTAAAACCCTAATACCCACATTCCATAATAATAATAATAATAATAATAATAATAATAATAATGAATTAAATATAATAATAATAATAATAATAATGATAACAGTGGTGGAATAATAATAACAATAATAATAAAGTAAGATAATAAAAATAATTATAATAATATTAAAAATAATAATAAGGATAATAGAAATAATAATAATAATAATAATAATAATAATAATAAATATAATAATAATGATAATAAAAATACTAAAGATAATAATGATAGCAAAATAATAATAGTAATAATAATAATAATAGTAAATATAATAATAATGCTACTACTAATAATAATAATAGTAAAAGTAATAATGATAATAAAGTAATAACAATATTTAATAATAATTTTATTAATAATAATAATAATAATAATAATAATAATAATAGTAATCAATAAAATAAAGAAAATAAAAATACTAATAATAATAATAATAATACTAATGATAATAGTAATAAAAATAATAATAATAATAATGGCAAAATAATAATAATTTTATAAAAAATAATAATAATAATAATAATAATATGGGGTCTGGGTAAAAATGGGGTGTCTACAGAAGGCTTATAGGTCCTTGTACACAGTTCATCTACTAAAATGTATAAGGATCTATGAGAGTATTACTGGGGGAGTGGAATAAAGAGGGAAATTGTTGAGTTTGTGCAGTAGTGTCTGACGTGCCAGCAGGTAAAGGCTGAGCACCAAAGGCCAGCGGGGCAGTTGCAGCCGCTTTACATCTCAGAGTGGAAGTGGGATCATGTAACTATGGATTTTGTGTTGGGTTTTCCATCGGCACCGCATGGTTAGAATACTATTTGGATGGCCGTTGATAGAATGACGAAAACCGCTCACTTTATTCCTATTAAAGTCAACTACTCCATAGACAGACTGGTAGAGATTTATGTTGGCCTTACAAGGCTTAAAATCTTCTTATCTTGTTTTGATGCTCACAAACAAGTGTGATTTAACGTATTTGTGTGAGTAATGTTATCTCAGGGCTCATATATGAGAAAGCAAGGTCAAAGTGCTCACAAGGATCAAATGAAGCTTAAAAGAGTCAAA
Organism: Malania oleifera; assembly: GCF_029873635.1. Taxonomy (NCBI): domain Eukaryota; kingdom Viridiplantae; phylum Streptophyta; class Magnoliopsida; order Santalales; family Ximeniaceae; genus Malania; species Malania oleifera. The sequence goes on along the minus strand of NC_080421.1, from coordinate 20,423,732 downwards.
ACATAGATTTAAAGATGATATTTTAAAGTTTGAAGAAAATGAGGACATGGATGATAAGCCAAAGAAAAGTTAGAAGTCAAAAGAGCAAAAGAAAAGAAAAGAGAAAGAGCTCAAAGAAAGACAAAGCATGAAGACTCAAGAACCTAGAATGTGAAAAGTCTTAGAAGTTTTTATGTAAGTACTTTAATATTTAAATATCATTTGAAATATTATGAAACTCTTAAGTTAACTTCTTAGACCTTGATACCTTTTAAAATACTTGTAAAATATTTTTATAAGGTCAAACGATATTTCAAAAAGGATTAAAATTTTTTTGGAATGAAAAGCACCAAAAAGAGGATTTCCCAATTACTGTCATTTTTCATACATCCGCATTGAGGTGCAATTTGATTTATCAAAAGCTCCCTATTTTAAAACGTTTTCAACATTACAGTTGTAGTATTTTTCTCTTAGCTTTCGTTTGACACCAAGAACACCTAATTTGGAGTTGTATAGAAAAAGTTATGATTAAACTACTGAACCAGACACTTTGGTCGTCTAACCATTAAACCTCGGTCATCTGAAGAATATCTTCAATTGACTGAATATAAAGTTCAGTCATCTGAAGATTTTGTTCAAATTTTTTAAAAGAGGCAAAACCACCTCACATGATTGAACTTGAAAGTTCAGACGTCTGAACACTGTTAACGGACATATTTTTCAAAAATTTTATTTTTTAAATATTAGTTGCTTGGGCTCCAAACTTTCTAAAAACTTGGGAAATACTCCAAGTAAATTTGGGCAACAAGAAAACCCTTTTGAATGCCTATAAATACATGATTTTGCAAATCAAAATCACCATGAATTGAAAAATCCGTTTAAGAAGCTAAAAGCACTCTTGTTCTTACAAAGTTCTCTTGTTCACTCATTGAAAATCTCTTTTGCTGAGATATTCTAAAGTGTTGATCCTTCGTCCTCTGAATTACTACTAATAATCCTCGTCTAAGAAGGTTATTGGTGAATTCTACACTTGAGCTTCATTCTATTTCATATTGATATTTCTACAATGAAGTATATTATTGTGCTGTAACTGCTGTACTAATCAGCTCTTTGAGGAGCAAATTCTTGTACACATATTTTGGTTGTATTTCTTGTAAATTGACGATTCTAAGGATTGTTTGGATCGTTCGCTAAACAAGGGGATATTGCTTAGAGAGACGGGCGCTAGCCTATTTGAAGGAGTGACTAAACGAGAGGACATCGTTTGGAGAGGCGTGATCTAGCCTATTGAAGGAGTGTGTAAAGGTATTGTTCCACCCGGTAAAGGAACAAGTTTAGTGAATCCTTTGGTGGTTTGCCAAAGTCGAAGACGTAGGCTAGGTATAAGCCAAACCTCGTAAAAATCCCGATCTCACTCTCTCTTTCCCTTACTCGTTATTTTCAGTACATATACAACTGCGTGGATATTTTGAATATCTAAATCATACAAACTACGTAATATAGAAATCAAGTAAACTTGAAATCTAATTTTGATTTGGGTTGCGGAAATCAAAAGGGGGTACATTGGTTATACCATATCTTACGGAAACCATACGGGAGTACATTACTTGGTTAACATCCCAAAGATAAATTAACTAAGAGTTTAGTTGAGTTCTGAATATTGAGAAGAGTATGGATATTGTGTTGATTGGATGTTATATTGCACATCATTGAAGAAGCAAAACCATCAATACAACATTTTATATTAGCAAGTACAAATTTCATATATACAGTGTAACGACTTGCTTCTCTTGATATAAAATGAAACATAATAAATAAAATAGTCAACCCGAACCCGTGGGTAGCGAAGACACCTGTCATATACAGTGGAACCTAGGCAGCAGTAAATGTAAATCACCTTCATCAACTAATAATTACATAACACCAAAGTCTATTATATTCCTGAAGATACTGTGTTTATATATATAATCTCCAAAAAGATCAAAATAACCTAGGATCTTATAACAAAAATCTCCTTATCCTAGATCAGAACTTACCCTTCTAGTAGGGAAGCTCAACTCACTCAGCGATGGCCCTATCCCGCCGGTCTCTCCTGGTTTCCTAAAATAATTTAAACTTGGGGTGAGACACCCCTCAGTAAGGGTAGATAAATTAAAATCAGTTGTGTGGCAACATGAATATTTAATGTTGTAATACATATACCATACATTTCACATACCATAAAACATAAATCATAATATGATTAGATAATCATATAATTCCATACTTCCAAGTAATCATACAAATCATGTATTATTTGATATAATCTATAATACTAAAAACCACCCAGGATGAATAGCTAGCTGATGTCATGTATTAGCCCCCATGACGGGTTGTGCAGCCTGAAAGTGAGACCCGACAATGGCTGGCCGACCACTGCCGAATCAGAAATGTCTGAAAGTACGATGTGTGTGCTGAATCATGAACATGTTCAAAAACACTAATTGCACACATGAGATACTTGTACTTTGTCAGCATCCAAACAGGGATCAGACTCAAAAAGTCAACATGTTGTATTCCAAGTGCGGCCTAAGATGGTGTAGATCTAACTCGTAAGGATCAGGTTGAAAAAGTTGAGGTTAGCCTTGGTCATTTGACCTGGTTATAACTGGTGCCGCTCCACCCTTTAAGTGAGCATTAGTGGAATCCCCAGGCTTGCAAGCTGAGGCGGGGACGTAGGCACAGTTGGGCAAATCCCGATAAAATTTCTTGTGCCTTCTTTTAATTTTCACAATTTAAATTTCAGCACTTGAATGTTTGTGATTTATTATTGTGAATGATTGGGTTTATAATTGCATATACAGACCCTAGGTTGTGTTATACTATTGCTGGACATTAAACTTAGGAGAAAATTTTTTAATACCCAATTCATCCCCCCCCCCCCCCCCTTCTCTTGGGAATACACCAATTCCAACACTAAGTCTATAGTACCTATCAAATACCTTAAGATTCTTTTAACAACTATTTGATGAGATTATTTAGGTGCTGCTTGAAATCTAGCATATATGCAGACACTGAACATAATGTTAGGTCTACAAGCTGTCAAATAAAGTAAGCTACCTATTATACCTCAATAGTATTTAACATCTACTAGTTTTCCCTGTTCATCTTTGTCTAGGCTGATAAAAGTGCTCATTGGGGTTCTCAATGGCTTGCCACCTTCTATATCAAATTTCTTCAGCAAGCCATTTATATGTTTTGATTGATTTATGAATGTTCCATTTCTAGCTTATTTAATCTAAAGACCAAGGAAATATGTCAATTCGCAAATTATGCTCATTTCAAACTCATCTTGTATGCAAGTGGTGAATTCTTTGCATAATTCTTCATTTGTAGAATCGAATATGATATCATCAGCGTAGATTTTTATGATAAGCATATCGTCGGTCTTAGATTTTATATACAAGGTACGATCCATTTTACCTCTCATGAAGTCGTTTTCTAACAAGAAGCCACTCAACCTTTCGTACCAAGCTCTAAGAGCATGTTTTAATCCATGTAGGGCTTTTTTTAGTCTAAACACATGATTCAGAAAATGGAAGTCTTCAGAACCAGGGGGGTTGTGCTACATACACTACTTCATTTATATATCCATTCAAGAATACACTTTTCACATCCATTTGGTAGAGTTTGAAGTTTTTGTGGGATGTGTATGCTAGTAGCATTCTCATTGCTTCAATTGTAGTTACGGGAGCAAAGGTCTCATCATAATCAATATCTTCTTCTTGATAGTAACCTTGAGCTACTAATCTAGCCTTGTTATAGACTACAATGTCATTTTCATCCTTTTTATTCCTATAGACCCATTCAGTGCCAATTACTGAATAATCAGCAGGTCTAGGAACTAACTTCCAAATTTTATTTCTTTCAAATTGATTCAATTCCTTTTGCATAGCTACCATGCATGAATCATCATTAATTACTTCATTTATATTCTTCAGTTCCTATTGAGATAGGAACGCACAATGATTACATAGGTTCTTTAATAAGGATCTAGTGGACATCCCTCGTGATGGTTCACCTATGATTTGAACCTTAGGGTGATTTTTCACAAATTTCCATTCCTTAGGCAATTTAGATTGCTCTAGAGAGTCATCATTCGATGGTACATTAGTTTAGTTGCTCTCATCCTTGATTTCATGAATTCCTAGGTCTTCTAAACTCTTTCTTATTTCTAGATCATCAACATCAATAGGTTTAGAAGAGAATGGATTAGCTTCATTAAATGCCACATGTATGGATTCTATGACAGATAGGGTTCTCATATTATAGAATCTAAAATCTTTACTATTTACTACATATCTTAGGAAGATTCTTTCATCTGACTTAACATCAAATTTTCCTAGGTCCCTTTTATCGTTTAAGAAAAAAAAAACCTACATCCAAATACATGGAAGTAAGAGATGTTTGGTCTTTTACCCTCCAAAGTTCATAGGGGCTTTTATCTAGACTGGTTCTAATGGACACTCTATTCATCACATAATAGGCGGTGTTCACCACTTTAGCCCAAAAATATTTAGGCAGGTTATGCTCATTTAGCATGGTCCTAATCATTCCCTAAAGTGATCTATTCTTCCTTTCAACAATTCCATTTTGTTGAGGTGTAAGTGGTGCTAAAAATTTATGAGAAATTCCATGTTCGTCACAAAAATTTTCAACATCTTTATGTTAGTTTTGGTGCAACCCCAAGAGCGGGGGTGAATTGGGTATTTAAAATTTATCATCTAGATCTACTAGTTTTAACAACAGTATAACATAGCCTAGGGTCAATCTATGCAATTTAGAAATAAACATACACGTGCAGAAAAGTAAGGTGCAGAAAAGTAAACAATACACGCGATATGTTATCGAGGTTCGGCCAATATTGCCTATGTCCCCGCTTTGGCCACACCAGCACAAGGATTCCACTACTACTCACTTAACGGGTGGAGTAGCACCGATTACAACCAGATCAATTCAAGGGGTTGACCTCAACCAACACGCCTTACCAGGATGGCACACCTAACTTTCCTTACCGATTCTAAGCCAGTATAGTACTATTCAACAGGGTTAGTCTCCCTCTTTAGGCCCATGCCTAGAATACAACAAATGTGTATAAAATTTGTACATAGAAATATGTTTCTTACACAAGCAGGTATGTACACCAGTATAGCTCAAGCAATAATGCAAGAACGAATGATATGTAAATATGCTCAATGCTCTAATGTGTGCTAAACACTCAAATAAGTATAGATTATCATACCAGATCTAGAGTGTATATCAAAGCAAGATTTGAAACACAGTATGTGAGTATCACAAAATCATATCAAGGTTTCAAATATGCTAGCTAGTTGATTCAAACAAACTCAACAAGATATTTTCAATGTACTAAGCACAAGGAGTGTTTGAATACAAGTTCTAAAAATGATTTTGCACAAAAAAAATATAGGTTTAGGTGTCATGCAATGAAAATGCAAGAACCACAACCTTCTAAGTCTTCCCACACAAGATTTATCAAATAAAATCGGTGGAAGAACTTAAGGCTACACTCTCAAAGTTAAAATCAATCAACAATCAAGCAAATAAAAGTATTTAAGCAAATAGAGAATGAAGCACAAGCACTCTAAACACACTCACAACTCTTGGATAATAAAGGAAAATGAAACTTTTGAGTGTATAGGAGTACTATAGACTAAAATAGGATTTTTGATTTTAAGAGAGTTTGACTCTAATCAATTTTGCTAATCATTGCTAATTATGACAAATGAACAAGTATTTATAGGCAAGGAGGATTTTTTAACTGTTGGGAGCTAAATGGGGATAATTAGAAAAGTTTAAAACAATTTTAATGAAATTAACCCATTTTACCTGCTTTTAAAAAATCAGTAAAAATACTTTAACTCGAGAGGTTCTGGTGCCCGGCCTCAGGTTCGGGTGCCCGAACAGACTCAGTCACAAAACCATTATTTAATGGTTTGAGTGCCCAAATTGAGGACTGATTGGCTGAACCAAAGTCAGTAGCTAAATGTTTGTAGGTTCGGGTGCTCGGTTCCAAGTTTGATTAACCAAACCAGCCAATTTGGTCGCCCGAGCCCTTAATGAACATGGAGGTTCAGGAGCTCGGGTAGTTAACAAGCATTCTGACACACGTTCGAGTACCCGAGGAAGATAAGTTCAAAAAGGTTCGGGTGCCCGAACAAAAGTCGACAAGTTTGAATTGTCCAGGGTTCGGTCGCCCGAGCACTCTTAACATTTTCAATTAAGTCCAGATTTTTGCCTTATTTAATTCCCCTGATTATATAAGTGATATGGGGACTGTTTGTGCATTTGTTTAGGAACCAAAGGACTTTCTATCCTACCAAAAAAATCTGGCGTCTGTCGACCCTAAGGTCTCTGTAAGGTCTGTGTAGGTACCTGAAGTCCAACTAGGGTTGATTTGAGCATACCTACCTATCATGCATGATGCAAATTATTACAAGCCATAAAAGTGTACAGTCCATAATTATATTACATCCCAGAATGAAGAAGATGAATAGAAAATATAACTTACAACACAGATTTCTTCATTCTTCTGCTTGATCACCGCACGCCATCATAATACGTCTTTCAGTTCGAGTACACGCGTAGGTGAACCTGCATGCAAGCCTTAGTACAACCATCAGTACTAAAAATATTTGTCATTATCAAAACTAGGTGTGACCTATCAGATCAACAATCTCCTCTTTTTTTATGATAACAAATACTTTATGCAAAAGTGGGTACAGCCAAGAAAGGCTTCTCCTGACTATATGCATAAAGACAATTAAAGGTCAATTTAAATGTTTTATCAATGGTTAATTAAATTTGAACTTAGCAATGTACCCATTTTTGCCTCTTCACCCCCTTTTGGCAAGAACAAAAAGGGCTAAGAATTATAGCATGAAGGTAAAGAATATCATTTAGATACAAGAGGTATATTGGGAAGATTTTAAAAAAATTCGGCAGCATGCTGTTTGAAAATGGATCATTTCCAATCATAACTTTGTACCTAAGTGACCTATGTTGAGTTTCAATCAATGGCATATAGCACATGTTCATCAATCAACTCAACTAGTACAGTATGATCAAGAATTATGACTTTTAGCATCCAAAAAGATAATATAATCATACAATGCACAATGAATGACAAAGTATAAAGTATAGCAATTTGATCACACAAACTATATAACTGGTCATTTAAATGATTTAAATGACATGAAAACAAGATTAGACCATAAAAATATAAAAACCATTACAATTGAAACATATTATAAGAGCCATGGAAGATTTGAGTTAAAGGCACGGCATATGATAACACAAAGAAGGTTTGAGCATAAATACAGTCTAACTAGTTCGTATGCATTTTTATGTGAAGTTACCTAATCGGTTATGCAATTTTATAACATATAATAATAAATATATGCCCCTTTGATATTTGCAAAAAGTACTGGGGGTGCTTGCTAAAAAAGAAACTTTAATTTGTAACAAGCAAGCACAAATTTTCTAGTTTGTCAATGAAGCACATGCTAAAATATAACCAAAAAATCACAACCATAATGATCCTAAAAATTTAACAATCACATGCAAGATCATATGGTAAACACAAAAAACTTGTGGCAAAGCAATAAATATCAATTTAAGATTTTTACAAAGATCATTTCATTTAAACACATGTCATACTATATTTAAAAGATATCTAAGTGTCAAAAGTTTGTGAGCATAATATGATAGGCATTTTAATTTTAGATGCTCCCCCTATCAATTTGAATTATTGCTTAGATACTATAAATTACTTACACTTTGAAAGGGATTGATTTCATTGAATATTCCAAAGTATAAGTGAGCACACAAACCATTCTTCAACAACTATACTGGATATTTATTAACCATATTTATCTCTAATCAGTATAGTCATCCCTATAGATGACAAGTGCATCAAAAATAGATATTAAGGCATTCTATGCAATTCATGATCAAAGAACATTTCATATCAAATCATAGAACTTTACGTGCAGGAGATAATGTTCAGGGATATTAGAAGAGCCTCAATATTTCAATAAATGATAGTGATGCATGTGAGTCCTATAAGTTCTTTCTATAGGAAAGGTGCTCAGCTCTCCTAACTACCTGATGATTATGCAAGGATGAAACTTAATTTTCAATTAGTTTTCACTCATCCTTTTAAAAATATTTTAACTTTAATTTTATTATAATCATCTTTAACACAAGGTTTTATGTGGGAAAATCCTGACGAAATTTCGGCAGCATGCCGTTTGTATATAAGACATTTTCCTATAAAACCTGTACCTAATAGTGGGTTGTTTTCAACAGATAAATCATATAAAGCAAGCCATAACCTAATATCTACAACTAGCATGCAAAATATATCACTGCATCCGCTATGCAGGAGGCTTTCAACACAAGCATGCTTTCCAGTAGTTCAACCAGCAACTCATAACAGAAATGAACTGTCCAACAGATGACATGAACAATAAATAACCATGGATAGTTAGGAATTTAGTGCAGTATTCATATGGACATTTAGGCATGAAATAAAAATATGAGAGCATTTTAATTTATATAATCATGAAAGATAAATGCTCCCCTTGAGTTTTGCACTCGACTCATATTATGCCTTTCTTTCATCTTCAAGTTCAATAACCAAGAGTTATATTATTTTCAATGATTTTAACTTGGCTTTGAGTTCTTAGGCTTATTGGACCAACAAGTCACAATGAATATTTCTTTGAGAGTTGTAAGCCTATATTTGCCTCTTTCCTTATGATTTACAATACGTGAGAGGCCCAAATTTGAATGGCTTTGAACTTAAACTGCATATGCATAGGTCTACTTGAATTTTATACATCCATCTAGATTGAGACCTAGTGCAACCAACTCAACAATTCAACTCATCTCTAAGGACATGAAGCTCTAAAGGATATGATTTAATGATTGAGAACTTATGAGATGAAGTAAAGAATAAATACTCTTAACAGTTAAATTTCCATTAAGTTCAGAAGAGTATTTAGAAGAGGTAGTAGTAGGACATTATACAAGATAATCATTCTAAAGAAAATTTCCTAACTGCTTTGGAAAAGAGTATATAGGAAAATATGAATATTTTTTTTACCAATGCTCTTTGGAGATTGGAATGTATCCTTCGACTATGATCACAGTTTTGGAGCAAGGATACAAACCAATGAGAGGATGGATCTTTACCTGATGTGATCGTGATATGGTAAAGATTTCCTATGGAAGAAGTGAACCAAGATTAAAGGATTTACAATCTAAATTTAAAAAGAACACTCCCCTGGCGGATGCCTCTAATTTTGTTTACAAGGAGGATGGTTTTTTATTAGTACTCGATAGATATGGAATTTATTATCATTGGTGCTCATACCTAGAGTGATGACTTATCTTTGTCAAGGCTTTTATATACAAGGATGGGTTTAGGATTAAATGATATATAGTATGAGATGGAACCCCTAAACCACAAACTTGTGTGATGGACAATGTATGCTTAACTTAGGATTTTCATATTTGCATATGAGTTAAGCAATAAGCATTATATACTAGGCCTAGTTGCCTTATCCATTTAGAAGTGGATTTCATTTTAGCAAACTGCCAATGTTTTCACATTTTCACCGATCGTTATGATATATATGCATTAAGTTCAGATTGGTTGTATACTTGGACTTGCAGATTGGCTTGATTCTCAAATGATCTTAGTATAGCAATAGTGTATAGTGAATACATGTACTAAGATTTGGAATTTAAAGCATGTACCACTTCCCGAACCTATAGTCGTCACTACCCCTTAAACCTAGGAACTAAGGAGGATTAAAACTATTTATGTAATGTTAATTTAGATCCATTTCACTCTAGGTCCTACAGGGTTTGCTTTCATGATTATCCATTTCATTTCTTTTTATAAGCCTCTAGCATTTATGAGTAGACAATTAAACCATATGTGTCACATAGTTTTGCAAAATAAGTAGGTATTAAATATACATAAAAGACTGTGCTTACTTATTCTATTTTTGCTCAATGAGGCTATACTATTGGTTTTTTGCAAACAATCTGAATCCTTTTTTAAAAGAATTTTCTTTTTAAGTCCGAAGGGGTTGTTAGGTTATCTTTCTTACTTAAGGATTTGAAAAAAATTTGAGAATGAATTATAATTTTTCTTTCTAAGCAAATGATTTTCAAAACCTTCTCAATTTTTCTCCTTTCTTGAGTGGCTTGATATTCTTTCAAATCATTTAAGTGTTTTGCTACCTTTTCATTTTCATTTTTCAAGAATGTTCTCTTCTTGATATCTCAACTAGAATTTTATGCATTTTAAGTGAAGTCTTTTCTAGTTTTCCACATAAAGGCATCTCATCAAATGATTCATCACATGATTTATCAAATAAAATAACACTTGAATCATTGCATGCATTCATACCATCATCATCATAAGAAACATTTGAAGATTCATCACAAAATATATTACAGGAATCAACAGATGAATCATCACATGCACTATTAACAGAATTATCATTATGTTCAATAGATGATTCAGCATGTGACACAACATAGCATTCAGCACAGGAATCATCAATTGATTTATCATTAGATTCAATACATGTTATATAGAAGCATTCACAACAGGGGTCACCAAAAGAGATAAGAGTGAGAATCAGATACCTCACTAACTGTAAATGTTACATGCTCATGATTTACCTCCTCTTGATCTTTTGAACTTAGAGCATCTGGAGGAGAGATCTCTTTCTCCTGGGTCTCTCCATATTTTCTTTCAAGTTCATCGCAGATATCCTTTGCTCTTACACTTACACATGCCAAAATCTCAGGAAAAATATTAGACTCTAAAGCACAGTATAATATATCCATGGCATTAGAATTAATCATATTAAAATCATTTTCATTTATTTGTGCACATCTTCCTTTAGCAGAACAAGTCAAACCCTCCAGTCCATAGATTTTAAAAATATGGTCATTCCAATTTTCCAAGTGGTGTAATCAATACCACAAAATAATGGAGTACTAGCAGGTGACTTTCCCTCTCTGAATGGGGATACACCAATATGAGTCATCTCGATCTTTAAGCAAAAACGTTTAAGTCAATGCCACGAGGCTATGATACCAATTGTTAGTTTTGGTGAAACCCTAAAAGGTGGGGTGAATTGGGTATTTAAAATTTATCACCTAGGTCTACTGGTTTTAACAACAGTATAACATAGCCTAGGGTCAATCTATGCAATACACATGCAGAAAAGTAAGGTGTGAAAAAGTAAACAATACACGTGATATGTTATCGGGGCTCGGCCAATACTGCCTATGTCGCTGCCTTGGCTACACCAACACAAAGATTCCACTACTGCTCACTTAACAGGTGGAGCGACACCGATTACAACCAGGTCAATTCAAGGGGTTGACCTCAACCAACACGCCTTACCAAGATGGCGCACCTTGCTTTCCTAACCGGGTTTAAGCCAATCTGGCACTATTCAACAAGGCTAGTCTCCCTCTTCAAGCCACGCCTGGAATACAACAAATGTGTATAAAATTTGTAAACGAAAATATGCTTCTTACATAAGTAGGTATGTACACCAGTATAGCTCAAGCAATAATGCAAGCACGAATAATATGTAAATATGCTCAGTGTTCTAATGTGTGCAAAACAATCAAATAAGTATAGACTATCAATCAAGATCTAGAGTGTATATCAAAGCAAGATTTGAAACACAGTATGTGAGTATTACAAAATCATATCAAGGTTTCAAATATACTAGCTAGTTGATTCAAACAAACTCAACAAAATATTCTCAATGTACTAAGCACAAGGAGTGTTTGAATACAAGTTTTGAAAATGATTTTGTACACAAAAAATATAGGTTTAGGTGTCTTGCAATGAAAATGCAAGAACCAGAACTTCTAAGTCTTCTCACACAAGATTTATCAAATAAAATCGGTGGAAGAACTTAAGGCTATACTCTCAAAGTTAAAATCAATCAACAATCAAGCAGATGATCGTATTTAAGCAAATGGAGAATGAAGCACACGCACTCTAAATACAATCACAACTCTTGGATAATCAAGAAAAATGAAGCTTTTGAGTGTATGGGAGTAGTATAGGCTAAAATAGGATTTTTGATTTTAAGAGAATTTTGCCCTAATCAATTTTGCTAATCCTTACTAATTATGACAAATGAACAGGTATTTATAGGTAAGGAGGATTTTTTTACCGTTGGGGACTAAATGGGGATAATTAGAAAAGTTTAAAACAAATTTAATGAAATTAACCCACTTTACCCCATTTTAAAAAATCAATAAAATATTTTAATCCGAGAGGTTCGAGTGTCTGGCTTGAGGTTTAGGTACTCAAATAGACTCAGTCACAAAACCTTTATTTAATGGTTCAGGTGCCCAAATTGAGGGTCAGTTGGCTGAACCAAAGTCAGTAGCTAAATCTTTGTAGGTTTGGGTGCTCGGTTCCAAGTTCGATTAATCGAACCAGCTAATTCGGTCGCTCGAGCCCTTAATGAACGTGAAGGTTCGGGTGCACGGGTAGTTGACATGCATTCTCACACACATTCGGGTTCTAGAGGAAAGTTCTAAAAGGTTCGGGTGCCCGAACAAAAGTCAACAAGTTTGAATTGTCCAGGGTTCAGTCACCCAAAGCGTTTTAAACGCAATGGGTTCGGTCGCCTAAGCACTCTCAACATTTTCAATTAAGTCTTGATTTTTGCCTTATTTAATTCTCCTGATTATGTAACTGATATGGGGACTGTTTGTGCATTTGTTTAGGCACCTAAGGACTTTCTATCCTATCAAAAAAATATGGCGTCTAACGATCCTAAGGTCTCTATAAGGTCTATGTAGGTACCTAAAGTCCAACTAGGGTCGATTTGAGCATACCTACCTATCATGCATGATGCAAATTATTACAAGTCATAGGAGTGTACAGTCCATAATAATATTACATCCCATAATGAAGAATATTAATAAAAAATATAAATTACAACACAGATTTCTTCATTCTTCTACTTGATCACCGCACACCATCATGATATGTCTTTCAGTTCGAGTACACGCATAGATGAACCTACATGCAAGCCTTAGTACAACCATCAATACCAAGAATATTTGTCATTATCAAAACTGGGTATGACCTATCAGGTCAACACTTTATTTTTGAACTCTCCACCTCTATCACTTCAAATGTGCGAAACACCATACCCTTTTTCATTTTGAAGCTTCTTACACAAGTTGGTTAGCATTTTACACACTTCATCCTTGGAGGACAAGAATAACACCCAGGTAAACCTGGAATAATCATCAACTACGAAAACCACAAGTCTAAGTGAATTAGTTCTAATGGCCTTCCAGTGGAGATTAACTACTTCTTCTTAAAGCTAGTCTTGGTTTGCTTCCCAAGTTGGCAAGCAATAGAGACCTTGTCTTTTATTAAATTTGTGCTAGGTAAACCCTTGACTAAGTTTTATTAGCTAAATTGGGTAGTAGGTCCATGCTAGTGTGTCCTAGTCTCCTATGCCATAGCCGACTAGATTCATTTAAGGTTGTGAAGCATTTATCCCCTTGAGTTACCAAGTTTTCAAAATTTATACATAATGTGTTCCTAAAATGTACTATTTAAGGCCCCCATTTACCTTAGTTTTGCTCTCATTTATCTTGTAATTAATTTTTCTTACCATAGTTCAGAGTTATACAAGGTTTGTTCATGTGTCAAGAAAAACAGGTTAACACCGAGGAGTAAAGAAATACGTTAAGCCAAGGGAGTAATTGGGAAGCATAAAGCTCAAATCAGATGCTCAACCAAGCAATCTTTAACAAAAACAGTTAGGTCTTTTGCAATGAGATTCTGATATCAATTGATAGTTAAGGTGTAATCCCAAAATGGGGGGTGAATTGGGCATTTAAAAATCTAGGTTGCTTTTTCCCTAATTTCAAAACCACAATCTGTATCTCACAACCTAGGGTCTTTCTATACAATCTCAAATCCCACAAATATTCAACCACAAAAATATTTAGAGAATATACAGTAATCACAACAAAGTAAATAAAAACATATAAGTGCTGGAAATTAAAAAGAGTAGGGAGAAAGAGCGCAAACACGATAATTTTACGAGGTTTGGCGAATCCTGCCTACATCCTCGCCTCTAGCCAACCCACTTGAGGATTCCACTATCCTGCTCACTTAATCAGATGGAGAAAAAAGCCATTTACAACTCCTTACAAGGTGGAGTCCCCCTAACTCCCTTAACCGAGCAGAGCCAAACCGTTACAACCGCTCTTTACAAGATGGAGCCCTCTTCCTTAGGTGATACCCCACGCCTGGAACACGATTCACTACACAAACCATAGGGATACAAAGATATGAAAATAAATTTTTCATACAATATAATGCTTCTTAAATAAGAAGATATGTACAAATTAAATCCTATATGCACTCTCACAAGATATGAAACTTGAAGCTCGGTAGAGTAAAGGTTTTCGCTCAAAAATATTTTTCAAGTAAACAATGAGAGATTGGAAAATGATTTTTCTCAAATATGACCTTTTGTAAAATCAATAGGCCTTTCAAGAAAATATATATATATATATATATATATATATATATATATATGAAAGTGTATATGTGCTCAAGCCTTTCTCAAGTAGCTTTTCAAGCAAGTATATATCAATTAAATATATGCTCAAAGCTCTTGAATAACTCAAAGAATTTCTCCAAAAATGTTTTTTAAAATAAAGAATATGGGAGAAATAGATCTTTGAAAAAATATTACAAAAATAAAAAGGCCTTCAAACAATAAATATGCAAGTGGATATAAGCTTAAGCCCTTTCAAGAACAAACTCAAAAGTATTTTCTCTAAGAAGATTTTCAAAAAGAGAGAGTAGACGAAATATGGAAAATGACTTCTTCAAATAAAATTAACCTTAGAAATCTCAATGAACAAGAAGCTCTTCAAGAAAGATATATAAATTTAATATATGCTCAAAGCTTACTTGTATAAACCCCAAGATTTTCTCCAAAAATATTTTTCAAAATGAAAAAGTTGGAGGAAATATGAACTTTGATCTTCAAAATGGGTTTGAAAATAAGAACAAAAAACAAAGAATGTGTAGATGTGCTCCCAAGTATTTCTCTAACATTTTCCAAGTTTTTTAGGCTAATATTTATAGGAAAAAACCCAAAGTAGCCGTTTTATGACCGTTGGGGCTTTAAAAAAATAGTTTATTTTGAAAAAAAAAAAAAAAACCATTTTTCGGCCACTAGGGGTGCTTTCTACGCGAACACCCTTTAGTTT
Source organism: Malania oleifera (assembly GCF_029873635.1). Lineage (NCBI taxonomy): Eukaryota > Viridiplantae > Streptophyta > Magnoliopsida > Santalales > Ximeniaceae > Malania > Malania oleifera. Next base: position 20,408,384 of record NC_080421.1, on the reverse strand, counting down.
TTTAGGCATAATGTTTTATATACAACTCTATATTAGATGTTTTTGGTATTAACAAAAAGCTAAGAGAAAATCACACAACTGTCATGTTGAACACCTTTTAAGATAATGAGTGATTGATTGATAAAATCGCTCATCAATGATACAGAAGAAACATGAAGGGAATTTTTCTGCTGCAAACATCTTTTAGTATTTTGGGCATTAATTTTTCAAAAGAACTCCAAATGGAATGTTGTTCGTATCAAAATAAAGTTAAGATAAAATTCCACAACTTTCATGTTGGACATTTTTTTAAGATGAGAACGGATTGATCAAAAAAGTGTTCATCAATTCGATGGAAGAAACATGAGAGGGATTTTGAAAACTTTGTTTTGGAGTTTTTCATTCCAAAAATGATTTTTGCCCTTGTTTTGATTTCAAAACCAATTTAAAACCTTTTGGTAAGATTAAACTTGTATACCAAAGGTTTTCTTTGAAAGGTTGGAGTTCTTAGGGTCATTCTAAGGTCATGGTCATTTTGAGAGATTTAAAAAGCTTCAAATTTAAATCATGATGACATGCATGCACAAATTGAAACCTAATAAATATTACAACTGAAAAAATTTCATAAGCCTTCAAGCTTTTGCTCTCCTGATGACCATGGAATACACCAAGAAGATGTGTGACTCACTCGAAAAATAAGCAGCTCAGAAGTTATCCAAAGTATAGGAGTTATGTCGTGCAATATTCAGCCCAAAGGTCAGATCGTCTCCTCAAGGAAAGTGGTTTAATCTCAAATTTTACGTATTTCCAATCGAAAATAAAAAATTACTGAACTCAATTCATATTTAGGGTTTTCAAGATTGTTCGAGATTTCTTTTGACAAATTAAACGAACATGCAAATTAAACCCTAATCCTAACATGCACTGAATTAAATAATGAGAAACGGAAATCCTATGTTAACAACCGAACGAGAATTGAAACACGCGTTGAATTGAATATGATAACTTTAATACATAAATAAAACACACAACTAAAATAAACTCATTTGAATACAACTTCAATAAACGCCATAATTTTAGCGCTAATAAGAACTCAGACTTCAATAACCAATCTAGATCCTAAGAAGAAAACATTTCTTTTTTATTTAGGGGATCAACCCGAGTCTAAACATAACACTCAACCGAACACTAAATAAATACAAAGAAAAGAGAAAGAAATTAACTTTAATTAAAAGACTTCAAACAAGATAAAAAATTTAAATTTTAATTAAAATTCTACCACACTAGTAACATCCAAACAAACTTTGGAAATTAAAGCTTAAAATAAAATTCTACCAAAGAAAATAAACGACAATAATTTAAATCCTTAAAAACAATAATAAAAGGAGACAATTAAGAAAGAAGAGAATGAAGAAAAGAAATTAAAAAAAAAAAAGGAGAGAGAGTTGGGAGATGCAACAGGAGCCTGGGAGCACGGCTGGCAGCTGGTTGTGGCCATGGTGGATCTTCGGCTGGGCAGTAGTGGCTGGTGGCTGGACTAAGGCTGCAGCAAGAGGTGCTCGGGTGTGGGACTCTCGAGCAAGCACAGCACAACAACAATGATACAGGGAGCTCTCAGGTTAGTAGAACCAGGAAGAAGGAGGAGCTCTCAGGTCTTCAGGAAGAGGGAGGTTGGGAGTAAGGAGGTAGCAGTAGAAGAAGGAAGAAGATGAAATTAGCAGGGAATGGCCGAAGCAGAACTGGTAGCTGGGTGCTCACGACAAAGGAAAGGAGAATGTGAAGGAAGAGTAAGGAAAAGGCAAGGTAAGGAGAAGGAGAAAGGAAAAGGGAAAGGAAGTTGGAGAAGAGTGAGAGTAGGGGAAATGGGAGCTGCGGCTGAGAGAGAAGAGGGAGAGAAGGGAGAATGAGAGAGTTAGAGAGGGTCCAAGGAGAAGGGAGATAGAGAAGGGTAGAAGAAGGAGAGGGAGCCGCAGGGGCTTACCAAGAAGAAAGGAGGAAAAAAAATTATATAAGGGAGGGGAGGATGAGACCTACCCAGCGAGAATACCCGACTTGGCTGTATGGCCAGGTTACATCAAATTTATATATTTTTTTATTTTTCATTTTCCTTATTTCTTCTTTTTTTTTTATTTCTTAGCGAACGAACCCCGTTTTGACTCTCTTGAGCCCGTTCCTCTCCAAGCTCAAAACATGGAAATTGTAGATAATCTTCTCATCTTTATCCAAGATTTTGAATTGTCTCGATCACAACTCGGATGGGAAAATTATGCTTAAATTACAAATTGGTGCTAGTTTTAGCTCCCGAAAATTTCCTGCGATAAAAAATATGCCAAAAATTCATAAATTGCTTAATAAAACTAAATTATTATAAATAGGACACCTTGTTAAAATATTGAGAGTAATTAAGCATTTAATTAAAAATATAAGCCCTAATGCACAAATTAAAACGTCTAATTGCGCAATTTAAGTGTGTAATCACACCCCCCCCGGGACAAACGTTTTGCTAGTCTCTAGCAAATAACGTGAATGAATTTCAGGGCGGTATCCTCACTCACTCGAAAAATGAGCATCTCAGAAGCTATCCCAAGTATTGGAGTTACGCCATATAATACTCAGCCCAAGGCCAAGATTGTCTCCTCAGGAAATGCGTTTAATCTCAGATTTTACGTTCGTCCAATTGAAAATAAAAATGTACTAAACTCAGTTCAGATTTAGGATTTCAAGATTGTTGATTTCACTCTTAACAAATTAAATAACACGCACATTAAACCCTAACACTAGCATTTATTAAATTAAATGCAAGAATGAAAACCCTAGCCTACTTAAGGAAATATTGAAACATACATTAATTAAAAATGGCAACTTTGAGCATGGAATTAAAACACAATAATGGAAACTCAATCAGATTCAAAGCACACTAAAAACCGGAACTTTAACACAAATCAAGAACTCAAACCAAAATTTAGTACCTTAAAAACTTAAACAATACCCAGACAAGATAAAAACACGAACTTTAACAAGAAGGAACCTAACTAAACCGAACTTCAACAAAAAGACTAGATTTTTGGAAAAACTTCAAAACAAGAACACTTTTTTTCTTTTCTTTTTTTATATTTTATAATTTTTTTTCTTTTTCTTTATTATTATTTTTCAAGAAATAAAACGGAATTTAAATTAAAAGAACGATAAAAAGCCACTAATTTAAATCTAATAATAACTTGAATTAAAAACAAGATAAGTAAATAAAAAGAGAATTAAACTTCAAAAAAAAAAATTAAAACCTCTTGAACAAATATTCAAATAAACTCTTCAAGAATTTAATAAATAACTAAATAAAAAAAACAAAACATTCAGTTGCAATTGGAATTAAACGAAAGAAAAGAAAAGAAGAAAGAGGAGAGAGAGAGAGAGAGAGAGAGAGAGAGAGAGAGAGAGAGAGAGAGAGAGAGAGAGAGAGAGCCATGGCAAGCTGTGACGAGTAGCTGGCCGAGAAGCTTCTGTGATGGTGGCCTCGGGTTGGTGGTCTGCTGCTGAAGAAAATGAGCTGAAGTGGAGTTGCTGGCCGAGGGTGGAGCTGGTCTGAGATGGAGCTCCAGCTGGTGTGGAATTGCATAAGCTAGTCAGCGCTGTTGTGCTTTGACTGGAACAAAGGAACTCCACCGGCTGCTGTGGTGCTCGGATTGCAAGGCAGCAGCTGCTCTGGTTGGAGTTTGCTGGATGAGAAAGTAACCTGTTCTGGAGAAGAGGAGAGTTCAAGGGAGAAAGACTTAAGATAATTGGGATAGAGAGGGAAAAAGAGTGATCAGAAAAAAAAAAAAAAAAAAAAAAAAAAAAAAAAAAAAACAACAACAACAACAGAGAGGAAGAGAGGAAGAGAGAAAAGAACAGATCAAGGGTGAAAGAGAAGGGAAGATGGAGAGAGGGGTTGGTGCGCGGGGCACACCCACGCAGGAGAGCAAAGAGGGATTTAAATAGGAGAGGGATGCTGCTGCCCTAGGAGAGACCTGCGACCCGGATAGATCCAACCCGACCCAGCCATGCATGGCCGGGTCACATCAAGTGCCATTATATTTTCTTTTTCACTTTTTTTTTTTCATTTTTTTTTCTCTGCGTTCGCAACCAAGTTTGACCTTCCTAGAGCCCGTTTCACTCAAAACTCAAAACACAGAAGTTATAGATAATCATTTCCTCTTTCTCCAAAAATTTGAATCGTCTCGATTAAAGCTTTGACGGAAAAGTTGTGCCCGAATTACAAACAAGTGCCAGTTTTGGTTCCCGAGAATTTTCCTGCGATAAAAAATTACCAAAAATTCATAAATTATGCAATAAAACTCAAAAATGATAAATACAGCACTTTATTAAAATATTGAATGTAATTGGATATTTAATTAAAAATATAAGTCGTAAAGCCTGGGTTAAGATGCCCAATTACGCAGTTTTGGTACTTAATCATATCCACAATTACTAAATCCAGAAAACATTAAATTAATACCCATGCAACACAATTATACCATTTCACATACAGGAATATAACTGAATTTTACACAAGTTCGTTCATATTCAATGCACACAATTCCAAAGCATGTCACTCATGCAAGTTTCATCATTATATAGCATTTAAGAACAATATACTCTCATGAAGTTAACTAGTGGTACAATTCAGAGTTAATGCAGTCATATAAGTTCGAGTATAAACAGGTGCAATCTAGAGGAATATGTGATGTGTGTGACATATTACACCTAAGATACCAGTGGACACATACAGAACGGTCATTTTGACTCAGCCTAACTGGTATACCCTCAAAAACACTCAAAAAGAATGGGTTCAGTCATCATATATGAGGAGGAGTGTCATGATCAAACATCCCACATATTGTAATGAACAAATGCTAAGTATATGGAGTGGACTAGTTTACGAAGGATTTAGTCTACCAATGAGATGTCGGGTCCTTCACCATAACATTTTCTCACCTACTCGCTATGTCCAACCAAGACCACCCTAGATTAACTTATTCAAACACTTGGCGTGAATACATCCGAGGCATTAAACGGTTGAAGAATCTTCATACATGGAGAATATGTGTCATGTCCTTGATTTTTTTGTGATAATTCTATGGAACAAGTATTAGCATTGCATTTCATGTGCATTTCTATTTCTTATTCTTTCTTCTACTAATTCTTCATTTTTAGTCTTTTCATTGTCAATTAGGACAATCATTACACTTCTTTTGTTGTCTTCATATCATCAATAGCAATTAAGCTCGAATAGTAGTCCACAAACTAAGTCTATTTCTAGAGGCGATTCAGTCTTTGCATCTTGAGTAGGCTACAAGACCTAGGTTTCTATCTCCCCACTAGATGTCACCTCTAGACTAGCAAATCAAAAATAGAGACTAGTGTTCAAAGAATCATCCAGAAGAAAAGCGAATTGAGTTTTGTGAACTCTGATTTGATGTTAACACTCAAAACGATGATAAATAGTTCAAGGATACCTCACAAGGTGTCATAGTCGCCACGGGTGTTCTCTCAGTGCTCACAAGAAACCATAAGTGCAATGAATCACGTGAATTTGTCTATTCAGCCTCATGAGATATCGTGTAAATACAAGAGTTTATATAGCCATATTAACACGAGTGTACTACCAATCAATTTTTCGTGGAGTTACAAAGTCATATAAAAAGAAACTACGCATAAATGACTCGAGTGTGTAATTCTTAGGTTATATGCAAGTATGTGAAGGGTATATGTAAGTGTTAATCATGGCAAAATCGTTTATCTTCAATACTCTTTCTTTCTTTTCTCCTTTTTATTTTTTTATTTTTTTTTTATTTTTCTTTTTTTTCTTTTTTTTCTTTTCTATTTTATTATAAAACCCAACAAGTATATGTGCACAGTGTCACATGCAAATGCTCATCCCCCCCCCCTTCCCCCAATTAAAGTGGAACATTGTCCCCCATGTGAAAGCATAGGGGAAGTAGAAAAACTGTGCACAGGAGAAGTAGGGCGTACCTGGGTGGAGAAGTAATGGAAAAGAAAAATTGAACTACAAGAATATGTATCTAAAAATTAACTAAAAATAAAATAAGGTAAAACAAAATAAAAAGGAAGGGAAAAAAAACATCATAGTTGTCTAGCGAAGGCTTTGGAGGAATGTCGTCTAGTAGGTGTAGGTCTATAAATTGAACTAGCGGGTCTCCAAATTTGAGTCGCCACAATGAATTAGTCTTTATACCTACATGAAAGTTAGCCTCAAATGAATTAATACTCTTCAAAATACCAGAATTAATACTTCTTTACGAACTGGTTTTTGAGGAAAAGTTGTTGGAACAATTACTTTTAGTTATTCAGAAGCATTAGCATTAAAAACTTTACCTGGTTCTTTGAAAATTAAACATTCACTATTCTGCTCACCTTTTTTATCGAGTGTACCAATCATCTTACCACTACAAGGATTTGCTTCAGCATCGGACACCTCGACATTTATTCCAATCGGGAGTTATGGTTCCACGGCTGCCAAGCTTTGAGGATAAGGTACCACAGGTTGGTACTCCTTATTAATATCTGCCACCTCATTAACCAACTGCTTCACTTCTAGGCTCGCTTCCTCTAGTTTTTCTTATACTTCATCTGTCTCAGTCGTAACTTCTAGTGTCGAGACAACTGGTTGTCTGTCGATGAGCATCTCAGGTTAGGAAACTTCTTTCCAGCTTCTCAAAGTAATTGTGGCCTCTGCTGTCTTAAGAAAAACATTATGTATTTGTTGTTGTTGCTTTTGGCATTCTTGAGGACTAGGTCGAGGTTCCACCGGAAATTCCTATTTTTCTAAGTTATCCAACTACGTGCTATCGCATTAACGGTATCCCGCAATTCATTTATGTCTTGAGTATACTGATTGATTTGAATTCGCATGAACTGTTGGAACATATTCGCCATTGGCATCATGTTATCATCAGGAAATCCTAACGGCGCACAGCTCTAAGGGATCTGTTGTGGCTGATATTGAGGCGAAAGAATGTCTGGATAATATGTTGGCTCAAATTTATCTCCACCACTGATTGCGATAGGTTGTACTGACATGGGTGCCTGATCGTATGGTGTATTCCATTGTGGGACACTTTCAGCTAGGTAATCAAAGAATGATGGTGCCTGATTTGGTTCCTCACAGAAGAGTTCTCCGTTGCACATGGTCTGGACAAAGTACTTGTAATCAAGAGTAATTGCTGTAATGAAACAATTAACTAACCTCCATGATTCAAACCTATGATGTGGACAAGTACTTAGCAGATCCTTGAATCTTTCCCAGAAAGCCCAAAAAGTCTCGTCACCCTATTGTACAAACTGAATGATCTGTTCCTGCAAAAATTGAGTTCTCTGTGAGGGACAAAACCTATGCAGAAATTCACACTTCATATTAGCCCAATTAGAGATAGAGTGAGGTCTCAAAGAACTAAAGCACATCTGCGCCCTATCCTTCAAAAAAGCAAGAAATAAACGCAATTTAGTAAATTCATTAGTTCTAGCACGAGAGAAAAAAATATTGCAAGTTAACTCGAACTCCGTCAAGCGCCGATAAAGGCACTCAGATTCCTTCCCATAGAACTAAGGTAACAACAACTTCCTCTCGTGCTGCATCATGAAATCAAGTTCTTTATTAGGTAAAACAGTGTAAGATGGTGCAGTGATGTATTGAAGCTACAAAAAATCCATGAGTGTGCGTGGTGCAGGTGCAGCCATATTTTTCTTTTCTTTTCTTTTTCAAAACTCAATTTATTTCCTTTTTCTTTTTTTTCATGAGAATAATTAAAATGACGGGATAATTTGAGACTAAGACCATCATTCCCCGGCAACGACGCAAAAAACTTGACTCTCTCGAAAAATGAGCATCTCGGAAGCTATCCTAGAATAGGAGTTTTGTTGTGTAATATTCAGCCCAAAGGTCATATCGTCTCCTTAAGGAATGTGGTTTAATCTCAAATTTTACATATTTCCAATTGAAAATAAAAAGTTACTGAACTCAGTTTAGATTCAGGGTTTTCAAGATTGTTTGAGATTTCTTTTGACAAATTAAACGACCTTACAAATTAAACCCAAATCCTAGCTGCATTAAATTAAATAACAAGAAATGGAAATCATATGTTAACAACCAAACGAGAATAGAAACACTCGTTGAATTAAAATTGATAACTTTAATATGTAAACTAAACACACAACTAAAATAAACTCATTCGAATACAACTTCAATAAACACCAGATTTTTAGCGCGATCAAAAACTCATATTTCAATAACCAATGTAGATCCTAAGAAGAACATTTTTTTTTTTTTTTTTTTTTTTTTTTAGGAGATCAACTCGAGTCTAAACATAACACTCAACCAAACACTAAATAAATACAGAGAAAAGAGAAAGAAATTAACTTTATTTAAAAGACTTCAAACAAGATAAAAAATTTAAATTTTAATTAAAATTCTACCACACTAGTAACATCTAAATAAACTTTAGAAATTAAAGCTTAAAATAAAATTTTGCCAAAGAAAATAAACAACAATAATTTAAATCCTTAAAAACAATAATAAAAGGAGACAATTAAAAAAGAAAGTGAATGAAGAAAAGAAATTAAAAAAAAAAAAAAACAGAGAAAGAAGGGAGAAAGAATTGGGAGATGTAGTAGGAGCTTGGAGCACGGCTGGCAACTAGTTGTGGCCGTGGTGGATCTTCGGCTGGGCAGTAGTGGCTGGTGGCTGGACTGAGGCTACAGCAAGAGGTGCTCTGGTGTGGGACTCTCAGGCAAGCACAGCACAGCAACAATGATGCAGGGAGCTCCTAGGTCTTCAGCAGAACTAGCATAAGGGAGGAGCTCTCAGGTCTTCAGGCAAAGGGGGGCTAGGAGTAAGGAGGTAGCAGTAGAAAAAGGAAGAAGAAGAAATCAGTAGGGAATGGTCGGAGCAAAACTAGTAGTTGGGTTCTCACGACAGAGGAAAGGAGAACGGGAAGGAAGAGAAAGGAAAAGGGAAGGAAAGGAGAAGGAGAAAGGAAAAGGGAAGGGAAGTTAAAGAATAGTGAGAGTAGGGAAAAGGGCAGCTGCGGCTGAGAGAGAAGAGGGAGAGAAGGGAGAATGAGAGAGTCAGAGAGGATCCAAGGAGAAGGGAGAAAAAGAAAGGTAGAAGGAGAGGGAGTCACGGCTTGCCATGAAGAAAGGAGGAAAAAAAAAAATTATATAGGAGAGGGGAGGATGAGACCTACCCAGCGAGAATACTCGACCTGGCTGCATGGCCAGGTCACATCAAATTTATATGTTTTTTTATTTTTTTTTCCTTTCCTTCTTTCTTCTTTTTTATTTCTTAGCAAACGAGCCCCGATTTGACTCTCCTGGAGCCCGTTTCTCTCCAAGCTCAAAACATATAAATTGTAGATAATCTTCTCAAATTTCTCCAAGATTTTGAATTGTCTCGATCGAAACTCGGATGGGAAAATTATGCTCAAATTATGAACTGGTATTGGTTTTAGCTCCTGAAAATTTTCCTGCGATAAAAAAATGCCAAAAATTCATAAATTGCTTAATAAAACTCAAATATTATAAATTGGACGCCTTACTAAAATATTGAGAATGATTAGGCATTTAATTAAAAATATAAGCCCCAATGCACGAATTAAAACGCCTAATTACGTAGTTTAGCGCGTAATCACACCTCCCGACTAACGTTTCGCTAGTCTCTAACAAATAACGTGAATGAATTTCAGGGCAAAATCCACAATTACTAACTCCAGCAAACATGAAATTAATGCCCATGCAACACAATCATTCTTATCTAAGGTACAAGCTTGATATAATCATCCTTATCTGAGGTACAAGCTCTCATGAACTCTTTAACCTTGCATTCTTCATTTAGTCCTGAAAATACATCACTTAACATAACATGTTAAGATCTACTTGTTTGTTAGCATCAAAATAGGTTATTAAGCCTTGTAAGGCCAACAATCTCCCCCTTTTTTATGATGACAAACAAGAAGCAAAAATTGGATTAAGCCTTAAAAAGACTCCCTCTTTCAATAAGCATCATCTTAACAATATTTGCAAGATCAATATCAATTTCAAAACCTCTTTTATAATCATGCTCATCACTTTATTCAAGTTCAAGTTTATCAATCAACATCAAGTACTTCTCCTCCTTTTGATATATTATGTTCATGCTCAGTTTTTGCAATTTGCAATGCTATGCTAATTTTTGCTTTAAAACTTCTCCCCCATTTAACATCCATCAAAAAGGAAAAAAAAATGATTAAGTTCAAGTAAAATCACATGTTGAGCATATCATCAAACATACATATCAATATATGTACTCACTCAATTTATTTTTTAATATAGCATGTGTAGTGTGTTATAACATTCAAGTATATAAGTTGTAATCTTTATTACTAACAGCTTTTTCCTTTAGACAATATTCAAAATTTCAATTGTTGATTTTATGATACCGATTTAAAATTGAATTCATAATTTCTATTTAAAAATCATGATACCAATTGAGAATTGATACCAATTGAAAATTTAATTCATGATACCAATTGAAAATTCTATGAATTGATTAATAGGGAAACAATCATAATATAAGCAATATGACATAACACTCCCCATGAATTCAATACATTCAGTTTTGTTATCAATTTTGCTTTCATCATCCCATGTTTCAAAACATTGATTCACATCATGTATCAAATATCAATATCATGCTAATATTATCAATGTCATACTATGCTCATAGATATAATCGTACTTGTCATACTTAAAAGACAAATTTAACTTTTAGATTGTGATACCAAGTGAGCTTTGTAAAATTGTGATACCAATTAAAATTTTTAAAATGTGATACCAAAAATATTCGTGGATACCAAAGACTTTATAAATACCAAAGTCATTATCACATTATACACAGCTCATGCATACCAATATAACCATTATATCTCTCAGAACTCATGGATATCAATATAAAAAGCAGTAAGTATATCCATGTAATTCATCAATAGCATGCATGATCAAGAATTCATCCTATATCAAAATTCATGCTTATACTCAATAATCTCTTGCTCAAATTTTCAACATAGTGAACCATAAATTTTCAATATAAGTCAAGTATATCATGTAGCATAGGTATGTAAGCATGTAGCATATAGCATATCATATAGGCATGTAAGCATGGAACATATAGCATTTCATTCTCAAATATCTTTTAAAAAAAATTTATACAGTCACGTGTCAATAGAGGGCAGTCATCTGTCACTAAACAACCAGGTTTTTAAAAATGAACAGAAGGGTGACAGTCGCCTGTCCATATGATGACAGTCGTCTGTCCATGAACAAACCAGTTTTTCAATATACACAAAAGGTGGACAGTCGTTTGGCAGAACACTCACAGACGGCTCACTGGTCACTAGCAGTCGTCTGTCCATTACTTGACAATTGTCTGTCAGTCTTCTGACTTGTATTAAAACACTTCAAAACATGCCAGTCGTCGATCTCTGAACAGACAGTCGTCTGTCAGCAGGATTTTCCTCATTTGAACATGTTTTTGAATTCTCTCATCTTTGCTCATTTAGACTTAAAATCTCAATTTGATATTTTCTTAATATTTTCTTAAGTTAAGCTTTGTAAAAAAAAAATCATCCTATGATTTTTCCAACAATGTCATTTTGAATTTGTTATAATAAGCTTCTAAACTCATCTTTTAGTTTTTCTATTAGTTCGTTTGTTGATCATGAATTAAATTATTTTCTCAATTTTTAAAGGGGAATGACTTAATCCATGGAGTTTTTTATTTATGACCTAGTCTTTCATCTTGGTACCCATACTTTCTTGGGTCAGATTGGTTTCATAAAAGATGTTTCTTTAACTCTCCATATTTGTTTAGTTTTCACTCCTTTTCTCTTAAATGGACATTCAAACTTTCACTAAACTTGTTCCATTAATGGGCGGAACAAACCTTTACAACACTCCTTGGGTAAGGCTAGAGCCCGCCTTCTCCAAACGATATCCCCTCATCTGGTCATTCCTTAACTAGGCTAGAGCCCGCCTCTCTAAGCAATATCCCCTTGATTAGCCAATGATCTAAACAACCCTTGGAATCGTCAATCTACAAGATAAAGATCAAATAGATACGTACAAAGAACTTGCTCCTTAAAGAGCTGGTTATTACAACAATTACAACACAACTAATATACTTCAAAGTAAATCACAATATGGAATAAAACTTGAAGCTCAAGGGAGTATATCACCGATTAATTCTTTCAATGATTGAAAGATTTAGAATTTGTAGCACAATTCCGGTGGAAGAAGAACAGCAACAACTCAGTTGAATTCGTGCACAATATATGAGCTTAAGAGCAAGAGACAGCCTTGAGAATTTGAGAGCAATTTGAGAGAGACTATGAATTTTTTTCAGAATTTGAATTCTTGGTGCATTGATTCAATGATCTTTGAGGCTTATTTATAGACTTTAAAAAGTGTATAACTTGATCCCCAAGTGGCTTGAAATATTCCCCAAGTTTCCATAATTTTTAAGCCCCAAACAACCTCATTTAAAAATTTGATTGTTATGAAAAAATTCAAAACAGCTGCGTGACAAATGACTGTCCATTTTGGGCAGTCATCTGTCTAGTTAAACTAAAGGGCCAGTAGGGTGTCAGTCAGCTGTCCAAACACGCATAGACGTCTCATTTTTCTTTGACAATCGTCTGTCAAGTTCTTGACAGTCTTCTGTCATGCTGTCAACTTCGAGCACCCTTCGGTATTTTGGTCATAACTTTTTCTGTACAACTCGAAATTTGATGATCTTGGTCTCAAATGAAAGCTAAGAGAAAATCATAAAACATTAATGTTGAACACAGTTTAAAATAAGGAATTTTTTATGGATAAGAATATACATAAATGCGGATGTAGAAAAATTGACAACATTTGAGAAATCCTCTTTTTGGTGCTTTTCATTCCAAAATTGATTCTATTCTTTTTGAAATAATTTTTGACCTTATAAAAATATTTTCCAAGTATGTTCAAAGGTATCTAGCTCCAATAAATTTACCTAAGAACTTCATGCATCCATATTGAAATTCTTTGAAGTACTTACATGAAATTTCCTAGACTTTTTCAAAACTTGAATTCCTTGAGGCCTTTATACTTGTTTCATCTTTCTTTGAGCTTTCCATGTTGATAACTTGGGCTTTCATTCTTTGAAGATTTTTCTTTAATATCAATGCTCTAATGATCTTCAGGCTTTAAAACTTTAAATCCATGCTTTAAGCTTGATATAATAATCCTTATCTGAGGTACAAGCTCTCATGAATTCTTTAACCTTGCATTTATCATTTAGTCCTAAAAATACATCACTTGACATAGCATGTTAAGATTCACTTGCTTGTTAGCATCAAAATAGGATATTAAACCTTGTAAGGCCCACAAAAATCTCGAGGAATGTGTGTTAGAATTGGTGTTTTCCCAAAAGGGGGGGTGAATTGGAATTTAAAACTTTTTCTCCTAGGTTAATCTATCCTACAACAGTATATACACAACCTAGGGTCTATCTATTCAATTTCCAAATGCGTAGATAAATATAATGTGAAATTTAAGTCATACGCATCATTCACCCATAACATACATGTGCGGTAAATATAAAGTGCGGAAATATAAATGAACACACGATATGTTATCGGGGTTCGGCCAACCGTGCCTACGTCCCCGCCTCAAGCTCGCAAGCAGGAGGATTCCACTAATAGCTCACTTAAGGGTAGAGCGGCACCGTTTACAACCAGGTCAAATTAACACAGGGCTGACCTCAACCTTAACCAGGTCAATTAGCAGGGCTGACCTCAACCTACACGCCTTAACAGGACGACACACCTAGCTTTCCTAACCGGGTCTAAGCCAATCCGGGACTATTCCAGGGCTAGTCTCCCTCTTCAGGCCCGTGCCTGGAAATACAACCAAAGTGTATTACAATGAAATGGTACAGTGATTGTGCTTTCAAGTAAAGCAGATAAGTACCCAAATTCGCGCAATAATACATTATATGATTCAATATGTAAGCTGAATGTGGTCTAGATGATTCAACTCTTAAAGGTATTTTCTATTGGTGTAAAGCGTACGTGAGAGTGTCAAACAAACAATATTTGTATGACAAGATATTCAACAAATAGTTTCACACAAAGATATCAAGTCTTATGTATTTCAATCATTAAGATATCTCAAGCATGTATGTATTAAACGATGTATATGCTTGGTTTGCAAAAGACGTGTAATCTTTGTATTCAGCAAATAATATATGAGTGAAAGAATATTGCAACAAAGATTTTATCACACTAACAAATATCTCATCAAATATTTTCAAGATAAAAACACAGTAGATATTTGAAAATGTTTTTGCAACCAAAATGAAAATACCCTCTTCTTAAGATCTTGCAATGAAGATGCAAGCTTAGAAGATCTAACAAAGTTTTCTTAGGAAATGCTTATTAGCAAAAGCCTCCTAAGAATCCTAAGGTTTGGCTCTCAAGAAAATCACCTCAAACAAGTAGCATAAGGAGAGCAAACCTATTAAACAAAACACTCAATCAACTTACAAAATATGTAGGCAATGCTAGAAGGTAAGTATGAGTGGTTTGAGTAATAAAATGAGTAGTATAGGGTTTTATTTTTCAGAGAATTTTTCCCTAATCAAGGTGGCTAATCTCTTACTAAATTTCTTAAATGAACTTGTATATATAGGCAAAGGAGAAAATATGACCGTTGGGGACCTATTGGGTATTATTAGAAAAGTTTAATGACGTTTAAGGCATTTTAACCCGTTTTAGAAAAATATTAACCACAGTAAAAATTGGACCAACCCGAGAGGTCCGGTCGACCAAAACTGGTTCGGTCGACTAGGACTCAAGTAGCTCGGTCGACCAGGGATATTTTGAACTGAGTGGCTCGGTCGACCAGAGAGGGCGATTTGCCAAATTTCCAAGGTTCGGTCGACAGGGGCCTTTTTGAACTATAGGGCTCGGTCGACCAAGCAGTTGGGAATTCTCCCAAGACCCCTCAGTCGACCAGGTAGTTGGAGTACAAATCTGGTCAATCGACCGGGAGGTCAAAGAGTTGACTCCCAGGAGGTTCGTTCAACCGAGGTCAAATGACCTATAAGGGCTCAGTCGACCGGGTCTGGGTCAAACAGTTGACCCGGACCGGTTTCGGTCGACCAAGCCAAGAATGAACTGTTTTGGCCGGTCGACCGAAAGTGCACCAAGTGTGCATTTCGGTCCCTTTTTGCAACATATAAACCCTATTCAAGTGCCTATTACATACAAGTGCAAAGGTGAGTGTCCTAAGGTCACTTAGGGTCCAATTTGAAATCACCAAAAAAGTCCGGTGTTGGTCGACCGAAGGTTCACCCTAAGGTCTTTTTATGGTTCGGTTTGAGCTTACAAATTAAATCATGCATGTGATGTGTGTGAGCTTATTACAAACCGAAAACCCTAATTACTATTACAGACAACTTCAATGAAAATTATTACAATTAAGAGTTATGAAATTGTCTTCAAGCCTTTCTTGCTTTGTGCACATCTTGATCTTATCATTCTTGATTCCTGCACAAAACTCAACCACTCATTAGATACAATGAGTATTTGTCATAATCAAAACCGGTCATGACCAATAAGGTCAACAATGTGTGATGTGTGTGACATATTACACCTAAGATGCCAGTGGACACCTACAGAATGGTCATTTTGATTCAGCCTAACTGGTATACCCTCAAAAACACTCAAAAAGAATGGGTTCACTCGTCATATGTGAGGAGGAGTGTCGCGGCTAAACATCCCACATATTGTAATGAACAATCGCTAAGTATATGGAGTGGACTAGTCTAAGAAGGATCTATCCTATCTATGAGGTGTTGGGTCCTTCACCCTAGCATCTTCTCACCTACTTGCCATGTCCAACCGAGACCACCCTAGATTAACTTATTCACAAACTTGGCATGAATACATCTGAGGCATTAAACGGTTGAAGAATCTTCATACAAGGAGAATATGTGTCGTGTCCTTGACTTTTTTGTGGTATTTCTGTGGAGCAACTATTAGCATTGCATTTCATGTGCATTTCTATTTCTTATTCTTTCTTCTGTTCATTCTTCATTTTCTGTATTTTCATTTTTAATTAGGACAATCATTATACTTCTTTTGTTGTTTTCACATCATCAATAGGAATTAAGCTCGAATAGTAGTCCATGAATAGTCTTCGCATCTTAGGTAGGCAACAAGACCTAAGTTTCTATCTCCCCAGATGTCACCTCTAAGCTAGCAAATAAAAAATAGTAACTAGTGTTCAAAGAATCATCCAAAAGAAAAGAAAATTGAGTTTCATGAACTCTAATTTGATGTTAACACTCAAAAGGACAATAAATAGTTCAAGGATACCTCACAAGGTGTCATAGTCGCCATGGGTGTTCTCTCAGTACTCACAAGAAACCCTAAGTATAATGAATCACGTGAATTTGTCTATTCAGCCTCATAAGATGTCGTGTAAATACAAGAGTTTATATAGCCAGATTAACACGAGTATACTACCAGTCAATTCTTCGTGAAGTTACAAAGTCATATAAAGAGAAACTACGCATAAATGACTCGAGTGTGTAATTCTTAGGTTATATGCAAGTATGTGAAGGGTATATGTTAGTGTTAATCATGGCAAAATCGTTTATCCTCAATACTCTTTCTTTCTTTTCTCCTTTTTATTTCTTTTTTTTTTATAATTTTTTTCTTTTTTTCTTTTTTTCTTTTTTTCTTTTCTTTTTTATTATAAAACCCAACAAGCATATGTGCACAGTGTCACATGCAAATGCTCATCCCCCCAACTAAAGTGGAACGTTGTCCCCAATGTGAAAGCATAGGGGAAATAGAAAAAAAATGCACGGGAGAAGTAAGGCGTGCCTAGGTGGAGAAGTAATGGAAAAGATGTACTTGAAAATTAACTAAAAATAAAATAAGGTAAAACAAAATGAAAAGGAATGGAAAGAAAAACATAATAGTTGTCTGGCGGAGGCTCTAGAGGAATTTCGTCTTGTGGGTGCATGTCTATAAATTGAATTAGCGGATCTCCAAATTTGAGCCACCACAATGAATCAGTCTTCATACCTACACGAAAGTCAGTCTCAAATGAATTAATACTCTTCAAAATACCAGACAATACGTGTGCAGATTGAATTTCTTGTTTTAACAAGAAAGAGTCTTTATTTAGCATATTTTCCAGGGAATTGACTTCTTTACGAACTGGTTTTTTGACGAAAAGTTGTTGGAACAATTACCTTTAGTTATTCAGAAGCATTAGCATTAAAAATTTTACCTGGTTCTTTGAAAATTAAGCATTCACCATTCTGCTCACCCTTTTTATCGGGTGTACCAATCATCTTACCACTACAAGGATTTGCTTCAGCATCGGACTCCTCGACATTTATTCCAGTTGGGAGTGATGGTTCCATGGCTGCCAAGCTTTGAGGATAAGGTACCACAGGTTGGTACTCCTTATTAATATTAGCCTCCTCATTAACCAACTGCTTCACTTCTAAGCTCGCTTCCTCTAGTTTTTCTTTGACTTCATCTGTCTCAGCCATAAATTTAGGTGTCGGGACAACTAGTTGTCTGTCGATGAGCATCTCAAGTTGGGAAACTTCTTTCCAGTTTCTCAAAATAATTGTGGCCTCCGTTGTCTTAAGAGAAACATTATGTATTTGTGGTTGTTGCTGCTGGTATTCTTGAGGACTAGATCAAGGTTCCACTGGAAATTCCTCTTTTTCTAAGTTATCCAACTACGTGCTATCGCATTAAAGGTATCCCGCAATTCATTTATGTCTTGAGTATGCTGATTGATTTGAATTTGCATGAAGTTCTGGAACATATTCACCAACGGCATCATGCTATCATCAGGAAATCCTAATGGCGCACAGCTCTGAGGGATCTGTTGTGGCTAATACTAAGGCGAAAGAGTGTCTGGAGAATATGTTGGCTCAAATTTATCTCCACCACTGATTGCGATAGGTTGTACTAACATGGGTGCCTGATCATATCGTGTATTCCATTGTGGCACACTTTCAACTAGGTAATCAAAGAATGATAGTGCCTGATCCGGTTCCTTGCTAAAGAGTTCTCCGTTGCACATGGTCTGGACAAAGTGCTTGCAATCAAGAGTAAAAGTTGTATAGAAACAATTAACTAACCTCCATGATTCAAACCCGTGATGTGGACAAGTACTTAGTAGATCCTTGAATCTCTCCCAGCAAGTCCGAAAAGTCTCGTCACCCTGCTGTACAAACTGAATGATCTATTCTTGCAAAAATTGAGTTCTCTGTGAGGGACAAAACCTATGCAGAAATTCACGATTCATATCAGCCCAATTAGAGATAGAGTGAGGTTTCAAAGAATTAAACCACCTCTACGCCCTATCCTTCAAAGTGTCAAGAAATAAACGCAATCTAGTAGATTTATCTGTTCTGGCACAAGAGATAAAAATATTACAAGTTAACTCGAACTCCGTCAGGTGCCAATAAGGGCACTCAGATTTCGTCCCGTTGAACTGAGGTAACAACGACTTCCTCCCGCGCTGCATCATAAATCAAGTTCTTCATTAGGTAAAACAGTGTAAGATGGTGCAGTGGTGTATTGAAGCTGCAAAAAATCCATGAGCATGCGTGGTGCAAGTGCAACCATATTTATTCGTTTATTTTTTTTCGAAACTCAATTTTTTTCCTTTTTCTTTTTTTTTTCATGAGAATAATTAAAATAATGGGAAGAACGTGAATTTGAGACTAAAACCGTCATTCCTCGGCACAGCGCCAAAAACTTGACTCACTCGAAAAATGAGCAACTCGAAAGCTATCCCAGTATAGGAGTTTTGTTGTGTAATATTCAACCCAAAGGTCAAATCGTCTCCTCAGGGAATGCAGTTTAATCTCAAATTTTACATATTTACAATCGAAAATAAAAAATTAATGAACTTAGTTCAGATTCAGGGTTTTTAGGATTTTTTGAGATTTATTTTGACAAATTAAACAAACATGCAAATTAAACCATAATCCTAGCATGAAACAGAAATCCTATGTTAACAACCGAACAAGAATTGAAACACGCGTTGAATTAAAAATGATAACTTTAATACGTAAAATAAACACACAAACTAAAATAAACTCATTCGAATACAACTTCAATAAACACCATATTTTTAGTGGGATCAAGAACTTAGACTTCAATAACCAATCTAGATCCTAAGAACAAAATAGTTTTTCTTTTAATTAGGAGATCAACCAGAGTCTAAACATAACACTCAACCAAACACTAAATAAATATGGAGAAAAGATATAGAAATTAACTTTAATTAAAAGACTTCAAACAAGATAAAAAATTGAAATTTTAATTAAAATTCTACCACACTAGTAACATCCAAACAAACTTTAAAAATTAAAGCTTAAAATAAAATTTTTCCAAAGAAAATAAATAACAATAATTTAAATCCTTAAAAGCAATAATAAAAAGAGACAATTAAAAAAGAAAGAGAATGAAAAAAAAGAAAGAAAAAAAAAAGAGAAAGAAAGGAGAGAGAGTTGGGAGATGCAGTAGGAGCCTAGGAGCACGGTTGAGAGCTGGCTGTGGTCGTGGTGGATCTTCAGCTGGGCAGCAGTGGCTAGTGGCTAGACTGAGGCTGCAGCAAGAGGTGCTCGGGGGTGGGACTCTCGAGCAAGCACAGCACAGCAACAGTGATGCAGGGTGCTCTCGGGTCTTCAGCAAAACCAACAGGAAGGAGGAGCTCTCGAGTCTTCAGGCAGAGGGAGGCTGGGAGTAAGGAAGTTGTAGCAGAAGAAGAAGAAAAAGAAGAAGAAGAAGACAGCAGGGAATGGCTGGAGCAGAATTGGTAGCTGGGTGCTCATGACAAAGGAAAGGAGAATGGGAAGGAAGAGAAAGGAAAAGGAAAGGAAAGAAGAACGAAAAGGAGAAAGGAAAAGGGAACGGAAGTTTGAAAAGAGTGAGATTAGGGGAAAGTGGAGCAACAGCTGAGAGAGAAAAGGGAGAGAAGGGAGAATGAGAGAGTCAAAGAGGGTCCCAAGAGAAAGGAGAAAGAGAAGGGTAAAAGAAGGAGAGGGAGCTGCGGGGGCTTGCCTAGAAGAAAGGAGGAAAAAAAATTATATAGGGGGGGGGGGAGTATGAGACCTACCCAGCAAGAATACCCGACCCGGCTGCATGGCCTGGTCACATCATATATATATATATATATATATATTTCCTTCTTTCTTCTTCTTTTTTATTTCTTAGTGAACAAGCTCTGTTTTGACTCCTCTGAAGCCCGTTTCTCTCAAAACTCAAAACATGAAAATTTTAGATAATCTTCTCATATTTCTCTAGGATTTCAAATCGTCTCAATTAGAGCTCGGACGAGAAAGTTATACACAAATTATGAACTGGTACCGGTTTTGACTCCCGAAAATTTTTCTGCGATAAAAAGTGCCAAAAATTCATAAATTGCTCAATAAAACCCAAAAATTATAAATATTGCACCTTGTTAAAATATTGAGAGTAATTAGGTATTTAATTAAAAATAAAAGCCCTAATGCACGAATTAAAATACCTAATTACGCAGTTTAAGTGTGTAATCAATGTGTTCATCTAGGTGCTACATGGCTTCCATTTTGCATCTGTCACTTGTGATAAGCATGTATACACACTTAGCACATAAATGAGATATTGTGCTTTGTCATAATCAAAATGGGATTTAACTTAAAAATCCAACAATCTCCCCGTTTTTAATGATGACAAACACAGAAGTAAAATGAGGTATGCCTGACAAGGTTCCCCCTAACAATATGCATAATTTCAAAATGATATTCAATACAATTCAAGCATGTTCAATATGAAGACTTCAAAAAATTTTCAAGTTGAAAATTTAAGTTCAGTTTTGTTCAATGTGCATGTTGTGTATTTGAAGCTTATAATCATTTCCACTTTTGAATAACAAAAGGACAGAAGGATGCAAGATATAAAATAGATTTTGCTCCAAACCCTTCTCCCCCTTTTGTCATCAACAAAAGGGCTAAAAACACTTTCTCCTTTGGTAAGAAGATACTCTAAGGAGATACTAAATGTGAGAAAGACACCAATTATAAAATATTTTTTGCTCAAAAACTTCTCTCCCTTTTTTTAATAAAAAAGATTAAATAGTAAAGCCTTTAAATTTTTGAAATTTTCATGACAGATATTGAATTTAAGAAAATTTATGAATAGCACATGTCATGAATGTCTTTAAGCATACAAGCAAGTGATAAGATATATCTTATAAGATCATTGCTTGCCATAAAAAGTTCATAAAAGAAAAAATATCCCTCTCAAGATCATCAATGAAAACTAGGAACTGATACCAATGCTTGCTATATGATAATTTCAACATTAAAAAGTTCAAGCAAGCTTACATTTTTCAGGTAGACATTTAAGAACATTTCATATTATAACTAGAAAGATCAATCGTATAGATCCTAAAGATATCAAACAATTTAAAAACACGATCATATGGCTAAATCTAGAATGATTGTGGCTAACAAACATATTTTCACTTAAGATTTTCAAGAAAATCATTTTGCTTAAATATACATGCCACATCAAACTCAATATAGATCTAAGCCAAAAATATTTGGTGAGCATGAAAAGATAGAAATTTAAAATTAGAAGCTCCTCCTTTCAATTTGAAAGCTAGCTTAGATATAATGAGCTACTTATACTTATTAAGAATTCATTTCAATGAATACGCCAAACAGTATAAGTAATCATTTTATTTAAAACAAGCATACTGATTATTAATTAAGCATTTTAAAAATCCAGCCAGTATACTCAATCCTATAAAGCATATTTGCACCCAAGAACAATGCATATCAATTTATAATTCCATAAGAGCAGGATATGATGCTTATGGCTTTCTAGAAGAGCCTCGGGACTAAAAAACAAAAACTGTAAAGCCCTGGCCCTTTATACGAACCCAAATTGTTATCACCAATACAGAATACATGTACCTAATAGTCATAAATCAACCACCCACCCTACACAGGGACATACGGGTGCATTATACACCAAACGGTAATGTAAATGTTGCGGAAAAACATAAACATACATAGGGATTTTACTAGACATATACCAAAGCTATTTGTTGTATCCTTAAATACATACCTCCAGAATAGAAGATAATCAGTTATTACAACTTCCAAAAAGTACCCCAACTAAGTTTAATACACAAATCGAACACTTACATAAGCTAAAAACCAAAAACAATCCTTCAAGTCCTTCTAGTAACTAGGACCGATGTCCTGATGGACCTGAAAACAAAGGTTGGATAATGGGGTGAGACACTTCTCAGTAAGGAAGAAGATATTACAACAGCATGTGACCACGTATGTATACCTCAGTTAAAACTGATACATATAAAACATTCTTACCATACTGTAACATATGATATTTACTTGCACATTTTAGTAATTAAATCATGCATATGAATATAAGAACAACGACTAGCTTGGTATGAAAAGTTTTGCCTATTTTCCCCATGGCACGGGTTGTGCATTGATAACTCTAACATGCCCTATTCGTGCAAGCATTGTCAAGCATCTATTATATAGTTCGACTGTCCCACCTGGTCCATTATTTCACCAGTGGTTCCATTAGTCCTGCAGGCTGACTATCTTTGTACTCACACTGATTCACAAGTGTGATTGCACTGTACTTTACTAGCATCGGAACCGTGCCTTTTGTTTCTGGAGTGTCTTTCAACCCTTGTAGACTGAAGTATATTTCAACTCCTTTAAATTGAATTATCTTTCAACTCCTTTGGTAGCAAGTTGTGGTTCCATTTATCATACATACAATTCACAGCAAAAATTAATAATCTATGCATTTCTAGTATTTTCACAAACTCATACAATCGTATCGTGGTATAAACAGGCACATGCTCTCTCAGTTTAACCCCTTTTACGCATATAGCACGGTATATCACCGGCACCTGCTTTCCATATTTTCTGTACAGCAAAATAGAACTCTAGTTTCCATAGTTCATACAGGTATTATAAAATATTCTCACGTTCCATTTCAACATATATGTCACACTGTTTGAATGAAAACCTGTTATATCGTATAAAGTTCAATAATAAGGGATTCAAGCATCTCCTACATTATTAATAATGCAAATAAGGAAGTTTTGTAAAGTTTGGAGATCATACGCAAAAATCCGTATTTTTACCAAAACCATAAAAACCGTAAAATCGACATTTTTACCCAGTGAAATTTGGTAAATAAGCAGTCATATCATACATATCAACATAAATAAACTTTTTAGTGGTTTAGTTTTACAAAAAGACTGTTGTAAATAAATTCCCCTTACCTTAAGCCTGAAGATAGAAACACGTACGAAACGGTCCTAAACAACGACCCGAGGTCCTCAAAACTAAGAATCATAGAACATTACTTCTCTACAATCTCGACCACTATATAACTACCTAATCGAAATCAAAATCATATCCTTACCTCGATTTTTAGGAAACCCCAAAAATCTTCAAAATGACAATCTGATCTGCTATATTTGTAGAGTTTTCTTCCTTGATCTATGCAGATACCTTCAGTTTTTGAAATAGAAGACGAACGGCGAAGCATCATAAAGAGAGCGAGAACTCGTTGGTTCTAGAGAGAGAGAGGGAGAGAGAGAGCTTTTGGGTTATCTTAGCCCTTAAGCAACTAAAAAAGATATTTATAAGGCTTTTAACCGAGTCAAACTCATTGACGAGGTGGCGCCTTCGTCGACGAGCTTGCTACTAGGTTTATGGACGAAGCCATACCTTTGTCAATGAACCCCATCCAAATTTTTCTTTGGCTTGCTTGGTATTCCTTCGTCGACGATGCTCTGAATTTCGTCAACGAAGCACTGAAGGGACCTCGTCGACGAACCCACTATCTTCGTCGACGAACCCTGCTGAAATACCCCTTTAACCTTTTTCTTGTTTATTATCCTTATTTACAGGTTCAGGTCTCTACAAAAACAATAGAAAGAATAGTGCATATGAGTCCATGTGGGTAGGTGAATTTAATCCTTTTTCCTTAAGTATGGGGCTTATGCTCCCCTGTATATGCTCATGTATTTTTAGTTAAGAATGAGATTCATTTATCAAATCTTTAATCATGCAATCATCCTTCATAGTAAAGCTCTTCATGCAGTACATATTTTTTAAAAAATGTACATTTACTGCATATTGCATCTAATTCAGCATATGATAGCCAGTCAAGGCTATACTCAAATTAACATGCAAAAAATATGCTATTGGGGTTCAAATAAAGTTGACACAACTCAAAAGAGTGTGCTATAAATAAAGACTTCCCAATGTCATGCATTTTCCCTAGTTTATGGACAATCATCAAGACATGCAATTTTGAATTTAAAAACAAGATGATTTGCCAATTTGGTCTCAAATGAAATTCAAAATCCAAAGATTTGACCAAATGGTGTCCATGAATCATATTTTCCAAAGAACATAGATTGTGCATGATTTAGAGTGTCCTAGGAAAGTTCAAGGAACTATGAGGATTATATATGTTTTCAATTTAGCATATACTGTTTAGGATTTAACATGCACTAACCTATTAAATTACTTTTGCAAGCATAATGATATTCATAAAGTTCAACATGCATGCAACAATCCAAGTGACCACATAAGATTAAAAACACTAAGATGAACATGGTCACTACTTTGATACTACATAAGACTTGTAGAAATATTTTGAATTTTAAAAATCAGTCTGGAGTCTTGATTCCAGTCAACTAGCTAGCATGAATGTCTGTATGTGATCATTTAATTCATCATGCAAGAACCTAGTGAACTACCAGCATGCATTTCAAAAATCTAAAACACTTATGCAGATGGAATTAAATTCAAATTAGCATTCAATAAAATTCAAAACGTTTTCATTTAGCATGCAAAGGCTTATATTAACTATTTAAAACAGCATGCAATCCAGTATAGCTCAAAATAGTTTATGTTATAAATTATCCATCCATAATATAAACATTTAAAAAAGATAGATATTTACAGTTCAATGCAAATAACACAAAGGCATAAAATATAACCATAATAAAATGGTGTTTTGAAAAATAAGCATAATGCCATAAGTGTAAAATAGATGAAATTTTTGAACTTGCTGCTCCCCCTCAGTAATGCAGCTAAATCATGAAATCTTATGCTCTCAATTTTCATCATATATACTTCAAATTCTTAGCCAAGATTCCAAATCTTCAAAAATTAACATTGGCTTTGATCTCAGGCAAATTGGACCATTTTACATAGATCGGTTGACTAAGGACATAGGTCCGGTCGACTGGGCCACAAACAAAAAGAACCAGTCTATGGTCTGGTCGGCTGGGGAGCAATCGGGTTGGCTTATCTAGGCAAACAGAGAATGCCAGTCGACTAGTCCTGATGTCCCGATTGACTGGGCCTCTATTTTGATCAGGCCTAGAGGGGTCCGGTCGATTGGACTGTATGGTCCAGTTGACTCGACTGTATGGTCCGATCAACTAGGCTTAATAAGTTTTGAAAGATAAGCCTCTTTTTCACCCCATTTTGCATTCAAGTTATTAGCCAAAGAGAATTATATCTTCAATTTGTAGTATATGGCATTTTATGCTTTAACCATAAAGATCAAATAATATCCCTTCAATAAAGTAAATTAATTTTAACTTTGAAGCATGTGAAGGGTACAATTAAATTTTCAAACCTAAGATCTAAGGTGGAGTCTTTGGGGTTCTCTTTGGTACCCATTTTTCGTTAAGCCTTGGCGGGTTAGAACCCGACATTTCTTTGGCTCTCCACACTTATTTAGGTTTTACACCTTTTCTTTTGAATGGGCATCAAATTTGATATGGCCCTTCTTTTTGCATAAAAAGTATGTGGTGTGAACATATGGACTAGAGGAGGTACTAGCATAATGTTTTGAGGCTTTTACAAAGTACCCTATGTATAGGTTATTTTTCTTCTTATTTTCAATTCCATTATAACCTATGCCTTCCTTATCTAAGGTCATTTTTTGAGAGCCTAAGAGTTTACCAAAATTTTCTTTGCCCCTAGTAAATGAATGGATGATCTTAGATTAGTCTTCAATCTTTCTTTCTAGGCCAAGTATTTCAGAATCTTTTATGCCCTTACAATTAGCTTGCACTCTTACTAATTCTTTGGCCATTGTTGATCTCATTATTCAGTTTATAAATATAGAGATCCTTCTCATTGTCAATGGATATTTGGGATTTAAGATTTTCTAGCTCTTTTTTCACCTTTTCATTCTTATTTTCTAGCATTTTGATTTTCAAGTCATTCTCTTTTTCAACAATAATTCTTGACTCTAATTCTTTCAAAATGTCTCATTCTTGTTTTTCAAAGTAGTATAACATTTATTTATTTTAACAAGAAACCTATTATTTTTAATATATATTATTTTTGTAATTCCTTATAAGTAGGTATACAATCATCATCAGATTCACTACTAGAATTATCACAAGAGTTATCACATGAATCACTACATGAATCATTTAAAGAATCATTATGAGAAGCAGAAAGAGAGGAGGGTACCTCTTCGTCCATTAATGCAATGAAACACTTATCTCCTTCGTGAACATTTGAGCTCGATTCATCTGGAGTGGTGGCCTTTTCTCTATTGATCTCCCCATACCTCTTTTGGAGTTCCTCCTAAATAGCCTTAGCATTTTGACAAGTCATTATTTCACTAAAAATGTTAGCATCTAAAGCACAATAAAGCATATTCATGGCACAAGAATTGATTTACAATATATTTAACTCTTGCTCATTCATTTCATTTTCAAATTTAAGAAACTCTAAATTTTGAATAATTTTCTTTGGAATAAAGTTCCCTGAAGCAATAACCTTCCAAGCCCTCCAATCAACTGTGAAATTAGGAATAGCTTCCCAACAGGGGGGGTGAATTGGCTTTTTAAAACTTTCTCTTTAGTTCTTTTAAAATCCTTAACTTCTTTTGTGAATAAACCAATTCTTTTACTTGTTTATTTATTTTGTCAATCAATCAATAACACAATTAAACACAATTAAACATTCAATCTTCAACCACACTTTGAAAGTAAAAAACAATCAAACAATTAATCACAATTTCCAAACCAACACAACCAATTTGATTTCCGAATATAAATTTACTTCAGCACTATAAGATTGATGGAAGCATTCAAGATTAGTATATGTAACTTTCAGCTTTTATGTTGTGTTCAGCCCTGTAGTAAATATGAGTTTGAACAAAGCCATGTATACATGAAATTTCTTCTTTAATATAAAATCCAATTACTCTTTCCAAACTTCAGAATTCAAATAAACTCTTAAGTTAATTTATCTTTGGGGTGTTTAGCCAAGTAATGTACTCCCGTATGGTTTCCGAAAAGAATGGTTCAACCAACGTACTCCCTTTCAATTTCCGCAACCCAAATCAAAATCAAACTTTAAGGTTTACTTGATTTCCGAATATACGTAGCTTATATGATTTTCAAATTCAAATCATCCACGCAATTTAAATAAGTACTGAAAATAAAGAATAAGAAAAGAGAGAGTGAGACGGATATTTTTATGAGGTTCGGCTTATACCCAGCCTATGTCCTCGCCTTTGGAAAACCACCAAAGGATTACTAAAACATATTCCTTTAACGGGCGGAACAATACCTTTACAAAACTCCTTGGGTAAGGCTAGAGCCCACCTTCTCCAAACGATATCCCCTCATCCGGTCACTCCTTACATCGGCTAGACCCCGCCTCTCTAAGCAATATCCCCTTTCTTAGCCAATGATCCAAACAACCCTTGGAATCGTCAATCTACAAGATAAAGATCAAATAGATGTGTACAAAGAACTTGCTCCTCAAAGAGCTGGTTAGTACACCAATTACAGTACAGCTAATATACTTCAAAGTAAATCACAATATGAAAATTAACTTGAAGCTAGAGGAAGTATATCACCGATTAATTCTTTCAATGATTGAAAGATTTAGAATTTATAGCACAATTCCGATGGAAGAAGATCAGCAACAACTCAGTTGAATTCGTGCACAATATGTGAGCTTGAGAGCAAGAGAGAGCCTTAAGAATTTGAGAGCAATTTGAGAGAGACTATGAATTTTTTTCAGAATTTGAATTCTTGGTGCATTGATTCAATGATCTTTGAGGCTTATTTATAGACTTTAAAAAGTGTATAACTTGATCCCCAAGTGGCTTGAAATATTCCCCAAGTTTCCATAATTTTTAAACCCCAAACAACCTCATTTAAAAATTTGATCGTTATGAAAAAATTCAAAACAGCTGCGTGACAGATGACTGTCCATTTTGGGCAGTCATCTGTCCAATTAAAACAAAGAGGTAGAAAGGCTATAGTCATCTGTCTAAACCCACACAGACGTCTCATTTTGCTCCAACAGTCATCTGTCATGTTGTTAGCTTCAAGTACCCTTCAGTCTTTTGGTCATAACTTTCTATGTATAACTCCAAATTTGATGATCTTGGTGTCAAAGGAAAGCTAAGTGAAAATTATAAAACTTTCATGTTGAACACATTTTAAAATAAATATTTTTTGATAGAGAAAAATATGCATCAATGTAGATGTAGAAAAATTGACAACATTTGAGAAATCCTCTTTTTGGTGCTTTTCATTCCAAAACTGATTCTATCCTTTTTGACACAATTTTTGACCTTATAAAAATATTTTCCAAGTGTCTTCAAAGGTATCTAGGTCCAATAAATTTACCTAAGAGCTTCATGCATCCATATTGAAATTCTTTGAAGTACTTACATAAAATTTCCTAGACTTTTTCAATTCTTGAATTACTTGAGGCCTTTATACTTGTTTTATCTTTCTTTGAGCTTTCCATGTTGATCACTTGGGTTTTCATTCTCTGATTCTGTTTCTTTAATATCAATGTTCTCATGATCTTCAGGCTTTAAACTTTAAATCCATGCTTCAAGCTTGATATAACCTTCCTTATATGAGGTACAAGCTCTCATGA
This sequence comes from Malania oleifera, assembly GCF_029873635.1. NCBI lineage: Eukaryota > Viridiplantae > Streptophyta > Magnoliopsida > Santalales > Ximeniaceae > Malania > Malania oleifera. Next base: position 20,379,313 of record NC_080421.1, on the reverse strand, counting down.
ACTCTTTAACCTTACATTCTTCATTTAGTCCTAAAAATACAACACTTAACATAGCATGTTAAGATCTACTTGTTTGTTAGCATCAAAATAGGATATTAATAATTCTAAGGCCAACAAACTAATTTGATAAAAATAGTCATTTTTTGTTTCCAAGCGGTAAAATTTTTACCACAAAACATTAGGGGCCTTGTAAAGCATTGACCCTCACAAAACAAGGATACACCAAGATGAGCCATTACGATTTTAACAAAAATAGTTAGGTCTTTTGCAACAAGATTTTGATACCAATTGATAATTAAGGTGTAATCCCAAAAGGAGGGGTGAATTGACATTTAAAAATCTAGGTCGCTTTTTCCCTAATTTCAAAACCACAATCAGTATATCGCAACCTAAGGTCTTTCTATACAATCTCGAATCCCACTAATATTAAAGCGCAAAAATATTTGGAGCACATACAGTGATTACAACAAATTAAATAAAAACATATGAGTGCTGGAAATTAAAGAGAGTAGGGAAAAAGAGCACAAACACGGTATTTTTACATGGTTTGGCAAATCCTACCTACATCCTCACCTCAAGCCAACCCACTTGAGGATTCCACTATCCTGCTCACTTAACCAAGCAAAGCAAAAGTCTGTTTATAGCTCCTTATAGGGTGGAGTCCCCCTAACTCCCTTAACCGGGCAGAGCCAAACTGTTACAACTGCTCCTTACAGGATGGAGCCCTCCTCCTTAGGTGATACCCCAAGCCTGGAACATGGTTCACTACTTGAACCGCAGGGATACAAAGATATGAAAATGAATTTTTTGTACAAGATAATGCTTCTTAAATAAGCAAAGATGTACAAATTAAATCCTATATGCACTCTCACAAGATATGAAACGTGAAGCTCGATAGAGTAAAGGTTTTCTCTCAAAAATATTTTTCAGGTAAACAATGAGAGATTGGAAAATGATTTTTCTCAAATATGACCTTTTGTAAAATCAATAGGCCTTTCAAGCAAATATATATGATGAAAGTGTATATGTGCTCAAGCCTTTCTCAAGTAGCTTTTCAAGCAAGTATGTTAGTCTTAGAGGCTATGTGAGCTTAATTGTCTTGTTTTGATGATAACAACCCATTAGTCGTTCTAGGTAAGCTTATCTTTGCATGTTAAGTTATGGTAATTATCAATATGAATTCAAACTTAAGTAGATTCTTGATAGGTTAGACATCATCAAAAAGGGGGAGAATGTTAGCCTGGGTGACTACACTATCATGGTTTATATGTTTTCATGATATTAACCTATATGTCATTCCTAATGTTCTTCCATCTTTGTATATCATGTTATTACAGGTACAAGTACATGAAGTACTAGATCAAAGGCAAATATCGGACTCAGTTGATGTTCGAATAAGAAGATCAAATGGACACTCACTCGAAAAGGACTCAAGCACAACCAAAGGAAGTTTTTTGTTTAATTATATGTAATGGGTGTGTGTTTGAGATAGTGTATTTTGTAACTCCTGCGGTTTTGATTCTTGCATAATTTCTGAGCAAAAGTTGAGCAAAATTGCATATGCATATTAGGACACTTGAGTTTATAGGTCTTTACTTAAGTCACAAACTCACATTTATAGTTTTCAAATATAAAACAAAGAATTTGTCAAATGAATCCTAAACTCAATTCTGTTTTCCAAAGGGACAAGTTTTCAACATCTTGGTTTTCTAATCATTTTCATACTTAGTTCCGGTTTCATCAAAATGAGTCTTATGTCCAAAGGGTTCAAAGAAAGTAAAGTATATTTTCATTAAAGGACATACAAGTATATAAGATATCAAAATGATTTTTCAAATGTGTTTTTATTAACAAGATATCTTATATTCAAGGGGAAACTCATTTTGACAAGTATTAAACTTTATTAGACTTAATATATTTCATATACTTTTGTCCAAGAATTTTTTAAGTCATAAAAATGCTTTTTGACAAGGAAAAACCGAGCAATCCTGAGTGTAGGGATTTGTTCCCAAATTGTAAGGCTTGCTCCACTAATGAAGGAATATTTTAGTGGATTATGGAATCCTTAACTTGGTGCTAAGGCGTGGATGTAGGCTTGGTGTCGAACCATGTAAAAATACTAGTGTTGATTTTCTCTCCCTATACTCTTTATTATTTGTCTTGTGCATGATTTAAACTTCATATATTGTGATATAATTACTTGCATCTTGCCAAGACTTTTGTTTTGTAAATAAAATCATTTATACATGAAAAGAGCCATTCACCCCCCTCTCTGACTCTCTATTGTATATCCGCTGCAGGGCATAACGCATATACTCTTGGCTAGGAATTTTTAACAAGTGGAATCAGAGCGAGGCGCCTGAATTTATTGCAGTAAAATCTAGAGCATAAACGATCGAAATGGCATATTCGGTAAACACCTCCAGTTCCTTTGGATGGTCCATTTTTGCACCACCATTGCTTGAAGGTACAAACTACCATGCATGGAAAAATCAAATGGCCATCTTTATTCAAGCATACGACTTGGATTTGTGGGAGATCATCTCCAAAGGAGACTTCTCAATCATAAAGAAAAATGAGGATATTCCAAAGGCTTTATTGGAACAATCACCAAGCGAAAAAAGGTTAGTTGCACTAAACTTTAAAGCAAAGCATATTATTTTTTGTGGTTTAGATGAAGATGTACCTAGTCTTATTTGTGAATGTCAAACTGCAAAAGAAATTTGGGATGTACTTGAAAACATCCATGGAAACACATCACTAAATGAATAATCAAGAATATGCATGCTAGTTAAATAATATAATATATTTAAATTAAATGAAGTATGAAGAAATCTCATCCATGCTCACTCGGTTCACACACCTCATAAACAATTTAAAGGCACATGGTAGAGTTTTTTTAATGGAAGATTATATTCAAAAAATTCTCCAATCTTTACCCAAGTCATCAATGGCCATTGAAGAAGCTAGAAATCTAGAAAAACCTAAGATACGAAATGTTCTTGCCTTAGATACACTTTGTGCTATTCACCAAAAAATAGGTGAGGATGATATTGCATTCTTCACAAGAAAACTTAAGAAAATATTAAGCAAAAGAATGCAACCAAAAGAAAAAGAAGAGTCATGCATTGAATGTCATTTTTGCAATAACTCTAGGCATGATATGAAAAATTGCCCCCTAAACCAAAATGAAAAAAATTTTCTAAATCGAGATCATAATTCCATAAATGGTGCTACTTGGGATCAAATCGATGGATTAGCTACCGATGATGAAAATAAGAAAGAAGCACATTTGCTTTATGGCAAACGAACAAGATGAGGAAGTAACTTCGGATGATGATAATGAATATATTCCTTCTTATGATGAAGTAGCAAAAAATTGTACTAAAATTGTATGATAAACTTGTTTTATAAAAAAGAAGGAACAAAAATGTTGAGAAAGAACTTGCTTTGTTAAAAAAAAAAAAGAATTCTCTTTGAATGAAGAAATTGAATCCCTAAAAAGGGAAAAATGAAGAGCACAAAACTTTAGAAGTAAAAATAAAGAGCCTCGAAGATAAATTGCTAGAATGTAAAGGCAAGGAACCTTGTCTTTGTCCTACCTTAAAAGCTGAAAATGTTTTCCTTTAAAAGGAAAATGAGAAGCTTATAGAAAAAGCTCAAAAAGACCATGGACATTTTCAAGTTGAGGTAAAAATTTTGAAAAATCAAATTGAAAATGTTTTAAAAGAAAATGCTATCTTGAAAAAAGAAAAATGAAGATCATGGCAAACTCATAAGAGGAAAAGAAAACTCTAAGAAATCTTTGGGAGTTAAGAAAAATAATGTTTCCAAAAAGAATTCAAAATCCTCTTATAAATCACAAGGTTATGCTTCAACAAGCAAAAATAGTACAAATAAGTCAAGACCCTCACACGAAAACAAAACTTATTTATGTTGTGAAAGAAAGGGTTATATACAATATTTTTGCCCTTATAGAGGAACTAGAGGCAAACAAAAGAAATTAGAATGGGTAGTGAAGAAAAACCCATTGGGACCCAAGGAAGAATGGGTGCCAAGGAGAATTACATGAATTGTAAATTGTGCTTCCTTAGGACTAGGATTAAAAAATAGGTTTTTAAGTAGATACCTAGGTAAAAACAAAAAGGGAATAAGATGCACTCAAGGTATAAAATCCTAGCTTTTGCTTTCTTAATTGTTTAATTACTTTGCTGGAAATTTTTTTTAATCATGCCAATATTATTAAGCTGAAATGATAAAACCAATGTGATGCAGCTTTAATTGTATACATATCTTTATCAATTGGTTTCTTTTTGAAAATGTGGGCTTTTTCTTAATGGGATGAAATAGCATGAGCTCAAAGCTTATTCTTTTGGAATTAAATTTATGAGTAGTAAATAGAAAAGCCTTGTTTTTCTCATATGAATTACTAAGGTTTTAAATTATTGATTCAAAAGCATGTTGTGATTTGTTTTGATGATATATGCTCTTGTTTAGATACATTGCAGAAAGTCTAAGCATAGCATAACATATCCCATTCATGAAGATGAGTTTTAGTGAAAGCTAATCATAACAAAAATTGGAAAATTTGTATTGAATGTTTGATCAATCAACATATAGTATTTTTTCTTAAAAATCATCATTCATATGTAAGTAAGGAAGCCAATCTAGTCTTTTCAATTGTTATGTGTTGGCCTAACATAGCTTTTGAATCTCGATGATAACAAATGAAGGTTGATTTAACATGTGTTATTAAGTGATGATGCTTCAGGAATGCTTAATTGACAAAGTTCAAAATATCAAAGGATATGCAAGTTCAACATCACCAAAGACCATAAAGTCACACTCATCTTCAAAGTGATCCAAAGGAAGTTCAAAAGGATCAAAGGCATGTGGAACCTAAAAGTTGATTCAAGCTCAAAATCTAAGAGGATTCAAAGCAAAGACACTATGAAGACTTCAAGGTTAGAGTTTTTAAGGTTTTAGGATAAGCTATGTAAGTACTTCATTCCGAATATCATGTGGAAATGTTCTGAAGCTCATTAGGGGTTATCTTGGACTTAGAGACTTTGTTTTAAAACCTTGGAAAATGTTCTTATAAAGTGACAAAGTAAGAGAGCCAAGTGCTTTTGAAAATGGAACTGAAAAATAGAAAATATAACTATTTAGGCGACTGAAGTGTAAGTTCAGGCACCTGAAGATTTTCCTCAAGCCACTGAAGAATAAGTTTAGGTGCCTAATATTTTTCCTGATGAATTTCTGAAGAGGCAGTGTAACCTCAGGCAACTGACCCTTGTCAACTCAGGCGCCTGACCCTATTTTTAGTTAAAAATGTTTAGTTTTAAAGAACTTCACGCGGCTAACCCTGAGGCTTTAGGCGCCTGAACACTATTAATGGCTATATTTTTTAAAAGTTTTAAAATTCAAAATTAAGTTTTTTATGCCCCAAATTTTGTAAAAACTTAGGAAATACTCCAAGTAAACTTGGGCAACATGAAATCACCTTTTTGAGCTTATAAATACATGTTTTCATGAATCAAACTCACACCAAGCTATTGAAAATATGCTCTCAAACTGAAAGCAATATTAATTCTCTTAAAGCACTCTCTTGCTCACTCTTACAATCTTAGAATTACTGAAATTCTGAGCTGCTGATCATTCTTTTTTGAGCACTACAATTTGAATTACTGATTCTTATCTAAGAGAAGTAATCTGGTGAAATTGTTCATGAGCTTCAACTCTACTTCTTTTGATATTAAGTTTTGAAGTATATAGTGCTTTCAATTGTATTAACTAGCTCTATTTGAGAGCATTCTTTGCATAAAAGAAATTTTTTTTTCTTGTTTCTTGATGATTCAGGAGATTGGATCATTGTAACCAAGCGTGGGGTATCGCTTGGAGAGGGGGGTCCACCCTAAAGGAAGGTTGTAATCGGTTTGTTCTACCCCGAAAGGAACGAGATAGTGGAATCCTTAGGTGGTCTTGCCTAAAGCGAGGATGTAGACTGGGGATAACTCGAACCTCGTAAAAAATCTCGGTCTTACTCTTTACCCTTTCCTATTTAAATTTCAGCATATACAAATTGTGGTTCAAAGTGTAGGTTTGCTAAAAATCTAAGATTGAGAAGACCTTTTAATCTAAGAAAGTACGTTGGTTAATATTTTGCTAAAAGCTTAAAGGAAGTACGTTGATTAACCGCTTGCAGAAATCTTAATTAAAAGGGGCGCTTAAAAATCATTCATACAGGGCTACAAACTGAAAATTGACAAACGTTGAAATAAGAAAGTGCTGCAAGCTTTCACAATTTGGTTAAGTATTGTGTGATTGGGTAATTTTTTATTGTTTGGTTTGTGATTGGTATATGGTTTGTGATTGATTTAACATTAAGTCATTCTAGTGTGTTTGCTTAAGTTTTCAAAAGGTTGAAAATTCAGAAAAACACATAAAAGAATTTTTATAAACCCAATTCACCCCCTCCCCCCCTCTTGGGAGAACACCTTGACTTTCAATTGGTATCAGAGCCTAGTTATAGAAAATCCTAACTCGAAGCTATATAAAGGTCTAAATGGCACACCTAGGTGTTTCTCCTTTTGCTGAAGGCCAATCATCTACTAGACCGCCTATCTTTTGTGGTTTAAATTATACATTTTGGAAACAAAGAATGAGGATATATATTCAAACCATGGATTGGAAAGCATGGAAGGTTGTCACACATGGTGACTACATTCCTACTAAACTAGTAGATGGTAAAGGAGTTCCTAAAGAAGAAAAAGATTTGACCGACAATGATTATAAAATGATGCAAGTAAACTCTAGTGTCATCAATGCACTATATTGTGCTTTAGATGTTAATGAGTTAAATAGGGTCATGGCATGTAAGTCAACCAAAGAAATTTGGGACAAACTAGAAGTAACCTATAAAGGAACTATAAATGTTAGAGATACTAGAATCGACATGCTCACAAGTGAGTATGAGGCTTTCAAGATGAACCTGGATGAAACCATCACCAATATGTACACTAGGTTCACTCACATAATAAACTCCCTCAATGCCTTAGGGAAAAATTACTCAACTTATAAAAATGATCCAAAAAATCCTTAGAGGACTACCACCAACTTGGGAACCTAAGGCCACTACTATTACGGAAGGAAGAAACTTGAAAAACACCTCCGTTGATGAATTAATAGGCTCTCTACTTACATATGAGATGGCAATGAATGAAAGAAATTTAGAGAACAATAATAAAAACAAAAAATCAATAAGGCTAGTAAAGAAAGTTCTAGTGATGAGGATGAAGACAATGAATTGGATAATGAAGAACTAGTCTTTATCACTAAAAGACTTGGAAAATTTTTCAGGAAGAATAGAAAATTCCCTCGAAAGTTAAAAGGATCAAAAACAAACAAAGAAGAACAAACTAAGAACGATCCACCAACATGTTATAATTGTAAGAAGGTTGGACACATTAAACCCGATTGTCCACAGCTGGAGAAGGTCAAGAAGAAGAAAAAGAAGGCAATGAAAGCTACGTGGGATGGCACAAGCTCAAATGAATCAAAAGATGACTTAAGTGAACAAGAAGTTGCCAACATGTGCTTTATGGCACACAATGCTGAGGTAAACTCTTATTATAGTTCACCGGAAGAATCTAGTGTAGAGTCTAGTAATAATTCATGTGATAATATGCCTTCTTACAAAAGAAATCCAAGCTGAATTATTCAACTTACACAATAGGTTCATCAAAGTCACAAAAAGAAACATAGCCTTAAAAGAACAAAATGAAAATCTTAAGAATCAACTAGAAATTTATAAATCGGCTGAAAAAGAAAAAGATTCTCATATTGATGATCTAATGAAGAAAATTAACAATATGTCTCAAGAATTAGTAAAACTACAAGTAAATGATGAAAGCAAGAAAGACCTAGAAATAAGTGAGTTAAAAGTAAAATTGAAGATAAAGATAAAATCATTTACAACTTTACTAGAGGTAAAGAAAATTTTGAAAAAATGGTTGGTCAACAAAGGATGATAAGTAATAAAGAAGGAATTGGTTACAATGGAATTGAAAACAAAAAGAAGAAAAATTTACTTATGGGAGATTTTGTAAAAGAAACAAAATATTATGCAAGCATATCTTGTAGTGACCCGAAAAATAATAGTATTTAAATAATAAGAGAAAGAGAGAGAGAAATAGAAACAGAAACAGACGTCGACGACATTGCATTTTAGGGACAATAATAATTTAAGGAAATTGCCAGGACTCGTTGACGAATACGGTGATCCGTCGACGAGCACAGAAGAAAATTCGTCGACGAATACAGGGATTCGTCGACGAGAAAATACTGAGCGAGGTTTTTGGTTTCTCTAAATTTCGTCGATGAATACAGGGTCTCGTCGACAAATTTAATGAAGGACTCGTCGATGAGGTGACGTGTCTCGTCAACGAATCTGGCCTTATAAATAGCTAAAAATCGGATTTTTATCCATTTTTCAATGCCTCTCTCTCTCTCTCTCTCTACGTCACTCTCTCCCTTCTCTCTTCGATTTTGGCCCCACCAGTTGCCGGATCGAAGATTTGATGCTACCACGATGCTCCTGGCAAAATTCTCTACAAGTCTGCTGGAGCGGATCATTGGGGAAACGAAATTGGATTTCATCCCAAATTCAGGGTAAGGCCTTTTAATCCGTTTTTGGCCTTATGATAGTTATAGGAAATGATGTAGGTAGAGAAATACTGATATTATGTTCTGGCAAATATTGTTTTCAGTGTGTTTTGTAAGAGGCCCTGCGGGTGTTAGGCTAGTATCCCATAGGGGCTTTCTAGTAGTCAGGTAAGGGAAACATGCTATGCTAGGTATTTTTAAAATATTATACAGTTTATTAAATAATGAAAATTATGTATTAAAGTATCGTGTGGTTTGTGAATATGAATGTAGTACGAAGATATGTTTTACGATATTTCAGTATCATGATTTTACATTTCAGTATCCTGATTTTATGATATTTCAGTATTCTGATTTTACGATATTTCAGTACCATGATTTTATGAATCTCAGTACCATGATTATACAATATCAGTATTACGATTATGCAGTTTCAGTATTATGATTATACAGTTCTCAGTATTACAATGTATGAATTACAGTACAGTTTATGCAACATTATGATTATTACAATTATTTCAGAATCGTGGTAAATCAAATAGTTGTATGTAGAAATACATTATGTAGTATCAGACCCTGTTGGACTATGCAATTACAGAGCACGGTGCCGTTGCTATAGATATTATCTTACTTTATGAGTGCAACCACCTATTTAGATAATACGTGGTAAGGTCGATCATCTAGGCCCTTGAAGAGGATAGGTTCTCCATCCAGATATGGGTTGAGGTGGGCAAATCGACTGATGGAGTATAGTGATTTATTCTTGGTTGGCCAACCAGGGTAAATCTAGCCTACGGGCCGCACAACCCTATCATGAGGGGGTAAGTCATGACATACAGATATCCACAGGGAACATTTTCAGTTATTATTATTACGTATTTACAGTTTTACAGAAACAGGGAATATACTTATGCATAATTGAAGTATTTTGAATAGTGAACTACAATACTGTAATGTTAAGCAACATGGAAAGGAAGGGGGTGAATTTTATTACTTATATCGTACTTATATATTCAGTTAAACATGTTTATATGAAAACAGATTCCATGATATATAGTAGCTCATTTACCACATACTAGTAATAGCATATTTCTTCTTACTAAGCGTTGGCTCATCCCAGTGTTGAATCATTTTTCAGGTGATCCAGGTAGGCGAGCAGATTAGGCTCGCAGATAGATGGGCTTCAGTAGTGCCCTGTCAGAGAGTGAGTATATTTTGGGGATGATTTTGTATACCCTAGCTAGTTGAGGGTATTTTGGGAAAAAAGTGAGATGTATATATTTTGGGAAATATGTAGTACCATGGTATTGTGTGGTATTGGCTTTATATTGTGTATATATTTTCATATTGCTATGTCTATGTGATTTATGTTTCTCACTGCTTAGGTTAATGAATGGGTTTACCCCCAGTATGGTATCAAAGCATGTAGAATGTTATTATAAAAAAAAAACAGTTTATTAAGCAGGTCGTTACATATCTTCTACAAATATACATGAAAACGCTACTTGCTACTTTTGTAGAAATAAGGGACACATAAAGTTCAATTGTCCACTTAAAAAGAAATATGTTAAAATCAAGAATGAATGGAAAGTAAACACTAAAACTAGGTATGACTTAAAAAGAATTAAGAAGGTTTGGGTTCCAAAAGTGATACCATAAATCCTTCCTTGTAGGTATGCTTTAGGACTACTACATCAAAGGAAAAATGGTACTTGGACAGCAGGTGTTCAAGACATATAATGGGAGATAGAACAAAATTCACGTCCCTAGTTCAAAAAGATGAAAGTCATGTGACCTTTGGTGACAACGCCAAAGGTAAAATCATCATAATAGGTAAAATTGGTAAAGAACCCTCACTTACTATTGATGATGTTTTGTTAGTTGATGGATTAAAACATAACCTCTTAAGCATTAGTCAACTTAGTGACAAAGGTCTTGACATAATATTTAAGCAAGATAAGTGTATAGTTTAAAATCCTAGAAAACATGAAATTTTGTTCACAACCCGTAGAGTAAATAATGTATATTGCATAAACCTTGAAAACTTAGTCTCTCAAGATGTAACATGCTTGGCTGCCATGAATGAAGCTAGTTGGCTTTGTCATGGAAGACTAGGACATGCAAGTATGGACCTATTATCAAACCTATCTAGAAAGAACTTAGTTAAAGGTTTACCAAATACAAAATTCTTAAAAGATTAAATTTATGATACTTGCCAACTTGGAAAGCAAATCAAAACAAGTTTTAAAAATAAGAAACATATATCTACTAGTAGAACCTTAGAACTTATCCATTTAGATTTGTTTGGTCCTACTAGAACTCAAAGCATAGGAGGTAAGCAATATGCCTTTGTTATAGATGATGACTACTCTAGGTTTACTTGGGTATTGTTTTTAGCCTCCAAGGATGAAGCTTGTAATATGTTAATTAATCTACGCAAGAAACTTCAAAATGAAAAAGGATATAATGTTTCAAACATAAGAAGTGATCAAGGAAAAGAATTCAACAACAAAGAAGTTGATAAATTTTGCAATGAAAATGGGACTAATCATAATTTTTCAACACCTAGAACTCCACAAAAAAATGGAGTTGTTGAATGAAAGAATAGAACTCTTCAAGAAATGGCAAGAATAATGTTAAATAAACATAATCTACCTAAATACTTTTGGGCTAAAGCGGTAAACACCGCATGCTATGTAATGAATAGAGTTTCAATAAGATCAAATATGAATAAAACTCCCTATGAGATTTGGAAAGGTAGAAGGCCTAACATCTCTTATTTTCATGTCTTTGGATGTAAATGCTACGTATTAAATGATAAAGATGATTTAGGAAAATTTGATATAAAAAGCTGATGAAGGGATATTCTTAGGATATTCGTTAAAAAGCAAAGCCTATAGAATATACAATAAAAGAACTCTTACAATCTCGGAATCAATTCATGTAACATTCGATAAAGAAAGTCCATTTAATAAACTAATAAAAATTGAAGAAGTACAAACCACTCAAAAACAAGAAGACTTAGATATAGTAGAACCAAAAGAAGAAGAAAAGTAAGATAAATCAAATAATGATGCTGTTGAAATTTTTTTAAAAATATATAATTAAAATTTAACCCTGATTATCCCAGTGAAAATATGTGAACCTGAGAGGTTCGGTCGCCCGGTGCACAATCCTAGTCTCCCGAACAGACAGAAGCTTTTGAAATTTTAGTTGGGTTTGGTTGGCTGAGCACAATACTGACCAGATGAACCAAGGAAATTTTCCAAACCTTCGTAGGTTCAGTTTGTTGAGAGAACAGATTCGATCAACCAAGGGTATTTTGAACTGATAGTTCAGTCAACCGGGGCTGGTAAGAATGGTCAGCTTCAAGGTTGGGTCAACCTTGGACAATTAGTTCAAATCTGGGTCGGTCGCCGGAGACAATTCAAAAATGAGTATTTATGTTCTGTTTAGCCCTATGCTTTTTTAATCCTATTTGAACAACCTTATACCTATCTATGGTTTTTTTATTTCCCTATGGTCAGACTATGGTCAATTTGAGCTTGCATCCACATTATGCATGTCATGCATTATTACAGACCAAATTAAAAACAAGAATGCATTTACAATAAAATTAAATGTCTTCAATCTTCTTGCTCGTGTGTCTTCATGGAATGTGTCAGATACATATGATCTTGGAGTTTCTTCTAGTTTTCAACTCTCTTGATCTTATGTGTGCTAAAATTTAAACCTATCCACATACTTAAACACACATAAGATACTGGTACCTTGTCAGCATCAAAATAGAGATTGGACTCAAAAGGTCAACAATCTCCCCTTATTTTTATGATGACAAACATTGAGGAACAAAATGGGTTATGCTTGAAAAGGCTCCCTCTAAGAATATGCATAAATTAAATTCAAACAATATAGCACGCGCATATTATCAAAAGAAGACAATTTAAAATATATGCATTTAGCTTTATCATTATGGCACAAACGTATACATGCATGCAGCTAAGATATTTTCCCATTTAAAACAATACTGGCCTAAAAAAAACTTTCCCCTTTTGGTCAAACATTTTGCTTCTAAAATTCTCCCCCTTTTGGCTTCAGCAAGAAGGGTTAAGCAAAGTGAAAGAAATTTTGTCATTTTAAAAAAACTTAGCTCAAGAGAACTCCCCTTTAAAAAATAGTTACCCTCTTTTTAACGTTTAGGTGCACAAAAAAAAAATATATCTCCCTTTATCATATAGTATATGAGCATATAAAAGTTGATCAACGAAGATATAGCATTTAAGCACATATGCAAGAAACAAAATATCTTTAACGTAAAACCATTTCTTGCTAAATAAAAATATAATTATGTATGTATACATATATATATATATGTGTGTGTGTGTGTGTCTGTGTGTCTGTGTGTGTCTGTGTGTCTGTGTGTGTCTGTGTGTGTCTGTATATAAATATATATCCCCCTTATAATATTTTCAAAAGGTACTGGGGATATGCTTGCTTAAAAAGAAACTTTAATTTAAAGCAAGGAAGCAACATTATTCTAGTTAAACATTTAGGCACAATTCATAATACACCCAGAATAAGCAACCACATAAATCCCAAAGATATCAGAAAATTGAAAACATAGATCATATGGTAAGACCAAAGAACCTGTGGCTAAGCAATACAATTTCACTTAAGATACTCAATAAAAACATCATAATTAAGCACATGAGCCACAATGAATTCAAAGCAAAATCTAAGCTAAACATGTTGGTGAGCATAATAAGATGGAATTTTTCAATTTAGATGTTCCCCCTATCGATTTGGAATCTAGCTTAGATGAAGTAAACCACTTATACTCTTCAAGATAAATTTTACTAAGTATGTCAAAAGTATAAGCAATCATTTTCGCACTTCTTAAGCCAACTATACCAAATATTTGTCAACTATATTTATCACCTGATCAGTATATTTGTCCCTATAGACTATAGATGCATCAGAGAATGTATATTAAGGCATGCAATAAAGTTCATGACCTAAGAACACTCCATATTAATTCATAGACTTTTAAGATCTGGATATGATGTTCCAGGGTTTTCTAAAGAGCCTCGACATTCAAAAAGCGAAAGTGATGCATATAAGTCATTTATACCTTCTCTATAGGGATGGAGTTCAGCTTCTCTAAGTATTCGATGATTATGTTAGGATGAAATTTAATATTCAATTAGTTTTCACTCATCCTTTCAAAAATATTTGAACCTTTATTTTATCATAATCATCTTTGTATAAGGTTTTATTTTGGGAAAAATTTATTGAAATTTTGGCAGCATGTCATCTGTAAATTGGACATTTTCCCATAAAACTTGTACCTGATAGGTTCAAACAAGTAATTTATAATTTAATTCAAGGCACACGAGAACCTATATCCACTACCAGCATGCAATACACAATATACTGCATCAGCTATGCAGTTGGCGTTCCATACAAGCATGCAATTCAGTAGTTCAAGTAGCAGATCAATGTGTGAGAGGCACGAGTTCAGAATGGCTTTCGATTTAAACTTCATGTGCATAGGTTTCCTTGAATTTAAGACCTAGTGCAACTAACTTAGCCATTCAACTCATCTCTAAGGATATGAAGCTCTAAAGGATATGACTTAACGATTTGAGAGCATGTGAGAGAAGTAAAGGATAAATACTCTTAACAGTTAAATTTTTATTAAGTTCAAAGAGTATTTAGAATAAGTAAGATAATATTCAAAGATATTTTCGTGCAAACGAATATGTCCTAACTCATTTTGGGAAAAGAGCATTTAGGAGAATATGAATATTTTAGAACAATGCTCTTAGGAGAATGGAAAGTATCCTTGAGATATGATCAATTTGGGACAAGGATACAGACCGAGGCATAGGTAGAGTGTTCGCCAAATGTGATTGTGAAATGGAAAAGATTTCCTGTGGTGAATCAAAGTTAGAGATTTTGCATTTGAAGCACGAAGGGAGTATTTTGATTTGATTAGCTGGAAAGCCTGAGTCCCTTAGTAGATGATGCCTCTAATTTGATTATGGAAGGATGTCTTTAAATAAGCACTAGTGGAATAGGGACTTTTAATTTCAATAATAAGCTTAGGGTTTAAATAATATAAAGTATGAGATGAAACCCTAAAGCTTCAATTTTGTGAGATGGAAGCAATGTGCTTAACTTGAGACTTTCATATTTAAGCAAGAGTTAAGCATTTAGAATTATTTACCTGGCAAAGATATCTTGTCCTTTTGGAAGTGGATTTTACTTTAGCATTATGTGGCCAATGTTTTTATATTTTACCCAATCAATATGATATTGATGTATAAGTTCAGATAGGATAAATATAACTTGAATCTTCGTATTGGCTTAACTTCCTTTTAAGAATCTTAGTATGATAATAGTGTACAGTGAATGTGTGTACTAAGATTTTAAGCACACACCACTTCCTAGGCCTTTAGTCATCACTACACCTAAAACCTACAAAAGAAGGAAGGATTACATTATTATAAGATTCCTTTTGAAGTCCATTCTTCCTTAGGTCCTACGAGATTTGCTTTCATGATCACCCATAACATTTCTTTGTCTAGGCATTTGGCACTTCTAAGTAGACAATTAAACCAAAAGTGTTCTTTCCTTTTATAATATAAGCAAGTTATATATGTGCATAATAGATTATGCTTGTTTGATCTATTTTCATTTGATGAGGCATGAGAATGACTATGGAATTTATGAATCAAGCCTGAACTCCTTTTGAAAAAATTTTTCTTTTTGATACCTAAGGGTTTAATATGATTATTCTTTTCACTTTCAACTTCGAGAGTAACTCTAGAATAATCATCCATTTCTTCTTCTAAGCAGATAATTTTCAATATCTTCTTAATATTTTTCTTTTTTAAGGCAGCATGATAATCTTTTAGATTTTCTAATTGTGCTGCCAACCTTTTACTTTCATTTTTCAAGAAGATTTTCTGCGTAGACATCCTAGCTAAAAACTTATGCATTTTAAATAAAGTTTTTTCAAGTTCATCGTGAGAGGGTATGCTTTCATAACTGATTTCAATGCATGATTCATCATAAGATTTATCATTATAACATTCATATGAATCGATGCATGCATCGTTAACAGTATTATAATCAGAAACAATAGATGATTCCTCATACAGTATATCATAGGATTTTACACAGGAATCATCATAGTAATTATCACATGAATCATTTGATAAAGGAGATTGAGATACGTATACCTCATCATCAACTACTGTAGTTGAGAAACAAGTTGCTTTCTCATGATCATCTGTAGTCGAGCCAACTGGAGTACTGATCTTGTTTTCTTTTGATCCTCCATATCTTCTGTCAAGCTCTTCCCATATATCCTTGGCACTAGAACATGTCATAATCTCAAGAAAAATATTGTAATTTAAAGCACAATACAGTAGATCCATGGCATGTGAATTTGCATGCATTAAATTAATATCATTTTCATTTATGGGCATACAAATTCCCTTATCAATCACATGCCAGGCCCGTCAGTCCTTTGATTTTATAAAAACACTCATTCAAAATTTCTAATGGGTGTAATTTACACCACAAAATACAAAAGGCCTACAAGGTGACTGTCCCTCACCGAATGGAGATACACCAATATGAGTCATTGTGATCTTTTTTCCAAAACGTTTAAGTCTGGTGCAATGAGGCTCTGATACCACTTGTTGGGATTGGTATATTCCCAAGAGGGGGGTGAATTAAGTATTTAAAAATTCTACCTAGGTTCAATCCAAATTGCAATCAGTATTTCACAACCTAGTGGCGTCTATGCATATACTAATTACCCCCCAAAATAAAACTGAGTAGAAGATATAACAGTTATAGCACACTCAGAGCTTTATAATCATTCACAATAATAAAAATATAAACATTCAAGTGCAGAATTTAAATAGTGCAAGGAAAGATAAAGCGCAACACAAGAAATGATATCGGGGTTTAGCCAATACTGTCTACGTCCCCGCCTCAAGCTAACAAGCAAAATGATTCCACTATCTTTTGCTCACTTACGAGTGGAGTGACACCGTTTACAACACCTTACAGGATGGTGCACCTAGTTCTCCTAACCGGGTCTAAACCAGTCCGGTGCTCTCCTAACCGGGTCTGAGCAAATCTGGTACTCTCCTAACTAAGTCTGAGCAATTCGAGACTTTTCACAGGGAAAGTCTCCCTTTTCTGACCACGCATCGAGAATACAACATATATTCAAATAATTTTGTACAAAGAGATGCTTCTATAATAAGCATATGTGCATAACAATAAGCACAAATACACTCACGTATGATATGAATTAATGCTCAATGTGAGTATGTGTATTTCTCAAAATGATTTTGTTATCTTTGAAAATAATGTATATGATAAGCACTTCAAAGATTCAATCCTAATATAATTTTTCTCCAAAAAAAAATATCTCAAATAATAATAGGAGAATTTAGGATATTAGCTTTCAAATAATTTTTGCCCAATAATAAACTAATATGATCTTTGATAAAAAATAATAATAAAGAATGAACTGTATGCTTTTCAAAGATCTCAAAAACCCCCAAATGATATCTCCCAGATATATTCTTGAAAAAAATAAAGTGCTGGAGATTTAGGATTTTAAGCTCAAAAATTTTTTTGTAATAAAGACAAGTGTGCATTTGGAATCTTGCAGTAGATGTGCAAGATTCTCAAGTTAAGACAAGTTTTCTACAAGAAAATTTATCAATAAAACTAATGAAGAGAAAACTTAAAATCAACTCTCAAAGAATTTTGAAATGAAATATAAGAGAGAGTAGATATGTTTTTGATATTGAAAAATCAATGCCCAAAATGAATGCTCTCTTAAAAAAATTGAATGGACTATGTATAAAAGAGTAAAAAAATTTAAGGCTAAAAAATATTTGGGAGGATTTTCTAATCTGAGCTCATATTTAAATTTGAGCAATGAGGGGGTATATATAGACCATGGAAGATTTTGACAGCTAGGGACATATTAGAAATTTTTGAAAATATTTAATTAAAATTTAACCTTGATTACAGCAGTGAAAATATGTGAACCTGAGAGGTTCAGTCACTCAGTACACAGTACCGATCGCCCGAACAAACACGGAAGCTTTTGAAATTTTAGTTGGGTTCGGTTGGATGAGCACAATACCGGTCAGGCGTGCCAAGGCAATTTTCCAAACCTTCGTAGGTTCGGGTGCCCAGGCTTAGGTTTGGTTTGCCAAGAGAACAGGTGTGGTCAACTAAGGGTATTTTGAACTGATAGTTTGGTCAACCGGGGCAGGTAGGAAAGGTCAGCTTCAAGGTTGGGTCAACCATGGACGATTAGTTCAAATCTTGGGGTTTCGCCCAAGCCAAGTCAAACAATTGACTTCTGACAGATTCGGTCGACCGAAGGGTTTATAACGCTCTAAGGTCGGTCGCCCGAAGCTATTCAAAAATGAGTATTTATGTCCTATTTGGCCCCTGTGCTTTTTTGATCCTGTGTGAACAACCTTATGGCTTTTTAGTTTAAGGGTATTGGTTCATATGGTCATTCTATGGCCTAGGCTTTTTAATTAAGCCCAAAAAATTCAACGTCAGTCGACCAAAATCTATCTATGGTCTTTTGATTTCCCTATGGTCAAACTATGGTCATTTTGAGCTTGCATCCACATCATGCATGTCATGCATTATTACAGACCAAATTAAAAACAAAAATGTCTTTACAACAAAATTTAATGACTTCAATTTTCTTGCTCATGTGTCTTCATGGAATGCGCCAAATACATATGATCTTGGAGTTTCTTCTGGCTTCTGAGTCCCTTGATCTTATGTGTACTGAAATTTAGACCTATTCACATACTTAAATACACATAAAATACTGATATTTTGTCAACTTCAAAACAAAGATCGAACTCAATAAGTCAACAGTATCATGTCAGATTATTAGTGATGGTTATGTGAACCGTCACTAAAAGTTCTAGTATTAGTAGCAGATTTCAAACCATTACTAATAGTACCACTAGTAAGTGTTAGTGATTATCATGTCAGATTATTAGTGACGATTATGTGAACCGTCACTAAAAGTCCAAGTATTAGTGACAGATTTCAAACCGTTACTAATAGTACCACTAGTAAGTATTAGTGACGATTTTCAAACCATCACTAATAGTACCACTTATAGTGACGATTTTCATATGAGAAAATGTAGAATTTATAGTGCAGGTCTTAGGCATTTAGTGACAAAATAAAACTATCACTAATACTCCATTATTAGTGACGGTTTTAAAAATCATCACTAATAATTAGTTGTCACTACCGTTTTAGTGATGATTTCAAAACCGTCACTGAGCCGTCACTAATAAGTATTAGTGGCGATTTGGGATTATTAGTGACAATTTCAAACCGTGACTATTATCCTTATTTTTTGTAGTGTTTTTTGAACTTCCACTCCGAATCTGTAAGAAAAAGGAAAGAAGTGAAAATAGCAAGAACACAAGAGAAGCAAAAGTTAAAGGGAAATACCAAAAACAGACCCACAAATTAACAGATAAAATATTTAAAAAGTGTAATTGAAATCTCCTAAAAGATAAATAATATGTAGGGTATATTTCAGATTTTTTTGAATGCACCCTAATTTTCTAAGTTCTACAGTATTAGAATCAAGAACTAAAAATTTAAATATTATTTTGTATAAATTCACAATAATTTAAACAGAAATTCATAATTCACAACTTAACTTTAAGTTTAGAATTTCAATTTGTATAAATTCATAAAAAAAAATTAATATAATCTCATATGAAATCTTTATTATTTTAATTTTATGCAAATTAAAATTCTAAAAGTTTGAATTCCAATCTCCAACCTCGCAGATTGTTCTTAATTTTATAGAATAAAATCCATTTAATAGATAAGCAAAATCAACATTCAAAATTGAAGCCATAAAAACTCAAAGAACTTAAGAAAGAGAATCTAACCAAGATCTCACAGAAGTATATTTTTCAAACTTCCACTTTGACTCTATACAAAAAGGGAAAGAAGCGGAAATAGTAAGAAGAAAAGAGAAGCAAAAATTGAAGTGAAGTACCAAAACTAGACATACCAAATCTTATCGGAATTCCCTTTGGCGACAGCTCCGTTTGTCTTTCCTTGTCAAAGGAACACATACCGTATCAAGGAAAACGCGTTGGAATTCTTCCGAGATAGAACCCACGAACATATGAATGTGATGATCATATGGGCGATAGCAACATGCTGTTTGCGCCAGAGAAGTCATAGTAGTCTTTGTATACATTGGGTACAAATTCGATTCAAAAGTTCAAGTCTATTAGTTAAATTCTTGGATCCAACCATGTATATTAGCAACTATAGGCAATGGCAACATGCTGTTTGCGCTGAAGGAGTCATTATAGTTAGTTTTTGGATCCAACATGTATATAAGCATCTATCATCCATCTAATTTTTTCAGTGTTAACATCAATTTGATCTAAAAGTTTAAATCTATTAAATTTTGGGTTGAATCATGTACATAAGTACATACTCTTCACTCATTTTTTTTCAATGTGGGACAAACTTTCTCTTGCGGGGAATGAACCCTCCAAAACCCACAGCCCGTCTTGCAAATGTGCAAGGTGTCACACCACACACACTTAACTTGTTCAAAAGAAATAGCAAAACTGTGCACGTGATTCATGGTGGTGAGGTTGCCTTTAATTCCACCCCTAAATGTATTCTATAAGGTATAAGGCAGCTTCCTAGTTTTGGTAAGTTACATAAGATCTTAAAGGTTTGACAGTTGAGAAGTGACACCAACTCAGATAGATAGAACAAAATTAAAATAAAATTATATTAAACTATTTTTTTATTGTTTTATTTTAATTATATTTTCATTTTTATTTTTTAAAAAATATATTTTAATTTCACTACTCCCTTAAATGGTTTAGTGTCAATCTCTAAAAATTGAAGGGGCATTTGATACAGCTTTAAGAAGCGCAAGTGTATTTTCCTTTTTCTTTTTCAAGTCCAACCCGGGTTAACTACAGATGATTAACCAGTTCTGCGTTTATGCAGCTGGAGACCGAATCTAGTCTAGCCTGTCTGATTTGCCTACTTCACAGTCTTTCAAGATTTTGCCCAAAAGCCAAAAGCGATAGGAGGGCTCAAAGGCCAAAAGTAATTGGAGGGCTTGTTCAGTGCGAGAGAGATGCAGAAAGCGTTGAGGGTGTATGGGGAGGTTCTGAGGCTGGTCAGGCGGCTGCCGGAGGACACGAGACCCTACTACGCCAAATACGCCCGGGAGAATTTCGTCAATTACAGAGATGTCGAAGCTGGTGACGCCAAGTCCCTCGACGAGCTCTTCCGCCGGGCTTATACCCACTCCTTATGGGTCCTCACCAAGGTCTTGCTCTCTCTCCCTACTTCTCTCTCAATTTCGAGTTTTAGATGTTGATAAACAAACCCATTCGTTTTTTATTGAAATTGCAGTATTCCGTAGATGAAGGGGCTGCGAGGAGGCTGGAGGCAATCTGTTGTGGCTAGCTTATGCGACTGCCTGCCAACTGTTTGTTGTTTTGCCGCAGAGGGGGTATTTAGAGACCTCCTTTCGTGTTTTGCAAGTGTGAGCTTAATTTTATAGATTTATGTTATGCTTTATTACGTTCCAATGCGCATATTAATGCTTCATAAGAATATTTGTCTTTGATGGTTTGCGAACAGTTGAAAACGTGTCTGACATAATGCAGATATGAACTTGTGTAAGGGAAAAAAATTTATTTCGCGCTTTTACTAATCTAGTGTAGCTGTGGTCATCAACTGCGAAAACTGGTGTGTTTGATATGTTGTTTTATGGCGATTTACACTGTTGGAAAATTAAAAAGTTAGCCATGAGCTATGAGCAGAGGTTGAATATGCATGGGCAGGAAAATTAAATGAGTTGATCATCAACTTGATTCTTAGTATGTAAATGTATGAATAAGTTAATTAAAGGGTGTAAAATATTTCATTTGACTAAAGCATGCTTAGTTTTTCTTTTAAGGCTTTGGGCGAGAGAGCATAAATTGATTGTAAGAGATTAAGAAAAAAAGGAGGCTAAGAGCAGAAGATCTCGATGTTTTGGAAAGGGGAGAGCATATGTGGGGGTGGCTTTTGGGGGAAGCAAATGGGGCAGATACTTGAGGTTTTGGAGGGTATACAGCGAAGGGATGGCTTCCTCTCTTCACTTTTATTTCGTTTACACACAGCTTCATGTGGATAACAATCTGGTTGTCTCCTTCTCTTCCTTCTTCTTCTTCTTCTACAGAGCTGTTACAAAGAGAAAGAATAGAGTCATGAACAAGGAGGGAGGGGGAGAGAGAGAGATCTGCAGACTTCCATGGAGGTTGCTGACAACATAGATGGCCGGAACCACCTTGTAGTACCCCTCTCCAAGGATTGTGTTTCCTTTTCCCTTTACCATTATTTTATTTTATTTTTGTTCTGTTTTATTATTATTGCATGATGCATGGGTGTTGCTGTATATTATTTCATCATATTATGATTATTATTATTATTATTACTTATAGTGGTCCACCCCTTCCCCGAACCCTGCTTACGCAGGAGCGTTATGCACTAGGCTGCCCCCCTTTTTTTTTTCTTGTTTTCCTTTTTTCTATTCTAAGAATTCAAAAAAATATATGTACTTTCAAAAAAAAAAAAATTACTTGTTTCATCTTAAAAGTAAAGTGAAACGGTCTTGAGCCCAATTCCTATGAGGTATTGTCCGCTTAGCCCATTGGCTTGACAAGTTTGTCTTATAAAAGTTGTTTTATATGGTTCTGGGATGGGCTAATATATTTTGTGCCTAGTTAAGAGTCAATCCTATCAATGATAAGGGAGTAATGCTTTCTTGTCAAAACAGAGAAACAGGCTTAGTAGAAATTATGACATGGGAACAATCCACGGCCTGAATTCGTAGATGTTGAAAAGAAAATCAACGATCTAAGATAAATTTCCAAGTCTTGCAGAAAGTCAAACCCAAGATCAACTCGATATTCCTCACATCTGTGTTAAGGTTGCTTCTTTGTTTTAACAAGAAAACATCAAATCCATCCTCAAAAACAATTTCAGCGATAATCCACCAGCACTTTACCAGGAAAGTCATCCCAAGTGCAAAACTTAGAAATTGAAAATGGTATTCAAAGCTAGACTGCCAAAGCGGTTATACAGAATATTAGTATTCCTCCTTCTAAGCCCAAAATCTCCCAACAACACATCTGATATTGGACCATAACAGACTCTCCCATTCGATTGTTAATGTTGTTAAGAGTGGCTTACATATTTGTGTAGGATCCATCCACATAATAGGTACTCTCAGGTGGCTCTAATATCAAATGTAACGGTGTTAGATCCAACTTCAAAGAGGTATTGTTCGCTTTGACCCATTAACCTCATGGGTTTATTCTATAAAAGGCGTCTTACATAGTTGGAGTCCAAACCATCTGGATAAGCCCAAGAGTTCCCTAGTATACATCTAATGTGGGACTGTGATATTAGTCTTTGGATCGTCATTTTTAGTATTATTATTTTAATATTTATGTTGTTATTGTATTATTATTTTTGTTATAGTTATTATTGCTTCTACTTGTTATTTTATTATCAAAAATTCAAAAAAAAAAAATGAAAGATCTTTAAAAATTAAAGATGTATTTTCCCCCTTTCACTACTTGTTATTGTTGTTGTTTGTGTCATAAGTTCATTATTAATAAATACACAAATCCAAAAATCAAAAACTAAAAAAAAAAGTTTCTAAAAGATTTTAGGGTAGGTTTTCTAAGGTTCTAGATTTTCTTATGTTTAGCTTCATAGACAAAGGTTTCAAATAAACATAAATGAAAAAGTTTCATTTTGTACATAAAGGTTTGACTTTACTTTGTTTTTAACTTCTTCTTTTAGGAAATTGAAATCTTTTGAAAAAGGAAACTTTGATAATGTCTATTTAGTAACCTCCTTTAGCCTAGATGATCTTTAGACCATGCTCTTACTCCACTTGATAAAGACATGTAAAGAACATTTTCTCCACGTAGCATTTGACCAAGTATAAGATGTCACATTAGTAATTGAACCCATACAAGTTAGGGAGAGATATAATTTGGTGCAAGTCCCAATGATATAGGTCTCATACTAGTTTAGTGGGTTCAAGTATTAATATAATATCTTGCGATTTGTGGGTTCTAAACCCTACATAGAGAAACCGTTCATTACAAGTATTTCTCAATTTTCCTATACTAATAGTTATTGCACTTGCCCTTTTCAAATATGATGTTCTTTAAATCTTATAAATCAAATTGATATTCTTATCTTTGTCTTGCTTGATAGACTTTGTTTCCTATTTTCATCTTTCATTGCTATTCTTTCTTAATTAATAGTTCTTACTTCCAATTTGGATTTATTTTTCTATGATTGCATCCTGATCAATGTTGAAAATCCTAATGCAATCAATTCTACAATAGAATCTTCAAATGAGGTACTAGCACCCATTTAGAATTCTTGAAGTGAGAGAAAGCCCATGTACTTGACAATGGTCTTGAAATGGGTCAATATTTAAAGGGAATGTAACTTAAAATTCACAATGAAGGACCAAAGTTCACACTTGATTTAAGTTAGAAATATTATAAAGTTATTTAGGCATCATTCATGGAAATAAATGTGTTGGGGGTAGTAGCACATCCCCCTTATATAATTGTATTCCTTAACTTAGCTTCACCCTGCAAACCAAATAGAGACTTACCTTTTATCAACTTAGCCTAGGTTTAACTTAGGCTTTCTTTAAAATGATAATAATTAGGAGTCCACACTTGATTTAAGTTAGAAATATTCCGAAGTTATTTAGGTTGCATTCATGGAAATAAATGTGTTGGGGGTAGTAGCACACCCCCCTTATATAATTGTATTCCTTAACTTAGCTCTAGCTCGCAAACCAAATAAAGACTTACCTTTTATCGACTTTGCCTAGGTTTAACTTAGGCTTTCTTTAAAATAATAATAATTAGGCGACTTAACGATATGGAGGTCAAAAATAAAAAAGTTAGTTCGATAGAACTTTGAAAGGGCAAATGAAACTAATTATATTTTTTTATCATCGTCCTCATTAAGGCATTGGATCCCTGATGTGCACATGTTGATAATCCTCAGCCTCTCAAGGTTTTTAATGATAGGTGCCCTCTCTTCATGCTTCCTCTTTCCTTAAGGTTATGACACAACATTGTTAAGTTATCAATTAATCACCTCTAAGTTATCCAACACCATTTCTTATGAGGGACTTAATCTTCAAGAGGTATGTCAATGTAACAACCTTAAAAGAGCTAAGGTTAAGTTAGTTTAAGATGACATTGTATTTTGATGAAGTTTACCACAAAAGAAATCCACCATGACATCGAAATTTCTCAATATAGTTTTTAAAACTAGTGAGGCTATACTATCTTCGTCACAAATTCAAGGGATGAGATTTTTGCTAATTATGAATAATGCTAATATGCTTAGCCAATATATAATGCTCCTTTTGTTAAAGGTGTCAAGTATAATATATTTCTCAAGCTCCCATTGTTAGAAGGACCCTCTTTACGTCATAAATAGCTATGATTAATGTTGATTCCAAAAAAAACAAACCTTATCTCTGCGTTTATAAATCGTGATGATCACTTGTAACAAATAGGAAAATGGAGCTTTGTTGGAGATGCGGCTCATATTGAGTGGAATGCATGCGACGGGAAAGCATGCGGATGCAAAGAACAAGGAAGCTAGTTGCAGGATCAAACCATCGATGGTATGAGCGACAGTTTGCTCTCTGTATCAAACTGTCGAAAGGTTCAGTCTGCAGCAAGAATAGCTTCCAGTATTTAACCATTGATGGTTTCATTCGGTGCAAATTACGGATTTTTGAATTTGGTGATCAATATATTGGGGGATTTAGAGGTTTTTCCTTCGGGATTTGCTATAGAAGTGTTTTAGATGTATTCTAAGTCTTCTGTGTGCATAGGGTTAGATATATAAACCATATTTGTAACCCTTGATGTAAGCTTTACAATTTGATAGTTAAAATCAATCGTTTGCTCTCATGGACGTAGGCAAATTACCGAACCACGTAATTTTCTTTGGTCGTTGATTTTATTGCTTTCCTTTATTTTAATTTTGATTGCTTGTTTCGAATATTCATCTTTGAGTGCTTGCATTGCTCATTCCAATTCGTGTGTGTATTTCTGCTGCGCATTCGAATCACAA
The DNA here is from genome assembly GCF_029873635.1 of Malania oleifera. Classification (NCBI taxonomy): domain Eukaryota; kingdom Viridiplantae; phylum Streptophyta; class Magnoliopsida; order Santalales; family Ximeniaceae; genus Malania; species Malania oleifera. The sequence goes on along the minus strand of NC_080421.1, from coordinate 20,353,381 downwards.
TTGGTATCAAAGCTATTGGTTGCAATGGCTAGGATTTCTTCTGTAAAATTCGAGATTGGTAAGTTCGATGGAACAAGAAATTTTAAATTTTGGCAAAGGAGGGTTAAGGACGTGTTGGTGCAGTAAGGTATGGTGAAGGCACTATACGGGTAATAGTCGGAGGGCATGGACGACACAAGTTGGAAGGAGTTGGAAGTAAAAGTTGTGGCTACTATCAAGCTGTGTCTGCTCGATGATGTGATGTATTACGTTATGGATAAGGAATTGGCGGTAGCAGTTTGGCTGAAAGTAGAGAATCGGTACATGTCCAAGTCTTTATCGAATAAGTTGTATCTTAAGCAAAAACTCTATGGGCTTAAGATGGCAGAGGGTTCGGACCAGAATCAACACATCAATGTAGTCAATCATATCATCAGTGATCTGAAGCAGGTTGATGTGAAGTTCGAGGATGAAGACAAAGCGTTGATGTTGTTAAATTCCCTACCTACATCTCGTACGTACGAGAATCTAGTTACGACTCTGACATGGGGGAAAGAGACTCTGGAGTTGGAGGATATCATGAGTGCCCTGTTGGGTTTCCATCAAAGGAAGAAGGTCAGCGATGAAAATACTCAAGGTGAAGGGCTCGTGGCAAAGGGAACCAGGATCGTGGAAGGAGCAAGTTCCGAGGTGGACCAAGTAATAGTAGGTCTCGGTCCAATTCAAGGAAAAGGAAGGACGTGCAGTGTTTTAAGTGCAGGAAAAAGGGGCACATAAACTCGATTGTCCAGAGAGGAAGAAGAGGAATGTTGAAAACAAAAAAGGATTATCACACACGCTGAATGTAGTGGAAGAAGGAGACTCTAGGAGCGGTGATGGTGATATGCTCTCAGTTTCTTCCTGGTCAGATGAGTTCATGGATTCTTGGATCTTAGACTCGGCATACTCTTATCATATGACGCCCAAAAAATACTGGTTCACCACTTACAAATTGGTGACTTCTGGTTCCATTATGATGGGAAACGATGTTGCCTGCAAAGTTATCAGGATGGGGAATATCAAAATCAAGATGTATGATGGTGTAGTGAGGATGTTATGTGATATTCGGCACATACCGAAGTTGAGAAAGAATCTAATTTTGTTAGGCACCTTAGATTGTAATGGATTTAGTTATAAGTCTGAAGGTGGGGTTGCAGCGCACCAAACCCGGTGGGGCCCAAAGTGCTACTATTTCCATACATATATCTCTAACACCATAATTATTAAAACAACTCGAACCCGAAAGGGGGTCACAAGTATTCCTAACCATAAGTTCAATATAAAACATGCAGCGGAAGATAACTAAACCTTCAACACTTTACCAGAGTTCTAAACCATCCCAATTACACATATTTATCTCCATGTTATATATTACATCCCAAAATAACCAAAAACATGATAAACAAGTGTCTCCCTTACACTTACAATAACTACCAAATTTAAACCCAGTCCCGTAGCACGCTAGGCTCGATTCCCTGTAGGACCTGAAAAATAAATTAGATATTGGGGTAAGTCACTTTTCAGTAAGACAGATTAAATTATCATCAGTGTGTGGCTAACATGAGTTTTAGTGTGATCATAAAATATTCATATATTTAACTGTAGGTGAAATGGCATTTGAAAAGTGTAAGCACACCTAAATAACTAAAAATACATACATTTTCCTTGATAACATACTATCGGCTCATTATAGCCCATTTTTCATAAATAACATATATGGATAGAGAACCTTCCTTATTGGGTCATCATATAACATCATGAATAACCCCCATGATCAGGTTGTGCGGTTCGAAGACTAGACCTAGCAATCTAGCCAGCCGACCACTGCTAGGTCAACATAACATGCTTTGAAGTACGATTTGCCTACCTCAACCTGGTCCGAACCCAGGAGGGTATCCTACTCTTCTCACGCCAAATTGACCGTCTAATTACCAACACTCTCGGCATAGTGTGGCTGCACTGACATATTTTACTAGCTACGGTATCGTGCTTCCATAAGAGCTAGTTCCCCAAGGTTTATATACCATATATATAATTTACAGAGTAAAAACTATAACATGAACTCAGTTTCACAAATTTGTATAAAACCTGTCATGTTCACAATTCGGTATAAAACCATCATATTCATAATTTTGTATAGAACATGTCATATCATAACTCGGTATAAAACCGCCTGGTCATATCTTGGTATAAAACCAGCATATCATAACTCGGTATGCAAATCGGTATATCATAATTCAGTATAAAATCGGCATATCATAACTCGGTATAAAACTAGCATATCATAACTCAGTATAAAACCGTATCATTCATTGTATAATTTCATAAAAACCATCAGGTTTAAGTATGCAATAACTATAAACATTCTCATGTCACACGATTTAAGTGATATATCGTAATATAATAAATTGCCCGAGGAAAATACTTTCTGTTGAAAATCAAGGAGATGATTACCCTACTCACTTTAGTTTTTCCTAAATACGTATACAATACCAAAACCCTCATTTTCATACGCCTAATTCATTCAAAAATCATACATAGCATTCCTGTATATATATACTTTAGTTTAATCGGTTCACATTTCAAAAATAACTGACATAATCTAATCTCTTTACTTGTTCTTGAAAAACTGTCTATAGTTTTAGAGAACGAAACCCTAGCTTCTTAACTAGCCAAGGACGAGGACCAGCAAGCCGGGCGGAGAGAGAGGATCGGAGAGTACGTGCAGAGAAATCCTGGGCTAGAGAGAGAGAGAGAGAGAGAGAGAGAGAGAGAGAGAGAGACTCGGTTTAGAGAGGGAGAGAGAGAGAGAGGCCCTTGGCCTGCCCTTTGACAGTTCTCTTGTAACTGTCGATGGTTTGGTCACTTACCAAACCAATTTTCTCATGTTCTTATATAAAAACTCTCAGTTATTTAAAACCATTGCCCTGCTGAAATCGTTGACAGTTTTTTTCTTGAGGTTCCTCAAATCGTCGATGGTTTGGTCATGTCCCAACCGTTTTCCTTCTTTTCTTTTTCTTTTTCTTTTCTTTTTCTTTTCTTAGTTCGGGTTCCTACATCCTCCCCTCCTTATAAAAATTTTGTCCTTGAAATTGCTCACTAATACCTATACCAACATTTGGAAATCACTGAAATGTTTACCCAACTCTAGAAAAAGTCAGTGGCCACCCACATAGCGATCTCGTCCCAAATTTATTAATTACTCTCACTTATAGCGGAGGAATATCGTGATTACATATAAACTTCTAGAAGATTACAAGTAGCAAAACAAAACTCTCTCCCCAAAAACCACTCTTAACTTTAAAACCAAAACAGACAGTTTAAAACCAAATGACCTACTATAACAAGTCCATAATTGAAACCACCAAATACTTACCTGAATTGTCACACTTACCTAACTAGCGTTGGGCCTCGTTGAACAATTGTGGGTACCTTTGTCGTATTTCTTCCTCTAATTCTCATTAAGCTTCCTCAACTGCGTGATTACGCCAGAGCACTTTCACCCATGGAATTTTCTTAGTACGTAGTTCCTGTTCCTTACAGTCTAGAATATGAACTGACACTTCATCACATGATAATGTGTCTCTGACTTCCAAAAACTCATAGCTTATCATGTGCGAAGGATCTTGGATGTACTTTTTCAACATGGACACGTGAAACACGTCATGGATTCTGGACAATGTCGGGGGTAACACTATCCTGTAGGCAACTAGACCAATAATTTCTAGTATCTCGAATGACCTAATATACCTAGGGTTTAGTTTACCCTTCTTCCCAAATCTCATAACTCCTTTCATCGAAGCAATCCTTAGAAATATCTTATCTCCTACCTCAAACTCTAGCTCTCGCCAACAAATATCAACATAACTCTTTTGTAGACTTTGAGCTATTTTAATTCTTTCCCTGATGAGTTTGATCTTCTCAAAAGTCTACTGTATAATTTTTGGTCCCAAAATTCGTCGTTCACCAACCTTATCCCACTACAACTGAAATCGGCACCTCCGACCATGTTTGCACTAGTTGAACGCCGTGGGGCTTAGGCTACACTAGGTTACCGGGGGCGCCGTGCCATGTGGCCAACTTAGGCCAAAGAGTGACGACACTAGATCAAGGTGTTTTGTGAGATGTATACTGGAACTATTTTGTGAAATACTGAAATTGTGAAATATTTATGTTTTATTGTTGAAATAACACTCATGTGTCACACACTGATATAACATGTTTTTCCTTTACTGAGAGGTGTCTCACCGCTATCATACGAATGTTTTTCAGGTCCTTTGAGTAGTCGACACTAGCATCCTAGTGGTTTAGGAGCGTGGTGGTTGGTTAGCTGTGTAGAAGTACTCGTGTAAGTACTGGTCCTTTACCGGGTTGTCATTTTGGGTTATGTAGACACCCGAGGTATGTTATATATTTAGGGGAATTAGCTCCTGTTTTGTATAAACTCTGGTATGGTTTTGTGAAGGCATTAGCTTGAATTATTTCGCTGTGTATATGGTATATGTGATTGTGGATAGAGTATACGTGAACCCTACGGGGTCAGACCCTTGCATTGTATAATATCATGGACGTTTGTATGATATAGGAAGAGGTTAGGTTACTAAATCACACCATGGGGCCCATTTTTGGGTTCAGGGCGTGACACCTGACCCCAATAGTTCAATCGCCTGATCCCATTCTGTTTTTTTCAATATCAATGGCAATAGTATATCAGTCACCTAATGCAAATTCCTCGATCGCCTAACCACTAACTACTTAGTGTTTTTTCAAACTTTAATTCCAAAAATTGAATTTGTAACTTGGAAAACTTATTTTAGTCCTTATGAAAATATTTTCCACGTTTTAAAAACAGGTCTTTAAGTCCAGAATGAATCCTAAGAGCTTCAACTTCAATATTGAGAATAGAAGTACTTACATGAGACTTAATAAAAATAAAATCATCTAAGTTGTTGGCCTTACAAGGTTTAAAACCTGATGCTAACAAACAAGTGAAATTTAATGTATTTGTGTGAGTAATGATGTTTCAGAGCTCATATATGAGAAAGCAAAGGTCAAAGTGCTCAAGAGGATCAAATGAAGCTTAAAAGAGTTCAAGCATGAATTTAAAGATTATATATTAAACCTTGAAGAATATGAAGACATGAATGAGTTGTTAAAAGCCAAGGCATATTAAAGTCCAAAGAGCTAAAGAAAAGCAAAATGATAAAGCTCAAAGGATATGAAAGCTTGAAGCTTGAAGAAACAAAACATGAAGACTCAAGAACCTAAAATGAGAAAAGTTTTAGAAGTTTTCATGTAAGTACTTTAAATGTTTAAAATATCGTTTGCAATATTTTGAAACTCTTAGGTTAACTTCTTGCACCTAAATACCTTTTAAAATATCTATAAAATAATTTTATAAAGTCAAAAATTATTTTAAAAAGGGTTAGAATCATTTTTGGAATAAAAACACCAAAAAGGGTTTTTCTATTTACTATTAGTTTTTATACAGCCGTATTCAGGTGTATTTTTCACTATCAAAACTTCATTATTTTAAATAGTGATGAACATGAAAGTTTTAGGATTTTCTCTTAGCTTTCTTTTGACACCAAGAACACCTAATTTGGAGTTATACATAAAAAGTTATGACTAAAACACTGAAGCGGGGTCACTGCTGTCAGTCAACTGAACACTGTTCACGGAGGGACTTCAGATGACTAAACAGATGACTTTAGACGACTGAAGATTAAGTTCAGTCGACTGAAGATTTTCTAGAAAAAATATATAGCAAGCAGTAGCAGTTCAGATGACTGAACTTGTAACTTCAGTCAACTGAACACTGTTCAACGGGCAAAAATTTTTTTTCTCATGTTTTAAAATATTGCCGTTTGAGCTCTAAACTTTCTAAAATTTTGGTAAACTCTCTAAGGAAACTTTTGCAACATGGAAATAAGTTTGAAAGCCTATAAATACATGGTTTTGCAAATCAAAACTCATCCAAGAATTGAAAAATCTGCTTGTAAAGTTGAAAGCACTCTTGTTCTTCCAAAAGCTCTCTTGCTCACTCATTGCAAATCTATTTTGCTGAGAAATTCTGAAGTGCTAATTATTCCTCCTTTGAATTCCTACTTCTAATCCTCTTCTAAGAAGGATATTGGTGAATTCTACACTGGAGCTTCATTGTATTTCATATTGGTATTTTACATTCAAAGTATATAGTGCTGAAATTGTACTAACTTGCTCTTTGAGAGAGTATGCTTGTATGCAAATCTTATCTTGTATTTCTTATAGTTCTTTGACGATCCAAGGGTCGTTTGGATCGTTGGCTAAACAAGGGGACATTGCTTAGAGAGGTGAACTCTAGCCTATGTAAGGAGTGACCGAACGAGGGAATATCGTTTGGAGAAGGCGGGCTCTAGCCTTAACCAAGGAGTGTTGTAATCGGCGTTGTTTCACCTATCAACGAAACTAAACTAGTGAATCCTTTGGTGGTTTTCCAAAGGCGAGGATGTAGACTGGGTATAAGCCGAACCTCGTAAAAATTTTCGTCTCATTCTCTCTTTCCCTTACTCTTTATTTTCAGTATATTTAAATTGTGTGGATGGTTTAAATTTGAAAATCATATAAATTACATATATTTGGAAATCAAACAAACTTAAGGTTTAATTTTGATTTGGGTTGCGGAAACCGAAAGGGAGTACGTTAGTTACACCATATCTTGCGAAAACCTTACGGGAGTACGTTACTTGGTTAACATCCTAAAGATAAATTTACCAAGAGTTTATTTGAGTTCTAAATATTTGGAAAGAGTGATTTCATTCATCTATACAGGGCTTTACATCAGCAAACATAAATTTTCATTCATTACAGGGCTTGGTTCAAATTTGGAAAATATAAACAAACAACCATCTTGAGTTGTTATATTACCAAAGTGCTGAATACTTTATATCTTGGTTTGGTTGTTTGTTGTTTGACTTGTACTTGGAAAGTAAATTGATTGTTTGGTTTGAAGATTGTGTTTAATTGATTGGTTGTTTAATTAAGTTGTTGTGTGATTGGTGAAATTAAACAAATAACTTAAAGAATTGGTTAAGTGTTTAAAGAAGTTAAGGATTCTTAAAAGAAGTTAAAAGAAAGTTTTTAAAACCCAATTCACCCCCCCCCCCCTCTTGGGAAGCTATTCCTAATTTCATAAGTTTTAAGTCTTCGTGTTGTAAGGCTTTCAATAATCATTTGTGCTTTGATCAATTCTTCGACATTCTTCATGTTCCTCATGACTTGTAGCTTTAAGTCTAAGCTTCAACAATTTTCTTCAAATACAATTACTTGACTTCATAAATCACTCGAGTCTAGAAACTTAATTTAAAAACACACTTAGTAACCTTGATTTGTTGTCATCAAGATGAGATTACACCTTGTTAGGCCAACAAAGGGCACATGGCATGCCCAAAACTTGCAGTCAATTAGATTTTTACAACTCAAAGTAAGATGGCACCAACAGCTAGTTAAAGGGAAGGCTGGTCGACCACCTAGAGGGACTGATTGACTATCTCAAGCTTATTTTCTTCTTATACTCAAAAGAACTTTTGTTTTGAGAGGTAAAAATGACTATCAACACTTGACATTGAAGAATACCCCTCAAGGACACCAACATTCTCCCAAGCTCCATTTTTTTACCTTCAGTTACAAGTGATCGTCATAATCTGCAAGCATGGAAAGGGTAAAACTAGAAATAATTTTTTTTTTTTTAAATATTCCATCAAAAATCTCAATAGAGAGGAAAGCACAAATCCCAAGAAGTCAACAAAGAATATAAGAAAATTTAGTGGTTAAACTTCAACATATCTACAAGGAAGGAAGGTAAAAATTGTAGAGTGGCTTGCCAACTACACCATCTGTCTTGATATTAATTAGGTCGTATGTGTTTCTAAGAGCCCCTTAAGAATTACATTACCTTTATATATTGTTTGATCAAAACCAAGCATCTTCTAAGGGATGGTGTGGATTTAGATAGGTAGGTGGTGGATTGGTTGCGAATGGACTTGTTAAATCAACTCTCATCTTATGTGCAAGCGTAGCAATATAATTGTAGAAATCATAGAAGAAGAGAGAAAAGAGGGTGATGAAAAGATTTAGATTAGAAGAGATAAGGAGAGATAGAGAGAGAAGAGACTAAGGGAGAAGAATGTGAGAAAGAAACAAGTAAAGAAATAAGAGGGATAAAAAGCACTGTGACATATTTAGTACTAAGTTATTGCATGATGTTTGTTGAGCTGAGTTCAAGATCTTTTTATAATAATCATTACACCATTTATGTCATTCTAGGGTCAAACTAAAAATAATTCTGCAGTCACAAGCATAATTCAAAATTATAAATCCTAATAACATAGGAAGTTTATAAAACATGTAAAATATAATCATAAATTGGGACTGTTTTATAACATTAAAGGTTCAAATTATTATAATTGACATGTTTATCCAATATTTATCCGTCTTATCACTTAATGATGGCCAACTTTCACTTGATGAATTAGGTGACCATCGTCGTCAAATATGTTGGGCAAACTTTGATTAGTGGCATATCTGACCATTGTCACCTGATGACTTATGCGAACATCGTTGCCTTGTGACTCCATGTTTTTTGTTGCTTAGGTGATATGTGATTTCATCCCCTTAAATGATTTATGTCTTGCATGCAATGTTTGAATTATGCTTAGAAATACCTATTTTAGGCGATTCGCTAACTAGGCAACACGTGATTCACCTTGCTTATGCGAGCTTTTGTTTTTATAGAGATTATCTTAACTGAACGATTACCATCACATTTCGAGGAGCTGCACAATCACACACACACACACACACACATATATATATATTTATATATTAAGTAATGAAGTTCATGATATTACCAAAATAACATATTAACTAGAATTGCATGAATTTGCATGTCTTTAAGAAACCTTTCAATTACAACATTATTTGTTTTGACAACAAAAAATCCCTTTAATAAGAAAAAAAATCAACAATATGAATCTCATAACTTAGTAGGGTGTATCTCATATGTTATAATGGATTTGATAAGTGAGCTATGCTAAAAAAAAAAATGGCAAATAAGTTCTACTTATAATTGAATGATAAGCTATACTCATAAATGATAGATGAGTACTACTTAACTAACAAATGAGATCTTCTTACAATTGATAGATGAGTTATATTCATAAGTTATGTTGAATTTTTGAATTTGATCTCTATTTTGATGCTAACAAAGCACAAGTTATTTATGTGTGTATTTAGCATATGAACAGGTTCATATTTCAGATCACACATAAGGGACGGAATAATGGAAGCCAAGACGAATCTTAAAGCTTATTTCGTGTGGCGTATTACATTTATGACAAATGAGCAAAAGAATAAAGAAGAAGACAGTTAATTTTATTGTAATTGCATTTGGTTTTCTAATCTGTAATAAATGCATTGCATGTATGATAGGATCTTATCATGCTCAAAGGCCATAGACTAACCGTAAGGAACCAAACCGGACTTCGATCGAAGGTCGATCGACATTGGATTTTTTAGGTCAAATTAAGGGCAAAATAGTAACTTTTTAATGCCCTCGGTCGACCGCCCAATCTTATGTTATAATCCATTAGTCGACCGAAACACTGTTTGCCGAAGTCAAAATTTGACCAAGGCTTAGTCAATCGAACCTTGTGTGTTTAAAACACCTCAGTTGATCGACCCCTCTGGCAGCCCAAAGTCAAAATATTAACCATGGCTCAGTCGAACGACCCAACTTTTAACTAAGCTTCCTCGGTCGACCGATCTACGTTCTATCTTCCTTGGCCGACCGAACAATCAGTTCAAAAGACCCTCGGTCGACTGAACTTATCTTCTCGGCAAACCGAAGATTAGGCTAGGCGACCAAACCTACGAAGGGTTGGAAAATCGCCTTGACTCGACCGACCGATACTAGGCACAGCCAACCGAACCCCGAAATTAAATTCAAAATCTCTATGTCTGTTCAGTCGATCGATGTTGAGAGTCAGCCGACCAAACCTCTTGGGTTCATCAAATTTAACCGCAGTAATTGGGGTTAAAAACTTAATTAAACTTTTTCAAAATTTCAAATTTGTCCCCAACAGTTATATTTTGAAACAAGTCTATATGTACGCCTTCATTTGCTTTGATTAGCAACAAAAATTAGCAAATAGATTAAGAAAAATTCTCTCAAATTTTTTATACTCTCATTACTCATACTCCATATTTTCAAGCATAATTATTTATACTCTCTCTTTATTTGTTTCTTGCTAAAATCATTTACAAAAGGAGAGTTGCATCTTTATACTCCTCCTTTGCAAATCAATTGCAACTTTAAGAGAGCTTGATTTCTAGTGTTGTGTGCACATTTATATATATTATTGTTAAAACTTAAACTCTCACCTTGCATAATCTTTTGAAAACATTTCTTGAGAGTTAGCTTAGAGAGTTTTCCCATATCATTTCATATTGATAAATATTATTGGGAAAATCTCATTCTTGCTTAGTCTCAAGAGCTATACTTTGTGTTTATTGTTAAACAATTTCTTTTGAGCTATATCAAATATCTCCTACACTTAATCTTGAACATAATTTTTGGAGATAATTTTTTAAAGCACTAGATGTTTCAAGTGTTCTTGATATACATATTTTGTTAACTCAAAGATTAATATCTCTCACATATTTCATAAACTATCTTTGGAGAGATATTTGTACACATTCTCTACTAAGCATAAATCTTTATCATACTAGAGTGCATTTGAGCTTTTTGGTACATATCTATTTAGTGTAAGAAGCATCTTTATTGTACACATTTGTTGTCATCTATTGTATTCTCAATGTGTGGTTGGAAAAGGGAGACTAGTAACCTTGTGAATAGTCTCGAATTGCTTAGACTCGGTTAAGAGAGTACCGGATTTGCTCAGACCTGGTTAGGAGAGCATCAAATTGGTTCAGACCCGGTTAGAAGAACTAGGTGCACCATTCTATAAGGTGTTATAAACAGTGTCGCTCTACCCGTAAGTGAGCATTAGTAGTAAATCCTCTTACTTGTGAGCTTGAGGTGAGGACGTAAGCAGTATTGGTCGTACCTCGATAGCATATCTAGTGTCAGTTTCATTTTTCTGCAATTTATTTTCCACACATGTATTGTTTTTATCTATGGCTTTGATTATTTTACATATATGCATTAAATGATTGATAATACTGAGATTGTTTTATTTGTTTAAATATTTGCTCAGTAGGATATCTGTGGTATTGAGAAATACTTAGACAGACCCTAAGTTGTGTATTACTACTGCTGGTTAATTTGACCTAGGAAGAAATTTTATAATAACAATTCATCTCCTCCCCTCTCTGGAATACACCAATTCCAACAAGTTACTGATAAGTTTTGCTCATAAATTGACAAATGAGCTTTGTTCATAATTGATAAATGAGTTTTGATCATAATTGACGAATAAGTTTTAAGGATAGCAATTGTACAAGACTAAGAAGACAAAACTCTAAACTACCATATAGGGCTATAAAGACTAAGCCCCAAGGGGGCTGACCCACAAGTACATGAGTACCAAGGCACAACAATCAAAAGAATAATGAATTTGAGGTGAATAATACATGGCTACATTATAATACATGGCTACATTATTGAATTTTTTATTCTTTGCGATATTAATTAGATGCTTTTATAGGTAAATTCTTTGTTTGAGATTATAGTTCTAAATGTTTTTTAAAGCCCTAATTTGTTTGGAGCCCTACATTGTTATTTTTGTCGCATTAATTTAATATTTTGTGGGTAAATTCTTTGTATGGAATTGAATTCTTTCATTTCTTTAAAAATCCCTAATTTGAAATAAACAGACTCAACATAGTTATTTCATACCAAATCAATTTGCTATGTTATGAATAAATTCCTATTTGTTTGAAACTAGTTTCTTAAGAATTCTTCTAAAAGCCACAATTTAAGATAAACCCAACATTATTATTTCTTGGCAATTGTCATTAAATATTTATATTATCCTACATAGTTATTTCAAATCATATTAATTTTGACATTTTCATGTTTGAAACTAAATTCTTACTTACATTTGAGAGTGTGGAATTGAGACATTGAATTTTGATTTGTATGATTTGAATCAAATATAGTAAAAATTATATTAAGTTTCTTCCAATTCCAAAAAAAATTCAAATTCATACTCCCAAACACTACCTAAGATTTTTTTTTTTTTTTTTTTTTAAACCCTAATTTGAGGTGAGCCTTACATTATTATTTTGGTTGCGTAATCTGATAGGAAATTGTTGGATAAATGATTATTTACTCACTTATATTAAGAGAAGGCAATTGTAGGGTATATATTGTTTTACTATACAATATAGTAAAAACTAATAAGTTAGTTTTTTTTCTTAAGGTTTTGTTTAGTACTACTTTAATGATATGTCTATTTTTGTAATAATATTGTATAATTAATGAATATTGTAAAAACTTAAACTTATAGAATAAAAAATTAAATTAAAAAAAAAAAAGTTAAATGTTCATTGTGTAAGAAAGTCTCAGTCTAGTTCAAAGACCCACAAAAAAATTTAATAATTTTTTAAAATTTTGTGGGAGAAAGAACGAAACCGAGCCAAACTATTATTGAAACCAACAATAGAATTGGTCGATTTAGTCCAATTGAAAATTCCAAGAATCAAATTGAACCTAACATTCTACTTTTCTCCAACTTTGCAAGCAAGCCACCGAACCAACGAAACCTCTTAAAAATTTCTTCAAACTTCAAAATATTCTTCACGAGTTCCTTGCCGCTCAAAGAAGGGTATTAATTATGACTAGTTTTTAACTAGGTGTTAAAAAATATATATTTTAACTGTAAATGGGAATTTATCCTCTTCTAAATCTAAATCTAAAATGCGAGTTTTAAGTAGGACTGTAAACGGTTCGGTGCAGTTTGGTTTTGACAAGAACCAAAATTTTCGATTTTGGGATTTTCGAACCGAAACCAAAACTGAACCGAAATTATGCTTTAATTGAAAATCGAAAATGTGGCGATTCGGTTGCAGTTTTTTGGTTTTAAACCGATTTTTTTACAAAAAAAATAACCTTTATTTTTCATGAAGTTGTTGAAAATTTATTGAACATTTTAATTTTTTATACGGATTCATAATTTTAACAAAATAAAATCTGTTAGACACTTTTAACAAAAATAACCTTTATTTTTTATAAAGTACTTAAAATTTTATTAAGGATTTTTATTTTCTATAGTGGTTATATGATTATATTGCATACTATATTTTTACTAGCCATATTATATTTATATATATATATATATATAAATCAGTTTTTTGGTTTTTTTCGGTTCGGTTTCAACATAAAACCAAAACCAAAATCAAAACCAAAACCGAACATTTTTATTTTTGAAAACCGCAATCGAAACCAAAAATCGAAAAATCGAACCATTTATGGTTTCGATCCTATTTTCGATTTTTTGGTAATTTTTGTACACCCCTAATTTTAAGTTAAGATAACTTTATTTTTATTTGATTATTCTTTACAATTGGTTCTTCTTTTTGTCTCTCTTGGAACTTGATTTCACACTCAATTCTCTGCCATCATCTTCCTTGTTTGGGAATGCAGGGAGGGAGGAACAGTCACGCCAGCGGAGCCAACGATCAACGAACGAGGAGAGGCGGTGTCGGAAGGCGCAGCGCGCGATGACAGCGTATGGCCACTTTTTTAGTTTTTTTGACTGTCGTGTCGCCAACAGACCACAAGCGTGGTTTTCCACGTGTCTCCTCGGCTATTCTACGCCCCACGGGACAATCACGTGCATTGAATTTTTAAATTGGAAATATAAAAAAATAAAAAAGAATTGAATTGAATTGGGGTTTCTAATCGTTTCTAATAAAATATAAAATTTTAAATTAGAAATATTTAGTAAAACTCAAGGATTGAATTTTTTATTCGGTCCCAATAAATTAATATTAAATTATTAAATATTATTTAATTAATTATGTTTTTTTGTACTAGAATTGCAAATGACAAATCTTATCATCTGTTCGTTTTGTTTGTAGATGCATCATTAAATGTGTTAACTTCTAAGAATATTATTATAATATTGAAAGTATATGTATTTGTTTATTAAAAATGATGAGCCTAAAAGCTTTCTCTGCAAGTTTTAAGCTTTTTTTCTTTTTTCCAAGGTGGGGTATTGCCGAAGCTATATTTTGTACTTTGGTACAAAATCAAATAAAACTTTAAGAATAAAACTAGCAATTGAAAATTGTTCGAGGTCATGTGTAATTTGGAACAAATTTAAAAATCAAGGAATAATTTAATCTAAATATTTTATCACAATAACTTTATGGAATTAGGATTCTAGATTTCAAGAATTACAACATTTTAATTGAAATAAATTTTAGGTCGTTTAAACAAGCAGAGATATGGAGACAATAATAAACCTGATTATTATGTCACTTAAGTATTTCGACAAACAAAGGGCCAAGATGGGTTCCACACTTGAGAGTGGAATCCAGCTTGGAGCTGTATTCGTTTTGGACATTCTCAAAATACAAAAAGGTGAAGAATTTAACATTATGCTAACATTTCTAATATAAAAAATTGAAGTCTCTTTTTCTATGTCTTTAGAGTGAGGTTCACTCTAATCTTATGTTTGTACAGAATACTCTCGAGATATAAAAGTTAAGAATGTTAGATTACCACTTTACATAAAAACTTAAGCAGCCCGATAGCACGTGGAGAGATAAACACATGAAAAATAGCACCCATAATAAGAAATGAAATATTTTTTTTTTCTAAATTGTGAGCAACAAGACTAGACCCCAGGACCTCTTGGTAACCATCTCTGATATCATGTCAAATTACCATTTTACCTAAAAGTTTAAACTGTTAAGTTGTGGACTAATAATGTATATCAAGTTTTAACAAAGAACACAATTATTCTTGCTAATTAATAAGAAAAAAATCTAGTGTTTCATATTTTGTATCATGTGAGTGTGAGGTCCATCCTAGCCCCATGTCTGTCTAAGATACTCACAAGATTCAAAAGTAGATAAGATAACAATTTTATTGATATTTTAATATATAAAAAAAGCTTGGTGTCTTATTTTTGTATTTCAAAAGTGGGGTCTAGTTGCCCTTGAGCCTTTATGAGATATTGTTGAAATTTTGAGAATTGAACTATTTTTAACTAATATTTTAATTACAAAGTATTTGTGTTATGCTTTGAAGCATAAATTTCAGTCTTTGGATTTGATTTTTTGTAAATTTAGATAAATTTTAATATACTTTTATTACATTTTAATAAACTCTACACAAGCATAAATTTATGTTGCGTTTGGGAGCATGAATTTTAGATTTTAAATTAGATTTAGATAAATTTGAGTAAATTTTAATACAATTTTATATTAACTTTTATCCAAATTTGACACAAATCCAATTCAGGGTCTCTCCAAATATAAGGCCAAAGTCTCTTGCAAATACATAAATAATAGAGTGAAATGTTGACTTAATTTTTATAATTTTAGTTGAAATTTATTTTAATCTTAATACTTTTGAATAGTATAATTAAAACTTGTACTTATTAATTTTGTTCAATTAAGTTGTCTTCTAAAAAATTTAACAGTTATGAATTGAAAGAGAGAGATGAAGGTCTTCTGCCTATGAATTATCTTACTCATTTGAAGCTCAAATATTGTTACATATAAATCTATGTATTATTTTTAAATTATTTTATCTTAATTATGTATTTGAAGTCATAATTACTTAGACCTAACAAAACAGATAAAAATATGTTAATCTAAACCGAATTCAACCAATTTAAACCGAGTCATAATTGATCCACACACAAAATGAGTTGAATATGGTTTAAATTTTTTTTTATCCGCCTCTAAACTAGTCGGTTAGCAGATTTTAGGCTTTATTTAATGGATATTCGTGTATCCATTAACAATTAATGCCCAAATTCATAAACAATTTCATATATCCATGCTTATTAGGCATAAGTCTAACCAGCATAGGTCCAATTGTACGAGGTCAATCCCACACTCCCAACTCATGCACTACTAAATACTCCTCTGGTTTACCTCATGCTCACACTCAAACTCAAGTCTAAATACTCATTCTCATGATCAAAATAAAAGCCCAAAATTCATGATTTAAAAATAAAAAATTATAATTTTTTGATTATTTATTAAATGTTTAATAATTTACTAAATTATTATTTTAAAAATAACTCATGTTTTTATGTTATGAAATAAATTGTTCATTGGATGATAAAAAAAAATTATACTAGGGATGAGAATAATAGATCATCCACCATTCGCTACAAATTATGTGATATGAATCTCTAAAAATCTACTACTTAATTGAGTCAAATATAAATTTTAGTTCTTTTACTTGATAATTGGCCTAATTTGCTCCGAACTATCTAACCTGATTCACTTTATCAAGTCTATAATCACTTTACGATTAAAATTTCTTAATATATTTTTAACACTAAGCTTCGAACAAATAATAACTTCATCAATTCTCCTATCCCACTCAAGTCTATAAATTTATCTATCAATTTCATTATCTTACCCTCATCCACCGAGGTCCAAAATCTTTCCTTAAATGATCTAGGTATCGCCTGGGTTGCACAATTTAGGCAGACTCTCTACCCGTTACCCGTGCACGTGTCTATTTTGCCAGAGTGTAATGTGAATTTAATATTTTATAAATGTATTGAAAATTTATTAATATTTTTAAATTTAAATAAAATGGAAAACTAATTGAATGAAATTGTAAGTAAAGCTTTTATTGAACAAAATAAAAATATAAATTTAAAATAAATTTAATTTAATAATATAGGATAGTATTATTTCACGATTTCACTCTAAATTCTATCATATTTATATTTTGAGTAATAGCTAGTAGACACGTGGCAGTGGGACCCACTTGAGTGTAAAACCTATCTACTCGCACAGATATTCGAGACACGTAACGCTGCTGTTGGATAAGCCCATCGGGTGTGCCACGAAGCGAAAAATAATATTCTTGGAATGATTGTTACCGTTCATTTTTTCATCCATCAAAACAGTGATGATCGTTTGATAATCAGAGTCAATCGTACGGTCAAAAACAAAGACAAGCGGCTCCTGAATCCTCATCTGAATGTACGATATAAAAAAAAATTGGTCCCGTGTGGGGGCGGACCCACAACTCGTCAGCACTTTCGCCAGATGGAGGAGGACGGTCGCTGACTGGTTTGCGTCCCTCAAAGGCTGACGTAACCACAGCGGTTCAATCTTCTGGGCAAACATGTGGGCCCCACGTATAACCTCTTCACCAGACGTCAGTTTTCACCTCACCCACGCGCCCTCTCTCTTCCCTGAGGTCCACGAGCTGTCCACATCCGAGACTTTTGCAGGTTACGTCATCGAGGAAGGGAAAATGTGGGGCCCACTGAGCCCTTATTTGCATCAGACAAAGGAAGCGTTTTCCTTTTTTTCGTCTCTCTTAGAACTTCATATCACTAAGTTAGATTTTAAGTAAAGGATTTTGTTATAAAAGCGAAAAAATAAGGATAAAAGATACTTTTTGAAGAAAAAATTATTATTTTTTAAATATTTTAAAAATATTACATATTCTTTTTTTAGATTTCAAAAATGTTTAGTACGTCCGTATAAGCTTAAGTAATATAAAAAGAGATTTGTATCTTTTGACAAACTCAAAAGAGATTCTTGAGAATTTTAAAGAGAAAACTTTTGAAATTTTTGAAATCTCATTGTCCTCATTGTCTCTTTGGTAAATTTTTGAAAACATTAGTGTCTTTTATTCAAAAAATAATGATATTTTTTGAGATTTCAAAAATTTTAAAAACTCTTTTAAAGTTTGTTAAAAAAGCACAAATCTTCTAAAAAAAAATAAATTTTATTGTAGGGAATGTATGTGTCTTTTTATCAAATTTCAAAAAAAATTTATGGTATTTTTCAAATTTCAGGGAAAATCTATCATATTTTTAAAAGTTTAAAAAAGTTCTTCGTATTTTTGTCAAATCTTAGCAATGGTGAGTGTCTTATTCATATATAATAAAGGAAGACAAATTGAAAGTTAAACAGTGGAAATTTTGAGAGTGTTTAATTTTAGAAAATTGCTTCTATTTTTTATTTTTTTAAAATTATTTAAAATAGCTAATTTTTAATCTTTACTATATTTGTATAAAATAGAAGAACAATAAATAATTTTAGGCATTAGCTGCTTTGTAGAAATATTTTTATTTTTTATTTGTAGTTTTTTAACAAAAATGTCACATTTTCTAAATTTTCAAATTTATGTAGAAAAGTTAGAAATAATATATTTTTATTGTTTTTCTAAATTTTCAAATTTTACTTTGCATATGAGTGGATATTAAAATTAAATTTGTATGGAGTATGTATAGAATTTCTTGTAAATCGACAAAAAAAAAAATACAAATTATGTTGAAATTGGTGTATTCCCAAAAGAGAGGTGAATTGAAAATTTAAACTTTCTCCTAAGTCAATTTAGATTCTTCAAATAGTTTTGCACAAACTTAGGGTCTTTCTATACAATCATAAACTTAATCTAATATTTAAACAATTAAACGCAAACATTCAAGTGCTGAAATTTAAAGTGCGGAAATTAAAAGTAGGCACATGAAATGTTATCGGGGTTTGACCAATACTATCTACGTCTCCACCTCTAGCTCACAAGTAAAAGGATTCCACTATGACTCGCTTAATGGGTGAAGCGACACCTAATACAACACCTTATAGGATGGTGCACCTAGTTCTCTTAATCGGGTCTGAACCAGTCCGGGACTTTTCACATGACAAGTCTTCCTCTTCCGACCACACATCGAAAATACAATAGATATTCACTTTTTCGTACAAACAAGTATGCTTCTAACATTACGCAAATATGTACAATTATATGCACAATGTAATTAATACACTCACAAATGACAAGATAATAAGCTCAAGTGAAATTTCGTTAACCAATATATTAACTCTCAACAATATGTGTGTCAATGTGTATATGTGAGCCTAGAACCCTAAACAAATATCTCAAAAAATATTTTTCAAGTATCAAGCACAAAGGATATTAGGATTTAAGCTTGTTAAAAATGATTTTCTCAAAACACAAAACAAACTTATGAAACTAGCAATAAGGATGCAAATTCTTAAGCCAATAAAGAGTTTTTCCCAATCTAATATTTAAAAATAAAATACAATGGGAAAAATTTTAAGTTATGCTCCAAAAATAAATGCACAACAAATACAAATATAGGAGAGAGATAAGCTTTTGAGTAGTATGAAATATTTTCACAAAAGAATAACACTCAAGTTAGTTTCAAAATGCAATCAATATGCAAATGAAGAAGGTGAGAAAAATATGCTCTTTCTAAAGATATATGATAAAATGAGTATAAGAAGGAGTTTTTGGCAATATACTTGTAAAAAGGGCAGGAGTATGAAAGATTTAACTTAATAAAATTTTTAGAGAAAATTTGCTAATCTATGTTCTAATCACCCTCTAATTATGACAAATAAGGGGGTATATATAGAGTAAGACAAAAATCTAACCGTTGGATACATATAGGATACTTTGAAAATTGTTTAATTATGTTTAATGCAAATTAACCCTTAATTCACCTCAATTATCGCAGTTAAAAATATGGCAACCCGAGATTTTTAGTCGCCCAAACCTCTAGATTAGTCGCTTGAACACTCACAATTTGAAACAGTTAAATTTTCAACTTCAGGTGCCCGGTGAAGAGTTTGGGTGGCTAAACCAAGGTGATTTTCAAAGTGTTCGAGGTTCAATCGCCCGATTCTAAGTTTGGTCTATTGAACTTGCCATTTCGGTCGCCCGAGGTAAAAATGAACGTGAAGTTCGAGTACTCGGAGAAGGTGAAAAAGTCAACATTAAACGTTCGGTCGATCGAGAACATTTAATTCATTTTGGTTCGATCACCCGAACTTGGTCAACAATTTTAACTTTTCATACATTTGGTCGACCGATACGTTTTGAACGCACAAGTTCAGTCACCTGAAGCCCTTTCAATTTTAAAGTATAAGTCATACTTTTACCCATGATTGCATCATTATGATTTGTAAGATTGAGGGGATTTATCAAAGTGGATGTGTAGAGACCTAGGGTCGATATAAGGTCTAAGTTTTTTAATTTAACCTACACAACATGGTGTTGGTCGACCGAAATCTATTTATGGTTATTTGTTTCTCTATGGTCAATTTACGATCATGTTGAGCTTATATTCTTACCATGCATGTCATGCATTAATTATTACAGACCGATATAAATTATTACAAACCCAAATATAATAAATGGATTTACAATTTAAACAATCTTCTTCTTTTTCTTCTTTACTCGTTCATGAAATGCGCCAAATACATGTGATCTTAGTTTTTATTTTGACTTCCAAATCCCTTGATCTTATGTGTGTTGAAATTTAAACCTGTTCACATACTTAAACACACATAAGATACTGGTACTTTGTTAGCATAAAAATAAAGATTAGATTTAAAAAGTCAACAAGTTCAAGCTCCAAAATTCATAATTTCAAATATTAGCTTATTAAAAATTTAAAAATTCTAAATCAAGTCGTCATTTTTGTGATTGTTTTAAAATCTAAAAATAAAAATAAAAATTATTTTACACATTTAAACAAACTCTTTATTTTTTATTTTTTACTTTTTCAATAGGAATCTTTAAAAATTAAAAAATAAACTACAATTTTTATAATTCTTTGGAAACTAAAGTTGAAAAATAGAAAATATGTTTCACAACTAAAGGGGTCTTAAATATTTTTTGGATGAGAAAAAAAAAAGAATAAGAAAAAAAAAACGCATTTTAGATTACATTTTGACAATACATCAAATAGTATTAAAAATACAATTTTAATTTAATATTAAGAAAAATCAAATATTAATCATATGTAAAATTAAAATACCATCCATGGTTTTGCTATTTATTTTATTTTAGTTTTTTTCTTACTTTCCTCGATTACCAAACATGAAAAAAAATCCTTTAAATATTCTTTTTATTTTTTTTTTATATTTTTCAAATTTCAAAATGACCTAAGAGTTAGAATGGAGAAAGACTCATACGAAATGGTTCATTTTCTTGAGATTTAAAATGTACTTTACAAAATGTTATTTCTGCACTTGGATCCACATAAGAAATCATTCTCCTCATTGTGGCTCCTAATGATATAAGTTTCGCATAGTATATAGTTAGTTCAAACATTGTCATAAATTGGTGGATTACAAATCATAGTGAAACAATTATTCTTTTTAAAAAATATTTCTCACGAGTGTCAAAACTCAAGTTTCGATCTGTATTAGTTTAAATTAAATGAAGTACAACATTTCCTTAAATTTTGCTCCAAATTTATAAAACTCTAAATCGAACCCTAAAATTCAAAATTACAAATGCAATAAACCCAAGTTCCCAAAAATAATGGTTCTTTCAATTAAAGATTTTATTTGAAAAAAGAAGAGGAAAAGAAAGTAAGAAAAAATATATTTATTAAAATTTTAAAAACCAATGCGATCAAATTTTTTATAAAAATGAAAGTTTGTTTGTTCATTAAAAGTGATTTTTTTTTCTTTTCTCAATATTACAAGTTTTTAACAAAATTTGGAAAAAAAATATTAAGAATTTACTTTTTTTGCAATAAGTTATCAAATAAAGTGAAAAAAAATTAAAATGTCGTAAATATTTATTTTTTCTATCATTTGAATGTTTCTTTTAATATTATTTTACATTAATTAAAATTATATTTTTCTATGCCATTGTATTTTTTTTGAAATAAATATCTGAATCATTATCCTATTTTGTCTCAAGATAAATATATTTTAAAATATTTTTAAAATATCCCCTCAATAAATATTTTAAATAAAAATATCCGTCAGTTCAATTTATATTTCTAGTAATTTTCAAAACATAAAAAACTAAATTACAAATTAGTGTTATTATTTAAAATCATATTTTAAGAGAAGCAATAAATATCCTACGCACAATTTAAAATTTATGAATTTCGAAATTAGAAAATATGTAATTCGTACGGAAAACTATTTTTCAAAGACATTGTTTTTTTTTTTATTTACACGTGGGGTCCACAAGCTCAAAAGTGCCACGAGCGTTCCGTCAAACAAAACGGAGGCAGAATCTCTAGGCGCGTGTGCGATACATGACGTGGGGCTGTATTATGCGCGCACGAGGACTAGAGCGATGAACCGGGTTGTTTGTTCGAACCGGAGAAGAAATAAAACCAGGCTTTGGAGGGCGAAAGCACGGTTTTCTCGGGCCAGACGCGTTTGACTGTGACGGCGAAACCAAAGCCCTCGGAAAGCACAGCTAGTAACGGCTGCAACGCCATCAAAACACAACAGACACACACAGACGGAGATAGAAAAGACAGATACAGAGAGAAACAGAGTTTTCAAGAGAGAGAGAGTAAAACGCCAAATAGAAAGAGAAAAGCGGGGAGAGCTCAGCTCTGTGCTATGGCGCTGTCAAATCCTCTTAAATCTAAGAAGGTTCTGCGTTTACTCCCAAAAGCCCCATTTACTGTATTTCTCTGTTTCACTTTGCTTTCCAGTGGTCCTGTTTCTGCCTCTGTTTCCCTCTTATGCGTTTCTGGCATGTTTTTTTCCATTAATCTGTGTTTAATTTTGGAATAGATATTAATGGCGGACGATGAGGGCTTCGGGGAAGGCCATCTCGGCGGGGCTGGCAGCTTTTCCCAGTTGCTGTTCGCCGATGACTTGGTGGGTCTTGACATGGACGACGGCTTCAACCACAAACACTTATCTTTTTCTTCCATAAACCCACCGAAGATGCTCTGTTTTGGGGACTACAAGGAGAACTGCGAAGCAGTGGTTGTCCCTGAAAAAAAAATTTCGGCAAACTCAGTCCGTGCTTCTCAATGCAACAATCACAACAGCGTCAACGCGATGTCCAAATCTAATGTGATCCTCTGTCGCCGATCATTTAGTTTTACTGATGATGATAATGGTTAATGAATGAATTTCGCGCTTCCGCTCCATTTTGATTTGATTTTTTGTTTTAATTTAATTTGGAAATCTATTCATGCATGCAGAAGAAAAGAAACGAGTTGGGGCAAGAATCGGTCCAGCGCTGCGCGAGCACCGGCGCCGGAGCTCCGGTGGAAAGCCAGGGTAACCCTAAAAAGACCAAGAGTTCCGCAAACCCCACGACTCCAGCCAGCCATGCAAAGGTGGGTCTAGCTCGATCGGAGAAATCAGTGACAGAGTATCTATATACAATATATGGCATATATTAGATACGCCGTTTCTTTCTGTTTTTTTGGAAATGTTATAATTAACTGGGGTTTGTGCTCAAACTGACGATAGGTGAGAAAGGAGAAGCTTGGGGAAAGAATCACAGCATTGCAGCAGCTTGTTTCTCCGTATGGCAAGGTGGATTTATTTATTTTATTTTATTTACTCATTGGAAAAAGATAAATAAAATGTTTTTTTTTTTTTCCCCAAAAGAAAAAAAAAGAAAGAGTTTTTTCACGAATATAAGATGAAAAGGGAAAACGACGACGTGTGCAGACGGATACGGCATCGGTGCTGCACGAAGCGACGGGATATATCAGGTTTCTGCAGGAGCAAGTCCAGGTTCTGTGTTCTCCCTATTTGCAGAGACTGCCTTCCTCTCCCTCCGTAACTGTAAGACACCCTTTACCCCTACTCTTTTGTCACCTTCTCATTCCTTCATTTCCACACCCACACATATCTTTTAGGTTTAAAGGCATTGACTGAGTTTGTCTAAAAACACTTAAACCACTGCTCTTGAAAGCATCTTTCAGGATACTTGGTGCAAGTATCTCAAAAACTAAATATTAAAAAGAAAAAAAAAGTCTCTAAAATTTTCAACTTCAAGAAAGAAATGTTCTTAAAATTTGTGAACCTTTAAAAGTAATGAGCATTTTTCTCGCAAGCCAAAAGTTAGTGTCTTTTGCTCTATATTTTATTCTTTAATATGTATAGGCACCCATGCGTGTCTCTTTGTGTATGATCGTTAATTCTATGGTGCATTTTCTGAGGGTAAATTTGTTTGGGTGCTTGCAGTTTTGGTCGAGATATAATGTGAATGGTACTAAGTTTTGTTGCTAGACTCCTCCTGCACAATTGAGCAATTTTTGTGTATGAGTAATTTTTAACATGAAGTTGAATTAAGTTTTGGATTTAAATTCGTTGTGGAACACAAAACATTGTATTAAAATCTGAATTCCAAGTTTCCAAATATAGGATAAGTGTTTCATTAACTAAGTGCAAATTCGTTTCACAAAAAAAATATGAGCTGCTTTAGTGCACATTTGCTTTAGTGCTTATAGCTAGCATAGCTATCATTTTTAGAGATGTAAATGATTTTGGATTATATGTGTGTGTGTGTGTGTGTGTATCATTCTGTTAGACAAGTCATGTTTTATCGGCGTCCATCTTAAAATAAGATGCATTATTTTATTTTAACAATGTAAAGATATAGAACTTATTCTTTTTCCAAAATTTGTATGATCTAAGATGGTGGGATGAACTTGAGCCCCTAACGGGAGGTGCATCCCCTTGATAAGGCGGGGAAGGGATGGAGATTATGTCCAAGTAGGAGCGGCAAAACGAGTTAATGGGCTGGGCATGGGTGGGTTATAAACGGGTCGGGATTAAATGGGTTCCAAGTTCAAGTTGACCATTTTATTAATGGGTGACTACTATGTAAACTCAAACTTGTCCGTTAAATAAATGGAGTATTTAACGGGTCACCCGTTTAAAAAATATAATTTATTATTTTAAAATTTTTAAACATTTCATATAAAACGACATTTTTTTTATAAAAAAAAAACACTCATTTATTTTATTTTTAAACGGGTCACCTGTCGGGTGATCCGACTCGAACCAGCCTAACCTTTTCAATAAACGGGTCGAGTATGGGTTGACTCTTTTAATAGATGGGTCAACCTGTATTAAACCCAAATCAAGTCTAAACGGGCAAGTCATGAGTCACCCGTCGGATTTCGACTCATTTTGCCACCCCTAACTTAAGCCAGATTCAGGACAGGGTTTTGCCCCTTTTGTTTTAAGATTGAGTTGACCCCTATATTTTGCCCAAACTTCTCTTTTTGAAAGTAAAAGTTGAGAAATTGTACAAAGGATCTCCTCACACATGTATCCATGTGTCTGATTTCTTAAAATTATGTGCATATTGAAAATGGGTCATCTTCCTTGCATGTCTAATATTAATAAATATAGAGTTAATTTGCTACATGTATAACATCTAAAATATAGATACATGGGGGAGAGGTCTTTTGTATAATTTTTCGTAAAAATTGGAAAAGCTAAAAGTGAACTCTTTCTTCCATAAATATTATATTTTTTTATTTTTTAAATATTATAAAACTATCAAAATATTAATTATATTTACTAAAAGAATTTATCCATTTTAATCATTTTAAATACTTGTAGGTTTCTTAACACTTTTTTACCGAACATTCAAAGTTACCTTTTCTTTCTAACCATTCCTTTATTTTGTAAGTGGTCCAAAACACTTTTGAAACAATATGAATAAACTTCTTTTCACCGCATCCTTTTATAAAGCCACATTTTTAATTTTTTTTTCTATTCCCTATATTATTTTTCCTTGTTTATGCCTATATAGATGATAGTACTATTGACACTATATGGAAAATAAAATTTATTATCTATCTTATTTTTTTTACAAAAAATTAACTTCTTTTTCAATTTTACAACATCTATATTATAGACAATGAAGATGTTAAAAAATTTGGCACTATTTATGTGTACCTGTGAATAGCTTTATTTTTTTTTTCAAGTGATTACCTTAATTTTATTTTCTTTTTTAATTTTTAAAATTTATATAATAAAAAAATTAGAAAATGATTTTTTATTATTTTTAAATTTTGCAATCTCAAGAGTTTCATTTCCTTAAATTTTAAGGAAGGGATTTATTCAAATTTATTTTTGAAAAATTAATTAATTTGAATAAATGATAAGACGTGCATTGCTTTTTTTTTTTTTAATTATTTTTTGTTGTGATGTATAGCAACTCTCATTAGACATGCATGAGTAAATGAAGAGCTTTCAGCTTTCCATGGTTCCTTCTTATGTGTATTTTGTCTTCAATTTTTGGAAATTTACGGACATCTATTAAAGGAGGGGGAGGAGGAAGAGATGGAAAAGATCGATCTGAGGAGCAGGGGACTCTGCCTGGTTCCGGTGGCCTCCACCGTACACGTGGGGAGCAGCAACGGCGCTGATTTTTGGTCACCCGCCATGGGGAGCGTCTCATCGTCGTCATTGTCAAAGCAGTGATCCCCTCATCAGTTTGTAGTGTTTTGCTGTTATATATATAGATATGCATGGCTGCCCGGAGGCTTCTCCGAGTTCAAAATGAATTCTGACCAGAGACCACAATGGACATGGTTTTGTAATACAGGGCAAAATGTGTTTTTGCTCTCTTCTTCTTCTTCTTCTTCTTCTTCTTCTCTCTCTCTCTCTCTCTCTCTCTCTCTCTCTCTCTCTCCTGTTTTTTGAGATGGCATGTAAAGAGACTTTTGGGAAATGAAAAGAAAGAAGAAAGGGTCTTTTATGTTATTATCATGTCATTTTTTGTTTTTTTGAATTTCACATACAAAATGATGGGCCAAGTACTCTCACCTGGTGCCTTGGTAAGATTTTGAAAGCAGGCATTTTTAAGTTTTCCATTTGTTTTGAGTTTGTGTTTTGAAAAATTTTAGTGTGGTTTTGTATTATGCTTTGTACAAATTCATAAAAAAATTAAATTCAAAATTTATGATTTATGCTAGACAAGATTTCTCTAGTTAGACTTTTGTCATGGTTCGATTTTTAAAAGTTATTATTTTCAATAGGAACAAATTCATTATCTTGTAGATAGGTCAGTGTTAAAAAGGACTTAAAACACTATCATATCAAATGAATTCATTGCATTAATTCTATTGGTGGCAACTACCTCAAAGGTGAATTAAGTTTGTAGTTTACTACTAGAACTAAGATGGAGAGATCAATATAGATATAATCTTGGGTTGAGGAGAGATCTTGAATTTGGATTTATGTGGATTTGAAGCAAATTTAATGTAAAATGGTATTGAATTTTGTTTGAATCCACACAATTTACATTTAAATTCAAATCTCGTCTTTATTATTATACCTAGGTAGGCATTTGAATGAGTTTACTAGCAAGCTTTTAAATGGACACAAGTTCAGGCTTAACACAAATAGTAAACAAACTTTAAAGAAATAGGATTGAAAATCACCTATTATGCAAGTAAACGAGTTTGAAAGAGCATTTACTAATTTGAGCTACCATATTACTCATAAACAACTTGTTGGCCCAAGTGATAATTCAAGAGGGGGACAGTGAATTAGATTTAATAAAATTTAAAGTGTTTAAAATTATTAAATTAAAGAGATTAGGGATGATAGATGCAAATGCTATACGGTGGTTCGACTATCCCCATCTAGTCCACTCTCTCAAGTTCAACCACTTTGAGGTTCCACTATTACCCTACTGGCAATGCCACCAATTACACCGTTTGTTTTATACAGAGAAAAACGACCAATTACGTACACCTTACTTTAATGAAGAGAAAAACACCTATTTAGAAGAGATTAAATATAAATTTATCATCACAATAAATGGATATACAACTAAAAACACAGCAAACAACTCTCGAAAGATATGCAAGATTATAACACTAAAGTTTTTGAATTTCTCTTAAAAGTGAACAATTTAAGGAATAAGTGAGATTAAAAGAGAAGAAAGTGTTAGAGCACTTGAAAATTCAATATGGATGGTGGATGGTTTCTCTAACATTTCTTGGGATTTCTAGGGCATATTTATAGAGTTTGGAGTCAAACCAGTCATTTTTTGCCCGTTAGAGTTAGTTTTCCATTTAGATCGATCGACTTATGTCACACATCGTTCAATCGAGCACTAATCATTAGAGGAAAAATTGACTATCTGAAAAATAAGACTAGTTGTTCACTTTCTCGGACCAGTCAATTGCTTGAGTTTTCTGCCTAGGTCGATCAACCTGCCACTAGGGTGGTTGATCGCCTAGGGAATTATGTTTATATCAATCGACCACCCTTTCTGGTTGGTCACCTGCCAATATCTCTTAGAAGACATCCAGAGCTAATTAAAATATTCTTGTGGAAGGATTTAGGAGGAGTAGAAAGCATATTAGATGGGCAATAGCATATCAGTCGCCTAAACTCATGAGGTCAGTCGCCTGAACTAATGTTCTGATTTTTTCAACACTGATAGTAGCAATTCAGTCACCTAAGCAATAAGCCTTAGTTGTCTGACCACTATGTAACTTTGTGTTTTTCATATTTTGATTCCAAAACTTGTTTGTATTTACTTTGAAAAGTATTTTAGACTTTATAAAAATATTTTCTAGATTCTTAAGTAGGTCTCTAAGTCCGATATTAATTCCTAGTCACAAATTTGATGTTTTAAGAGTACTTACATGAAACGCTAAGAAACATTAAATACATTTAAATCTTAAGTCTTCATGTAATATAGCTTTAACATCGTCCAAGCTTGATCAATACTTTAGTAAGCTTGCATTCTTCATGACTTGTAACTTTAAGGTGAGCTTTAGTCAATCTTCATCAGGTTTAACCCTTGTGCTTGTGAAAAATATAATACCTGAAATTTAATCTTGAAAGCATAATTAGTATCCTTAATTTTTTATGATCAAAGCGAGATTGAGCCTTGTTAGGCCAACAATCTCCCCATTTTTAATGATGACAAATAATGAGCAAAATGAGGTCGCCTTGATAAGACCCCCCTCACAATAAGCATGAAACACAAAAACATAATTAATATACACGTATTTGTTCAAGCTTAACCCTGATTTAGTGTTTCTCCTTTTCTGAAAGATTATCCTCAACAAGTCATGTATAACATGAATAACAAACTCATCTTTCAAGTAAAACATCAATCTTGTATTCAGCATAATCATAGCTTACTATCAACATATATCAAACTCCTCCTTAATATCAACAAAGCTGATTTCAGAATTTCAACAAAGATGATTTTAGAATTTCAATATAACTTCAGCAAATAATATGTGATGACCTGATTTTTCTACCATTTTTTTTTTATAAACAGCAATAATAATCAATCATCTATCAAATAACTCTGATACCATATAACATACATAACCCGACCCGAAGTGGGTGTCGGGTAATCAGTTCATCAAACCTACTATCCACGCAGTGGAATACATACTGTGTCTAGGTCCAAAATACAATACCGTCCAAAACACAGTACAATACTAGAGTGTTATAATCTCCACACACATATACATGTACATCCCCAAAAATCCATAAGTACTCTAGGGGTTATACAGCATACCCCAACTCTAACACTTACCCTGAATCCTAGGGTACAATAGTCTCCTTTACCTCGGAGCTCTCTCTACTAGCCTGTCTTGGTTTCCTGAAATGTTTAGAATCTGGGTGAGACACCTCTCAGTAAGACAGAATAAATTATTAGTAGTGTGTGGCACATGAGTTTTATTATGTCATAATACACTCATTTAAATAATTATATTGTAACACCCTGGACTCGCCAAGTGGGGCCCCAGAGGTCACGTGTCACATTCACCTGTTTCTGACACCATATACCACAATCATGCAGCAGACGTAAAATAAGTAACCTCAATTTTAAATACCAGAGTCTATCTATAAATCTTGAAATACTTACAACAATTGTTTATATTACATTCCAAAACTTCATAAAAAAAAAAAAAAAAAAAAAACTTATACTAACTGCCATTACAAGCATTCCGAAGTTTACCACTAGGGTGAGACACGTCTCAGTAAAGAAGAACAAATCATAACAGTGTGTGTGGCAGAGTGTTTAAATATTACAGAATATATATTTGTTTGCCATTCACCATCAACCGCAGCTAAGAAACACATCAATAATATCAACATAAATCTTTGAGTTCATACCCACATTTTAATATGCATAAATTCTGACCTCTGATTCCATACTCAAATTCATAATAATTTTTAATAATAATATCCAAGAATAGGGAAGATTACTCGCTCATACAAGTAGCTTCCCTCTACTCTAATACCAGCATCAGGGCACTCACCTTACTCAATAAGCTCTCGGACTATGTATATAGACAAAGTCTCCAAAAATAGGAAAGGTTACCTGCCCATGCAAGTAGCTTCCCTCTACTCTGGCACCAACTAAAAATACCAAGGCACTTGCCTTTCTCAGCAAGCGCTTGGCAGAAAGTTTTACTTTGCCATATATATATATATATATATATATATATATATATATATATAATTAAATTAATATATATCATTCTTCTTATTAAATCTCATTCCATATAAACGATACACGGTCCACACAGGACTGATCCACATAGGACAAACATCCTCACATGATCCACATATAACTGGTCCACACAAGAAAAATTTCATCATATAGTCCACACAGGACTGGTCCACACAGGACAAACATCATCACATGGTCCACACAAGACAAACATCATAAAAAAACACATCGTGGCCCTCACAGGCACCACTAACCACCAGTACAAATCCCCATGACCTACCCGTAGTATATTAGTAGAACAACCTCCTCGGGCCTGCCAATGCTCTACCCCAATATATAATGACAATATACGAACTCCTCAGGCCTTCCAACGTATATCGTGATTACATCTAGGCAATATAATGAACTCCTCAAGCCTACCAACGTTATAATGTGATACACACGAATAACAAAACAAAAATCCACACACATACCACATTATTTGTCACACAACAAACTCAAGTAGCCAGTATTCACAACATTCAATATTTACCATAAACTGTACTCATAGCTAATCAATAGTTTACAAATCAACAATAAATTCATCACTCTATACTCATATCAGCAAGTTAAAATTATGAAAAATTGTATTCCTATCACACAATTTCTTTTCCATATATATATATATATATATATATATATAAATCAGAAGTTAATATTTTCCTAAATGTTCAACTATTCAAAAAACTCAAAATTTAATATAAATATTTTATATTCTCAAAGTAACTAGTTTAAACTTTAATAAAAATCCTACTATAATAAATTCCCCTTACCTGTTTCCTAGATTACGCCTGCGAAAACCCTGAAACGACGCCGATGGTACTCACCCGAACCCTAATTCAAAAATCCGAGTTTATTAACCCAAATTTAAAAAAAAAATGATATTTTATCACTCCCTAGGCTCTATACATTCCATATTAACAATATAACTTAAAATATCCTACTTACGTTGATTTTGGGATGACTCCCAAACTCCTCAAACTAAAATTCTGTTCTGACTAAGTTGTAGAGAATCTCATCAGGATCAACGTGATAGCTTCTGATCATCGAACCGGGTAAAAATGGAGTCAAAATCTTAGAGAGAAGGAGGGGGGCGTTTTCTAGAGAGAGAAACTGAAGAAGAACAAATTTCCTCATTGAAAATGTGATTTTCGCATATTTATAGGTGGCTGGCCACGTGGCTTCGTCGAGGAGACATGCGGCCTCGTCGACGAGCCCAAGAAGACCGTTCGTCAATGGGACAAAGGGTTCATCAACGAATTTCAGAATACCTGGAACCTCTTTCGGGAAATCCTTGTCAATGAGACACACAAACTTGTTGACGAAATTCAGAAGACCACTCGTTGATGAGAAAATCAACGTCATTGACGAGTCCCTGCTTGATTCTTTTAAAATCTTTTTTCCCCCTTTCTTTTATTTTCCCCTATTCCATTTATTATCTTCCTTATTAGTTTAAATTGTTAAAATTTTTAGGATTGTTACATTCTCCCCTCCTTAAAAGAATTTCGTCCTCGAAATTCATTAATGACCTATTTCCACAACCAAAAAGCTAACTAAGCACATTCATACATTTCAATCAAATCAAACATATGCAACACTGAAACATGCAAAATAAAAAAAAAATTAATACTCATGCTAACATAGACATATTACCTGTGCCTTTAGTGTTGTCCTCCTC
Organism: Malania oleifera; assembly: GCF_029873635.1. Lineage (NCBI taxonomy): Eukaryota > Viridiplantae > Streptophyta > Magnoliopsida > Santalales > Ximeniaceae > Malania > Malania oleifera. The sequence goes on along the minus strand of NC_080421.1, from coordinate 20,321,222 downwards.
AGGTGTACCCAACATATAAACACGTTTCGAGGCGCCACCACCGCAAGGTATCGAGTTGTTCTTTCTATTTCGATTAGGGGTGGGTGCATTGGCTGGTGGAGCACGACAATACCGAGCTATGTGGCCAGGTTTGCCACAATTGTAGCACACATTACTCCCACCCTGGCATTCTCCTCAATGCCTCCAAATACATCTAGCACAGAGGGGGCGGGATGAATTTACTGGTAATTCGGATCAACCCTATCCGACCTCTAACCCCCAGCATCTCAATCTCCTTTCCAGAAATCCTATCGGACATCAGTATATGAACTAGAAGATAGGGATCTCTTCTTCTGTTTCGCCTCTGCCTCACACTCTTGTATACTGATCTCAACTGCCATGGTTGTGTCCACCAGCTCAGAGAAACTCTGAGTCATCAATGTGTGGAACAAAACGTGATAACTCCACAAACTTAGCCGCGAATTGTTGCACCGTCATGGACCCCTGAGTCAAGTGTAGAAACTCTTCTACTTTCACCTCTCGGGTGGCAACCGGGAAATATCTGCCGAAGAACACCTCCTTGAAATGACTCCAGGTAATAGATGTATACCCTGCCCACTGCTCCTCCACCAGTTTTCCCGACCTCCACCATCTTTTGGCCTCCCCAACCAGTTTGAAGGTGGCATATTATACCTTCTGTTCCTCAGTATAGTGTAGCACAATCAGGAGTTCCTCTATCTCCTGAATCCAATCCTCAATTACAATCGGATTTGCACCCCTTTCAAAAGCCGAAGGATTTGTTTGGGTGAACTGCTAAAAAGTGCAGCCCCCAACTTCCAGTGACTGTCCCTGCCCTCTCTGTGCTTCTTTCCTAGCATGACGTGTTATGCTACGTAGCACTGCTGTAACGTCAACATCATCTTCACTGGAGGTGTCCACATGTATATCTCCTCCAGTATCAACGCCCTTCCCCTTAAGATCCATCCTGAAGACAAAATAGAAATAAGATTATAGTTCCTCATTTATCATATCTGAAACAAGTTTCAACATGCAAAGTTACCATAACATATAAATTCCAATCAACAATTCATTCATACCATCTCAATACAAAGTCATAACACCAACATAACTACACGCTCAACTGACCTATCATTCTAATTTACGTGCCAAAATTCTAGTCTCTTAACCCAGAAACAAAACCATTAATGGATTTACCATAGTTTTTCAGAAATCGTCACCCCTAGAAAAATAAAGAAAACCATCAAGGGATTACCACTTCCAAGTTTCCAAACCACTATTCATCCTAACCTACCCACTCTTATCCCTATCCCAACTCGAACCTATGCTCTGGTATTCATCATCCTTAAAGTCCACAAGACCATTATGCTCTGATACCAACTATAACATCTTGGACCGGCCAAGTGGGGCTCGGGGGTCACGTGTCATATTCACTCGTTTCTGACACCATATACCACAATCATGCAGCGGAAGTAAAATAAGTAACCTCAATTTTAAATACCAACTTCGAAGTATTACAAGCACTTCGAAGTTTACCAAAAAATACTACCTTGCTCTAGAGCCCTAAGCTCGACCTCCTGATGGACCTGAAAATATAATCATCCACTAGGGTGAGACATATTTCAGTAAGGAAGAACAAATCATAGCAGTGAGTGTGGCAGAGTGTTTAAATATTACAAAATATATATTTGTTTGCCATTCACCATCAACCACAGCTAAGAAACACATCAATAATATCAACATAAATCTCTAAGTTCATACCCACATTTTAATATGCATAAATTCTGACCTCTGATTCCATACTCACATTCATAATTATTTTTAATAATAATACTCGAGAATATGGAAGATTACCCCCCATATAAGTAGCTTCCCTTTACTCTAATACCAGCATCAGGGCACTCACCTTACTCAATAAGCCCTGGGGCTATGTATATAGACAAAATCTCCAAGAATAGGGAAGGTTACCTACCCATACAAGTAGCTTCCCTCTGCTCTAGCACCAACTGAAAATACCAGGGCACTCGCCTTTCCCATTCCACATAAAATACGCGATCCACACAGGACTGGTCCACACAGGACAAACATCATCGCATGGTCCACACATCATCACAAAACACATCGTGACCCTCACAAACACCACTAACCACCGGTACAAATCCCCATGACCTACCTGTAGTATATCAGTAGAACAACCTCCTCAGGCTTGCCAATGCTCTACCCCAATATATAATGACAATATACGAACTCCTCAGGCCTGCCAACGTTATAATGTGATACACACGAATAACCACACAAAAATCCACACACATACCACATTATTTTTCACACGGCAAACTCAAGCAGCCAGCATTCACAACATTCAATATTTACCATAAATTGTACTCACCACTTATCAATAGTTCACAAATCTTTGGGGCTCTTTGAATACACCATAATTTCATCAATAAAAACCACAACAAACTTATCCAGGTACTGATGGAAGACCCTATTCATTAGGTCCATGAATACGGCAGGAGCATTTGTCAATCCTAACGGCATAACCAAGAACTCATAATGGCCTTACCGAGTTCTGAACGTTGTCTTCAGAACATCCTCTACCTTGACCTTCACTTGATGGTACCCAAATCGTAGATCAATCTTCGAGAAAGTCTGTGTCCCCTGAAGTTGGTCAAATAAATCATCAATGCGGGGAAGCGGGTATTTATTCTTAATTGTCACCTTATTGATTTCTATGTAGTTGATGCATATTCTCATCTATCCATCTTTCTTTTTCACAAACAATACCGGCGCTCCCCAGGGTGACATGTTGGGCCTGATAAACCCCTTATCTAACAATTCCTGTAGTTGGTTTTTTAACTATTTTAATTCTTCCGGTGTCATTTTGTTCGACACTTTAGAAATTGGCACTGTTCCTGGAGACAAGTCAATAGCAAATTCTACTTCACAATCAGGAGGCAGTCCTGGGAAATCCTCCGGAAACACATCAGAAATATCCCTCACTATCGAGATATCCTTTAATCTCAACTCCCCTTTTGATGCTTCCTTTACACAGGCCTAGTATCCTTGGCATCCCTCCAATAACAACCTTCTTGCCTATATGGCTGATAATATCGGTGGTTGGATACGCACACATGTCCCCACAAATCTATACTCCTGCTCTCCTAGAGGTTTGAACACTACCTCTCTCGAGTAACAGTCAATACTAGCATATTTAGCAGCTAGCCAGTCCATCCCTAGAATTATCTCAAAACCATGCATATCTAAGACTACCAAATTAGTTGGTAAAATCCTCCCCTGGATACAGATTGGACAGTTGCTGAGTACCTTCCTATACAACACTATAGTCCCCGTCAATATAGTCACTGATAAACTAGCATCTAAGGGTTGAGTTGCTATATCACACATCTTGATCAACTCCCAAGCTATGAAGGAGTGAGTCGCCCCTAAATCAAATAAAATAATAGCTTTATATGACAAAATTGAAACAATACATGTCAGTACTTCTCTTACTGCCTCAGCATCTCCTAGTGTCAGAGCGTAAACCAGCGCTGGGGTGGTATTCCTTTGTTGACCACCTCGAGGTGCTCGGTTATCACCTCGATACAGTCTAGGAGCAGGCACTGTTGACTCTACGAGTCCAATCTTGTTTTGATAATGACAAATCACTTGATATTTGATCTGTGCATTGAGTTTGTGAACAGGACTTACACTAAGCATGTACTGAAAGTTAACAAATCTTGGCAAAGATCCATGGAAATCAAAGAGTACGGGAATTAAGATGCAAGCGGCAAAGTTCAAGAATATCTTGGGAAAGGGTATTTAGAACTCATGTATTAACATTTTCATATGATTTAATTTGAGGCTCATTATAACTTAGAATGATTGTTAGGATTCATGCATTTCATGTACATCATTAGGAAACTCTCATGGACCTTGAAATATTTTCAAAATCATGAAAAATATATTTTATGAAAGATCCAAGAAAAGAAGCCAAGCAGATTTTTAGTTAGAAATAAAAATTTTGAGAGAATGGGTAGTTCGTTCGCCTGAACTCAAACCTCAGTAGCCTGAAGAATTTCTTCAGTTGCCTAAAGAATTAAATGGAGAAAACAGAACCTGGCCGAGGCTCTTCAGTCGCCTGACCTTGGAACCTCAGGCGCTTGAAGTTGACACTTCAAGAGCCTAAAGTCGAGTTCGGTTGCCTGAACTCGCAGGAAAGCCTAAAAATAAGCTCTTTATTAAAAAGACACGTGAAGTATATTATTGATCCAATGGCTGAGATTAACTCTAAGGGTAATATAATATATATTATGAATATCTAAATCCTAGAACATAAGTTAAGGGACACAACAAGAAATACATACTTCTCATTGCAAGATTTGAACCCTAGAGCCGGTTTTCTACACTTCAATCTTCTTCCATCTTTGTTTGGGAAAATCTCTACTGAAATCAAAAGGGCATTCATTCATCCAACTGAACTTTGATCCAATATTAAGGTTTGATCTGTCAAGTTATTACTTTTCAAGAACCTCTCATCTCTTTACTTGTTTATCATTAGAAAGAGGTTTTGATCTTGAGTGTGTATTCTCATATAAAAACTGATTTTCAAGAAAGATCATGTTTTTAAGAAAAACTTGTTAGCTTGGTTGATTGATTTGAAATTCAAGAAGTACATAAACACATATTCATATATATTGTTCATTGGGCTTCTTATTGAAAAACCTACTTTGATTAAAATATTGGAACTTGAAGGAAAACTTTGTGATTTTTGATTAAGTTGTATTCAAGTCAAATTTTTGTTAAATAGCTTACTTCAAATATACTTGAGCATCTTTACAAAGTGAATCAAGAACCCTAGTAGACTCCAAAGCATTCCAAATATATTTTCACTTGGGAGTTTTGATTAAATACGAATTTGTGTGTTGACACATATCATACATCAAACGATTGTATCGTTTTTCATACATTCTTGGGTTTCAAGTTATATCATATGTTAATGTACTAGGAAATTGAATTGTACTCACAAACTTTTTGTTAGAAGCATTGTTTTGAGTGTTATTTTCAGATTTCATTGTAAACACGGTTCGGGTTGTGAACCGGGTGTGAGGAGGAAGTTGTACCTCTTGTGAGTAGCGGATAAGGAGGGAGCTGTACCTCTTGTAAGTAGCGGTTTGTAAAGGAAGCTCCGTCCCACCTTAAGGAGCAGGGTTATTAGTGAATCCTTGAGTGGTTGCTCAAGGCAAGGACATAGGCCAAGTCAGCTGAACCTCGTAAAATCGCGTTTGTCTTCTCTCTTACTTTTTACTCTTTATTTTCCACGTTATATTTAAATTGAGTATATTGCATGCATAGATAGGATTGCCACACTCACACATAATTGAGCAACTAGAAGTAGTTGGTAAACTTATAAGAAGTGTGTAAAAGAAAATTAAGTGAATTTTTTTAAATATCCAATTCACCCCCCCTTTTGGGATTACACCTTAATCAATAGGCACATTACCCAGCTGTGTACGACAGTCTCGTGCTATGACTAGGTTGACTGCATCGATAACAAACCACCTCTCTAACCTGGCATTCTTCTAGATGTGTTTTATGGCACCTTGGACAGGATGGGTGCAATGGTTTGCCCTGTACGACTTAATCTCCCATCCCCTGTCTCTGACCTCCTCTACCACTATGCCTTCTATAAGTGCCCTGACTGGTACCTGCTTGATTATCTGGAGGCGTAAGCCTCTTCCTCTGGCTCTGTGCCCCAACACCTCCCTGCAAGTTAGTCTCAATCACTGTGACTTTGTTTACTAGTTCTGAAAAAGTCTAAACTTGAGAAGCCACTACCTGCTCATAAATATCCTACCTCAGACCACTCTTAAATTTCCTCACCTTTTTTTCCTTGTCTGGCACCATGTATAGGACAAAATGGGACAACTCGATGAATCTAGCGGCATACTGCTGAATTGTTAGGTGTCCCTGGGTCAAATTCAAAAAATTTTCCGCTTTAGCATTTTGGGTAGTAAAGGGGAAATACCACTCGAAGAATAACACCCTAAAGCGGCTCTAGGTCATGGCTATAGGTGCAGGCCTCTGCTTCTTTAATAATCTCGCTGATCTCCAACAACATTTAGCTTCTCCTATCAACTTAAAGGTAGCAAATAGGACTTTCTATTCAACTGTACAAGGGAGAACTGCCAACGTCTCCCCAATTTCTTGGACCTAGTCCTTAGCCACGAATGGGTCGGCCCCTCCGAAAAATAATGAAGGATTCATACATGTAAACTGCTCAATCGTGTAGCCCGATTCCCTTGAATTTTTGGTCATTTATGCCATCACTTTCTAGGTGACACCACATAGCATTGCATCTAAATCTCCACCACCCAAATTAGAAGGCCCTGCATCATCACCTACAGCATGTGCATTGCTACTTCTAGGGTCCATCTCGAAAATGGAACAAACAATCTTAGAATTTGACTATCTTAATACGGTCGATGTAGCCATTGAACTATGTAAAATATACTATATCCTACACAACCAACCAACTTAACGTCCTTACTCCCAATTTAAGATTCGGTCTTACCACACAGAAACAAGAACTAGTGATAGTTTACCACGACTTTCTTGAAATTGTCACCCCAGGAAAATCACAAAAAGCACCACAGAATTTCCTAAATTCCAATCTTATCCTCCAATCATTACCAACTCAAATCCCATTCTACCCATCTCCTACTCTCATCATGCTCCATTCCTATACTCTGGTATTGTATTCCACTGAAGTCTACAAAACCTAGTAACTTAGGCTCTAATACCAAACTATGATGACCTGATTTTTCTACCATTTTTTTTTATAAATAGCGATAATAATAATCAATCATCTGTCAAATTACTCTAATAACATAAAACATACATAACCCGACCCGAAGTGGGTGTTGGGTAATCAGTCTATTAAACCTACTATCCATGTAGCGGAATACATACTGTGTTTTGGTCCAAAATACAATACCATCCAAAAAACAATACAATACAATACCAGAGTGCTATAATCTCCACACACATATATATGTACATCCCCAAAAATCCATAGGTACTCTAGGGGTTAGACAACATACCCCAACTCTAACACTTACCCTAAATCCCAGGGTACAACAATCTCTTCTATCTCAGAACTCTCTTTGCTGGCTTATCTTGGTTTCCTGAAATGTTTAGATTCCGGGTGAGACACCTCTCAGTAAGATGGAATAAATTATTGACAGTGTGTGGCATGTGAGTTTTGTTATGTCATAATACACTCATTTAAATAGTTATATCATCAAATAAAAATATATAGATATGTACTTATAATCATATAGATATAAAACATAGTTTCATAAGCTTTGATATCATTTCTCATATTCATAAGCTATCATTTCTCATAACCATATACATATACTTTCATTTCTTAAATCATATTTATATGCTTTCATATCTCATCTTTATATTCATACTCTTACATTTTTCATATTCATTACCATATTCTAGCCCATGGGTATCCACCAACATATAGCACAACGCGTATGTAACCCATGGCTATTCATTTCTCATTTCATTTCTCAATTTCATAGTCTAGCTCATGAGTATCCACTAGTATAAAATACACTACGCATCTGTAACTCATGACTGATCATTTCACTTTTCACTTTTCATAAACATTTTCTAACTTATGAGCATCCACCAGTATAAAATACACTACGCGTCTGTAGCTCATAGCGGTTCAATTTCGCATCTATAATTAGAAGTTGTCCTGAGAATAATCACATCATCATGTATTCACCCCATATGACCGGGTTGTGCGGCCTGAAGGTTGGACCTAACCATGGTTGGCCTACTCGGTTAGATTAAAATAGGAAACGCGTCTGTAGTATGATTGACCTACCCATTCCTAGTTTGGACCCCATGCTGTAACACAACCCTTCACAGGCCCAATCGACTACTTCTCCACATGGTATGCAAGTCGTGTGGGTTCACTAACACAATGCTAGCAATGGTATTGTACTCTATGCACTATGGTCCATCAGGGTTCTCATTTCTATATTTCTTTGTTCACATTTAATCATTTCTGTAATTCTCATTATTTCTGTATAATTCTCATCTCATTTCGTCATTTCTGTGTAAAACATATATGTATATTTCATATATCATCAATTCTCAGTAAAAACATATTTGTATATCGCATTTCATCATTTTTGTATAAAATATAACTGAGTTTCTCATATCATCATTTCTGTATAAAAACATTTCTGGGTTTCTCATATTTTCATATCTGCATAAAACATAAAAATATATCAACATTTCTCAATACAAATCATATATTTTAGTATCATTCACATTCCCAATATAAAGCTGTTATTTTCATATTCCTCATGCCACACAATTTTAAATGGTTATTCACAATATAAAAATCATAAGGAAAATATTCATATTATAATTTTCCAATACTATATACTATATTCTCATTTTCACATACTTTAATCAATCAATTAATTTCCCAAAAATATCTGTTATAATTTATTCCCCTTACCTACTTATTGAGAGGATTCCTACGAAGATTCTAAACCCAAGCCCGCGGCATTTCGGAGCTCAAAACCCTGAGATCATATTTCCCCAATTCAATCAACCCAACCCTAGAATTACAATTATTTTAACATTTCCTAGACCCACTCACTCCCAATGATTAATTAAACTTTAAAAATAATTAATTGATAAAATTTTATTATCCTTATCCTAGCCTTGGAGTCGTGCCTATGAAACCCAAATTAAAAATCTGCTCTGATTAAAATAACGAGGATCGAAGCTGGGACCCCGTGGTGGTTTCGGATCATCGATTTGGCTAAAGATTTGAGAGAAATTAAGGAGAGAGAGAGAGAGAGAGAGAGAGAGAGTTTACCTTATCTTAGGAGTGGTGCGTACGATGCCCTAATCACGAATCCACTTTGGTTAAAATGTTGGTGGCCGGGAATGGAACCCAAGGGTATTTTTCGTTCTTCGATCGGCCGAGAATTGGGGAAGAAATTAAGGAGAGAGAGTGGTTGAGGAAAGAGAAAGAGACAGTGAAGGGGGGCACCTCTCTGTTTGATTTATAATTCCTTCCTGATACTTCAGCAAGGAATGTAATATATATATATATATATATATATATATATATATATATATATAATAATATTATTATATTTTAATATATTATTATATTATATTATTAAATTAATAATTATTATTATTTAATTAATAAATAAGTTTTTTTTTTTTTGCATCACTACATAATATGTATCTCTCCACATGTATCTCATGTATCTCTCCCCCTTAATATCATATTTCCTTAAGCAACATTCAATATATTCAACATAAGAGATACATTAAATTAACTTTCAACATTCAATCAACGTAACCTTCTCATTCTCATTTTGCTATAGCTTCTCCCCCTTTGACATCAACAAAAAGGAATAAAACAGAAAATTCAGCATGCAATTCTCAAACCATATATCCAACAATATGTCCATTAGCTCATCATGCAATATATAATCAATTTAATCCTTTTCCAGCGTGCATTTCTCAAATTTCTAAACATAGTAAGCAGGGGAACATAGCATAAGGATTTAGCACTAAAAAAAAAAAAATTACTAAGAGTTTAAAAAGTGAAGAAAAGATCAAATGTCACAATATTACAACCCAAATTGTTTTCATCAAGTGAATTCAAAATAAGCAACTAGTCCTCATCGAGATCATCACCACCAGAAGATGTCTCCTCCTCATCATCATCGTCGTCGTCCTCCTCCTTGCTTCCATGGGAGCTTTTCCTTTCAAAGAGGAAGCACTGCTCATATGGCTCTCAATGCGTGCGAGCCTCTGATCGAACGAATTAAAGTTGTACTAAAGCACATTATACTTGGAATCCATATCACCATGAAAGGCACTCAGCTAGGAGTCCATATGTCGACAATAATCCATGAACCATGAAGGAGCATCAATATCTGGAACAGCTGAAACAAGTGGTGCATCCTAAAGTGGATTCTAACCACAAGGCTAATCTGCCTGTAATCCTACATTGCCTTGCTGAGCTCTATTTGCCTTAGGTACCCATTCACATCCTCGGTACAACTCATATCCCATGAGTTTTGCAGTAGTGGATGAAAAGAGATCATATAATGTGCGTTTAATGAATAAGGTGGATAAGTTGGCAACCCCAAGATATTCGAAAATGAGGTTCAAGATCCCTCCATAGGGAAGAATAACTCGCCTCGTTTCCTCTTTCAAAATCTTCCATTTTAAGATCAGGGTAGGAAGATCTAGATGTTTCCCCTTGTATAAACACCACATTACAAAAAAATCTAGATAGGAAAGATGGTCACAAGACCCAACCCTAGGTAGAATGTTATGTGTAATGAGGAGATGAATTATCTTAGCTTCATGGTTCAATTGCTTATTAAAGGTGGGTAGCCAAAATATAAAGGTTGCTCAGTCATGAATAAAGGTAAGAACTCCTGTGAGGTAAAGTCCTATTCCATTATCCAAGTTTCTCCTAGGTTAGGACATTCAAACTCACCAACTTGAATCCTAAATCTGGTTGCTATGGTCTGTTGGGTGAGTGAAAATGCTTTGTCCATGACGGTGGTTGTATACATGTTTTCTCCTCTTTCTAAGTTTGCATAAAACAATCTAACTATGTTTGGGTAAATTCCCCTTGGTTGATATGAAATAAATCTATCCTATCCTAAAACATTGAACATATGAAGAATGTTGGGAAAACTCTCCTGTATAAAAGAAAGATCCAAGATCTTACCAAGGATTGGTTTGATAGATCTTATATGCTCGTTGTACATTCTCTTTGCTGCAGGAGAGACGAGTCACCTTTGAATAGCCTCGGAATCATCCTTCCCTAAGGTTTGACTCCTGTTTGCCCTTGCCTTTGTTATAGGCATGATTTGGGAGAAATGGTTCAGTTAAATTTGTTAAACCGAGAGGATGAAGCAAGATTTGGAGGTTTAGTGGAGATTTAGAAGCTAAAACTAAGTGGGAGAACTCCAAAGAGTGAAAGACGAAGCTTCAAGGGAGAGGAGAATATGGTTCAGGTGCCTGAGGTTGCGAAAAGTTAGGGTTTTCGCGAACAGTATGTATATATATCTACGTGGTTCAGGCGCCTAACCTGAACTGTTCAGTCACCTGAACTGCTTGAGTTTTATAAAATCACAAGTCAATAGTTGTTCAGTCGACTGAGGGTGAAGGGTTAGTCGCCTGAAGTTCTGAAACTTTTAACTATTTTGAACTTTTGACCCAAAAACTCAACTTAATGAATTACTTTCTCTCAAATAACTTCCCTACTATGCAATAAACCTAATTTTTGTCGTATTGAGGTGAAACAGTCTGGAAGAGGTTTTGTAAAATATCCACCCATTGTTCATCTGTGTTTACAAATTCGAGAAAGATATCCTTTTTTTGTACGTGATCTCTAAGGAAATATCATCTTACATCAATATGCTTAGTCCTTGAATGAGATATAGGATTTTTGGATATGTTTATGGTGCTAGTATTATAACACTTAATAGACACAAGAACATATTACAAATTAAAATCCTTAAGTTGCTGTTTCCTTGCTCATCTTTATCTAAACTAATAGAAGTGCTTGTTGACTCTATAAGTCCAATCCGGTTTTGATAATGACAAATCACTTGTTATTTGATCTATGCATTGAGTTTGTGAATAGGAACTATATTAAGCATGCAAGAAAGGATAACGAGTCATGGAAGTCACAAAGTAAAGCTAACATATCTTGGCAAGATCCATGGAACTCAAAGAGTACGAAAATCAAGATGCAAGCGGTAAAGTTCAAGAACATCTTGGGAATGGGTATTTAGAACTCATGTACTTACATTTTCATATGATTTAATTTGAGGCTCAATGTAACTTAGAATGATTTTAGGATTTATGCATTTCATGTACATCATTAGGGTACTTTCATGGACTTAGAAATACTTTTAAAATCATGCAAAATATGTTTTATAAAAGACCTAAGAAAAAGAGAAAAGAAGATTTTTAAATTAGAAAAGGAAAATTGAGAAAAATGGGACTTCAGTAGCCTGAACTCACCCTCAGTAGCCTGAAGAATTTCTTCAGGAGCCTGAAGATTAAGTTCAGTAGCCTGAAGAATTAATGGGAAAACACAGCAAGTTGGCTGAGGCACCTCGGTCGCTTGACCCTGGAACCTCGGTCGCCTGAACCACTTCAGGAGCTTGACCCAATCCTTAGGCGCCTGACTTTACATCCTAAGTTAAATTTTCAAAGGGTTAAGGAACTTCGGTCCCCTGGGCGTTCACCCTTAGGCGCCTGAACCTACGGGAAACTTAAAATTGTGATTTTTATTAAACGAACTCGCGAGCCATTTCTTTGATCCAACGGCTGAGATTAATCTTAAGGGTAAGACACAATAAATACTGAATATCTAAACCCTAGAACGAAGCTAAGACACTCAAGAAAGAGAAGAACACATCTTGTTGAAAGAACATTGAAAACTTGCTCCTATTGCTATATGATTGCCTACACTTCAATCTCTAACTATCAAGTTTGAGCAAATCAACTCAGAATCTCAAAGGGAACTTGTTTACTCATCTGAATTCTCATTCTAGTATTGAGATTTGATCATTCAAGTTATTATCCTCAAGAACTTCTCATCTCATTACTTGTTCTTGATTATCTTTAGAAAAGTTTGATCTTGTGTGTGTTCATACATATAAAAAAATTGTTTTTGAAAAGATCATTACTTGAGAAGTTTGTTTAGCTATTAATTGATTTTTTTTTTTATTCAAGAGTATTTATATAGTTTTCATAGAGCATATTATTGAAAAATCTATTTTTGATTAGGTATTAAAAGGTTGATCTTGAAATTGCTTATACATATACATGTTTATTTTAAACAAGATCGTTACTTGATTAAGGTTGTGTTATTGATTTAATGGTTTGATTCAAGTGTGCATTCAGTTATAGGATTCATATTTTATATATATTAAAACACTTGAGAATATATCCTTGGTATTTAAAAATATCTATTTTATTAAGGGATATCTTGTTTGGAAAATCTTATACTCGGGATTTTGTTCTTTGAATTACATATCATATACATTTACATATTACAAAGATCGAGTTGTGATTAAATATTTGATAGAAAGCTTTTTGATATAGATTGATAAATATTCAAGATAAGACTTTTATCAAGTTCACATTAGATATATGTGTGCATCTTTACAAAGAAAACAAGAACCCTAGTATACTCCAAAGCATTTTAAATATATCATTACGTGGGAGTTTTGATTAAAAAGGGTTTGTGTGTTGAAGCATATCATACATAAAATGATTGTATCGTTTTCATACATTCATGAGCTTCAAGTTTAATCATATGTTAATGTGTTAGGAATTGGATTTGTACTCACACACTTTTGTTAGAAGCATTTTTTAGTGTTATTTTTCAGATTCTATTGTATATACGGTTCGGTGTGTGAACTGGTGTGTGAGGAGAGAGTTGTATCTCTTGTAAGCAGTGGAGTAGGAGAGAGCTGTGTCTCTTGTAAGCAGTGGATTGTAAGGGAAGTTCCGTCTCAATTTAAAGAGCAGGGATTTAGTGAAATCCTTGAGTGGTTGCTCAAGGCGAGGACGTAGGCCAAGTCGGCTGAACCTCGAAAAACCGTGTTTGTCTTCTCTCTTCCCTTTACTCTTTATTTTCAGCACTGCATTTAAATTGTGTATATTGCATGTATAATTTGGATAGCCTTACACATAAGTAATTGAGTAACAAGAATTCATTGGTAAATATATAAGAAGGGTTTAAGCGGTAAATGAGTGTCAAAGAATTTTTTAAATACCCAATTCACCCCCCCCCCCTCTTGGGATTACACCTCATTCAACATTTGGTATTAGAGCGGGTTTACATAAACTTGATAGTTAATTTGTAAAACAATCACATGGCATACATTGGTGTAATTCCATTCGGTGAGGGACACTCATCCACTAGACCACCCATTTTCTGTGGTGTAAATTACACCAATTGGAAACGTAGGATGAGCATATATCTACTAAACGTAGATTGGAAGGTTTGGAAAATAGTGACTAAGGAAAATCACATTCCCATGAAAGTAATTGATAAGATTAATGTGCCTAAAACTGAAGATGAATATACTGAAGAGGATTGAAAGTTAGTTCAAATCAATGCCACTACCATGAACTTACTTTTCTATGCATTAGATGTCAATGAATTTAATAGGGTAATGGCATGTAACTCAGCTAAAGAAATTTTGGAAAAATTAGAAGTTACATATGAAGGCACTAAGGAAGTCAAAGATAGTAGGATAAACATTTTCACTAGTGAATATGAAGCATTTAAAATGACGACTGATGAATCCATACAATCCATGTACACTAGATTCACACACATCATTAACTTTTTAAATGCTCTTGGAAAAACTTACCCTACTTATGAGTTGATTAGGAAAATACTCAAGAGATTACCTCTAGTGTGGGAAGGAAAGCTATGGCAATAGCAGAAGGGAGAAATCTCAAGGAGATTTTGGTGAACGAACTCATTGGATCACTCATCACCTATGAGCTGGCAATAAACGAAAGGAAAAAGGAGCAAAGCAAAGCTAAGAAGGTCACTGCACTTAAGGCATCATCAAGCTATTTAAGTGAAGGAAGCGATTCTGAAATGGATGATGACATGGCCTTGCTAACAAAGAAGTTTGAGAAGTTCTTGAAGAAGAATAAAAAGTTCAACAGAAATTTTCAGAATTCTAAATCAGAAAGAGAAGAGCAAAGCATGAAGAAAAAGAAGGAGGATCCACCCACATGCTACAACTGCCGAGAAGTTGGACACATCAAGCCTGAGTGCCCCAAGCTCGTGAAAACCTCAAAGAAAAAGAAAAAGGAGCTGAAAGTCGATTGGGATACACACAGCACTAGCGGTTCAGAATTTGAATCAAGCAACGACGAGGTTGCCAATCTGTGTCTAATGACACATGATGACCTTGAGGTACAATCATCTTTTTCATCATCTTCATATTATTCTAGTGAATCTGAAAATTAAAATGATATAATTTCATATGATGAACTGAAACAAGAATACTTGTACACTATTAAAATGCTTGAGAAGAAAACAAAGAAAATTTCTGAGTTGAGAAGCAAAGTCAAAGAACTTTCAAATCTAGTTGAACACCAAAATGAATCCCATGTATCTTTCATAAAAGATAAAGATTTGAAAATTGAGGAGTTAGAAAAGGATTTGAAAGATAAATCTGAAATTATTTGTAAATTTACTGAAGGACAAAACAATTTTGAAAAACTCCTAGGATCTCAAAGAAATTCCTTAGAAAAGGAAGAGCTCAGTTTTAATGGTAAGGAAAATATAAAGAAAAGACATCTTTACAAGAGTTATTTTACAAAAGAGTCAAAGTCATATGCTCCAACTAAGAATTATTATAGAAATACTACATGCTTTAAATGTAGAAGGTTAGGTCACATACAATTCGACTGTCCTTTCAAAAATAAAGATGTAAAAATAAAGAAAGTATGGAAGGTCAAAGGTCAATCAAGCACTAACCCTCCTAGACCCAAGACAATCTGGGTACCAAAGTTAGTTGTTTAATTATGTCTTACAGATTTGCTTAAGATCAGCATCCTCAAAAGATAGATGGTATATGGATAGTGGATGCTCACGCCACATGACTGGGGATAAAGCAAAGTTCACATCCATCATACCCAACGATGAAGGGTTTGTTACTTTTGGAGATAATGCTAAGGGAAGGATCACAGGTGTAGGTAAAGTCGGTAATGATTCCTCACTCATTATAGATGATGTTTTATTAGTTGAAGGTTTAAAGTACAATTTATTGAGCATAAGTCAACTATGTGATAAAGGCTACAAAGTATCATTTGAACATGACAAGTACATAGTTGAACACAAAACTGATAATAAGATACTGTTCATTGCTAAGCGTCATGAAAACGTATAAACCACAAGCTTTGATAACTTAACTTCACAAAGTGTGACATACTTATCTACTATGAATGAAATAAGCTGGATTTGGCATAGGAGACTAGGACACGCAAACATGGATTTAATCTCAAAACTAGTTAAGAAATAATTAGTTAAGGGACTGCCTAAGACTAAATTTGTGAAAGATAAAATCTGTGATGCATGCCAACTAAAAAAACAAGCAAGAACAAGCTTTAAGAAGAAGAAAGAGATCTCCACTACTAGGCCACTCCAAATGCTACACTTAGACTTATTTGGACCAAACCCAATTCAAAGTTTAGGAGGAAAATCATATGCTTTTATCATAGTTGATGATTTTTCAAGATACACATGGGTACTATTCTTAGGTCACAAAGATGAAGCATGTGAACAATTTATAAACTTGTGTAAGAAATTCCAAAATGAAAAGGGATATACAATTACTAAAATTCGAAGTGATAGGGGTAGAGAATTTAAAAATCAAGGCATGGAAGACTATTATAATTCATTAGGAATTGCCCATAATTTTTCAGCTCCTAGAACACCACAACAGAATGGTGTAGTTGAAAGGAAGAATAGGTCTATACAAGAAATGGCCAGAACTATGCTTAACGAACATAAATTACCTAAATACTTCTGGGCCGAGGCAGCGAATACCGCCTGCTATGTGCTAAATAGAGTTCTGATTAGACCATCACTTAATAAGACTCCTTACGAATTATGGAATGACCATAGACCAAACATATCATATTTTTATGTCTTTGGCTGTAAGTCTTTTGTGCTTAGAGATAGTGAGCATCTAGGAAAGTTTGATGTGGAATCAGATGAAGGTATCTTCCTAGGGTATGCCTTAGATAGTAAAGCCTATAGAGTATATAACAAACAAACATTGACGGTCATAGAATCTATTCATGTAGTGTTCGATGAGTCAAATCCCTTCTCCAAAAGAACTGATGAAGATGAAATTGAATTAAACAAGGAACTAGAAGAACTATCAATTGAGAATGATTCAGAAAATAAAAATGAACTTAAAGAACCATCCATTGAAATTGATCAAACTACAAATGAGGTTAATGAACCACCTAGAGAATGGAAATACATAAAGAATCATCCTATAGATCAAATAATAGGTGAACCATTACGTGGAGTAGCCACTCGCTTCTCTCTTAGGAACATGGTTAGTCATTTTGCATTTCTATCTCAAGAAGAACCTAAGAATGTAAGTGAAGCTATAGAGGATGAATCTTGGGTGTTCTCCATGCAAGAAGAATTAAATCAATTTGAGAGAAACAAATTATGGACATTAGTTCCCAGACCTGATGATAAGTCAATCATAGGGACCAAATGGATATATAAGAATAAGAAATATGAACATGGAGTAGTTATGAGAAATAAGGCTAGATTAGTAGCTCAGAGATATAATCAAGAAGAAGGTATAGATTTTGAAGAAACATTTGCCCCTGTACCTAGGATGGAAGCCATACGAATGCTTTTAGCATATGCAACTTTTAAGGATTTCAAACTATATCAAATGGACGTCAAAAGCGCATTTTTAAATGGCTATATAAATGAAGAAGTGTATGTAGAACAACCCCCAGGCTTTGAAAACCATAAGAATCCAGATCACGTGTATAGACTGACAAAAGCCTTGTACAATTTAAAGCAAGCTCCTAGAGCTTGGTATGAAAGGCTAAGCGATTTTCTATTAGAAAATGGATTTATAGGAGGAAAGATAGATACTACCCTGTTCGTAAAGTCTAAGAAAGATGATATTCTCCTAGTACAAGTATATGTAGATGACATCATATTTGGCGCTACAGATAAAGAATTGTGTAATGAATTTGTCAATACCATGCAAAATGAATTTGAGATGAGCATGATGGGTGAACTAATTTCTTTCTAGGACTTTAGATCAAACAAGCAAATCATGGAATATTCATAAATCAATCAAAGTATATTAGATACTTACTCAAAAAGTTCAATATGGAAGACGGAAAAATACTAGGTACACCTATAAGCGCTTCATTGAAATTATCATAGGATGATAGGTAGCTTGTTATACCTGACTGCCAGTAGACCAGATAAAATGTTTAGCGTATGTTTGTACACAAGATTTCAGTCTGCACCAAAAGAGTCTCATTTGCTAACTGTTAAACGGATACTTAGATATTTGATAGGAACCGTGGACATTAGGTTATGGTATCCTAAGTACATCCTTTAAGATTCTTAGTTATTCAGATGCTGATTTTGTGGGTAGTAAAGTGGATAGGAAGAGCACTAGTGGTACTTGTAATTTCTTAGGACACTCCTTGGTCTCTTGGTTTTCCAAGAAACAAAATTCAGTTGCTCTTTCTACAGGTGAGGCTGAATACATAGCGGCAGGTAGTTGTTGTGCTCAAATGCTTTACATAAAGTAACAACTGAAGGATTTTGGATTAAGTTATGAAACAATCCCTATAAGATGTGATAATACGAGTGCAATAAATATCTGAGAGAATCTCATATTACATTCACGAACTAAGCACATAGAAATATGACATCACTTTCTTCATGATCATGTACAAAAAGGGAATGTAACACTAGAGTTTGTATGCACGGATGAACAATGGGCAAATATATTCACAAAACCACTTGCGGAGGATAGGTTTATCCAAATTAGGCGTGAATTAGGTCTCATGCATAATCAAAAGGTTGCTTAGAATCATGTTAGATGATATAATTCAGGGGGAGCAACGTCACTTACGATATAATCACTTAGCATTGCATTAATTAACAATTGAACATGTTTAAAACCTTAAGAGATCTAAGGGGAGAAGAACATAAGGGTACGTCTACTCATGCTTTAATAGTTTACACCTTTTTTGTTGATGTCAAAACAAGGAGAAAATTGGAAGCAAAAATAATAGAATGGAATCATGCAAAGAGGAAGATATGCAAAGGGGGAGAAACAGTTATTGATGTCATGGATTGAAAGTTCAAGAGCATATTCATTATGAGCATATTCAGGAACTTTGTGTATGAACATGAGCATATTGTTAGTCATTGAATATTTGATGCATTAATTGAGGGGAAGCCTTGTTAGGCATAACCCATTATATATATTTTTGCTCGTGTATTTGTCATCATCAAAAAAGGGGAGATTGTTGAGTCTATGAGTCCAATCTGGTTTTGATAATGAGAAATCACTTGGTATTTGATCTGTGCATTGAGTTTGTGAACATGAACTATATTAAGCATGCACGGAAGGATAACGAGTCATGGAAGTCACAAAGTAAAGTTAACATATCTTGGCAAGATCCATGGAACTCAAAGAGTACGAGAATCAAGATACAAGCGGTAAAGTTCAAGAACATCTTGGGAATGGGTATTTAGAACTCATGTACTTACATTTTCATATGATTTAATTTGAGGCTCAACGTAACTTAGAATGATTTTAGGATTCATGCATTTCATGTACATCATTAGGGTACTTTCATGGACTTAGAAATACTTTTAAAATCATGCAAAATATGTTTTATAAAAAATCCAAGAAGAAGAGCAAAGAAGATTTTTAAATTAGAAAAGGAAAATTGAGAAAAAGGGGACTTTAGTAGCTTGAACTCACCCTCAGTAGCCTGAAGAATTTCTTTAGGAGCCTGAAGATTAAGTTCAGTAGCCTGAAGAATTAATGGGAAAACACAGCAAGTTAGCCGAGGCACCTCAGTCGCCTGACCTTGGAACCTCAGGCACCTGAACCACTTCAGGAGCCTTACCTAATCCTTAGGCGCCTGACCCTGCATCCTAAGTTAAATTTTCAAAGGGTTAAGGAACTTCGGTCGCCTGATTGTTCACCCTCAGGCGCATGAACCTGCGGGAAACTTAAAATTGTGATTTTTATTTAACGAACTTGCGAGCCATTTCTTTGATCCAACGACTGAGATTAATCCTAAGGGTAAGACACTATATACACTGAATATCTAAACCCTAGAACGAAGCTAAGACACTCAAGAAAGAGAAGAACACATCTTGTTGAAAGAACATTGAAAACTTGCTCCTATTGCTATACGATTGCCTACACTTCAATCTCTAACCATCAAGCTTGGGAAAATCAACTCAGAATCTCAAAGGAAACTTGTTTATTCATCTGAATTCTCATTCTAGTATTGAGGTTTGATCATTCAAGTTATTATCCTCAAGAACTTCTCATCTCATTACTTGTTCTTGATTATCTTTAGAAAAATTTGATCTTGTGTGTGTTCATACATATAAAAAAATTGTTTTTGAAAAGATCATTACTTGAGAAAGTTGTTTAGCTATTAATTGATTGTTTTTGATTCAAGAGTATATATATATAGTTTTCATAGAGCATATTATTGAAAAATCTATTTTTGATTAGGTATTAAAAGGTTGATCTTGAAATTGCTTATACATATACATATTTATTTTAAACAAGATCGTTACTTGATTAAGGTTGTGTTATTGATTTAATGGATGATTCAAGTGTGCATTCAGTTATAGGATTCATATTTTATATATATTAAAACACTTGAGAATATATCCTTGGTATTCAAAAATATCTATTTTATTAAGGGATATCTTGTTTGGAAAATCTTATACTCGGGATTTTGTTCTTTGAATTACATATCATATACATTTACATATTATAAAGATCGAGTTGTGATTAAATATTTGATAGAAAGCTTTTTGATATAGATTGATAAAATATTCAAGATAAGACTTTTATCAAGTTCACATTAGATATATGTGTGCATCTTTACAAAGTGAACAAGAACCCTAGTATACTCCAAAGCATTTTAAATATATCATTACGTGGGAGTTTTGATTAAAGAGGGTTTGTGTGTTGAAGCATATCATACATAAAAGGATTGTATCGTTTTCATACATTCATGAGCTTCAAGTTTAATCATATGTTAATGTGTTAGGAATTGGATTTGTACTCACATGCTTTTGTTAGATGCATTTTTTAGTGTTATTTTTCCGATTCTATTGTATACACGGTTCGATATGTGAACCGGTGTATGAGGAGAGAGTTGTATCTCTTGTAAGCAGCGGAGTTGGAGGGAGGTGTGCCTCTCGTAAGCAACGGATTGTAAGGGAAGCTCTGTACCAATTTAAGGAGCAGGGATTTAGTGAAATCCTTAAGTGGTTGCTCAAGGCGAGGACGTAGGCCAAGTCGGCTGAACCTCGAAAAACCGTGTTTGTCTTCTCTCTTCCCTTTACTCTTTATTTTCAGCACTGCATTTAAATTGTGTATATTGCATATATAGTTTGGATAGCCTTACACATAAGTAATTGAGTAACAAGAATTCATTGGTAAATATATAAGAAGGGTTTAAGCGGTAAATGAGTGTCAAAGAATTTTTTAAATACCCAATTCACCCCCCCCCCCCCTCTTGGGATTACACCTGATTCAACAGTGCTCATCGGGGTTCCCAATGGCTTGCCACCTTCTATATCAAATTTCTTGAGCAAGTCCTTTAGGTATTTTGATTGATTTATGAATGTTCCATTTCTGGCTTGTTTAATGTGAAGACCAAGGAAATATATCAATTCGCCCATCATGCTCATTTCAGACTCATATTGTATGCATGTAGCGAATTCTTTGCATAAGTCCTCATTAGTAGCACCAAATATGATATCATCAACATAGATTTGTATGATAAGCATATTGTTGGTATTAGATTTGATAAAGTACTATCCATTTTTGCTCTTGCGAAGCCGTTTTCTAACAGAAAGCCGCTTAACCTTTAATACCAAGCTCTATGAGCTTGTTTTAATCCGTATAGGGCTTTCGTTAGTCTAAACACGTGGTTTGTAAAATGGAAATCTTCAAAGCCAAGGGGTTGTGCTATATACGCTTCTTCATTTATATAACCATTTAGAAACACACTTTTCAAATCCATTTGACAGAATTTGAAGTTTTTTTGTGAGATGCGTAGGCTAGTAGCATCCGGATTGCTTCCATAATCAATACCTTCTTCTTGATTGTAACCTTGTGCTACTAATCTAACCTTGTTATGAGCTACATTGTTGTTTTTATCCTTTTTATTCCTATAGACCCATTTAGTGTCGATTACTGAATGATCAGTGGGTTAAGGAACTAACTTCCAAACTTTATTTCCCTGCAACTGATTCAGTTCCTCTTGCATGGCTACCGCCCATGAATCGTCATTGATTGCTTCATTGATATTCTTAGGTTCCTTTTGAGATAGGAACACACAACGATTACACAGGTTCTTTAGTGAAGATCTAGTGGACACCCCTCATGATGGTTCACCTATAATTTGGTCCTTAGTGTGATTCTTCACAAATTTCCATTCTTTGGGCAATTCACATTGTTCTAGAGAGTCATCATTAGATGGTGCTTTAGTTTCATTGTTCTCATCCTTGATTTCATGAATTGCTAGATCTTATAAACTTTTTCTTATGTCTAGATCATCAACATCGGTAGATATAGAAGAGAAAGGATTAGCTTCATCAAATGCTACATGTATGGATTCTACAACGGATAGTGTTCTTTTGTTGTAGATTCTAAATGCTTTGCTATTTACAGCATATCCTAGGAAGATTCTTTCATCTTATTTAGCATCAAATTTTCCTAAGTCCACTTTATCATTTAAGACAAAACACTTACATCCAAATACATGGAAGTACGAAATGTTTGGTTTTTTTCCTTTCCAAAGTTCATAAGGGGTTTTATCTAGATTGACCCTAATGGACACTCTGTTCATCACATAATAGGCGGTGTTCACCGCTTCAACCCAAAAGTATTTAGGTAGGTTATGCTCATTTAGCATAGCCCTAGCCATTTCATGTAGTGATCTATTCTTTCTTTCAATAACTCCATTTTGTTGAGGTGTGCGTGATGCTGAAAAGTTGTGAGAAATTCCATTTTCTTCACAAAATTGTTCAACATCCTTATTCTTAAACTCTCCACCTCTATCACTTCTTATGTGTAAAACACCATACCCTTTTTCATTTTGAAGTTTCTTACACAGGTTGGTTAGCATTTTACACACATCATCCTTACGAGGATAAAAATAACACCCAGGTAAACCTGGAGTAGTCATCAACTATGACGAACACGTATTGCTTTCCTCCTAAGCTTTATGTTTTAGTGGGGCCAAACAAGTCTAAGTGAATTAGTTCCAATGGCCTTCCAGTGGAGATTAGATGCTTCTTCTTAAAGCTTTTCTTGGTTTGCTTCCTAAGCTGGCAAGCATCACAGACCTTGTCTTTTATGAACTTTGTGTTGGGTAAACCCTTAAATAAGTTCTTTCTAACTAACTTGGATAACAAATTAATGCTAGTGTGTCCTAGTCTCCTATGCCAAAACCAAGTAGATTCATTTAAGGTCGTGAAGCATTTAACCTCGTGAGATACTAGGTTTTCAAAATTTATGCAGTATACGTTCTCAACCCGGTTTGCAATAAACAATTTTTCGTGCTTTTCGGTATGTTCAACTATGCATTTGTCCTTTTTAAATTTTATGTCAAGACCTTTATCACTTAGTTGACTAAAGTTAAGTCGATTATGCTTTAACCCTTCAACTAACAGTACATTATCGGTTTGCAATAAACAATTTTTTATGCTTTTCGGTATGTTCAACTATGCATTTGTCCTTTTTAAATGTTATGTCAAAACCTTTATCACTTAGTTGACTAAATTTAAGTAGATTATGCTTTAACCCTTCAACTAACAGTACATTATCAATTATCAAGGAGGGTTCCTTACCGACTTTGCCGATGCCGATAATTTTACCTTTAGCATTTTCTCCAAAAGTGACATGTCCACCTTCCTTTAGGGTCAACGACAACAAAAAAACCAAGCTTTAAGTCCCCACCATCTTCACCGCTAAACAACAACAACAAAACCAAGTCTTTAAGTCCCACTAGGTGGGGTCGGCTATTATGAATATTTTTTCGCCAATTTATGTAATCATTGAACATTTATTTTGACAAATTCAGGGCTATTAAATCCTTAATTATGATCTCATTTCAAGTTATTTTAGGTCTATTCTTACTCCTTCTACTGTCCCTTGCAGTAACTAACTCACTTTTCCTCATTAGAGCACTATGTGGCCTATGTTGTAAGTGCTCAAACCATCTGAGTCGTCTCTTCCTTATCTTATTTTTTATAAGAGCTACACCTAACTTACTGTGAATATGTTCATTCATTTATTTATTTTCAGTGTTATACCACACATCCATCTAAGCATTCTCATTTCAACAACTTTTACTTTTTGGATATTTAGTTTCTTCATCGCCTAACATTCTGATCCATGTAGCATACCTGGTCTTATAGTCATCCTATAAAACTTTCTTTTTAATTTTAAAGGTATTCTACAACCACAAGGCACACTTAAAACACTTCTCCATTTTACCCAACCTACTTTAACTTTATGCAATACATCATCTTCAATTTCTCCTTCAATTTGCATAATAGATCCAAGGTATCGAAATCTACAAGCACTATTTATTTCTTTATCATCGAATTTAACTTTGTCTCCGATATTCCTCCTACCATTACTAAAATTATATTTCATATATTCTTTCTTTTTTGTACTTATTCTAAGGCCTCTAGATTCCAAAGATTATCTCCATAATTATAACGTACCCTCTACTCTGCCCCTAGTTTCATCAATCAATACAATATCATCTACAAACAACATATATCATGGAACCTCATTTTGAATTCTCATAGTCAATTGGTCTGTCACTAAAGCAAAAATATAAGGGCTCAAAGCAGATCCTTGATGTACACCTATGGTGATTGGAAATTCTTTAGTTTCTCCATCTATAGTCCTTACACTGGTCATTACTCAATCGTAGATATCCTTAATGACATCAGTATACCTACTACATACACCTTTTTTTTTTTCTAAAGCCCACCATAGAACTTCTCTAGGTACCCTATTATATGGTTTTTCTAAGTCAATAAATATCATACGCAAGTCCCTCTTCTTTTACCTAAACTTTTCCATTAATTTTTTTAAAAGATATATAGCCTTAATCTTTGTTCAACTACCATTTCTCATAGTTTCATCGTATGACTCATAAGTTTAATTTCACGATAGTTATTACAATTATGAATATCTCCTTTATTTTTGTATATAGGTATTAAAGTATTTTTCTTCCATTCATCTAACATTTGTTTAATTTTTTTAATTGTGTTAATTAAATTAGTTAAACATATAATTCCATTATCACCTAAGCATTTCCAAACTTCAATTGGGATGTTATCAGATCCTATAACTTTTCCATTTTTCATCTTTTTTAGTGCAAACTTAACTTCGTTAATTCTAATTTTGCAAATAAATCTCATATTTTTAATCTTTTCCTCATTTGTCAATTCTAAGTTTAAGTTTTCTATTTGGTTTTCATTAAACAACTTATTAAAGTAACTTTGTCATCTTTCTTTTATGTCTTCATCCTTAACCAAAATTATATTATCTTCATTTTTTTATACTTTTTACATTTCCTAAGTCCTTACTCTTCATTTCTTTAGATTTAGCAAGTTTAAATATATCTTTTTCCCCTTCTTTTGTATCTAATCTATCATACAAACTATTAAATGATTTGTATTTAACTTCTCTAACGATCTTTTTTTGCATCTTTTTTCGTCTCTTTATACTTTTTAAAGTTATCAATGTTTCTACATTTTTGCCACATTTTATACCAAATTCTTTTTGTCTTTATGGTTTTTTAGACATCTTTATCCCACCACTAACTTTCTTTGCTATTTGAGAATCTTTCCTTTGATACCTAAAATCTCTTTTGCCATCTTTTTAATAGAGCTAGTTAATCTACTCCAAAGAATATTTATATCTATCTCATCCTCTATAGTCCAATCCCCATCTTTGATCAATTTATCTTTAAATTTTATTATATTTTGTTCCTTTAGGTTCCAACACCTAGTTCTCTTTAGACCTGGCAAAGCGGATCGAGTCGGTTTATCCGTGGTGGATAAAGCGGATTATCGGGTGAAAAAATCATAATCCATATTCAACTTGTTTAAGTGGAGGATTAAGCGGTTTCGGGTCTGATAATTCATGGCGGATGGGCGGATAATCCGCCATTCTCAAATATAATTTTATTAATAATTTTTTTGTCATAATAATTTAAATTGTATATGATAACTTGCGATTAGTTTGTGTATTAACGTTTTTAGTAACTATATCAATCATTCAATCATTTATACTAATTAACAACTCCTGATTCATGCAAGTAAAACTGTAAGCAATAAAACATAATAAATTAATCCCAATCCAACTCAAAATAGAAACTCAAACCGTATGACTCATGTGAGTCTAAAATCTAAACATTATAATTGTTCTTAAAGCATGTGAGTTTCTTTAATACAACTATTTTCAAATCGTGTGAATCTCTCAAAATAAAACTATCAAATAATGTAGTTGCTAGAAGTATTGGCTTAGACCTAAAAATTCATATTTTCACTAGCCTCCACTAACTTAAACATTAGTTTTTTTTGCCAAATTTCAAATATTTACTGCATTGTTAATTGTTTGAAAAAAGATTTCGAATTAGTAATTAAGTTGGTTACAACTATACCCATTAATTTATCAATGAAAAAATGGAAAATACTTGTATAAATATGATAGTACAATTTTTCCTCATAAAAGAGAAAATTTTGAAGAAATTTCCCTAGTGAAATTTTGCAACTACAAGTGTTGAATTTTGTGGTAGGAAATTTGTTGCTATTCTATGATGCTCAATTAACTGGTTAGGTCTTCTACAAAATTTTACCATATACATAATACTGTAATACATACACATATACATATATATATATATATATATATATACAAAATTTTAATTTCCATAGCTAGGCCTGGCAAAACGGGTCATGACCCGTCGGGTCACCCGGACCCTTCCATTTAAAACGGGTTCAGATTTAAAGAAGTCAACCCATTTAATAATTGGGCGGGTCACGGGTCAACCCGTTTATAAACGGGTTCAGCTGGGTTTGGGCTGGTCACCCGACGGGTGACCCATTAATTTGGATCCTTAACAGCTTTAGCCTTCAGTCAACATAGTGGACCACACAAAAAAACCTAAGGCTAAGACGCTAAGTCCATGGCTCCTTGACTCCTTAACCCTAACTCGCGCCGCGGCTCTCATCGTCTTTGACCTCTCATCTCTCACTCTCTCAAATCTCAATCCTCTCCTCTCCTAAGTCTCCTCTCCTCTCCTCTGGTGCGCCGTGCGCTGCTACATGCTGGTGCTGCGAGCTTGCGAACGATCTACTCCACACCTTGAGCAGCTCGAGTCGCCATCTCCTCCAGGCTCCATGGACCACAGCCACAGGCATCAGTCCCCCCCCAGCTCCACAGACCACTTGACTCTACACCTCCAGCCTCCATCAGCTCCACGGTAAGATTAAGCTCCCTCAGGCCTCATGGATCGAGCTCCCTCACGATCCACAGACGCAGAGGATATGAATGATGAATGAACTAAAAAATATTTTACATTTAGCTTTGTATGTAAATATTGTGGGACTCATTTAAATTTAGATTTATATATAAATATTTTATGCATGTATTATGCATATTTAAACATGAGAGTTGGAATGGGAATGGCTTCTCATCTCTCATCTCCTCCACTCTCAGTTCTCACCCACCATTCGCCCTTCTCTGACCTCACCACTCTCCTGAAACAACTGTGAGCTCTCTCTCTCTCTAGGCTGTCTTTTTCATGTCTAAATTTTAGTGATTTCTTGTTTCTTTGAATCTAAAATTTGTTTGGATTAGTCCCTTGGAGTATCCATCTAATTTGACATCATATTAAGGTTGTCGAGTTTTTGTTTTGTTTTCCCAATTTAAATAAATAAATTATATATTTTTTAAACGGGTGACCCATTACCCGCCCATTTAATAAACGGGCGAGTTAGGGTTGACATGTGTGTGATCCGTTTAACATCGACCTGTTTATGACTAGGCCCATTAGTGACCCGTCAGGACCTGGCCCACCCGCCCGTTTTGCCAAGCCTATCCGTAGCAGCTACTGCAGCTCCACTTTATTCCTCCTGGTTCACCCACCCCTGAACCACAACCCCTTTGTTATTGGTTCTACTCCCAAAGCTTATATACACTACTAATTGTGTTGGTTGCTTGTCTATCCATGGAACTCGTTAAGTTCCATATTGTGAATTTGTGATAACAGAAGTCAAAATGGTGGACACTAGACATGGATGGCTTCACTCTTCTAGAGATTATAGGCCTTGAAATGGACATCCCAGACTCCCAATGGCCAGTAGTCAGTAAGTTTAAAATCATTAATCATACATGCATTCACTAATTATTATATGCTTCTGTTTTTCAGTTCTTGATCATAATATTTTGACAAAAACAAATATATATAAATATATATATATATATATATATATATATATCAGTGTTGTCGAATGTCGGCATGTGAAGACACAAACACAATGGTGAAAGCACTGAAAGGCATAAATAGTGGAGCTTGAAGTCATGACCACCTTCTAAGTTCTGAAGCCCCCTCAGATAAAGGCAATGAAGAACACCCGCCGATTCTGAATAAAGGTCTTGCTAGTTCGAAGCATTGAAGAAGAACTCATGAAGCTCCTGCTGGTTCGAAGGATCGAAGAGACTCGCGAAGGATCGGAGACTCGAAGGGCCGAGGCGCTTCAAAGGGTCGAAGACTCGGAGGGTAGAGGGCTTCGAAGGGTCGAAGAAGAAGGGTCTCTCACTCTCTTGTCTCTCGTGCGGCCGCCGACTAGTTCTCCTTCTCCAAGTCTTTGTTGGATGAGGCTCAAAATCTCAATTCTCAAGTCTCTGTTGGCTACTTGGTTAGGGCTTTTTTCGAATGGGAATTGGGAATGGTCGAATGGGGTTGGGAGCCTGGGACTCTAGGAGTGGGAGGGGTCGAGACCCGAGAGGGGAGTGCTGCGTGCGGGCCATGTGGGCACTTGGGGCTTTGGGCTTTAGGGAGTGTTGTAGTGGGCTGGGCCGCTGGCTTAGTACTATAGCGGGTAGGGCGGTGGGCTTTTATGGGTTAATTAATATTTAATAATGTAAGCGGGTTGGCGGATATCCGCTGGATAAATCCGACCTGACCCGCGAAGGGGGCGGATATGAAAATGAGAACTTATATTCAACTCATTTAGCAAACAGATGATTATGAGTTGGTTAAAACGGGTCGAATACGGTTCGGATTAATGGATTTTTATCCATTTTTCCAGGTCTAGTTCTCTTACACTGATTTATTTTACCATTTTTTATTCATTTTATATATATTTATATCTAATACTAAGACTTTATGTTGTGTGGTTAGGTTTTTGTCTAGAATAACTTTCCAATCCTTGCATGATAGACAATCTAAGCTCCTAGTTAAAAGAAAAATCTATTTAACTTCTATTTTGTCCATTTTTAAAGGTTATTTAGTGTTCTTCTCGTTTCTTAAAGCAAGTATTCATTGTAAAAAAATCATATGACATAGAAAAATCGAAGATCATCTTTTGAACTTATTTTTGCCTCCATATCCATATCCTCCATGTATCCTCTCATAACCTTTATTATCCATTCTAACATCTCCATTCAAATCTCCTCCCATAAATATTTTTTCAATCCCAAGTATGTTTCATATAATACTATCCATATCTTTCCAAAATTGTTTTTTAAGATTTTCTGCTAAACTTACTTGAGGAGTATAAACACTAATGACATTTATTATCTTTTGGCCTACTACCATTTTGATTTTTATATTTCTATCTCTTATTATGTTTACATTTATAACGCTACCTTTTAAGTTTTTGTCTATAATGATTCCTACTTTCTAGTGTACCAAAATTTAAATTATGATTTATCAATTTCTTTAGTTTTATTCTCCACCTACTTAGTTTCTTGAAAATAAATTATATTAATTTTTCTTCTAATCATTGTGTACACTATAAGTATCTATCTATGTCTAGAATAATGTAAGAACCAGAGTTTTTTCCTGTTTTATTATTAAAAATAAATAAAATATTAAATAATACTCTGATTGGGAAAAAATTTCCCAAACTAATGCTCACGTAATCTCGCAGCTTGATGCTGCGAGATTTAAATTGATGGGCCATTGGTAAGGTGACGCGTGGCACAGAGAGAAGGTGACGTGTGGCAGGGGCTCAAAAAATCTCGCAGCATCAAGCTGCGAGATTTAAAATTCTAGCGGTTGGAAAGAGGACGCGTGGCAGAAATCTCTCAACACCAAACTGTGAGATTTGTCTCTGAAATGGCCCAGTGTTGTGACATGTGGAGAATCTCGCAGGATAGACCTGCAAGATTTGCTTCGATTGTGTAAGCTCGGCTCGAGCTCGTAAGCGCTGTTTATGATCAATCATTTCGGGTGATTTTAAGCGACCGGAAGTGAGGCAACGGGAAGGGGTTATCGTAGGCAACCCTGATGTGGGGGGTGGTCTTGGGAGATGATGTGACATACGATCGAGGAGAAGTTACCGATTCCGAAGGAAGCAACTCTGGGGATGTCGAGTTTGGCGGCGGATGGCCGCATCTAGCCGAGGAATCCATCGGAGATGAGGCAGTCCACAGCGAGGAGTGCAGCGAGGGCGCGCTTGAAGTCGAGTTGCATGAGTTTGGTGGCGGAGGCGAAAGTGGCGAAAAGGGAGAAGGATGAGAGCTTTTCGGTGTTCTCAACTCCAGGGGGAATGCCACGGACGGCGGCGGGAAACGACAGGATGACGACGGAGACGGTGGTGATGGCGAAGTAGTGGGGAATGGGGGGAGAGTTGGTGGGGGTGGTAAAGATGGTGACGGAGACGCCGTGATAGTGGAGTAGGTGGGCGAGGCAGAGGAGGGGGATCGTGTGGCCTTGTGACATGAAAGGGAAGAGAACGAAGTGAGGAGATGACGGTGGCGACGACGATGGTTGTGATGCCATTTTCTATTTCTCCCTCACTCTCGATTTTGTCATCGCATACTCTATTAATTCTTTCCTCGAGAACTAGTGAGAAATGCTGTTCCTGAAGCACGCCCAATATACTTCTAATGATATGATATGATTAATCTCAGGACTTGATTTGTTAAATGTTTAAAATGTATGTTGAGAATCATTTAACTGTTGGATGGGCTCCTCCTCTCCTCTAAAGTCTCTTAAATCATTTTGGTTTATATAAAATAGTTCATGTGCAAAGGGAACTAATCTAAATGAGGGTGCGCAAAGGTATGAGTTTGCGTTGGTATTCAATTGAACAATCAAATTTTGTTCATGTAGCAGTTAATAATAATAATGATGATTAAGAGATAAATTTGACTGCCTTGTGGTGAACATTTCATTCTATTTTTTATTTGCTGAATGAGTGGACAAGATGAGTTGGATCAAATCTACTCCCTCCCCATAATTTGTTCTTTTCTTGTCAAAGGCAACACTCTCAGCAGCATAGAATAGAAGGAATAAGTTCTCAGCTTGGTTGTCTTGTAGCAAGTGAAATACAACAACACGAACCTGAAAAATCGCAAGCGGTTTAAACAAATGACCTGAATTTTGACAGCTCCAATCTCGTAGGTCTATCTTGCGAGATTCTCCACGTGTCACAATGCTGCGCCATTTCAGAGACAAATCTCGCAGCTTGGTGCTGCGAGATTTCTACCACATGTCCTCTTCCCAGCCATTGAAATTTTAAATGCTGTAAGATTTTTTAAGCCCCTGTCACGCGCCACCTTCCCGCTGACTATAAGATTTTTTTCCCTTCGTGCCACGCATCACCTTGCCAGTGGCCCATCAATTTAAATCTCACAGCATCAAGTTGCGAGATTACGTAAACATTAGTTTGAGAAATTTTTTCTCAATCAGAATATTATTTAATATTTTATTTATTTTTAATAAAAAAAAAAACTCGTAAGAACCCCATATATTTGACATTGGGCATCGATACGACACGTTGATTCAAACAATGACTTAACTTACTCTCGCATATAAGGAACACTCCAATAAATATTTTTAAGGATTGATATTATAATGATCTGATAAATTTTATTTAGCTGTCTAATGCAATCTCCTCCTTTAGTCGGGCCTGCGTGAACCAAAAAAAAAAATTAAGAGATTGAGTGCATCACAGGACCGCTGAACTATCTCGCGTCGCGTCTGCCTTCGTTCTCTCCCAATTTTTCATCGCTGAACGTTAGCCCTAACCTGCTCCGCAGCATTTTCGGCTTTGCCTACCATATCTCCCTCCCGCTCCCTCTTTCAATCACCGAGGGCACCCGAGGTTCTTACTCCCCACGCGCCAGTTCACTCTGCCGCAAACCACCGTTCCCGTCGGGCCTAAGGGTACGCCTTCCCCTTCCCCTTCCCCTTCCCCTTCCCCTTCCCCTCCTCCTCCTCCTTGTTTTTCTTCTTCTTCTCCTTCTTCTTCTTTTCTCTATATTTCTCTTTTCATTATTTAAATAGATTTCTGCCATGATTAAGTACCGTGTTGTGATTTGGGTTCCCGTAATTTCTATTTCATGGTTTCAACTATATGGGTTCCGGACGAGTGTTGGTTTCGAGGGATTTTAATTTCTGAGGTTTACAATTCCAGTGATCAGTTGGGTTCTAATTTCATGGATTCCGTTGCTGAGATGCGTTCTGTGGTTTCAAATTACAATGGTGAGTTGGGTTGGTGTTTACAATTTCCAGTGATCAGTTGGGTTATTCAGCGACACAAACAAAAAAAATGCAGGGAGAAGGAAAGTAGGGTGGAGAGAAACTGATATATCAATAGCATTTTGTCTCTTTAAAGTGTAACCAGTGCTCTCTCATCCCTTTGCGTAAGAGAGAGAGAGAGAGAGAGAGAGAGAGAGAGAGAGAGAATGTGTTTATGTAATCAATGGCGGGTTTTGGTTTCTAACCCAGGAACTTGGTACTGGAATCAAGGGGGAAATGACTGAAGAAATGGACGTTATTGTTGAAAATGCGTTTGATTCAAAAATTGATCTTGATTACAGAGTTTGACGCTGTTAGGTACTTCGATTTCGGTCCTTCAGAATTACATGCAGAGGCTAGGGAGGCAGAGTCGTGGTTTGAATTTTCTGGAACTTATCCACCTTCACATAAGCATTTTCAAACGGTTTTTGCTGACCATTGAATTTTTTTTAGAAAATTGCGATTCTTCTTTCATGGGTTCCGGTGCTTGGATGGGTTACGTGGTTTCAAATTACACTGGTTTCAAATTTCGATGGTGGGTTGGGTTCCAATTTCATGGTTTCAATTTAATATATTCTACTGCTAAGTTGGTTTCAATGATTTAAATTTTCGGTGGTGGGTTCTGTTCCAACGATTCTGTATTTACACAGAGCCCATTAATGGCTGAGAAAGATAGCCGCCATGGCCGTGGCAGCAAATGTCATTGGGGGTGATAGGTGTGACACTTAAAATTGCGCTTTTGTATTTGCATGTAGCCCATCAACGGCCGAGGAGGGTGGCCATCACAGCCATGGCACCAAACATAAAAAATGCGAAGAAAGGCGACGAAAATTCATTGAAAGATTTGAAAAATGGGGTGTTCCTTTGTCTTGAAAGATGCTGTCAGTTCTTGATGGTGGGATGTTGTGCCACCATCAATTAAAATGCAATTAACTCATTAGTTAAAACTAAATTAAAAATATATATATTACATATGTTTTGCTATGTTACTTCTTGATGGTGGGATGCAACCACCATCAATTGAGGAGCATCTTGGCTCTTAGGACCAGGGAGGCTTCCTCGACTCCAAGGCTCAAGGAGGCTAATAGGTTTAAAAAAGGAGTTGGAGAGCACCTCAACTTCCTAGATCAAGGAGGCCACCTCGATTGCAAGGCTCAAGGCCAAGAGCCTAAATAATAGGGTGAAGAGCACCTTGGCTTCTAAGTTTGAGGAGGCCAAGAGCCCAAAAGGATGCAGAGCACCTCAATTCCTTAGATCGAGGAGGCCACCTTGGCTCCAAGGCCAAAGGAGGACAAGAGCCCAACAAGTATTGAGAGTACCTTGGCTCCCTAGACTAATGAAGCCACAAAAAAGGGTGACGCTCCGTATTTCCAAAGTTCAAGGAGGCCATGCCCCCAACCCCACCACCCCCCCCCCCCCCCCCAAAAAAAAAAAAAACTCTCAAAAAATGGGGAGCTCCTTGACTCCAAGGACAAGAGCATATATATATATATATATGAAAACATTTTTTCTCCTAAACTCGGAAGTTGCTTATCTAAGAATAGGACTAGGAGCATATGAGAAGGAAAAATTTTGTCTTATGGTCTTCCAACCATTATAGGCCACTTGATGAAGAGACCTTTGGATTTTTTCAGAAATAAGGAGGGTGTAACCTCTGAGAAATTGAGGAAAATAGAGGGGCATACCCCCTTGTAATTGAAAGGTAACCCACCAATCAAAGGGACATTTAACATCGGGAACCAACCTATAAGAACGGGGAGGTAAAACAGAGGTAAGGCATGCCTATACTCATCTATGTTGCCCATATTAACTATCTCCCTCTTTCTTTGACTTAAACATTGGAGAGATCTCTTGGAAGCCACATTGGGACCTCTCAAGCTTCCTTCTTCCTGCAGGTGGTTGACTTATGATTTGGCGAAAAAAGTGGTAGATTGATGCACTACATAGGGGGAAGTATGCAGCTTAGAATAATCATGGCGATTTCCTATAACTAAGCCAATGTAGTGAAAGAAAAAAAGAACAAGCCATTGATGTGCTTTTGAATTGCAACCACCAAACCCTTGCTAAGGGTGATGATTCTACACGAAGTCAATTTGGTGCCCAAGTAGGGGAAAAAAATAAAACAAAATTTCATTAGTGGCGGGTGTGTGACCTCGAGGGTTCAAGAGATTGTTAGTCTTTTAGTTGTTTGATATTACTTCATTTTCAACATATGTTTTTGGGAGATTAAATTTGGAACTTCTTGCTCGGGCTTTTGTAGTAGAGAAGGTTATGAGGTTTGCATTCACAATTTTAAGTAGTGACTGCTTTCCAAAGCTTTTCTTGATTTTGGAATCTTGAAATCTTGAATTTCAACTAGCTTGAAAGAATGAGCCTCAGCTCTGAATAATAATTAGAGATGATAAACTTCTTGAGGCTCTAGTCTATGACTATGATGCTAAAGGGTGGTTTGACCACCTATTCTTGCTTCCCAAATTTGGTTGGATTAGAGCTGCAAATGAACTGAGCCAAACCGCGCTTTGGCCAGTTCAGCTTGGCTCGATTGCTTGAAAGAGAGCTCTAGCTCTACTCAAGCTTTAAGTGTGTTATTTGAACTTGGCTTATTTTGCATATATCTAACTCAACCTCAGCTCAAGTTTGACTCGACTAAAGCTTGTTTCACATTAATAAACGAGTTAGTTCACGAGCTAGTAAACAAGCAGTTGGCAAGCTGGCTT
This sequence comes from Malania oleifera, assembly GCF_029873635.1. Lineage (NCBI taxonomy): Eukaryota > Viridiplantae > Streptophyta > Magnoliopsida > Santalales > Ximeniaceae > Malania > Malania oleifera. Next base: position 20,285,823 of record NC_080421.1, on the reverse strand, counting down.
AAGGAGTTGGTAAACGAGCTAGCTCGCAAGCGTAGCAAGCTGGTATGACTCAGCTTGTGTAGTTGACGAGCTTGAAACTTGAGCTCAAACTTGGCTTGTTTAGCATAATAATGAGTTCAAGCGAGCCATTATCAAGTCAAACACTGAGTAGCTCATAAGTGGCTTAGCTTGTTTGCAGCCCTAGGTGGGATTGTGCATATATAGTGTGCCAAGTGAAGCAATGGGCTTTGGAGATATATGATGCACAATGTCACGGTGTTACATTCTTTTATCTGTGACCACATGCCAAATGGCTAGTTGGGCAACTTTGGAAGGATATGGTGCTCATGTCGGATGTGTTAGAAGGAACTCTGGTTAACATGGATTTGATTATGGAGATGTGCCAGGACGCATTCTGAATGTTGCTATGACGTTGTGGGGGATTCTAACAGTTGTTGTGGTGGCATTCTTGGGTTGTGATCATATGATCATTAGACCTACGGATAGACCTACGGATGTTTACTTGAATTTGAGCAGGATTAAGACGGCCCTAACTGGAAGACTCTACCTATGGGGGGGATTCTAGGTCAGCAGCCTACTAACCCCGGTGCCCTTTTAGGTACTAAGTGAGTTCCTCAAGGAGCGCTCAAGGACAAACTCGGGCATCCTCAAGTGGTGCCTTTGGCTTTTGTGTGGGATTGGGAGTCTCATGGATGAACTATTAGAGAATGTGGTTGTGGTCACTCTTGACTTGGACATTAGGGTGTTCACCCTTGTTGGCCCTTGGGTACACTTTTATGTCTGACTTGTAGTGTTTACTTCCCTTAGCTCCAGCTGGTGGGTTGTAAGTGGCATGTGCTTTTACATGAGGATCATGCTGTGGAGATGAGAATTACCCTTTCATGCTATTGGATTGCAAGTTCAACATCCTGCTTGAAAATCTGGACAAGGGCTGTCATGCTATGAGATTGGACCCTTGCGTGTTTCCATGCATGAGGATGAGTGATTGCCCTTGCTGTGCTGATTCTTTTTTGAGATTCTCTGCAAGATGGGAATTCAGGTGGGAAGAAAAGCAAGGAAGTCCTTTGCTGAGTTGAAGTACCTTGGCTCACCCTTGTTATTAGCTAAAGCTCGATGAGGTAGAGGATCTCTCTTTCTTACTTTGCAGTGGTAAGTTCAGTGTGAAGAAGTACCTTGGCTCGCCCTTGTTATTAGCTAATCCACAAGCCTGAGTACTATGTGGGCGAGATCCTTAGGGTGCAAGGGTAAACTAGCACGTATAGGGTAAAATGGTATATGCTCCTGTCAATGTTTCCAAAAAGCTGAGAGCCCACTTCAAACTCCATCGCATTATAGTCCTGATAAACCAGACCTTGAGGCAGATATTGCAAAAGCCAGATATTTACAGAAGACTTATCAAGTGGTCAGTTGAATTAAGGGAGTTTGACTTATGCTACCAGCCGCAACTGGCTATCGAAGAACTTTGTGGTTGAGCAAACACTGCAGGATGCAGTGAAAAAATTAAAGGACTTCTGGTGGACACTTCATATGGATGGGTCACTAGTGCAACAAGAGGAGAGGCAGGACTAAGTCTGAAGGCTGCAAATGGGGTGAAGTCTAGTATGCTTTGGGATTAAAATTTTCTGCCACGAATGGTAATGCCAGATATGAGGCCCTCCTTGCCAGACTCAGGCTGGCCAATAGCTTGGGGGCAAAAAAAATTGAGGCAATTAGCATATAGTAGTCAAACATGCTGAGGCACGTCTAGGTGTGAAGTGTACTGAGGTGATGAGGCCTTGCGCCTCACAGGGTCGAGGTGAGGTGAGCTTTAAAAGGGGCAGTGAAGCTTGCCTCAACACAAGTTCAAATTACACTATTTTTTTTTCCTTCTCTTTTAAGTTAAGCAATCTGTTTTCTTTCTGTTTTTCTTTATTTTATTTTTTTCTGTTTTTATGGAATTTCTGCCACTTTTTCCTGACATATGTACTCAGCTGCTCTCAGACTTCTTTCTTTTCTTCTTCTTCTTCTTCTTCTTCTTCTTCTGGCCTGCTGTGCTGCTCTCAGTCAAAGCTGTGAATCCCCTTATTATTTTTATTTTTTCTATTGTTGTCCTTTTTATTTTATAATTTATGTTTCTTTTTCAGCAATTCTGCTCTGTTGTTCCTCAATCTTCTTCTTCTTCTTCTGAACTGCTCTGCTGCTCTGTGCCACCTCTTTGATCTCTGTTTTTCCTTTTCTCGTTTTTTCTTTTTTTCCCTGTTTCATATGGAAACTGAGCTGTTTTCTTCCTTGTGCATATCTTTTTCTTAGCATTTCTGCTTTGTGATCCGGGATTTCTAGTATTTCACTCAGAGCCTGCACTGCTGCTGTTTTTCTTTCTTCCTTTCCTTCTTCTTCTTCTTCATCTTTTTTTCTATTTTTTTTATTATATACATTTCCATGCTGCTTATTTCTCTGCTTCTATTTTCTGTAACTTATGGCATGAACATTGCATATTATTGAAAATCTGTGTTATGATATTCATTTTTATGTCCTAGTATCGAGTATTTTGATATTTTAAAATTCAAATATTGGTACTTATGAGTTCACAATCAAGAATCCATTATGTAGGGTTTTTTTACAGACAATTTTAATTATTGTGCGCCTCACCTCCATGAAGCACACGCCTTCACTTGCGCCTAGGCTCTAGATGCCTTTTGCTGCTTTGCACCTTGCACCGTGTGCCTTTGACTACTATGAATGAGCGGCTTGTGGTTGGTGGTAGGACAAGTACAAGGGGAGGATGAAGCACAAGAAACCAATGGTAGTATTTGTAACGTTTAAGAACTTGTGCAAACTTTTAGCTTTTTTGAATACATCATATTTGAAGATTGGACAATGCTAAGGCAGATGCCTTGTCCAAGTTGGCTTCCATGTCAAAGTTGAACTAAGCAAAGACAATTTATGCAGACAGACTCGACCAACCATCATTTGAAGAAGCAGCACGAGTGTAGTTTGAGCAAAGGCTTAACGATCGAATAAGCCCTTTTTGAGACTACCTTTGGGAAGGGAAAGTCCCCACAGACAAGACTAAAACCTTAAGCCTAAAAAAGAAGATAGCCAAATACACCCTAATGTGGAAGCATCTATATTGGCATATGTAACCCTTCTCCATATTTGTCCAAATACAAGGGAGGCAAAATTACATTGGGGCAAGGCATTGGTGTACAAAGCATTTCGACGAGAATACTATTGCCTACCATGAAAGAGGATGCCCAGGAGTTGATCAAAGATGGGATCCTTGCCACTAGTGCACTAAAATCTTGCACTTACTAGCTATGGAACTCAACCTCCTCATGAGCCCATGTCCTTGCGCAATCCACTCAGGCCACTTCTAAACTTAGTTCAGTAGAAACAATACCTGGTGGTGGCAATTTACTGTTTTAGGGAATGGGTTAAAGTTGGAGCCCTATCTCGAAAAACTAAAAATGGATGGCCATTCTCTTTTGGACCTTAATGGTTTGCAAATATTGAGTCCCACATGTAGTGGTCATGGATCATTGGAGGCTATTTGACAACTCTCGGTTTAGGGAATTTTTCTTGAAGCCTGGTATTGACTTTAGGTGCTCCTTGATGGGGTACCCCCGAAGTATGGACGGGTGGAGAATATGAAAGAACCACACTCCATGATCTTAGGACCTGACTCAAGATTGTGCAAGGACAGGGGGTCGAGGAGCTACCAACCATCCTATGGGCTTGCTGCAACACTAAATGAATGGCTACAAGGGAGACATTTTTCAAGCTTGCCTTTGCCAAGGAAGTTTTCATCCTTACAAAATTGGAACGCCTACCCTGAAATTCAACATTATGATGTTGAGAACAATTAGGAGAAACTCATAATGGAGTTAGACCTCCTTGAAGAGCACAAAAAGTTAGAATAGGTAAAGTCAGTTGCTTACTAATAGAGGTGGCTAGGTACTTCAATGCAAGGGGGAGTAGCAATATCTTCGAGCCAAGAAAAAGATTTGTTGCCTAGTGAATTGGAGATTAAGAAACTCCAACCTAAGTGGAAAGGACACCACCAGGTCACTAAGGAAACCAAACTAGGGATTTATAAATTTAGGGATTTGGAAGGAAGAAAACTGCCCTGGACATGGAGCTCAAGAGGTTTTGAGAAATACTTGTAATGAAAAACTGTCATGACCTTATTTAGAATGTTCCTCATTTTGAAAGACTAAATAAAAGAGTTGTCCTGTCATTTCTTTATACAATATATGAATCTACATTCTAATGGAGTCAAAGCCAAAATGGCCAAAAATATCTCACCCCCCAACCAAGGCTACAATTCATAATTAAAATATAATAATAGATAAACAAGCAACTTAGACAAGAAAAGTGATAAATTGGACATTCATGAGAATAGATGGTACAAAAGGGCCCTTAGGTCGAGACACATACAAGAGAAAACTACAAATATCTATTCATTGGCGTCGACATCTTCGTTCAGAGCTTCCTCCTCCCCCTTGTCGTCATCCTCCACCTCAAAGTTGGACTATTGCTGCCATGTCCTGTCGAGCTAATACTAGATGTATCAATGTTGAGATACTTCTACCTAAACTTATCAAGGCGTTGCTAAAAGGCACCTTGGTAGGCGTGATGAACATTACTTGGCCAATGCTTTCTTGTACCTTCGTGAAGCCTTGAACCCTTAAATACCCGCTTGAGCTGCCCCTTGAAGCTTGGTTTGCATCTAACTAAGCATCATCTTTTACTCAATAGTGTCATCCTCCAAAGCTTTGATCCTAGCTTCATGCTTTGCTGCTCTCCACCAAGGTCCTGAGCATGAACCCCACCTTGCCTTTTAAAGTTAGGCACATGAGAAAGAGCAAGAGTGTTCAAAGAAATATCATTGTCAACTAAGGGGGAAGAAGAAAATTTGGTAGAATTTTACTCACTCGGTAAGCCTCATGCTCAACGGTGGCACTAAGGACCTTTGGCGTGTCGTTGTGATCTTGTGGGAGCACTAAGCAGCGTAGCACATTAGAGGAGAGGTGGAGTCATCCAACACAAATAGAGAGGCCTATGGAGAGAGAGGAACATACAACTGCTCCCTAGAGCCTCCGAATGGGCGGGAACTAGGTCAAAAGTTGGAGTAGGAGGCTAAGGGGAATTCCTTCTTGAGGATTTTGCGCGATTTTTTTCTATTAGGTGAGATGATGAAGGCTATTAAAATCCAACTTTGCAAGAAAAACGTAAGAGCATTTGAAGTTAGACAATAGTATGTGATGAAATAATGCTCTATATGTTTTGTAAAAATTTGCACAGCATCCCGCCAAGTTTGCGTCCCTAATGAGCTACTAGTAATGAATGACCCCCATATAGCTAGATGTTTTATCTCAAGTATGATCCCTATCTTTGGGGGAATTAGAACTAGTCAATGATCCCTATCTTTGGTGTGAGTTAGAACTAGTCAAAGGTTTCTCCATTGCGTTGCAAACATAATAGGGGTTAAAGTAATAGTTGCTAGAGAGAAAGGATGTGTAAAAGGAAATAGGAACCATTTCAAAAGTCTTTTTAAGCCGAGCTGAAAAAGTGAAGAAGTAGACTCTCCCATTTATGTATGGAAGAAGGCCCTATGGAAAAGAACTCACATTTGACACACTAGGTGAAATACTACCACCCAACTTCCTATGAATGGATCTTTAGTTTAGGGCAAGCTTTTAGATATCTTGTGGGGACCAATAATTTAGTGGCCAAGTCAGAGGGGACGTGAGGCAAAGCATGTCAAGATAGGAGTTGGGGAATAGCTGACCTAGGCAAATGTTATTGAAGTTCAGGATTTTTTTGAAAAAAAAAAAAGGTTGAATAGGATAGCATAGACGTGCCTTAAAAGTCCTCATATAAGCATATCTCTTCACGTGGTTTGAGGACAAGGTGCACGGTCCTCAAGACTGGGTAACTGTAGATTGATAGGGAAGGGAACATGGTAGGTGGACCATAGGTAAGCTAGGTCCTCCCAATTCAAGGATTGCACCTCATCTTTCAGCACTTGTGGAGGTGGAGGTGTGAGATTGTTGTCGGGGGATTTCACCTAAAGTGTCCACGAGGTTATAAACTAAAAAAAGGAGAAGGGCAAAGGGATTGAACAAATCACAAATAGCAAGCAAGTTCTTGTCCTGTAAAAAAACATATCAAACAATCATCAAATATTTAAAACACATGAAGAACCATAAAAAACCACATAGAAAACCATGAAGGATGCATGAATAATGATGAAGTACAACTATTTAAGGGGAAAATTTTGTGGAGCGTAACTAGATAAGTAGAGGGTGTTCTCCACCAAAATATCACAAGCACTTCTTGAAGTTGAACAAAAGAAAATGAAGGGGAGGAGTCAAATTTATAGGAAGCATACCTTAGGTAAAGAAGAAAATTTTTTTGAAAATCTGGAAGGCCCAAAGACCAGGGAGTCATTTGTGTCTCCTAAAAAGTGAACAAGGAGACCATGAGATAAACTTGGGGGATGCCCAAGAAATAGAAGGCCACCTCAGTCATTAAGATTGAAGGAGGCAACCTTGGGGGAAATACATAAAAGAGTATACCATCTCGAAAGAGCATGGGAGGCAACCTTGCGTAACGCCCAAGAAAGAGAAAGCCACCTTGGACGACTAGAGAAAGCAATCCTTAAGGAATGCCTCAAGGTCAGCTTGATCGCTAACACATGAAAAGAGGCAACCTTGGAGGAAATACGTATGACAGTCGAAAGACCAAAGGATGCAACCTTAGGAAATGCCCAAGAGAAGGTCACCTTGGTTGCTAAGACTAGAGGAAGCGACCATGGGAAATGCCCACAAAAGAGCAGGCCACCTCAATTGCAAGACCAAAGAGGCAACCTTGGTTGCTTAGAGTTGAGGATGCAACACTGGGAAATACCCCATGAAAGAGCGGCCTATGTCAGTCACAAGAGGAGGTAAAAACTATGGGCTCAAAAGGTGGGGAGACTATCTCAACTCTTGGGCCTGAGGAGGCCTAGAGCCCCCAAGAAAATAGTGGAGTGCACCTTGGCTCTCCATAGTGAGGAGGCCACTTTAGCTCCCCTAGTTCCATTGGATTTTGGACTGCAGCACCTAGTATAAATTGCATTCTGCTATTTATCCTTCGCTGTTTGTCAACTGTGAAATATTAAGGATTTGTGCATGTGGACTTTTGAGAAACTTGGTGTCTTTATGGATTTATAATGGATTATTGCTCTTTCTGAAAACACAATCTGGATATTTGCATAATCTTGAGCAATATCAAAGGATTACTTTGCTTTGCTCTCCTAACATCTGTTGATGTATCAATGTATGCATTTTATCTTTGTATAATGAAAATGAAGACTGGTGTTTCATTTTTTCAGATTATATCCCCTATTTTGAACTGATACTCTAATTTGTTTTCACTGTTGCTTTGTTGCAACTTTTGGTTGCCTTGAGTGATTCTTTTCATAGTATTTTCATATGGGAAAATTGCTTTTTAAATGGTCACTGGCAGCATAGGTCCAAAGAAAAGACATGAACGCATTCAAGGCCTTCAAAGCATGTGTTCCAATTGCGTGGAGCCCTAATCTCTATATAACCTTGGTGAGGGGCATTCCAGGAACCAGGAGACTTCATAGGCGCACTTTAGAGGCATTGCGTCTTCGCAAGTGCAACCGAACTGTCATGAGGTGGAACACTCCTACTGTCAGGGGAATGCTGCAACAGGTTCTAGAATAATTTTGTAATGAATGCATCCCTACCTACCTTATTTCAATTTGGTTTCTAAAGTTTTGATAGTTTCATTCCACACACAGGTAAAGAGATTAGTCGTGGTTGAGACAGAAGAGATGTATAAGGCCCGTAAACAAAAAGAGTTGAAGCACCGGGCTTTACGCCCACCTTTGGTCATAAACCATCTTCCTGCACCAGAAAATTGCTCTGTTTAGCTTCCTGTTTTATTACTTGGAGGTTAGAGCTGTACAAGTACATGGATCTGCAAATTTATTTTCTCATTGTGCTAAAATCATTTACCTTTATTTTATTTTTTATTGTTTCAGCAGATCATATTATTAACTCCTTGAGCACAATTGCTGAAACATTGCTTACATGTGTATTTTTGAATGTGACTAAATAAATTTTGTGCTAAAGCTTAACTGGAACCACTCAATCTTTTTATCTAAATGCACTGCTATGAGAAGCTGAGCTTCTTGTAGGTCTTTTGTCCAATAAAGGATGATCACTTTTCTTAGTTATTTTGTGCACCAAGAGTGATTGCATGTTGTGCAAATGTAATTTTTGTGTTCGGTGCGGTTCGGTGTGTGCACATCTAGGGGTTGGGTTCATCTAATATGTCCAATCCCAGGACATTGCACAACAGATTTTGGTTGAAAAAGATACACTCATGGTAGAATTCTACCGTTGGGACATGTTGCTCGAGAAAAGCATACTGTGTATGACTCAAGTATTCTTATTTGTCTTGATGGCCCCATGTGCAAGAGTAATGAATCAAGAAAATTTCCAGCAAAACTTTTTAGTGAACAGAATTATGCTTCCTTTTTTTTTTGGTTGGACATAATACCCATATAACATAGTTGTGGTCAAGACATCCATTGATATAGATGCCTCCTCGTGATATCCAACACCAAACTTCTCATATTTTAATTTGTTCATGTAAATCAATAAACAACTGGACCAATATAGCCTATCAGATTCCTTCTTACGGTTAGTGCATCAAATACACGGACCTTAAATATTCAGGTAAAAAAAAGGGGCCAAGGCTACTCTGACTGGTCCGTTTCCCATATCATTTCAATTCAACCGCACTCTTTAGGGGGACATAAGACACTGGAAAGCAAGAATGGGCATTTAACATTGGCTGATTGATCTGTTCATCCAATCAGCAGACCATAGCCCACAAAAGTCGCCAACCATTTTGACCTCGCAAGTTTCAGGCTCAGAACATTGTGCACCCTCTGCCCATTATTGTGTTGACCATTCGAATTTGTACGTGTTTGTCATGGGTATTTTTGGGGAATTGCTTCTCTATCAGTCTGCCAAATAGATGTTTCAGGAATTAGAAGGTATGTTGAGATGATCACTAGAAAGGAAAACAGACTTGTTCTTAGCTGAGTACATCCAGCAGGTTCATTTTTAACTTTTCTTGTTTTCTCCTTTTCAGGGTTAGGGAATATCTGGCCATCAATGGACATGCTTGGCAGAGAACATGTTGTGGGTGTAGGATTGTCTTGGTCCTCTTATCGATGAACACTTGAACAAACAATTGATCTAGTTACCGATCCTGTTTATTGTTAATTACCATTAGATGTTTAATATTGGGTTGGTGTACAATAATGCATATGCAGAAGATGAACCCTTTTTTGGTAACTGGTATATCTTTCATTTTCTGCTGGTGTTGGAACTGTAGAGGTAACATAGTTGATCATTTGCAGATTTTGCTAGTTGAAAAGAGCACTTGAAGGCATTTTCATTCAAGCCTTCTTGCAGCAGATATTTGAATATTGTTATTGTTACTGGTGCGCAGTTTTTTGTTCTCTGAGCTTTGGATTAAATTTTGTACCCCAGATTGTTGTATGAGGGGTAGAAATTTGGATTTCCCCAGGAAATCTTTCTAGTCTTTGTGTTTGTGTTGGAGTTATTTTTCTTCCCTCAGGCTCAAACTATTGCATGTACGACACAGAAAACTAGTAAGCAATCTGCATTTGCCCACTACCCTTGAGAGTAAGAAATGGCCCACATTTTCCATCAGTTTAAATTCTCCCGAGGTATATTATTTTGGCTATCCTTTTTGTATGTTTGGGAGCATAAAATTCAAGCTTTGAATTTAAATAAATTTAAATAAAATAAAAATATAAAAATTATATTAAAAATTTCTTCAAATATATGCTAATACTGCATTTGGAAGTATAGTTTTCGGGTTGTAAATTTAGATTTTTAGATTTGTATGAATTTGAATGAAATTTAATGTATTATTATATTACATTTTGTTTAAATTTATACAAACCTAAATTCTAGACCTCTTCCACAAAGTAATTCAAATTTAAATCCTAAATTCTTTCTCCCGATACAAACAAAAAAAGTATGTTTAACAATTGCATCCCTCCAAATTTAATGACTGCGATCATCATTAAAGCGATCAAAATTTTTTTACGTGACAATCTTCATACCTACACTATTGTATTTTTATGTTGAATTGTTAAGTAATGTGAATCATTTGTAGGTGAGAATATATTGTCTTTTAAAATGTGACAAGAAGCAACAATAAATTAAGTTCAGTGGTAATTAAATTGAGTTATAATTAGAATATCTATTTTAAATATGCTGAGATTTAAACCTGAAAAATATATTATGTGTGCCTTTGAAGTTATTTGTTAGTTGATGGGGATTGTATATTGTGGAAGGTTACTTAAATTTTCATGGTCAGATTTCATTGATTTTAAATTTTCATGGTCAGATTTCATTGATTAATTAATAATTATTTAGCCTAAAAAATATATCATCTCACCAATTTTTACTGCTTTAAACATAAATGTTAGTATTGATTAAAAATGAAAGCAATGGTATCATAAAAGTTAAATAAATAATATAAATTTTGAAATGAATAAAAAAAAATACATTGTAACAATATATTTTTTAGTTTTCAATTATTGTGAAAAATGTGCCTCAATTAATACTCAAAAGTCATTTTTGTAGGTTGTGAAATGTTTTTTAGATAAAAAATTGAAATAAATTTGTCGTTTGCATCTCAAAAAAACAAAAACATTCATAAATTTTACAAATTTTGAAAAATAATTAAAAATGTACAAGAAATATTTTTATAATTTTAAATTTTCATATACAATAGGATTCTCTTGAAATACTAAAATTTATATTTGAACAATAATAATAAAATAAAATAATTATAATTAAGACAAAAGACACTAACCTTCCATGAGGTTTGACAAAAGGACAACGACTTCGCTTGAGATTTCAAAAATTTCAAAGACCTCCCTTCAGATTTTAAAATTCCTAAAAATCTCCCCTAAGATTTGTCATAAATAAAGAAAAAATGAAACATGAACAACCAATGGTATTTTTATTGCAATAACTTAACCGTGAACACTAAGTGCTTAAGGAGGATACTTGCTTGGGTATTTAAACAAGTTTACAAAATATAGTTAACAATAAATGAGATATCATAAATCTCATAAAATATAAGATAAAATATGTATTGTTGACATATATGCTCATTTTGAATCAATAGACTTTGATTTATTAGCATATATGATTCTCGGACATTTGACTTTGAATCTTTGACGTTCCTTAATTTTTATTGTGATGATTTGTCTCAAATCTTCGTCATTTGAATTTGTAGTGGACAAATGTAACTGTTGACGGTTTGATGAAACCATCGATGGTTTGCCATTGAGTTTTATTCTGTCTGAAATCGTCAATGTAAACGTCGACTGTATTACTCTCATAGAGTGTGCCGTGTAAGAAATATTTATATTATTTTATAAATGTTCCCTTAAAATGATTCACATTTCACCTTTATTTTATGGTTCCAATAACCACATTAAGTGATAGTTGTGATTGTTTACATTCCACATTAAGTGCACTTGGTGGTTATTTATCCAATGAGTGCGTGAATTAATAGTCTTATTAGTGATAAAATTACAAACTCTTCATATTTGTTCCTCAATTGATGGAACTAATGAGGGAGCTTAAAAGTCATAAGTGTTATGTGAAGGGTCCCTAGTCTTGCCTATAAAAGGGCTTGTGTATTCCATCAGTCTATCCCATCAAGTTTAAGGTAAAGACTAGAAGACATTTCATAAAATTATAGTTCTCTTTTCTAGAGATTGAAGTAACTCTTAGTAGTATATTTATAAGTCAAGCACAATGGACAGAGGTACTGTTAGCTTTACTGTAATCCTAAGAGGGAGGGTGATTTGATATTTTAAAATTTGATCTCCTAGGTCAATCCACTAGCAGCAATATTACACAAGCCTAAGGTCAATCTAGTGTGTATAAATTAAATCAGTATATATATTCAGTGGAAATCAGTATCACATCACCAGAAATGTTATCGAGGTTCGGCAAACTGCCTACGTCCCCGTCTTGGTACACAAGTACAAGGATTACACTATAGGCTCACTTAACAGGTGGAACAACACCTAAATACAACTAGGTCAATTAGCATAAGGCTGACCTCAACCTACACAACCAATCCTTTCGAGCTGGATTACCGCCCCCTCAAGCCACGCCTGGAATACAAGAGATTTACAATAAAATTTGCGTACAAACTATATGCTTCACAATCAAGCAGATATACACCAATGACAATCAATCAAACACACATCAACAATATAGGAATTGTAAGCTCGGTGATGTGATTACGTGCAAACAACACTCAGTAATGTATAATCTCAAATATGCACAAGAGTGTTCAAACAAGCTATTCTTTGAAACAAGATATAATAAATCTCAATATTAGATTTGGGTTTCAAAATGCTAGTAAGAATATTTAAACAAACTCAAAAGTATTTTCCTCAATGTAATAAGAACAAGAGTTGTTTGAAATTGAGCTTGTAAAATGCTTTGCACACAAAAACTATTGCTTAAGGGATCTTGCAATAACAGTGCAAAGACCCTCAAGCTAATGAGTTTTCTCCACACTAGATTTATCAAGTTAAATATGTGGGAAAACTCTTGCTTAACTCTCAAAATCAAATACAATCAGCAACAACACAAATGAGAGTTTTAAGCAATCTAAAATGGAGCACTAGCATATTAGGAACTCTCATAATACTTGGATGATAAAAGAAACGAGTGTATGAGAATATTTGGAAGTAGTATTAGCAAAATAGGCTTTATAAATTTAAGAGAGTTTTTTGCTAATGATCTTACTAATCAACCCCTAATCAAGACAAATGAATGAGTATATATAGACAAGAGGGGAAAATTAGCCATTGGGGACACGCTGGTAATTTTCAAAATTGTTTTAATTATGTTTAAAATACTAACCCCTCATTTAACCTTAATTACTCGTGGAAAAATTAAGCCAACCCGAGACTTTTGGTCGACCGAGCCCAAGATTTGGTCCCCTGAACAAACACAATGGAAAAAGTGAGTTTTCCATGTTTGAGTGCCAGAATATATATTCGGGTGGCTTAACTAGGCGATTTTCCAAATCGCTCGAGGTTCAGTTGCTTGTTCCTGAGTTTGGTAGCCCGAAGCTATGTTGAATGTTAATGTTCGGTAGCTCGAACTGTTGGGAAAAGTTTGCATAAGATTTCAGTCGACCGAGGAAGATGTGCTCTTTTAAGTTTGGTCGCCTGAAGTTCAAATCAACGTGCTAACTTTTCCACGGTTTGGTCAACCGAGGCAAATACACTTGCCAAGTTCGGTCGCCCGAAACCTCATGGTTTTTGGGCTAAGGTTCTATATTCATGTGCATTCAAGTGTGAGGACCTAAGGGCCATTCTAGGGGGGCCATTTGAGCTTACAATTACCCACATGCATGACATGCAGAAATTATTATAGACCCATTTGAAATTAAATTAATACAGACCCAATAATATTACAACAAATGATATATATGTCGAGTCTTCATAATTTTTCAAGTTGCTACATGCTATCAATGTGATCTAGTTAGTATGATCTTGCACACAAACTTGAAAGTCATCAAATACAAAGAGTATTTGTCATTATCAAAACCTGGAATGACCTATAAGGTCAACAGGTACGCTTTCTTCCGCTGCTCATGTTTTTAACATGTTATTCTGTTTGATATTCTTTCATTTGATATCAAAGTCAAACCTCTTAGCTTATGCTTGATTTGTAATATTGACTCTATTTGGAGTTGTTTTGGGCCTAAAGTTTTTTCACACAAGAATTCCTAATCAATCTTGGAAGTCAATATAAATGTCATGTGGCTTAATTTAAAATTTCGGGAGTAGCCATAGCATCCCAATAAAACAAATCAATTTAAAAGTTTGTGCCACAATATGGTTATTGATATTAAAAATTGTAATTAATTTATGAAGTCAATGACCTGGCCCTATAAGGAAGTTGTTGATTTTATAATTTAGTTAACATGAGAAAGTAAATTTATCAATGTGGTGAGGTTGCCCTAAAGCCCTTAGGATAATGGGTAACTCTTTGTCATATTGAATTAATTTATTTGTCTTACTAGTAAATTCATGCATTTTGCAACCTTGGCCTATAGGAAGGTGGAGTTTGCGATATAAAGTTTTAATATTTTATTTCATAGCATTAAAGTCATTTCTTGGTTTTGATATTTTTTCTTTAGTTAATAGTGCACAACATGTTCCAATGCTTGAAGATAATAATTTTTCTGACTGGAAGGATTCTCTTATATTTACTCTTGGGTAAATGGATCTCGATTATGCACTTCAGGAAGTGAAACCACCTACCCCTAAGGATGGTGACGCACAAGAAGTCTTTGATAAGCATGCATGGCGAGAGCAAACCAATCATTAAAGTCTAATGCTCATAAAGTCTCGTATGGGAAAGAGCATTAGAAATGCGATTGGTGAGCATGAACATGTTAAAGATTTTTTAAAGGCAATCAAAGTTCAATTTGTCAGTTCTGACAAAGTTCTTGCTAGTACCCTAATGAAGAAATTCGCTAGCAAAACTTTTGACAACTCTAAAAGTGTTCGTGATCACATCATAGAGATGAGGGACTTAGCGGCTGGATTAAAATCCTTAAAGATATAGATTTGGTTCACTTCATTCTGAACTCTCTTCCACCAGAGTATGCACATTTCAAAATTTCATACAACACTCATAAAGAAAATTGGACAATATTGGAACTCATGACCATGTGTGTTCAAGAGGAAGAGAGGTTGAAGCATGACAAACCAGAAAGTGCTCACTTGATGGCTCATGCGAAGTTAAAAACCATAAAGGGCAAAATTGACCAAGGCAATAAAAAGAAAAATTTGTCAATAAAGAAAAATAATAATAAGGCACTTAAATATTTCTTTTGTCACAAGAAGGGTCATATGCCTGAAATACAAGAAATGGTTAGAAAAGAAAGGTAAACTCTTATCTCTAGTATGTCATGAATCTTTTTTTGTAGAAGCTCCTAAAATTTCTTGGTGGATTGATTCTAATTCTACAATCCATATTGTTAATACCATGCAAGGATTTCTCAACCTAAGGAAGCCAACGAAAAATGAGCAATTTGTCTACTCAAGAAATAAAGGACAATCCTTGGTCGTGGGTGTTGGGAAATTTAGAATAATTTTGCCATCGGGATTTTTTTAGATTTAAATAATGTATTTTATATACCAAAATTTTCAAGAAACTTGAATTCTGTTTCAAGGTTGGCTATAATGGGTTATGGTTTCTTATTTGAAAATTTTGTTACTATACTTAAAAATAAAGTTCCTATTGGTACTGGTATTTTAGTTGAAAATCTTTTCAAGCTTGACTTAGATCTTGATTTTGAGCAAAATTATTTATGTTTGAATGTTACTGCTAGGATTAAAAGGAACCTTTTAGATGAAAGTTCCTCTTTATTATGGCATAAGAGATTGGGACATGTCTCTTTAAAGAGGATTAAGATTAGTAAATGAAGGAATCCTAAAAACTCTTGATTTTACTAATTATAAGACTTGTGTGAACTGCATAAAGGGCAAGCAGACCAACAAGATATCTAAATGTTCAGGAAGGAGCTTAGACATTCTTGAACTCATACATACAGATATATGTGGACCATTCTCCACTCCTTGCCTAAATGGTCAAAGATTTTTTATTTCGTTTATTGATGACTATTCTAAGTTTATGTATTTCTATCTTCTGAATGGAAAATCTGAAGCACTAGATGCTTTCAAGACTTATAAGGCAGAAGTAGAGAAACAAAGAGAAAAGAAAATCAAGGTTGTAAGATCTGACAGGGGAGGGGAATATTATGGCAGACACACAAAAAATGGACAAATGATTGGTCCATTATGTAATGACCCGGAAATTAAAACTATAAAATAATTAGGAATTATAATAAATGAAATGGATTAATGGATAATAGCGAAAAAAGGAAAGAAATAAGACGAAGAATAGCAGGCCTCGTCGATGAATGCTTTGTCTTCGTCGACGAGTGTCCTTCTATAGATCGTTGATGAATTATGTTTCTCGTCAATGAAGGAATCCCAAGAGAGTACATTTTAAACTCTGAATTTCTTCAACGAATGTATCTTCTCATCGACGAAGTCTCTTTAGTGGTTCGTCGACGAACCCACGTGTCTCATCAACGAATCCACATGGCAGCAACGACTATAAAAAATCCAAGGTTACTTCCACGCGAAGAAAACAAGTTTTCTTCGTTTCTCTCTCTAGAAAGTCATTTTCTCTCCCTTCACTCTTCAGATCTAGCCTGGATTCAACCTGAATTGCTGACTGAAAGCCGCTACGGTGTTCTAGTGAGGATTCTCTACACATCTAGCGGATCAGTTTCTTGAACTGGGCTTTTTGGGGAATGCTCTTAAGTTAAGGTAAGGGCTAGGTTTGTTAGTTTTGGGGGTTTTTAAATGCCTATTTGAAGTTTGAAAGTTGATAAATTGCTGAAATAATGGGTTATTTGGGGTATATCTGACTAAACTGGGGTTTTTGATTTAGGGTCCAAGTGAATGCCATAGGTATCAGTTCGGAGATCCTGCCGGTGTAGTTCAAAAGTCAAGTAAGGGGAAATTGTATGTTAAATCATATTTTTATGAAATTAAAGATAATAAATTATGTTATATTTATGTTTATGTTTTGATGTGGATTATTAAAATATTAACCATGTAAACTATGTTTTCTGAGCCTAGAACCATTTATATAATTATGTATATGTGAAAATGAACTGATAAAAGTGAAAGGTATTTTTTGGGAAATTATGTAAGAAATGGAAATTATATTTTCAATATTTAAATGCTAAATGTGGGTTGACTTATTTTACAAGGAATATATATGAATATTACTACTAAATTGTGTGGCATGAGTAAATGTAAGTTCTATGCAAATATATGTTAAATGTATGAGATGCAGGCTAAATAAGTAATGCATATGAATGAAATATGATATGAATCATGCTACTTGTGTATGTTAATGCAACCATGTAAATGTAAGACAACTGAAAAAAGTCATGTTAGCAGATTCGAGCGCATTTTTATGTGTATTAATTGATGACAGCTAAAAGGAGTTGTGTTAGCAGATTCTAGCGCATTTCTCTGTGGACTAACTAATGACGGCTAAAGATCAGCTGTAGTACGAATGAATGAAATGAAAATGGAATGAAATGACAATGGAATGAAATGTAAAATGTGAATGATGAAAATGGAAAAGAATTATTTAAATTGAAATGTAATGTAATGTTAAAGTTATGAACATGAATAGATGTGAATGGTTGAATAATGACAGAAAGAATAATGTACTATGATATTAAAAGTATCTATGCTTGTAGAACATGTTACTAGTGGGGGGGATGCACTCTTCGCCCCAGAGCTTGCTGAGAAAGGCGAGTGCGCTAGTAACTTCAGATGTGGTAGTAGTTGTATAACTACTAAGGCAGAGGGAACCTACTTGTATGGGCGGGTAGATTTCCCTATCTTTGGGGCATTCGCTAGTAAACCTTTGTTGAACTGTGTGAGTACGAGATCAATTTAATACTTGAGGGCTTACTGAGTAAGGTGAGTGCCCTGGTATGCTTCAGTAGCGACCCTAGGGTTGACTAAGTATCAGAGCAAAGGGTTGCTACTTGTAATTACCTTTATCTTTAGGTAATCTCGTGGGTTAATCTTTTGCATGTGATTGATTAGGTTCAGAGAATGATTTTAGTGTTAAGATAATGTTTTTGCAAATGCTATTAAAATGATGTTTATAAACTTCATGTTAGCCACACACTGTTTTAATATATCGTTTCTTCCCTTACTGAGATGTGTCTCACCCGAATATAATTATTTATTTTTTAGGAGATCCTCGAGGTCAGGCTTAGAGAGCTCGAGGGTTTTTTAGCTTTTTTTTAGGATTATAAAGAGAAAGGGTATATTTTTTATAATATTTTGGGGATGTAAATATTTTATGTTTTATGTTTTTATGTTTTAAGTTTGCTGAGAAAGGAATGATTGTGAATACTGAAATGTTTTGGAGATATGTGTATATATGGAAATGCAGGTGATAAATGAATAATATGGATTGAAAATAAGATATAGTAGACTTTGGTATTATATATATGGATATTATGTTTATGTTTTTCGTTGCGTATTATTGATTATCAAGATTTTATAAGGTATAATGCACCGGACCGAGTTTAAGGGTTCGGCGCGTTATATTTTGGTATCAGAGCAATGATTTTGGGAATGATTTATATCAAAGTATAGGAAATAGTTAGGATAAGGATACTAGATGGATAGGTTATGTGTTGATGAGTATAGGATTTTGTCTTATACCTTGGAGGCAAAAATCCCTTGGCAGACTTATGTGATTTTCTGATTTAGTCGATGGTCTCAGAAAACCACGGCAAATCCACCGACGATGATGTTTCTTAGCTGTGAGATTGGTCCTTACATGGAGATTTTGGATTTTTATTGGATTTAATTTAATGATTATGTGGTTTGGGGTTATGATATGAAATTCTTATCTCTTCTCTGTCCTATTTTCAGGATGGATTCCGAAGATGAGAATGTAGAGGCTAAAGGAAGGGAGGATTCAGTGACTTCTAGTGAAGAAGAAATAGATACCTCTAAGGTGCTGTGGGGTATCACCCGTTAAGTTAAGGCAGAGATGAAGAAGGATCCAAAAGAATAGAACTATCCACATGCAAGACAGGGTTGCAGCATTAAGGAATTTATGAGGATGAACCCTCTAGCCTTTACAGGAGGACCTGATCCAGTGGTTGCAGAGAATTGGGTATAAGAAATAGAAGAGATCATGGTTGTACTCAACTACACAGACAAACAGAAGGTCCGTTATGCTGCTTTTAAGATGACTGGAGAGGCGAAATGCTGGTGGCTTTCTACGAAGCTGCTAGATGATCAGAGGGTGGTAAAGATAGCTCTTACCTAAGAGATATTCAAGGAGCTGTTCTTTGACGAGTATTTTCCTTCATCTGTCGGAGAAGAAAATATTGAGAAGTTTACTAATCTGACCTAAGGGGATATAACGGTTGCGGAGTATGCGACTAAATTTGTGATCAATTTTTCGTTTGTATAATGTAAAATGATATAACCTGCTTACTTCCTTACTGAAAGGTGTCTTACTCCGAATATACAAATGTTTTTCAGGTCCTTCGGGTAGCCGAAACTAGCATCCTAGCGTCCGAAAGCATGGGTGTTGGTTAGTTACGTTAAGTCCTTGTGTAAGTACGGGTTTTGGAGCTGAGTTGTCATTGTTGGGTTTTGTAGACACCTAGAGTATGTATTATATTTTGGGAACGTATATTCTAGTTACGTATAGACTTTGGTATAGTATGATGTATGTATAGAAAGAACATTTTCGCTGCGTATTTGATGAGTATGAATGTGTATGTGAATGTGTATAGGGTATACATGTACCCCACGGGGTCGGACCCTCATTTAGTTTAGTATCATGTATGTTTTAATTGATACAGAGACATGTTAGGCTACTATTTCACACTTGGGGACCATCTGCGGGTTCGGGGCGTGACAGCTATGTTCAGTATATGAAACTTATTATATGATATCACAACCCGAATGGTATGGTCTAGTTTAGTTTCAAGAGCACGGTATCATAGCTATATATTTAGAATTATGAGAGTGCTATCACACGACCAGTAGTTAGGAGATAACAGTTGATGTGGCTTCAATGTAGAGTGGTGTAGTTTCCTTGGCAGTCCGGGATCAGGTGGGATAGACCCATCATACTTACAGACTTATGTTTGATCTAACATGGTCGGCCAGCCGTTACTAGGTCCCGCCTTTGGGCTGCACAACCTAATCATGTGGGGGTAAGACATGACATTAGCTAGCTATCAATCCTGAGTGTTATTTCAGTATTGTACAATTATACTAGATGATTTTCATGTATAGAAATTTAGTATGCTTTATTATGATATGAAAATCATGCTTTATTATGCTTTATTATACTGTTTATATGTATAAAACGAAAATGCTCATAACGCCATACGCCTGTATTAGTTTATTTCCCTTACTAAGAGATGTCTCACCCTAGTTATATAAACATGTCAGGAAATCCAGGTAGAAGAGCAGATAGAGCTCTGCGACAGTAGAGTCCGCTAAGCTACCTTGTTAGAAAGGTGAGTTGTTGAGCTAGGATTAAATTTATTTTTGGGAACTGACCCTAGGTTACTTTTTGATCTTTTGATGGATGATTGTATATATATAAATAACAGTTTTAGTATGACTTTGGTATTGTGGTTGGTTGTATGATATGCTTGTAAATTACGTTTCCTGCTGCTTAGGTATTAGAGTTGTATTTTGGTATATCCTTGGTACTCATGGGTCCAAGTTGATTATGTTTTAACAGCTAAACATGATTGTTATATTAAATGATTTTATAAAAAAAAATATGGCAAAATAGGCGGGTCGTTACAAGGGCGAAGTAAAACTCTCCGCCTGAGAGCTTATTGAGTAAGGTGAGTGCCTTGATAAGTATCAGTTGTAACCGTACCTGAGTTAATCAAGTAGGGTTATAAACGATATTAGAGTAGATGAGCATTACATGTATGGACGTGTAATCTCCCCTATCATCGGGAACTTCGCTGATAAATATTGGTTACATATGTGTGAGTATGAGAAATGATATCAAAACTTATAAAATTATGTTATATAATTATATGATTATGAGTACATATCTGTATATTTTCTTAAAAGATATAATCATTAGAATGTGTGTATTATGGTATAATTAAACTCATATGCCACACACTGTAGATAATTTATTCCGTCTTATTGAGAAGTATCTCACCCAAATATTTAAATATTTTAGGGAACCGTAACAAACCAGGAGATAGAGTTCCATGATAGAGGAGAGTTGGTACCCTGATAGTCAGGGTAAGTGTTTTGTGTTGAGAATCTGTTTGTAAAATCCCCTAGAGAATGTTATGGATTTTTGGGTTGTGTATGAATATATAGAACTCTGGTTATTTGTATTCTGGATAATATGTAAATATTGACTTCCGTTGTTAGGAATATGTGTATATGATGAACTGATTACCCGGTACCCTATTTCGGGTCGGGTTATGTTGATATGATATTAGAGTTTGTGACGTGACAAATGATTGATTTATTGATTATTATATATGTATAAAAGAATTGTATGAAAAATCAAGGTGTCACATGAGTATTCTTATGGATTAGCTGTGTCCCAAAGGACCTTAGACACTATTGTATAAAAAAAATATGTTTAAAGGATGTGTTTTACTTGCCTATTCATTCTCATTTGCTTGGAATTTGTCAAATTCTCTCTTTGGGTGTTTGGATAATCTTAAGTTAGTCCAAATTTATGGATTTTTTTTTTTGGTGTTTATTTCTTTTTGTTGGGTTTAGGAAAAGTAAGGACGTTAAAAGTTTGTGGAGATTAGGAGTATAAATGGATTCAGGTTGGTGAATATCCCGTTATGATTCATCCCTATAAGGATGAATTTGATTGTTCCTAAACGAATTAAGTGCAATAGTTAGGATGAATTTTATGACATGAAGCAAATATGACAATAATTGACTTAAATATGCCCAACTCTCACATAGATACGTATATATGTACACACACTATTTTTATTTAATTTATTCATGACTTCTAAATGCTTTAATTTAAATTAATTTTATAATATTTTACTTTAGAAATTATGTTATTTGTAATTACATTAAAAATAAGATAAGTTAGGTTATTTTCATAATATAAATATAAGAATATATATTTTTAAAAATTATACATATTTTTATAATTAGTGGATGTGTTCGAATCCTAATGAAAGACAGATCTTTTAATAAAGTGAAAACGTCTCAAAATAAGTTTGATAAGTACTTATTGGTAGAATAAATTTGAGTTTTACTCCAAAAGTATTGGAAGATATAACCATTAAATATCAATAAATACCTTTTTAAGAGGGTTGAACTTTATTTTTATAAAGGAGGATGGTGAGATGAACCACCAGACCCAATGGCTTGGTTCCGCTGTGGGGGGATTTGATGGTAGAGTTTTTGGCAGAAGGAGATTATGAGGATTGCTGGTTCTTTTATTTTTCTATTTTTTAGTTTTTCTTATTCTATATATTCAGTGAAGGTCTTTTTGTTTTTTGTTTTTGTTTTCCTATAAAAAGTGTAATTGTGCTACTGTGTCGACATTCAGTTTTGCCGCGTCATTTGAAACCCGGGAGGAGGAAGCGAAGAACAAGCGAGAAAGCGTCCCTGACAAGTTACAAGCACCTGCCCCCAAAACTTCTACCGATCTTTGTCTTATTCCGACGCAGAGATGAGTTTCAATTCGTCTCGATCTGCGAATTCCGGGGGGAAATCTAAGAGAAGCTTCGGCTCTGCGTCTTCGGCGCCTTCCAATAACAGTAACGGTAGTAATGGTGATAATAACAAGAAGCGGAATACTAACCAGAAAACCCTAGGCATGGCTTGGGGCGCCAGTTCTCGCTCCTCCTCTCGTTCTTCCTTCAACAATTCTCCCTTCTCTGATTTCGGCAGGTTATCTCTCTCTCTCTCTCAAACACACACACACACACACACGTTTAGTCCAAAATGCTAAAATTAAAGGGTTCATCAGATCAAATTAAAAATTTTTGTATTTATGCCTCAGGTGGGATATCTTAAATAGGTTTTTATGATGCGTATTTCCGACTTATTAAATTAAAATTTCTACGTTTGAGGAGATTTGCAAGTAATTAAAGGGGAGGGCAATCATACCCATTTATGTTTATGTGTAACTCCGGTTTGCTTTTAGATTTAGAAATTGTTTTCTACAGTTCAATTCAAACAACCGTTACATTTTTTATAAGAATTTTGAGAATCCCTTAGCTGAAAATATCATAGAAATAATTCTTTTGGGTGATTGATGATTATTGATTAAGGAAAGTGACACCCTCGATTACAATAGACGAATAAATATTTTAGCCCAAAAATTCAAAGCGCAGTATTTTCTTTACAATTGTACGATGTGCCACTGCGTACTAGAAAAGAATATACTAGTGCTTATTGAGAGCATTATTTTTTTTTTTTTTGTTAAAGCATTACAAAAATGCATATTATTTTTTCAGTTTTTCAAAATTTGGATAGAAAGTCAAAAAAGAAAAAAAATCTTTATGCAAAATTTGAAAAACCAAAAAAATATGGCAGTCTTTCTGCAATTTCTTAAAAATTACCATTACTAGAATTATTCTTCTCTTGAATCTCAAATCTTTCGCAACAGCCCTAGGATGTTATTTTTCATCCATCAGCCCTAGGATGTGTTAAAACCGGAGGAATTCATAAGTGTGCTTGATATACATGGGTGAGCACCAACTTGACCCAAAAGATTAGACCTATTGGGTATTGACTTACACCATATATATAAGCACCCATCAAATACTCACTTTTTCCAATGTGGGACAAATTTCACAAGTAAAATTCTCAACAATCTCCCCCTCACTTGTGAGTTTCAACTGCTCCCCCTTGAACGGAAGTCATCTTCTCCACTATGAGACAAATTTTCCAACAGTTTGCTTAAGTGGGCCGTCTTACGTGTCTCGGATTGTATTCTAAATGGCACCTCCAAACCAATCCTACCTCCCACATCTTGACCCAATTTGGATCCATCTTGGTAGCTTAGATGATCCTTTTTTAGCCTTGGTCACACACTCTCACACCCAGAGTTATGAATGGCTCCGATACCACTTGTTAAAACCAGAGGAGTCCATTGGTGTGCTTGATACACATGGGTGAGCACTAACTTGACCCAAAAGTTTAAACCTATTGGGTCTTGGGCTACACCATGTATATAAGCACTCATCAAATACTCACTTTTTCAATGTGGGACAGATTTCACAAGTGGAATTCTCAACAGGATGTTAAAATAAGAAAAAAGTCTTTCTTTTTCAAAACTTTTTCTACAGTTTGATCTAAATTTACATTTTTTAAAATAAGAATAGTGAGAATTTCTCAGCTGAGAATGTCATAGAAATAAAATTTTCTTTTGGGTGATTGTTAATTATTGATTAAGGAAAAATTACATCCTAGATTACAATAGATAAATAACTATTTTACCCTAAAAATTCAAATTGCAGCGTACGATGTGCCACTGCGTACTAGAATAGAATAAATTAGTGCTTTCAAAAGATTTAAAGATTCTTTTTTTACAATTTTTTTAATGGTTTTGCATGTGTTCCCTTTAGCCATATTCAATTCTATTTAAGGCAAATATTTGGTTTTGTTTGTTTGCCTGCCCCTGATGGTTTTATTATTATTATATTGTAGTTACATGGTGGTAAAGAATCAGAAGCTTCAGGCCCAGTTTGATGCAGAGGCTTCAAGCTCTTCTCGCAGTGGCTCAACTTCTGAGAAGCCTATATTTCAAGGGGTTTCTATATTTGTTGATGGGTTCACAGTTCCTTCTAGTCAGGTTTGTGGAAATTCTATGTTATGTTTTGCTAAGTGCATTGGTTAGTTAGAAACCTGATGAGGAAGTAACTAATTTGAAACTTCTTTTCCATTTTTCAGGACCATGATAAAATGTAACAGAACCCTAGTTAATCTATACAGTTTCTGTTGTGAATTCTAAGAGATTGGAGGAAAGAAAACACAACTGGTCTTCATATTAATGGATTATTTTTTTCTTTTCTGAAACAATGGTGTCTGACACCCTTTGGTCCCTAATCCATTGGAATGACAGGCTTACCCCTCTAACCTTCTTTGTTTAAACACCAAGGTTTAATTTCAATTAGAAAGCCGTAGTCCTAGGACTTAAGTGTCTAACTAGAAACTCTTTGAGCAACCTTTGGGGGGTTTCATCTTTATGGAATATTGACATCATGCTAAGAGAATAGTGGCAATGGATGTCCCTTGGCAATGTATTTTGAGTAGTTTTTAATTTCCATTTTTAGTTTCATGGAAAACTCAGTTATTCCTAATTCTCTCTTGAATTTTTTATTCGAAGATGCTCTAATTTATTTTTGCATTTGCCACTTATTCATCAAGTACAGTGATGTCAGAACATGCACCCTTTTTTTTGTGATAAATTGTTTTATAATTAAAGACTATAGGATTATTTTCCCATTTCTTTTCTCATTGTACATTCCATCAATCATAATAGGACTCTTATAGTTATTCTGCAGTAAATTCAGTAACAGGACATGGTTCTTCTCATGAAATGTCTCTTTTAAACTAGCACTTGGCCCTTTGCTATGAGCTAGCATTTTATATCAGGGTAACAATCCAAAAGTAAGATACTCTTATACTATGCCCCTGACTTTACTATGTTGCTTACCTTCATAGTTTTGGATAATGATTTATGGGGGGTTGAAACATGTAGTTTGGAGCAAGCATTTTACATAATAGTTATCTACTGTCATTTGGTATGAAGTCGTAATAGCCATGATTTTATTGAGGAAAATTTTGATCAGCACATAACTTGAGTGGCACAGTTTCATTCACATGGAGCATTTGCAAGTAATACAAGAGTAGACATGATAGGTCAATTGATTAAAATAAGATTATGAGAACCATGTCTAGACTTGATGTTATAGGAGCAGTTTATGTTCATATCGCAATTATCTTATTCTTCATGTAATTATTTTTAAAATTTGAAGTTATTTCTTGTTCCTAAATCTTACCATAATCTTGATGGTCACCTTTTTTGTTATGTGTTTACTCAAGATTTTACCTAAAGGTCCATTTGGGTTTATTTAAGATGTTGATTTCTACCCACTGATGCAGTGGATCCATTCAATTTTTGGGCAACACTCAATGCACCTTGAATAAATTCATTAACTGCAATGCTCAATCTCTATGCTGGGAAAGGTTCAGTTTAAGATTGTTATTTGTCTTCCTTTTTTCCTAATGCATTTCTTGCAATGAAGAAAAAAAATACTTTCTAATCCATAGTCCCCCTGAGGTCAATCATTCCTTCTAAAATTAAATTTCCGATGTGATTTTCATTTTATTTCCTAGAGTAATTGCGAAACTCTTTTTTATTTTTTATTTGATACACATCACATGGTCCGAATGAAATCTTTTGTGTTGATGGAATAATATACGTGAGTAAGTTTTGTAGAACATTATTGGTTCAATGGACTTCAAAATTTTATTTTGTTAGAAATGATTACTGAAAATGATAATTTGTTCCCTTTTTTTTTATTTTTTATAATATATATATTGCAAAATTTTCAAACTTCTCTTGGAAACCAAATAGAGGGCAACTTCAAATGCGGAACATGCCATTGATACCAATTTTAATAAATTTCAGGAGCTACGAGGCTACATGCTGAAGTTTGGAGGATGTTTTGAGAATTATTTTTCCAAGCATCGTGTTACTCATATTGTCTGCAGTAACCTTCCTGATAGTAAAATCAAGAATCTGAGGTTTAAATTTGCTTCTTTTAAATTTTAATTTATACCTTCCAGACTTAGAAATGTGATTTTTTTGAGTTCTAATTTCATTGTTGGTAATTCTAATACAGATCATTCAGTGGTGGTCTTCCAGTAGTGAAACCCACATGGGTGTTGGATTGTGTTGCTGCTAATAAACTTTTGAATTGTAATTGTTGCTTCTCTCTCAGCATTTTATTTACATGCTTTTTATTAAAGAATTTACTCCAAATCTACAAATATTTTTTGGACTTCCCTTGTTACTTTTAGAATTGTCTCATAAGAAGAGAAAGACGCATTAGAATAAGAAAAATATCTAAAGATTAGTTTCAAGGTGGCAAGTTTTGTTCCATATCCTTAGAAATGTTAAATAATTGGGTATAAGTGGTACTGTTGGTCTAAGATTGAGATTCTGGGCTAATGTCATCAATTTAGTCATTTGGATTTTGATTTTTTGTTTCTAGGGGTTCCTTACCAACTTGACCAGCTTGCCAGCGAAACTCGTAGCCAACCAAAGTTGTCAGCCTTCTTTTCTATGAAAAGCAGCTTGAATATGGGGGATGCTGCAACTCTTTGTCAAGTAAATGATAAAACTGGGGATTCAACATTTAAGGGTGGCACTCTGGGAGATACAATACCTTTTGAGGCAGATGAACTTATAGAATGCACAGGGCAGTCTATTGGTAAAGTTGATGACCTCATGCAGGAGAACACTAATGTAGAATTAAAGGAGGAAACAACCTGTTGTTATGGGAAATCTTGTGAAGCAAAAATTGCCGAATCACAACACATTGATACAGTAGACGAGTTTAGTGTTAAAATTGGAATTCAAGCTAGTTCCTGTGGACCTTCCACTTCAGTTAACAGCTGTTGCTTGGGAAATCAAAGCTCTGAAGGGTTGACATGTTCAACAGCTGGGATTTCTAATCCCCGCCATTCTAGTCTTGGGAATCTAAATTTTGTGGAAAATTATTTTAAGGTAATGAAGTTGTTGCGTATGTGTTTTTCTTGGTTTCATATTGTCTTCTTCTTCTTCTTCTTCTTCGTCGTCGTCGTCTTCTTCTTTTTATATTTGTGTTTTTTTTTTCAATACTTTAGTTTGGTTCTTGCTGCTTTGCCTTTTAGTCATGAGCATTATCACTGTGACCTAGGGACCTATGATTCTGCACCGTGCATTTTTTATCACTTTGCATGAATCCGTTGAACATAATATATTTCGATAAGTCTGTTCACTTGACTGTTCGCAATTTCTTCTATCAATCCTAGAAAATACTTATTGTCAAATATCACTTGTTTTGATCAAGATTTGCAATTTAGGTTTTTGTCATTTTGTTTAATTATGCACGCTTGCACAATCATATGGATATTTTATGGGTTTTGATCATGATTTAAAGGAAGAGGAGTATTTATCATTCAAGAGTTCATATCATGCCTTGGGCATTGCCGGCAAGCTCTTTCTATTGGAATGCATGGCATGGAAAGCTTATGCTGGAGGTGGCTATTTGACTTTACCTGTGATTTGTGTCAATGTTTCCTCATTGAATTTAGTCCTACATTATCCTGTCAGCAATATCTTCATGGAAAATTTTATTTTTCCGGAATCATAGGTTCTTCTGGTTGAGATTTCCTGATGTATAAGTTCTCATTTATCATGATTTCTGTTTGTTATTACTGTATTATACATCCCGCTATTCTGTTTCTTTCCATATGTTGAATTTAGTCTTCAAGGAATTTCTGTGTTAATGCCCTCATCAAACTTTGGTTTGTGCAGAACTCAAGACTTCACTTTATAGGAACTTGGAGAAATCGGTATCGTAAGCGGTTTCCCAGCTTGTCTAATGGGTTCAAATCTACAAATTCTAATCTAGATGCTTCTGTGAATTCTCGGAATATCGCCATTATTCATGTGGACATGGTAATTTTCATGTTAATGAAATTTTGGCCATCTTCGTTCATTTGATCGTAAGTAAATTTTTTTGACCTGGTTGCAAAATTTATACATTTTGGAGCAACATGATGTTTGGAATTGTAACATGAGGTAAAATTCACTTGGTTTTCTATTTTGTGGTCATGCTGAGCTTTATTTAGATCTTGCAATGATGATATTATGCTGTGCCAGGACTGTTTTTTTGTCTCAGTAGTCATCAGGAACCGTCCTGATTTACGGGATATGCCGGTGGCTGTCTGCCATTCAGACAACCCAAGAGGGACAGCTGAAATTTCATCTGCAAACTATCTTGCTCGAGATTATGGTTTGTTTCTAGTAGATTTATTATTGTCAATCAATTTCTTGATTTGTTTGGGAAGGTTGTCATTTTAGATTATGCACAATTGCTACATCCTCTTTCTTTTATTTTTATTATTATTATTTTTTAAATCGTTAGGGGTGAGAGCTGGAATATTTGTTAGAGATGCCAAAGCTCTTTGTCCTCATCTTGTCATTGTTCCTTACCACTTTGAAGCTTATGAGGAGGTAATCCATCCATTTGAGCATGTGATTTGATCAATTCAATTGTTTAGAGAAGGACGAGACAATGCTGCTACTTATCATCAGTTTCTTGCATATTATTATTATCATTATTTTTCTGCAGTCTGGGTTTCTTGGACTTATATTTCTTTTGGAATTTGGATATTTGTAGGTTGCTGATCAATTCTATGACATCTTGCACAAACACTGCAGCAAAGTACAGGTTTGTTAGTTAAAAAAGAAGTGCTTTCTTAGGAATTATGTATTTTTTTCAATTATATTCTGGTAAAAATGGCAATTATTCTTCTTGAGTATAGGCAGTAAGCTGTGATGAAGCTTTTTTAGAGGCCACCATCTCAGAAAAGCAAGACCCTGGACTCTTAGCTTCGATAATACGAAAGGAGATCTTTGACACCACTGGGTGCTCTGCAAGCGCTGGCATAGCTGGCAATATGCTAATGGCCCGCCTTGCTACACGAACTGCCAAACCAGATGGTCAATGCTACATCCCTCCTGAGAAGGCATGTTATTGGAAATCTTGTTTTTTGCATGTCTTTATTTGTGCATTTGTGGTTCTTATTTTTTACTCCCATTCATTCCATTTTTGGTCTTCCGTCCTGCAAAGGGTGCCATGCTTTATTTGCATATTTTATAATTTCCCTGTGTTTTTGAATTATATTTGGCATCTCCCATTTGTTCATGCAGGTTTTAATATAGGATTTTTCTTGTTTTTAATTCCTGTAGTATTTTGAGCTTTGTCCTAGTTGTCTGTTATTTGTGTTTTGTGCTGAATTCATATTGAGGGTGGACCTAGGTGCATTTGTAAGGCAATTCTGTTGCAGTGTGAGCATCATCAATTTGGGTTGTGGGCATCCAAGGTGTAAGACTGCATGCAATTGACTCTTCCTAGACCTCATGGAAACAACCTTCGGATCTTAACCACCACCTTTGGAAATGGGAAGAGATTGGTCCCTAAATCATTTAGTCTGGAGGCAGAAATATCTTGTAAACCACTACTTAAGAGCCCTTACATGACACCCTTATCTTCTTTGTTGTCGTATTGTGTCTTTAACTGTGTCTTTGGTTTATTTCATTGTAATTTCCAATTGATTTGTGTTTTTGTTTCCTCAAACAGTCTCTTTGTTACTCTCCTTAAGGTTGCAACCATCTTGAGTTTTGAACCTGTCCTTTGCCTCATTGATATGGAGCATAGCAGTTCTATGCATTTTTTTTTCTTGTGTATTTCCCCTTTGACCAAGGACTGATTTTTTCTTAATTAGGTGAGTTGATTGTTTATCATCTAAGGATTGTAAAGTTATTTCAGGTGAAAGCTTAACTACAACACAGGGTTTTAGTGTTAGATATATGTATTAAAAAAATGGAAGAGAAAGGATAAAATAAATCAGTGCAAGAGAACTAGGTGGTGGAACCTAAAGGGAGAAAATACAATAAAATTTAAAGATAAAATGATCGAAGATGATGATTGGACTATAGTGGATAGTGTAGACACACAGTCTTTGTAGTAGGATAGCTAGCTTTATTAAAAAGATAGTAAAATAGATTTTAGATGAATCAAAAGGAAGATTTTTGAATTGCAAAAAAGTTGGTGGTGGGAACAAGATGTCCAAAAAGCTGTAAAGACAAAAAGAATTTGGTATAAAACATGACAAAAATGTAAAAACATGGAAAATTTTGAAAAGTGTAAAAAGACGAGAAAAGATGCAAAATAGGTCGTTAATGAAGCTAAACATAGTCATTTAATAAATTGTATGCTAGATTAGATACAAAAGAAGGGAAATGAGACATGTTTAAACTTGCTAGAGCTAGAGGAAGAAAGCCTATGGACTTGGATAATGTAAAATGTATAGAAAGTGAGGATGATATTTTCTTGGTTAAGGAAGAAGACATAAAACAAATATGGCGAAGTTACTTTAGCTATTTCATGTAAACGAAGTAGAATGCTTAAACTTAGAATTGACAAATTAGGAAAAGGCTAAAAATATGAAATTCATTCGCAAAATTTGAGGTAATGAAGTCAAGTTTGCACTAAAAAAATGAAAAATGGAAAATCTATTGGATTGAGTAACATCCCATTTGAGGTTTGGAAATGCTAGGTAATAACAAAATTATATAGTTAATTAATTTATTTAATATAGTTATAAAGACTAAGACGAATGGAAGAAAAACACTTTAATATCTATGTACAAGTAAGGGAGATATTCAAAATTGTAATAACTATTGTGGAACTAAACTTGAGTATACAATGAAATTGTGAGAAAGGGTAGTTGGACACCGATTAAGGTTAGAAACGAAGGTATTAAAAAATCAATTTGGTTTTATGCTTGGGAGATCTACTACAAAAGCTATATCTTTTAAGACGATTAATGGAAAAGTTTAGGGAAAAGAAGAGGGACTTGCATAAGGTATTTATTAACTTAGAGAAAGCATATGGCAGGGTAACTTGGGAAGTTAGAGTTCTTTGGTAGGTTTTAGAAAAAAAAGGTGTTAAGTTGTAGGTATACTGATGTCATTAAGGATTATGTATGATGAGGTAATGATTAGTGTTAGGACTATAGGTGGAGAGACAAGGGAATTTCCAATCACAATAGGTATACATCAATGATCTGTTTCCCTAATTTTTTTACTTTAGTGATGGATGAACTGACTAGGAGTATCCAAAATGAGGTTCCATCGTGTATGTTGTTTGCAGATGATATTATCTTGATTGATGGAACTAAGGTAAGAGTGGAATCTAAGTTAGAATTATGGAGAGAAGCTTTAGAATCTAGAGGCTTTAGGATAATTAGAAATATGACATAATATATGAAATGTAATTTCTGTTGTAGTAGGAGGAATATTGGAGACAAAGTTAAACTTGATAATGAAGAAATCAATAACACTAGTAGATTTTGATACCTTGGATCTATTATGCAAGTTGAAGGAGAAATTGAAGAAGATGTAATTCATAGAGTTTAAGTAGGTTGGGTAAAATGGAGAAGTGCTTCGAGTGTGTTCCATGTTATCGTAGAATACCCTTAAAATTAAAAGGAAGTTTTGTAGGATGGCTGCAACACCAATTTTTCTATATGGATCAAAATGTTAGGCGACTAAGAAACAACATATCCAAAAGTAAAAGGTGCTGAAATGAGAATGCTAAGATGGATGAGTGGTATAACGTTAAAAGATAAATTAAGGAATGAACATATTTGCGGTAAGTTAGGTGTAGCTTTTGTAGAAGATAAGATAATGGAGGGACGCACATGATTTGGGCACTTGTAACATAGGCCACATGGGTTGCTAGTGAAGAAGAGTGAGTTTGTTACTGTGAGATGCAATAGAAAGGGAAGGGGTAGACCTAAAATAACTTGGAATGAGAAAGTAAGTAAGAATTTAATAGCCTTGAATATTTCGAAGGAAATTATCCATGAATGCATAAATTGGCGGAAAAGGATTAATGTAGCCAACCACACCTAGTGGGATCTAAGGCTTGGTTTGTCGTCGTCGTTGTAGTTTATCTGTAATCCATACACATCAAACAAAGGAAAATGTTTTTCAAGTTTACAAACAAATAGTGCGAATTTTTAAAGCCTATATTAATATTAATACAAAAAAATTTTGGGCTAAGTTGGTGTTGGTGTTAGACCAAGTCCTTTAATTGGAATTTAACTTATTGTTGTCATAATGGGAAACTAGCTGTAGACTTGTGCAATGCACTTTTTTTTGATAGAAAAAGAAATTCATTAGCTAAAGAAAAAAAAAAAAAAGGGCAGCCTGGTGCACAAAGCTACCGCGTATGTGGGGTTCGAAGAAGGGGCAGACCATAATGGGTCTATAGTACACAGCCTTACCTTGCATTTTTGCAAGACGCTGTACAATTAGGAGAAAAGACATCTCCTTAACGAAATCTAGGAATCCTCAGAAAAACAAAACATAAAGAAGAAAACACAAAATAAAATACAGCAAACTCAAATCAACACACCCTTAGGAAGGAATTCCAATCCAGTTGAACATTTGTCAAACGCATCCCCATTAAATTTCCATTGCCCACACACCACAAAGAAGCCATAAAAATTACCTTTTACCACACCAACCAATAAGGGATCTTCTTCCCTGAAAAAATAAGTAAGTTACGTTCCTTCCACAAGCCCCATATCACTGCAAATAAAGCACCATTCTATAAAGCAATACCTTCCTTCCTCCTCCCAAACCCCACAAAAGATATTACCAAGAACTCCTCCACTGTTCTCGGACAAACCTAGCTTTCTCCAAAATAATTGAATAGCTTATCCAAACCTCCCAAGCAAATTTGCAATGCAAGAAATGATGAGAAACTGATTTTGAACAATCAAAACAAAGCATACATTATGTCATGTGGTAGAGCCTTTAAGGATCTCCTCATCTGCAGCAGGTCATTAGTATTTATCCTATTATGCACAACCAACAAACGCTTCGATTTTATGGGGGATTTTGACCTTCCAGATTGCGGTGTAGAGAGGAAAGGAATGATTGGTACGAACCAAGAAATCAGAGAAAGATTTACAAGAAAAAACACCTGTGGAATCCAACAAGCAAGATTGACTATCATCCCTACAATTATTCAACATAACCAACGAAGAAGATAATTCAATAGTTTCCCTATCGTTCAATGCTCTCCTAAAATGAAATTCCCAAGAAGGCAGAGGATCGCATGATACTACAATAAATGAAATAAATGAGGAAAAGAAGTGGCCAAAGCAACATTTCCCAAACAAATATCGTTCCAAAAATGAATGTTGCAACCCTTACCCAACACAAATTTGCTGTGGGGAATAAAGAGAGGATAAATTTGGGAAACAGCTTTCCAAAGAACATCTAGCACACAAATTAGTATCCCACCCATTCCCATCAAGTCCAAATTTACTTTTGATAACTTTATGCCACAAGGAGGAAACCTCTAATGAGAACCGCCAAAGCCATTTAGCCAAAAGAGCTGTGTTTTTAGACACCAAATTTCATGACCCAAGCCACCCTCTCTTAATCCTACACACCATTTGCAGTGCACATTTTTTTTAAAGCATTTTTTAGTTAAAATTTATTATACTGCTTGTTGCCCCTCTCTTTTTTTTGGTCTAGTTGTATGATTCTCGCTTTGATTCATTTGATAAACTTGGGGATTTAACATGTGTCACCTATTCCATTGAAAGGATTGGAGGGAAATTGTATTTTTGAAAATGATGGCACAGAAGAAAAGTAATTGGGAAAAGATGGAATTTTGCCCTTACCTATGGAGGAGGTCTTTGAGGAAAATCTTCGAACTCAGCATTTGTTGGATTAATTGGGTCTACACATGTCAGACTATAGAGGAAATGAAATTCATATGGAATCAAAGGTTTAGAAGGGTTAAAGGGAATTAGCAAAATTGAGGTGTTTGGTGAATTGTGATGGGAAGGGTTTAAAATAGGGGTTTTCTTGGGTAATGCTTGTGTGGTTTTGTTTTTATTTTTATTTTTTATTTGTTTTTATTTTCTCTTTATTGAGAAATTCTTGTCCTTACATATTACGTAATTTCTCTTTCTCTTAATAAATCTTCTTTTATATTAAAAAAAAATGAATTGGTAGAAAAGGATTCACACCTAGTGGGACTTAAGGCTTGGTTTTTTGTTGTTGTATGCTTATTGCCCCTCAATACTTAGATATATAAACAACACTTCTGATAAACAAAACTTTTATAATCTTCACATTTTTTTTGATAATAAAAGAAAGTATATTAGATTGAGGAAGAGAAGTTACAACCTAAGGGGACAAGAGGTCCACTTGAAAAAATAAAAAAAGCAGAAACAAAACATAAGATAATAATAAGGGTGAAAATTAAAAAATAACAAATAAAAAATCAAAATTAAAAATAAATAATAACCGAAAAGTACTCCTTTCCAAGAAAACCCCTTTTCAATCCCTTTCTATCATAATTCACTGAGCACTTTAAATTTGCAAGCTCCCTCTGCCCTTCTTCGCCTTTTACTTACCTCGATCAATGCACACTTCAATTCCACCAGCATCACACATTCTAAGTCCTCCCTAGAAATCAACTCCACTGGTATAGGTAAAATTCCATCATTGCACTGCAGTTTATTATCCAACCTATCGTTCTAAAAAATAGGAATCCCGTCCAATCCTTCGGGGTACGATGTACATATGATATATCCCCAGGAACATCATGGGAATCAGAAACATAACCATATTGTTCTCCCGAATCTCATCCAACAGCAAACCACCACCGCATTCAAACTCGCTGATGTCATCACTATCGTTATCTGAAAAAGCTCGCCATTTCTTAGCCTCCTTTATTTTGCTAACTCCATCACTTGCTATATCCTTCATCTTAGCAAGTGTATCTTCCACAATGCTCAACTCTCCTTCAGAATCTCTTCTTATAATCCTTGGCTTTATCACACTGGAATGCTCTCTTTTTGCTTCATGTAATTTCTTCATATCTGTATCCATCATTGCAGCCTTTCGACGAGCATACACCTTAGGACCCTTAGAATTTTCAGAATTAATTTCCGAAACACCAGATTTCCTACCCAATCCAGCTTCTTCTTTTTTATTAAACGTGTCTACACTAGCTTCTAATCCCTATGCAAAACCAGAATCAATGGCCAATCTGACACTTATATTATTATCCTCACTTTCTTTACAAACAGATTTCAAAACCAAGTTAAAATCATCCTGATTACACTCTGAATGTTGACCCATTCCATGTTTATCTTGGAGAGCTGGAGAAAGATTTTGTATTTCATTAACATCTTGCTGAATGCCCACCTCTCCCGTATGTAAATTTTGGCTAGGAAAATGCGCTTGTTCAGAAACAGGGTCATGCAAGGGAAGGGTCTGAACACCCATATTCTTGCCCTGGGCCTTTTTAGATACAAGGCCTATCTGTGAAAGCCCCTGTTTATAAGAGACTTCTTTTGAATCCAGAGAAAAAGAAAGGCCCATTGCATTCTTGTAAAACGGTGGGCCTGTTCTATTAAATGGCCCGCCCAATGTTGTTAAAAAAGAAGCCCCACCTTTCTCATGAACTTGGCCCCAAATCCAGGATGAGTACCAGATGACCAGGCCCAGACTTCGTACTCTCACTGCCCCTTTTCACGGCCCTAGCCACCTCTGCAAGATTAGCAGCAACCACTGGAACCCTAATTCCCTGCACCTTATGGGCATTCATCTCTGACTGAGCAGTGTTGTAATCTGGTAACGGCACCCCTGATTCCTTCAACGCAGATCAGCCGTGCAACTAAGTCAATTTTTCTGATTGTGGGCTACTTGAGCAGCCTTCACCTATCTTTCCTTCCATCACCACCTTACTCCATGATCTGGGTACTGAAGTGCTTGCAACACCTGCTCCTTCAAAATTGTGCTGAATTTCCTTCTCAAATTTGCAGAACTCATTTGCAAAGCTTCGCCATTCAATTCCTTTTACACCTCCAGGAATGAACACCAAAAAACTCTTACCTTCTCCCTCAGCCCCAATTCCAAAAATTTCCCCACCCTCGTCCACCAAATTACCATCCAGCTATGGAAGTTTTGCTTGCAAATGCTTCTGGAGCCCCTTTTCCAGCTGAGCGAAAGTATATAGACCATCGGTGAGCCTGGAAACTGCCTCCTTTGTGAATTTAACCCACCTATTTTGAGATGCACAGTAAAGGGGTCTCCCCCTCTTTATCCAATCTCAGATCGAAGGATTTTCCTTCGATCTGCACCTAATGCTTTAACATCGCCTCCTGCTGACACAGCCATGTTTGTGTTCACTTGAGGGTGAGAGAGTTGTTACGTGAGAAAAAAAGAGACTGATCCTTCAAAGGCTTAAAGAGGATTAAAGCTTTCCACGTAGCGACGTCCGGCAATGGAGGCTGCACTGCTACAATGTCTGGCGATGGCTAGGGTTCGAAGGCTGCAATGTCCAGCGATGGCTCATTCTGAAGGGAAGAGATCTAAAATAATATTCGCATAAATATACTAAATTACATTGACTATCAGCAACATTTAGTCCATAAAGAGAATCTTGTAAGACATACACACAAACACACGAACAAAAAACACACATGCATGCATATATATTAAGCATTATTTAATGCAACTAGAATTTAATATTTGAGTCATGTGATAGTCTTTCAATAACCAGCTCTGTATAGATTAGAGCTTTGTAAAAATAATATAATTATCATTTATTATAAGCAACGTTTAATAACTATATTTAATGGAAATGACATTTAAGATTTAGCCCTAAATAATATTTTGTTTATGCATGAAATTAATTTCTAATATTTGAACAACATGGCAATCTTTCATCAGCTAAATGGCTCCCACTTTTTTATCAATATCGCAAACATATTTGCAGTTACTTCTTGAGGCAGTAAGACTTATTATTTTCGAAAGACAACTATTTAAATGATTATGGAATGGATTTGGAGGGGCAATATTTAAACTCATTCCCTGTAACTTATCTAGTGATGCCACAAATTTTCTTTTTTTTATGTGGTGCTTATTTTTGCATCAAACGTTAGTTAAATAAGTTTTGGGGATATTGATGAGGACATTATTTTATTGACCACAAATGCATCGGGTATTCAGGTGGATGATCATTTATGTCAGCTTCCAATTAAGGCACTTCCAGGAATTGGTCGTGTTTTAGAGGAGAAGCTGAAGAAGCTCCAACTTGAGACTTGTGGACAGTTGCGTATGATTTCCAAGGTTTTTCAATGTTTAGTTTAAGTCAACATTCTTAGTCTTAATTTTTTAAATTGATGTTTTATCTACTTCAATTATGTTTTATCACTTCCTGACTTCCTGTTATTAAAATTTATTTACTTAAGTAAACCTGATGAAATCATGTTTTGATGCGACGGTAGTATGTGTTTCAGTTTTTTTTTTTGGGGTGATATTTTTATTTTATTTCTTCCACAGTTGTCTATTTTATGTTTGATTTCCTGCAGTTGCCTTTTGGGAGCTGTAAGCAAGTGTTACCTGCAATTGTTATAGTGCAATACTGAGTATTCTTTAATTGGAAATGTTTGTCATCTTATTTGTGTTTACAATCTTTAAAGAATGCGGTACTAAGTATTTATTTATTTTTGTTATCATTTTTTTTTTGTTCTATTCTTACTGGAGTTTGTTTATATTTTGGAGTAGGCATTTGGCTGGACATAAGTAATTTGACTCTCTCTCTCTCTCTCTCCCTCTCTCTGGAGCTTATTTAACACTAAAAAGAGATTATAAAGTACACTACAATTTCTGGTGAATCTCGTTACCATTTTCTGACAAGAGGTGATATGATGAGTTGACTCTCTTGTTTGTGGAACAGTTTACTTTTTGAGTTATCCGACTCTCCATAAAAGCTATGATCCCAACCAATTGTGTCAATCTGACAGCCCTTAAGGTCAACAAGAGAGTCTAGAGGTCAATATAGGAAAGTCCCTCTTCATGTTTTGAAGATTTTAAACATGGAATGGATGATGCCGTCGTGGATTTATCCAATGGAACAGAAAAAGAAAAAAACTACTCTGTTCTAAGTTTATGCATTGGCTCATTTTTACAAAAAAATTGAAAACTATGGTTGGATTTGAATGTGCAAAAACACAATGCCAAAGTCAATTTGTTTGAAATTCCTAAGCTACGCTAACATGATTGTTGCTGCACATAATTCAGATCATGAGCTGTTATGAGTTTGGCCTACCATTTCAACCAACCCAGTGAACCAATTAATGCATTGCATGTGCAATTTAGTAAACCTTGTATATTCTAATATTAATTCTAGTTTCTACGGACAGGCATTTGTTTAGGTTTTCTGTCATGCCAAATAATCTATTATTGTTTATTTATTTATTTTTTTAATTTCTTCGGTGGAATTTGCAGTAACTTTTGGAATTCTCTGAATAAACTTTTTCCGGGAATAGTTTCCTAATCAGATAATTTTCTTGCCATGCCTGGTTAACTGTTATATCTATTGATGAATGTGATGTTTATTTCACTTCTTTTATATTTTGAGAAGCGTTCTGAATATTGTGAAGCTGTCCATGCAATTCACCATGCACTTCTTCTTGGTTTCTCCAGGAATCCCTTCAAAAGGACTTTGGAGCAAAAACCAGCGATATGCTTTGGAACTATTGTAGAGGAATAGATAATCGGCTGGTTGGAGTATTCCAGGTCAGCAAAGATCATGATTTGACCAACTAGATACTTTTGGAATGCTTGCATGCCTTCTAAAGTTGCTAAATTAAATAGCTATATGTTTGTGTAAATGGTCCTTTGACTTGTTCTTGCATATCCTTTTTTCACAAACATGCTATCTAGTTTGCTGTTTTCTAAACTTAATTTTCAGTAACTAGCAAAAAATAAATTTTAATAATCAAGTCTGGTGATTTGCAGTGAATTGGGCATTTAAAATTATGGGTGTAATCGGTTGCTAACGGTTCGGTTTCAACCTAAACTGATAGCAGAACTAAAATTCTCAGTTTCTAATAATAGAAAATCGATACCGAATTGGAAAACGCAGTTTGGTTAAAATGATCTCTGTCAGTTTAATGGATCTGTTTTTTCATTGATTGATGAACATTTTTAATTTATACTTTGGGCTCCAGCTGTAAATGCTTAACGCCCTTCAATGAAAATTTTAAACAAAAAAAATCCAGGGACTGTCTCCGCATGCCAAACCTGCCCTTTACAATTAAAATTTTAAACTTATAGCGTGCTGCAGCTGGCGTGCTTACCTTCCTTTAGAAGAAGGCCCAAAGCCCATGGTGATGAAGCAGACTGAATCAAGCTGCCATTTTGTAAGGGGAGCAAGGCTCTCAAATATTTGTGTGCATCTGATGTGGGACACACAAATGGCTGCTGCAGCGGCTGCACTGCTTTCTGACTTCTGAGTTGTGAAAGAACACACACAGGAATGAAGAAGTATCAAGTGTGGAACTTGTCCATGTTGATGGAGGAGGAAATAGCCCTCATCCACATTTATAAATATTCCATCCCTATTTTAATTTCATTATTCATATCTATTCTTTGCTAGAAGAAGTCAACAATAAATTGTTATATAATCTTCAGAATTAACAAAAAAAAAAAAAAACAAAGGAATAATGGTATTGTATATAAAATGTAATAACCAAAAACCAAATTTGAAGATTTAACAAACCGGAACTGAAAACCATAAGTGAAAAATCAAACCGAAATGTCAAACAGTTTGGTTTTGATCTTCTGGATTTTGGTTTTTTGGTAATTTTTGTACAACCCTATTTAAAGTACTATTATCAAACAAAGAATCAGAGATGGACAATGGCATGAAATTGAGTGCAACTTACAATATTATTATTTTTCAAATTAAGGGTTTTACAAATCTTGCTAGGATGCCTGTATGTTTAGTTTTAAAACCTGGACCAGTGTTGACCAACAGGTGAAGCTTGTGGTTGGTTCGACCAGTATGTATGTATACATGCATAGTTGTCAAATTGTGAATCGGATTCCAAGTTCGGAAATTGAGAATTGAGAATCAAATCAAATTGTAAGATTTGGTACAAATTTCCAAAGTCAATTTGAATGACATGCATGTATTGATATGTTAACAAGAAGTAAATTAGTGCTATACATTTAAATTTTTACAACTAAAAATTTCATATTTCATGTGTGCACTTCACCTGAACAAATGAAAACGGAATGAGTCAAGACATATTGATTTAAAAAAAGAACTTTATGTTACTTGAGTGAAAGAATCAATAAAAAATAATAAAAAACTGAACTTTTGGTGCTTATCAACAATTAAAAAAAATATTTCATGCATATTCATTTTGAAATTAAAAGAAACAAATAATTTACTTTAAAAATGATAATAATTGCACAAACTACTAAAAAAACCAACTTTTGAATCAACAGAATGAAACATGAGTACCACCTTTAGCCGGTGAGTGTTCTACCCACCCCTTCTCTAGCAGAACACTACACTCCTCCAAGAGTGAAGAATGGTTTTTTAAAGGCAACATGAGACCTAAACTTTTATTTTCTCCTTTTTTTTTTGGCACAGAACTGACATGAACAAGAAATGATAGGTAATCGTGTAAAAATAAAACTATAAAAGAATAAGAAAGGGGTTAATCACTACTCAAGTCTTTTAGGAAGAATCGTGTGAATTGAGAGTTCCAAAATGATTTGTTAGATTGATGAGGTGAATTGATAGATTCGGCAACAATTAGTTGTTTTTAGATTTTCTTTGTCTTTAGATTTGCTTGTTAGATTTGAATCATTTTGGTGCGGAATTGATACTAATCATATGAATCAAATCACAGATTGTAAGATTTTAACAAATATGTATGCATGTGTATATTTCTAAGAGGATTTCAGATGATGCCGATGTTGATACTAATCATATGAATCAAATCGCAGATCGTTAGATTCTAACAACTATGTATATATGTATGTATGTACATATTTGTATGCATGTGTATATTACAAAGAGGATTTCAGATGATGTTGGTGTTGATAATTATCATTATTATTTTAAATTGAATAAATATTAAATAATAGTGATAGAGGATTAATATTTTGAATTTATTTAAGAGGGAAAATTTTCAATTATTAATAAATATTAAATAATTGTAAGATAGATTTTTATTTATTTAAAATTTATTTAGATGATGTTTGGGTCAAGGATTTTATTCAAGAAAAGAAAATGAAAGGAAAATAAGAAGGAGACCCATCTTCTATTTTATTTTCTTTTTGCATTAAATACCATTAATAATAAAAATATGTTCATAGGCAAGTTACATACGAATGACTTCCATTCTAGCTACTGGAGCATCGGTTTCCTAAAAATCAATTCCTTCCTCTTGATTGTAACCTTGTGCTACTAGCCTAGCCTCGTTACGGACAACAATGCCATTTTCATCAGTGATTGCATCATTTATGTTCTTAGGTTCCTCTTGTGATAGGAATACACAATGATCACATAGGTTCCTCTTTTGGCAATTCAGCTTGTTTTTTAGAGTCATAATCAGATGGTTCTTTAATTTCAATGCTCTCTTCTTTGTTATCATGAGTTGCTAAGTCTTCTAAACTCTTTCTTATATCTAGATCATCATTATCAATGGTTTTAAAAGAGAATGGGTTGGCTTCATCAAATACAACATGAATGGATTCTACAACAGACAATGCTCTTTTGTTGTAAACTCTAAATGCTTTACTATTTACAGCATATCCTAGAAAAATCCCTTCATCGGATTTTGATTCAAATTTTCCTAGTTCCCATTTAAATAAATGTTAATGATGTGTAAAGTCATATTCTTGTTAATAAATTTGTTATATGTTTTATTTCCTTCCTCACTTTCCATAGCAAAATTGAGAAATTCAGATTCCCTCAAATTTTCCATTACCTTCCCTAATATTTTTCTGGTTTCAAACGAGGATTTAGGGTAAAAAGATTTAAAATTTAATAAATTATCTATATTATGCTACACATATAGACATTTTAGATGCACATGATGTATAATATGTATATTGTGATTATTCTGTTAATAGAACAATCATGTGTACAATATGACTTCTTTTACATGGGTAAGGTCCTCAGTTCTATCCCAGGCAACTGCTAAATTTGCAATATTTTTAATTTTGATGAATGCTGGGTTAACCTGCTCA
The DNA here is from genome assembly GCF_029873635.1 of Malania oleifera. Lineage (NCBI taxonomy): Eukaryota > Viridiplantae > Streptophyta > Magnoliopsida > Santalales > Ximeniaceae > Malania > Malania oleifera. The sequence goes on along the minus strand of NC_080421.1, from coordinate 20,243,179 downwards.
ACTCGCTGGGTCTCGCCAGGTTGGACAGAGTCACCTGAGCCTGTCTGGGTTGACCCTGGTTAATTCAATTTCCTTTTTAATCCCTTGTCCAGATCAGTGGGTTTACTGCTTCTGGCCCAACCGACAGTTAGTTTCAGTTTTCAGAACTATGATATTGATTTGATGTTTTACACACTGAGCTTTGAACTTTAGTGTTCTGAGATTGGATGAGGGGGAGAACCTTTTACTGTGCGTGCTCGAGAATAATGTTTCTCGAAATAGTTGGGTTAAATTCACGAAGGAGGCAGTTTCCTGGCTCGCCAATGGTCTATCAACTTTCGTTCATTGGAAAGGAGCTCCAGAAAGCATTCGCAAGGGAAACCTTCATTGCTGGATGGCGATTAGGTGGATGTGGGTGGGGAAGTTTTTGGAATTAGGGCTGAGGGGGAAAGGTAAGAACTTTTCAGTGTTCATTCCTGGAGGTGCAAAAGGAATTGGTTGGCGAAGATTTGTGAATTTGCGTAGGAAATTTGTCACGATTTTGAAGGAGCATGCGTTACAAGCACTTCAGTTCCAAGCTTTTGGAGTAAGGTGGTGATGAAAGAAAAGACATGCGAAGGTTGCTCAAGTATTCCACAATCAGAAAAATCATCTTTGGTGCGGGGTCGATCTGTGATTGAAGGATTTTTTTTTGGGGGGCTTGGTTGCTGTTACCAGATTACTGCACAGCTCAATTGGAGGTGAACATCCATAAGTTGCAGGGAACTAGGGTTCCAGTGGTTGCTGCTAATCTTGCAGAGGTGGCAAGGGCTGCGGTAAGGGATGATGAGGCTACAAAGTCTAGGCCTGTTTGTCTGGTACTCATCCTGGATTTGGGCCTGGTTTTTAAGAAAGGTGGTGCTTCTTTTTTAAAAAGTTGGGCCATTTAATAGAACAGGCCCAGTGTTTTGACAGGAATGCTATGAGCCTTTCTCTGGATTCAAAAGAAGTCTCTTATAAACAGTGGCTTTCACAGATAGGCCTTGTATCCAGAAAGGCTCAGGGAAAATATATGGGTGTTCAGGCCCTTCCCTTGCACGACCCTGTTTCTGAACAAGTCCTCTTTCCTAGCCAAAATTTGCATGTGGGACTGGTGGGTATTCAACGAGATATTAACAAAATACAAAATTCTCTCCAGCTCTCCAAAATAAGCATAGAATGGATCAACATTCAGAGTGTAATCAGGATGATTTTAATTTGGTTTTGAAATCAGTTTGTGAAGAAAATGATGATAATAATGTGTGTGTCAGATTGGCTGTTGATTCTGGTTTTTTGCATAGGGATTAGAGGCTGGTGTCGACAGGATTAATTGAAAAGAAGAAGCTGGATTGGATAGGAAATCTGATGTTTCAGGATTTAATTCTGAAAAAATTATAAGGGTCCTAAGGTGCATACTCGTCGGTAGGCTGCAATGATGGGTGCAGAAATGAAGAAATTATATGAAGCAAATAGAGAGCATCTGGTGAGATAAGACCAAAAATTATAAGGAGAGATTCTAAAGGAGAGTTGAGAATTGTGGAAGATACACTTGCTAAGATGAAGGATATAGCAAGTGATGGAGTTAGCAAATAAAGGAGGCTAAGAAATGAGGAGATTTTTCAGATAATGATAGTGATGATATCAGCGAGTTTGAATGTGATGGTGGTTTGCTATTGGATGAGATTTGGGAACAAAATGAATATGTTTCTGATTCCTGTGGTGTTATTAGGGACCTATCATATGTACATCCTACCCCATTGGAAGGATTGGAGGGGTTTCCTATTTTTGAGAACAATGGGTTGGATAATAAACTGCAGTGTACGGATGGAATTTTACCTACACCAGTGGAGGTGATTCTAGGAAGGACTTAGAAGCCCAAGATATAATGGATAAATTGGATTTGAAAATGTGTGATGCTGGTGGAATTGAAATGCATTTTGATGGGGGTAAGTACAAAGCAAAGAAGTGTCAAAGGGAGATTGCAAATTTAAAGTGCTTGGTGAATTATGATGGAAAGGGATTGAAAAGGGGTTTTCTTGGAAAGGAGTACTCTTTGGTTATTTTTATTTTTATTTTTATATGTTCTTTTTTAATTTTCATTATTATTATTTTTTGTTTTGTTTTTTGTTTTTTCGATTTTCTGGTGGACCTCTTCCCCTTAGGTTGTAATTTCTCTTTCTCAATCTAATGTACCTTCTTTTATTATCTAAAGAAAAAAAAAAATACTTCTTACATCTGATGAGGTTGTCAGGAAATAATATACTGTCTTAAATTGAATTTATTGAAACTGTGGCTAAATAATTGTATATTATAAATCTTTGACATAATGAAAAAGGATTCTTGGACATGGATACTTATGATAAAGCACTTTGAAGTAGTTTGAATGGAGGCTGAAAAGAGCAGGACTCTTATATTATCTGTTTGTCGATGAAAGAATTTCAGAACCATAATATTAAGCCAACAATTTTTCTGGATTGTATATTTCATTTCCACTCCTATTTTCCTACTCTAATAATATGTGCAGTTCATTCATTTCTTTTGTTTATCTTATTCTTGCTCTTTCTCGCTCGCCTTAATGTTGTATCATTTGAACATTTACCTTTATATCAGCCCTCTATGTACATCATGTTGCTTTCAGGAAAGCAAGTCTGTAGGTGCTGAAGTGAACTGGGGTGTGAGGTTCAATGATTTGGAAGATGTGAGTACTATGATGCTTTAGAGGAGTTAATTATTATTTTTTCTTGTTATTATATATTTATTTATTTGGATCATTTGACTATTTCAGACCCGACGGTTTATCTCAAATCTTTGCAAGGAAGTGTCTTTACGGTTGCAGGGTTGTGAAGTGCAAGGGCGCACATTTACACTGAAGGTTTTATCCTGATTGTCTATGCATTTGAATGCTTTATTATTTATTATATAGTGGTTTCTATTATATTTTCCTCATAATTATTCTAGTGGTCGTTATATAGTTATTTAGAGGCTTATTATATTTTGACGCATTAACTGAAAATGAGAATATTTGGCTTATCCGATTTATTAATCTCAATTCAGATAAAAAAGAGAAAAAAGGATGCTCAGGAGCCTGCAAAGTTTATGGGCTGTGGAGACTGTGAAAACCTAAGCCACTCTATGACGGTACCGATGGATCAGTTGGCTCTTATTACATGTGCGCACGTGCATGCACACACAAACACTGTCTCTGATTCGATACTTGAGGTCTGGTTCTGAATTTTAGGTTCATCGATAATGTGATAGGTTCCAGTTGCTACTGATGATGTGGATGTACTTCAAAGGATAGCCAGACAGCTTTTTGGGTTTTTCCACATAGGTGAGTTAGATTTGGAAAAATTTACATGAAACCTACTAGTTTGGTTGTAAAATTATTGCATAAATTTTTATGCTTACTGGTTTCATCTTCAGTATGTTATGGAGTAGTGAATTAAGCTTTGGTCAGCTGACAGAGTACTTTGCACACCAAAAGGCTAAAAGCCTGTAGCTTATTCTACTTCAATATTGATTCTCTATGTTTTCAAAATTTGGGTGTTTGAATCTGTTTCATTTTGATCGTATATCACAATGTCATGTTTTGAGCACACATGCTCTGCAGCTCCCAAAATTTCGATCAATTTTAAGTGCATTGTGTTATTCCTTAATTGTTTTGCATTAAATGCTCATATAAGAGGTAAGGCATGCACATCATGCCTCCCCGGACCCCCAGGATGGCATCGGAATCTTGTGCATTAAGTTTTGCATCTTTTAGGGTGAGCCTTGTCCGTATGGTATGGCTTTTACACTGAAGCTTAAGTGCTCACGAGTCACAGGTTCAAGTCATGGAGACATATTTTCCAATGGTGGGGGTTATATACATCATGCCTCAAACCTCAATAGGGTGTGGTAGCCTTGTGCACTGTGTTGCATTTTATTTTGCACTTATATGTTCATACTGTATGTTTTAATGACTGTCTTTATTGTTTTAAATGCTTCCATTGCTTGTTTATTTAATAAACTCTACCGAATTGAGCTTGACATTCGAGGCAGTTCAATCATGTGGTGTTTTAACTGAGCACATGTAGAATATTATGCCAAAGAAGTTGTTGGGAGCTTATATACCCGGCATGGGATTTTGTCCTAGGGAACAAAAGCACAGGGTTGCAATTTCACAGGCTTCTAGCAATTGAAGTTATTGTGCATGTGATATCTTTGCTATGTGGAATTTGTTTGAGAAGTTACATATGGACCATAGAAAGGAAATTTTTATAGCTTATCTTTATAGCAATTATGAAATATAAATGTTATGATGCTAGCTAAAGTCACAATTACAATTTTAGCATTAAATTTGTTGCAATAGTATGTAACTAAGGCGATTATGAGCCTCATATATTTTCCTTTTCTGTTTTAGTATCCTTACAAAGACATGGATCAAATGTAAGGCACAGGTACCTAATTGACTTGATAGGGAAAAACCAGGCTCAAAACTCGACTTGAACTCACTGAGCCTATATTATCTAAGCTCAAACTTGGCTTGATGAATATCTATAAAACTCAAGCTCAACTCAGCTCGACTTGATTCGATCTGAAATCTAGTGCGAGCCATTATTTATGATATAAAACATTCCTTAAAATATCAACACTTAGGCTACTATTTTTTTTTTCTCCAACTTAAACTTGATAGTAGCTTAGCAAAATACTATTTAAGCATAATAAAATTCGAACATAATAATAAAAGTCTACATAGGTAAGATGAGCATGTCAATTTGCCAAGTGCCAACAAAGCAACCAGGCAATTAAAGTTTAGTTGCATATTTCCAATAACCAACATAAGAATAATATAATACCGTTAATTAAACAGAAAAATGCTATGAAATATGCTTCTTTAGTTCCTCTTGATCTTCTTCGTTCTTTCGTGTAGTCCAACCTAGTTTTCCTTTTAAACAAACCAAATTCCCTGAAATGATACAAAACAAATGTGCAAAAAATATTAATTAAATCATATGGTCCAATTTAGAAATATAACTTAGGAGTGAGGATAAAAAAGAAAAGTTAATTAACAAATAAAAAAGGAGAGAACACAACTCAATTATGCTACTACATTGAAATCAAGATGACTATTGGTTGTAAAATTCTAAATCATTCTTAAGATCATTAAATGTTTTGTGATTTTCACAATAAAAGAAAAATATATAAAACGAGTTGATATGAAAATGATTACCTCAGCTAAAAATATCAAGGAATATTCAAGATGATCTCTTTTGGTGGTTGCTATTTGTTGACTAGCAATCATATAAGAAGAGTTATAGATTAGTGTTTTATGAAACATTATTAAGAAAAAATAAATTCCCTAAATCTTACTTTGTTCTTTTCCTTCACTCCGTGAAGATTAAGAAGCCAATCCTGCACAAAGTAACACTTCCACTGTTCCTAGACTCAAAGAAGTACAGCATGTTCCAAACGGTGATGGTTTAGTCTTGTAGACTGTGGCATCTTTGTAGTTTGATGGGAAGCTTGGAGGGAAAGGAATACTCGTGTATCTTTTTTGGAAAGAGGAATCCTATTACTTCGCTTTGGGATAGGATTCAGTACTTGGATTTTCTCATCTTTTGCAGCTGGCAGTTTTGAAGGGTGCCTTTCTTGGATCTTCAAAGAGATTGGAAGTCAGTTTTATTTTGATTGCTAGTCTATTTTGGTTTTATTTTTTATACGAAGATTATTTTCTCCTATTTGTACAATTTTTCCTTTTTAACGAATATATCTTCTTTTTCTATACAGAAAAAAATTTTCTGTGAGCCATTGCGGTGATAGGAATAGCCAAGACATCTACTGCCATCTTTGATAAGTCAAGATATTTCAAATTATTTATCTTCCACCAATCTAATGCATTGAAATTACTTGAATCTCCTTTGCACATGTTACACCCCTCATCTAAATAAATATCTAAATCGTATTTTTGTGTTTGAATAGTTTCGACCCTTCTCAAATTGCGTAATTGACCATAGAACGGATGAAGCTTGTCCACTTTTAATTCCAACGTGGAAGAAATAGCCACATTGTTTTCTCCATTTGCTCACCACAAGATACATTTTTTAAATTCAAATATTTCCCACGGATCTCATACAAGGCTTGTTTAACTTTTGCTATATTCTCTCAAGATTCATTTTTAGGAAACATTTTTGGAGAAGTAAATTCAACAACCCTCATTTTACACCTTGGATCCAAAACAACTACTATAGCCATCAACAAATAACGTTCACCCAAATATTATCAAACTTTTCTTTCATTTTTGTGACCTTTGCACGAATAAACCAATCATCAAACTCTAAATTCATATCCAACAATACTTCCACATTATGTAGTTCGTTAAGAGTTAAGTTTGGACTTGGATAGTCTGTACCATAAATGATGTTGGTGGCAACACTAAACACTTTTAGGATTTCACAAACTTCCTCAACCTTTTCCCAATTTTCTATGGGCAGGTTCTCGATCTTGGAATCTAGGAAACACCTCTTTGAACTTGATTGCATCAACCAACATCTCATAATTTGAGTTCCAATGTGTCTTGCAATCAAGAATCAACTTATGATGTGGCAATTGCAGCTGTTGTGCAATATTAAGAACCTCTTTATCCTCATCTCACTTCCATTGATGTAACTCATACTTTCATGAATATCCTCAATGATTCTTTAGTCTTTTGAAGATCGTATTGAACCATAATATTTAAAATGTGAGCACAACATCAAATATGAAACATTTTATCCCCGTGAACCAACCTTTAGTTCTTGAGAATGTGTCCTTCAAGATCTAATGCAAGAATCATTGGCACTAGCATTATCCACTAAATTAGAGTAACAAGAATACAAAAACATAAAAGAAGAAAAAAATTATGTTAGAATTATATGATAAATATTAAATAACATTCTAAAAATAATAGGAAAAAACTTATTATAATATAATATTTGAAACTTCATTCTCAATTCCCCATTTGGTCAAACACTTGTAAATGACATTCACTATTTTAGTGCCATGGTGAGGAAGGGATGTAGGTGAACAAGTTAGAACATGCTTTTGCCACCTCCAATTAGAATTTAATGAAAAACATGTTTTGAAAGAAATATGTATTCAATCTTATGTGGTTTGGAGTGCCACAAATTAGTTGTCAAACAAACTTTAACATTCTTTAACAATGAATTCAATTTCCTCTTTTCAATGACATACACTTTAAAACAACCATTTCTACAAGTTTGGCGTGAAATCTTTTGTTGTTGGGCATTCCATGCTTCTGCATCATGTTAAAGGTTTTCTTTTCCAAAATTGAAAATAGATCTTGTGCATGAGTATTCGATGTGGTGCACCTGCCTGCATCTTTCCCATGTCAAACTTGCCATCATGTAAAGCACTAAACCTTTCCACTGCCCGCTTATGGCGAGTTGATTAAGATGGCATAAAGTTGATCTTTTGTTGTTTTAGATATATCCTTTGCTACAAACATGTCTTTAAGTGCCTCCCAAATATGAGTTGTTCTTTTAGTTGCAAGGATCTTAAAAGTACGATGACAATGGATACACTCTGCTTTCTTATTACGGTATATCAATTACTTTATATGCCTGCCAAACTTTAGATCTCTTTGGTCTCTTTCTACTTCCAAAGGGATTCTCATCTTCCTCCTCATCAACATCTTGAGTTGTCTTTCATTGGCATTAGCCATATCGCCCTCATTGGGGGTTGCATTTTTTCATTTTTCAACTCATTTTTGCCTCAATTTCCTAACTCATCACTGGATGGTGGGCAATTTCTCGATCTAGACTCATTTGGAGTAGAAGATAGGCCTAGTATTATTAATGATATTCCTATTATGAAAACAAATTAAAAAAATTAATCCATTTTATTGCAATGAGGTTGTGTTTGAAAAATTTTGAATTCAAAAAATAAAATGTAGTTTAGAAAGAGTAAGAACTAATTTTATAAAAATATCAAAACATAATTCAATGGGATTTTTAGAAACGACAAACATATACAAAAAAATAGAAAAATTGTGCAAAAAATAAAAGGTTGTACAACAAAATAAGAGGGATTTCACAACAGAAGTAGCCAACTTTATGATAAAAGCTATCAACCTATGCCTGCAACAATGTTGGCTAGGTCTGAATCATCAAAAACAAATAAACAATCAATTGGAATCTGAGATATACTTTTTGCAGTCCCATATATGTCAATGCTAGAAAGCAATTGCCTGAATCATCAAACACAAATAAACAATCATTTGGAATTTGTAATATATGTTTTCTGGTCTATATATATTAGTTCATAAAGTAGTCCATTTTTGTTTTTTTTTCCCCATGAACTTTAATGAGCAATTTAATGCCTTTTTTTTTCACTAAAAATATTTGCACCAATTTAGGTTATGGTATGATTACATAATTATTGAACATGCAAATAATTGTGGGTAAGGCCAACAGAAACACAAACATTGTAGAAAACTAGAAATAATTAGCACAAATTTAGATTTTATTGGAGCTAAATCAGAACCTTTGGACCCTGGACAACCCTTTTTGGACCCCCTTGGGCAGCACCAAGTGGAGGAGCAGGGTTTCGACCCAAGACATGCTCTAGGTAAGTTGTATAGGGGACAGGGCAAGGACACAAAGCTAAGACTGCACAAATCGAACCCAAGACTTCCAAATTACTTGGTGATCCTGCGTTTTGAGATGTGTGCCTTCACCATTGTGCCCAAGTATGAGGGCAATTTAGGTTGAGTTATAATATATATTATTGAAAATGCAATTAATTGTGGGTAAGGTCCATGTATGTATACACATATACATGTATGTATGTGTGTGTGTGTGTGTATATGTATGTTTATATATGTGTTTGTGTATATATGTATGTGTGTGTGTGTGTGTGTATGTTTATATATATATGTGTGTGTGTGTGTGTGTATACATACACATACACACCCAACACGATGAGTCCTCCAATGACCCTAAACACTATAAGCCCTTTAACGAATTTTTGAGGAAGACGACACTCGACACAATGGTCTCCTTCTAGCGACATATCCCTCCAAGAACTCAAGCATGGTGATGCGTGTGCTCTTTCCCCATTTAAAATCCTACGCATAGAGATCCTTGCCTTTGGTGCTCTCACCTTCCTACCCCTTCGCCGACTCTAGCTTAGAGATTTCACTTTTTTCACAGATTTTGCCATATTTGATTTTGTATCTCGTAGAATTTGCCATAGTCAACTCTCTTTCCTTTTGTCTTGGATACGAGAAATGGGAGGTCATTCTAATGTCAAAATGGAAAAAAAGGTGTTCAGTGTGACCCGTTTAGACTCCTCGACATTTTACATCATTGAATTTGCAAGATGGCATGTTTTCTTCCTTGTTTTGAAGAAGGAATTTGTTTGGGTGACAAAAAGGGGTGGGTCGAGGAGGGGCTCGCATCATAGTTAATATAGGCCTTCTTTCAAATGAGAGGGGCGATTTTCTTCTCTTGAAAAAAGAAAATAGTGGAGGGAGGTGCTTGGACATTCGAATACTATAGGAGGTATAGTCTATGAGGTGGAAATCTTTCCTTGTAGTCTGCTGGAATTGTCAAGGCTTAGCAAGACTCAAGCGACATACTTAAGGACAGGCTAAGGTGTGTTGATTGTGGTTCTTGGAACGTCCATAGGATGGGGGCAGGGTGCTTTGGTGATGAAGGTGGCTAATATAGAGAACACTGAATCCTGTAGTAGTGGGGATTGGGAGGGCTTATTTCTTAAGTCCTTTAATTAAGCACATTATAGCTAATGGGGGTCTTTCAAAATTTAAAAATCGCAATGGGTTTGAAGGGCTGAAAAAAAGTGGGCTTTTTGTGTAGGGCCCAAGTCTACTGGGTCTATAAAGACTAAATTAGTGTGGGTTGAGAAGTAGAGGGCCTCTTCTCCTAATGAGGCTGATAGGTGTGCTCTAATTGTTGTTATGAAGCCTTACAGAACTGAGAGGGGAGAGATGGGTATTCTTATTCACAATGCACTAACTCACACTAATGGACAGAAGGCTGCAATCAGTAATAAGGAAGGCAGAATAAATGGTAATTGTTCAACGTTTGATGATCCTTGCTCATAGTAGGGAGGGAAGCTTTAACCCTATTAGGAATTTTCGGATTGGCTTATAGTATTTCAACATAAAAAGGCAGTTTGGTACACAAAGCTCCCACATATGCAGGGTCTAGGGTAGGGGCGGACCACAATGGGTCTATATTATACATCCTTACCTTACATTTTTGCAAGAGACTATTTCCACGCCTCGAATCCATGACCTCCAGGTCACACGGCAACAACCTTACTATTGTGCCTAAGCTCCCCTTCACAGTATTTCAACATAAATTTGACAAATCAATTTTCTCCTATACGTTCATATTTTACGGAGAATCAGAAGACTACTTTTAAAGAGGAAACAAATTTTGACTCTTTGTTTGTTATGGAGGATGATACGAGCAGCAGGTGAATGTGAGAAAGAACTATTAGTTGACTAGATGAGAGCTGAGTTCGAACTTTATTGAAGAGAATGGGCTATTTCAATTACTTGAAGGAGTGAATGGAGATGGTGATTTTATTGGCTCGAGGCAGAATTTACAATTTGGGAACACCTCATGGAAAATGGAGAAAGAATGCCAAACATGGGGATACTGCATGTATGCAAACAGGTAAAGATTCTATTAACATTTTTCAGATCAATTGATTGCCTTAAATGATAAGGCGTCTTTGCCTTCTAAACTTGAGCTTAACCTCCTTCATGTGGATAATTTGAATGTTTTCGCTTGGATCTTGGGGGAGTAATGGTGATAATGCAGATGCTTCTTTTAGGGGATTCATGTTCTGGTAGAACTAGTAATGGTATCATTCCCCTTCCTACCCAACCTTTTTTTGTCTCTTAACACTTTATGCCAAAGGGGGGATTCTTGTAGGGGGAGAGGGGAGGGCTATGAGTTTGGCTCTGAGGGAGGGGAGAGAGACTTTAAAGACTTACACAAACTCCTAGAAGATTCGGGCTTGAAACTGATAGACCCCTAAAAAAGGAAGCGAGGTTGGGTTTGGGCGCCAGAACCCACGAGAGAGGAAATTTTTTTTTTTTGAAGAAAGAATTAAGAAATTTGGTCTCTTTTATTAAGTGTTAGGGTCGTAAGGGGATTGAGAAGGGTGGTAAGCGGGTTAAGATATGAAGAATAAATTGGAAAGTGAGAGGGTTAGGGGGTATGAGGGAGAGGAGCCTGGTCTAGGAAGTTTGGTCTAAGTACTCCTTGGATGTTGTTATGAGTTAGGAAACTAAAATGGAGATGATTGACCAAGGGATTGTTAGGGGAGTATTTGCAGTGGTCGATGTAGGGAATGGAACTCCTTACCCTCTCGAGGTGCCTCTAGTGGTGTTCTGGTTATATGGGGTCTATCTCTGAAGTGGATAATTTGGAGGGATTCTTTTCCTTTTCTATTATTGTCGAAGTGAGAGGGAGAGAGAGGGGGGGGGGGGGGGAGGGGGGGGGGGGGAGGGGGGGGGGCATTGGTGGGTATCTTTTGTGTATAGTCCTCCTAGATCAATTCTTAGGAGTGATTTTTGGGATGATCTTGATTAAGTTTTTTTTTTAATTAATTTTTTTTAAATTTTTATATTTTTGATCACCTAGGTAGGTAGTGGAAGGTGACTTTTTAATGCAGTAAGGTTTTAAAGGGAGAAGAAAATGGGGGACATAATTAATTAGCAATTTGACTTGTTTATTAGGTAGTGTGGCTTGAGAGGTCTTCTAATGCTACTTGGTTTGTGTGTCTCTGTGGGGGGGGGGGGGGGGTGTTTAAACAGCGGTGGCCAGTAGACCGAATAGATTTCTGTTTTGTAGTGTTTGGGAGGACGAATTCTTTTACCTCTCTCAAACTATTCTTATGAGACCTACTTGATCACTTCCCTATTTTATTGGAATCAAGTAGGGTGTCTTGGGGTCCCACTCCTTTTAGGTTTGAGAATATGTGGTTGGACCATGCCTTTTTTAAGCTTTTAGTGAAGAGCTTATTGAAGAGGACATGGGGAGCAGTTGGAAAGGCATTAGGTTTATGTGAAAGTTGAAGCGTTTGAAGATGAAATTGAAAATTTGGAATAAAGAGGTGTTTGGGGATTTTAGAATTAGGAAATCTAGTATGTTAGGTGAGCTGAAAGTTTTGGATAGAGAGGACGAGGAGACTAATCTTTTAGAGAGTGAGGAGGCAAAAAGAGTCTCTCTAAAGAATGATTGGAAGATGGTCTTTAAGGAAATGAGAAACAGGAGGTGAAAGACCAAATTTAAATGGGTAAGAGGAGTTGATTGTAATGTTGGCTTCTTCCATAGATTGGCTAATGGAAAGATGGGGAAAAAATATGATTAGGGAGTTGGAGGTGGGGAAAGGGGAATTATTAACGACCCTGATAGGATGCCTATGAGATCTTTAATGTTTTTTGATAACCTTTATTCAAAGGGAGAGGTTTGTAGACTGATGGTTAAGGGGTTAGAGTGGAATCGCATCTCCAGGGATTAGATGCTATGGTTAGAGAGACCTTTTGGTGAGGAGGAGGCGAGGGGGTAGTTTTTGGGATGGAGAGGGATAAGGCTTTGAGTTTGGATGGTTTTAATTTAGCTTTCTTTCAAGATTGTTGAGATACTTTTAAGGATGGCTTGCTTAAAGTCTTTGCTGAATTTTATGGGAGCGAGATTATGAGTAAGTTCATTAATTCCACTTTTATTGCTTTTGTGCCTAAGAAATCTAGGTCCATTAAGATAGAGGATTTTAGGCATATTAGTCTAGTATCGAGTGTGGTTCTAGATAAGACTATCTCCAGCTCAGATTGCTTTTATTTTTTGTTTTTTTTAGGGGGGTGGGGGCTGGGGTAGACAAATAGTGGATGCTATTTTGACAGCTAAGAGGTGGTGGAGGATAGTTGTAGGATGAAGAAGAAGGGTTTCGTTTTCAAATTGGATTTTGAGAAGGCCTATGATAGAGTTAGTTGGAGTTGTTTGGACAAAATTTTTGTGAGAAAGGGTTTTGGTGAGCTTTGACATCGGTGGTTAAGGGGTTGCTTATCTAATGTGTGGTTGTTATGGATGGTGAACCTAAGTCTTGGTTTAGGGCTTTGAGAGGCATTAGACAAAGGGATCCACTTTCCCCTTTTTTGTTTGCCCTAGAAGCTGATGTGTTGAGTAGAATGGTGGACAGGGCTGTGGATTGGGGTTTGGGGGTTGGTGAAAGTTTGGTAGTGGGGAGAGGAGTGGTCATCTTTAGTTTGTGGATGATACTATTTTCTTTCTTGATGATCATAACCCTTCTTTTAGATGTATTTTTGGTATTCTCCATGTCTTTGAGAGGGACTTGGGGCTTAAAATAAATATGGGGAAAATTTGATTAGAAAATATGACTGTGCCCGCTAAGCAAGTTAGGGAGCAATCTTTTGAGGTGTGGTGTGGTCTTTTGGATTGGACTTTGACTTACTTAGGGGTCTCTTTGGGGTGTAATCCTATAGATCTGTGAAGTTTTGGAACTTGGTAGTGGAAAGAGTGCCAAGAGGCTTAATAGCTAGATGAGGGAACCTTTTTCCTTTTGGGGTAGAATCATCCTTATTCAAGTCTGTTTATCTATTTTCCTCGTTATATTATTTGTCTATATTAAGATTTTAGTGAGGATTGCCAATAAGATTGAGAAAATAATGAGAGATATCTTATGGTTTGGAGTTAGTAGTTTTCGAGATCATTCAATGAGGTGGGATTTGGTTTGCAGGTCTAGAATGGAGGGAGGGTTGGGTCACGGAAATTTGATATCTGAAAACATCACTCTCTTATATGAATGGTGATGGTGTTTTCACCTAGAAGATCATTCCCTTTGGTATAAAATGATTAGAAGTAAGCATGCGTTGGGTGAGAATGGGTGGGATACCCATGTTAGTTCACAAGTTCATTAGAGAGTCCATGGAGATCTATTTCTTAGATTTATCCCTTATTCACTCCTCATAATAATTTTGTGGTGGGGAGGGGTTCTCATATTTGCTTTTGGAAAGAACCGTGGTTGGAGAATGATGTTTTATCCATATCTTTCTTGGTCTCTTCCGTAGTGAGCTTAGGGAAGGATAGTATAATTTTTGTCTTTGTGGTTGATTCTGTTAGCACTTTGGTTTCTTGGTACTATTTTAGAAAATCTCTCAATGATGGAGAGTTAATGGAACTTACCCCTTTTTTGTTGTTTTTGAACAATTGCCATCTTTCTTCTGCTAGGGATACTCGGTTTGGGCATTGGATCAGTCAGGGGTGTATTTTTGTAATATATATATGTGTATATATATATGTAGTTTTTGACCCGTTCCAACTCTTGCTTTGCTCTATATTTATCTATTTAGAAGGCCAAAGCTACCCCAAAAATTAAGGCTGTCATTTGGTTAATGATGCTTAATAGAAAAAATACTAATAATCTGTTGCAGATTAGGAGACCTTTGAAAGCCTTCTCTCCATATGTTTGTATGCTTTGTTATTTGAATTCTGAAATGGCATCTCATTTGTTCTTACACTCTGATTTTTCTTGGAGTATTTGGAATAAATTATTTGGCGTGTTGGGAGAAACTTGGGTTCGCCTAGCATTAGAGGAAGGAATGTTGCTATTTATTTTGAGGGTTTTGGAAGAAGCAAGAATAGGGCTGCTCTTTGGAAATGCGTATTTTTGCAGTGCTGTGGGGATTACAGCTGGAGCATCATAATGCATGGTTTTTTTCAGAGAAAAAATTGAGTTGGCAGTTGGTTAGGGAGAAGATCCAATACTTGTCCTCTTTATGGTGAATTTGCTTGGATGCTTTAAGAGAGTTAGCTTTTCGGAAGTTCAGTATGAATGGAGGAATCTTTTGCTTTGATATTTCATATTTTTTATTTGTTTTTTTATCTTTTTTTTTTATGGTTTTTTTTTTTTCCAAAAATTTGACAACAGATGTCTTTTTCTCCTCTTTGTAAATTCTTTTCTTCTTATTGCATCTCTTCTTTTGCTATTATATATCTTCTTTTACTATAATATAAACAACAACAACAAAACCAAGCCTTAGTCCCACTAAGTGGGGTCGGCTATATGAATCCTTTTCCGCCAATTTATGCAATCATGGACCATTTCTTTTGATAGATTCAAGGATATTAAATCCTTACTCACTATCTCCTCCCAAGTTATTTTAGGTCTACCCCTATCCCTTCTATTGCCCCCCACAGTAACTAAGTCACGCTTCCTCACAGGTGCACTATAAGGCCTATGTTGCAAGTGTCCATACATTCTGAGTCGTCCCTCCCTTATCTTGTCTTCTATAGGAGCTACATCTAACTTACCACGAATATGTTCGTTCCTTAATTTATCTTTCAATGTTATACCACTCATCCATCTAAGCATCCTCATCTTGATAACTTTAACTTTTTGGATATTATGTTTCTTCATCGCCCAACATTCTAATCCATATAGCATAACTGGTCTTATAGCTGTCCTATAGAACTTCCCTTTCAATTTTAAGGGTATTCTACGATCACATAGCACACTTGAAGCACTTCTCCATTTTACCCAACCTGCTTTAACTCTATGCATTACATCATCTTCAATTTCTCCTTCAGCTTGCATAATAGATCCAAGGTATCGAAATCTACAAGTGCTATTTATTTCTTCATCATCAAGTTTAACTTTGTCTCTAATATTCCTCCTATCATTACTAAAATTACATTTCATATATTCTGTTTTATTTCTACTTATCCTAAAGCCTCTAGATTCCAAAACTTCTCTCCATAATTCTAACTCAGCCTCTACCCCATCCCTAGTTTCGTCAATTAATACAATATCATCTGCAAACAACATACACCATGGAACCTCCTTTTGAATACTCTTAGTCAATTGGTCCATCACTAAAGCAAAAAGATAAGGACTCAAAGCAGATCCTTTATACACACACACACACACACACACACGCACATTATATGCATATGTATACTGAAGATGCCCAGATTAAGCAGCCAAATTGGAGGGTAATGAAGCCATTCAAACGTTAAAAAGGTGATCCATAGATCCTCCAGAATGAACCATTACCATTTATCCATGCACATGCACACACACATCTCAAGCCCTTGCTCGTTGTATAAATCAACCAAACAATACCTGTCAAACTTCATTTGACCTTTATGAAGATAGGGTGAGAGATCTTGAGGTCCTCACCTGCTGGAGGAACAGATTCATCAAGGACCACTTGTGTTGAAGACCAGAGGCGGGTGGATGGTGGACCAGATTTTCCGAGTGCCAAGGTGTGCCTTTGTAGAGGGGTGGAGATGAGCTGCGACTATGAGCTCACCAAATCCACCAATTGCATGCTAGATCCGTTGAGAAGTGCACGATATTTGCAAGGAGCTCACAAGATCTGCCAAGGAGCTCACCAGATCATGAGCTAACTTGGGGTGTAATGAAGATAGCATCTTGCATTCTTGCTGTAGTGAGTTGTGGCAATTCTGGTGAATAATGACTGAAATGTGGAAAACTGGAACTATGGAAGTATGAAAATGAAACCCCAATTTTAAGAAATGCTAAATGTCATACTTTTGAAAAGTTTTCTAGGAAAACCCATTGTCGGCATGCACACTGCCCTCATGGCTTGTAGGTTAAAAATATGATATAAAAAATCCATTTTTTAGGTATTTAGGTTAAAAATACAATATAATATAATTATTTTATATAGTATATATGCGTTAATATATTATATTATATATAAAGGCTTGATTAAGCTTGTGAGCTCGCAAGTCAAGTACTTGGGGACTTGAACTCGACTTGATAGGAAGGCTGGATAGCTCAAACTCCACTTGAACTCAATCCTAGTCGTGTCAAGGTGAGTTCTAGGTTGAACCAAGTTTGAGTAGTTTGCGAGTAGGCTTGACTTACTTGCACCCCTACCTACTCCTTTTGTTGTTATAATGTGTTGCCACCAGCCTTTGGTGGAAACCCTCAAATGGGATTAGATGCTATAATCTCATAAATAAGAGTGTGGTATGGATATTAGTTTTTCTTGAAGTGTCGATGGTTCATTTTGACTTCTAGCTTCCAGATATAGGCTTGAAATGGAATACTATATGCAAAATAATAAAAATTATTTTGATATTCATTTTAGTGACATGAAATACAACTCAACTTCCTAAAGCTATTATCATAAGTGCCTAAGATTAGTTTTTTCATGTTATATTGGGCAATGCTATAGCATTTGATTGAGGATTATCAGGATTCCTTTTCTTGGGTTTTCGGACAAGTTGTGTGCCATAAGATTGCACACTGGGAAAAAAAATGCTTTTCATAATTTGTTGAATATTATCCATTGCGTCAAGATGTAGCTAGCTGAAGCCGTTGCTGCATTCAATGTATTTCACAACTTTTTATGCAGAATTACTTGTAGGAGTACATCTTGGATCTGTCAATTATGTTATGATTGGAGTCCTAATCATGGCGACCTGGTTGAATTAGGCGAAGCTGTAGGTATTATTGCAGGTCAATCTATTGGAGAACCGGGTACTCCACTAACAAGAAGAACTTTTCATACCAGTGGAGTATTCACCGGGGGTTATGGCAGAACATGTACGAGCCCCCTCTAATGGAAAAATCAAATTCAATGAGGATTTGGTTCATCGTACACATTTTAGTTTTTGTAATTTCTTTCTGTGTCCTCATGATTTATGTAATTTTATTTTCTTTCTTCCTTGTCATTTTTTAAAGAATGTAGTTAATGTGTGTTATTTGTTTATTTATTTATTTTTATTTTTTCCTCTTGTTATTTTTTGGTTTATTTACCTGTCACAGTGGATTAATATGATTACCTGGAACTTACTGATGTTGTTAGAATCTTTTGTTAATGCAAACTTGTGCCTTATCTTACAGCCCAAACACTAATATGGATCCTCTGGGGCATTGAATAGCTTTCCAGTGGCCATGTTCACTACTTTTTTCTCTTTCTGATGCATGGGTTACTATTATATTTGTCGGAGTTTCTTTCCCTATGTAAAATAACAACAAAAAAACCTGTTCCTAGCTAACACAAAAGAAATAGTCTGATTTGTTTCTATCTTTTGTTTTTCCCCACCTACATTTATAGATGCAAAGGACATTCGAGGTATTGGGTTGCAGGTTTCGAAGCTTGAAAGTGCTGATAGTGTTAAGCAAGGTTTGGGTTATATCTTATGTTATTTGACTCAGTTTATTCTTAGCAGTAGTTGATCTACTTTTTATTTGAATCATGTTTTCAAATGCTTGACGTATTGCCACACAAGATGTGGTTCAGTATTACTTATCGTTGCTTCTAATTTGCTTGTGATTCAATTTTCATGGAACTCACACTGTATACTGATTTACTGGTTCAAAGGACAAGAGAAGAACTCCTTGCGAGCATGGCTTGCCTCTGCCTCAGCGGCAGGTGCAGAAAGAAAGCATAAAAATTATGATCTACCTAAGGAGAGGAGTAATATAGGTAACATATATTTTTAAATTGTATTGGATTCATAATTTTGTAGTTTTTTTTTTTGGTTTGAAAACATGTTTGTTATTTAAGTGGTACTATGTTGTCAAGACATAATGATCATATTTATTTGCCTTTTCTTCCTTTTTCTTGGGGAATTGGTTTAGACAGTCTCCCAAATGGGAACACAGGGATAAATGGGACAAGGAACTGTGGATAAGAAAACAGCAATGGAAAGTTTACCATGTTTCTCTCCTTGCATGTATTTGATGACAGTAGGCCACTACGTTGTATTCCCTGTTTTGTTGTGTAGGCTTATGAAATTATGCTTGTTTAGTGATGGTAAACCACATTCATTGGACTATCAGAGCAGATAGAAAAGTTTTACTTTCTGACTTGTTAGGCATTAAATAAGGTCTTCTGCTTTTAGTTACTCAGTGGAGGGAAAAGATCGTTCATTGTTTCAGAAGAGGGTGCTTATAGATGGGGTAGGAGCTTTCATGGAAAACTCTAATTCATCAGAAGAGAACCAAAATTTTCACAAGTGATGTGGAACTCCATGATTTGTTGGCATTTATTGAGTGTGAAAAGGTCAATTTATTCCAATAAATCATGTGACTCCACACCACTTGTGAAAATTTCTTCAAATGAATGGCAATAGTCATTTTTTCTTTTGATGAATAGTAGAATTCTTTATCCCTGACACTGAAAACCTCATACTTGACGCGTTACTGGGCTGAGTAAGAAGGGTAAATGGACTGGGAAAGCCTTGGTCAGAAAACTAAATATTGGAAAGCCCATTGAAGCAGCATGTCATCTTTCTTTGGAAATCGAAACCAGGGGGATGCATCGAAGGTGAGCATCTCGACCTGTATGGAGCTTGCCAACTCCAGTCAGCAAATTACCAAGGCATTTTCATCAGGGAGGGAGCTCTGAAGGAGGTTGAAGAGGTTTTGAAGGACTTCAAGGGACGAGTGGCCTTTTGAGTCGAGCCTTCATTATCTTCAATCGGAGGAATTTAACAAGAGGGATGCATTGAAGGCTGGAGAGGGGTTTATGATTGAGGGGACTTTACAGGACCAGCAACAGTGTGGAACCAAGGTGATTTCATCAGGGTGGCAAGTCTGGAAGAGATTGAAGGGGCTTCAAAGACCTGGCACTGGATCCTAATTCTCTTCCAGTTGGAGTTGCGGCAGAGGATGAACTTGATGGTCAGTCTGCTGAAAAAATGGGAATTCCTGCAAAGGAATTGTGCTCAACTTCACCTAATTGCTATTGAGACTGGAGCTCTTGCATGTCATCTGGTCAGGATTGCAGCGTTCAGATTGGTAAAGGTAGAGATAAACACTTGATAAGTTGGGGAAATAGGCTGTTGCTGCAGGAGACTCCAGTTGGCTGAGTGTCTGAATGGCTGCACCAATCCTTGGGCAGGTAATCATTATTATTTGAGTACAGGCTGGTCTGATCTGTGTGCTTCAGACAGAGTGATGACTGGGGGTCTTGCTCGGGTTATTTTCTTTGATGGAGAGGGAAGGGACAAAAATTGCATTGATGCTCCTGGAAGGGCATTGGAGGGGGTTGGGATTTTGCAGTTTGTTGATGGAGGGTTTGATTTTGAAATTCCTTCTGATGGTGATGATGAGCTGCTGTTGGAGAAATTAGGGGCGTTTGAGGACACTTACAGCCCTCCGTGCTCCACTGCTTCCTACTTTGCTGAATCCAGATTTTTTGCAGAGTAACAAGATGCAGGGGAAGGGAAGAACCAGACTATTACCAAGGCTGTTTAAGGCAACACTTGGATGGTGATTTTGCTTTACATGGTCTTCACACTATGGATACAATGATATTGATAATTTTGATGTGGTTGTGGTACAACTATTATCTTGGTAAGGAAGGTATCTTTCACTATCTCTTGGTAATCTGATATTAATCTTTACTCTCCAGTTCCTTAATTTTCCCCTTATTTGCAATTTAGCTGTGAATGAGTTTTAGGCTGCTCTAGTGGTTGACAAAGATTCTGGCAAAGGCATTTCATCTGTCCTTGTTGAAGCTATTGATATGGGCTCACTTAAGTAGGAGTCAGTTTTTTTTTTTTCAGAAGAATGTAATCTATTAAAAGTTAGGAAGAAGGATTACAAAATATGGAGGACAAGGAATCCTCTCCAACCAGCTAAAAAAGTTCAGTTGGAGTCAGATTTGAAGGGAGATCTATTGATTGTGGTACCTCTAGGTTCTAGAGGGTGGGAGGGACATGACACCCAGGGGCTTATTGATAGTTTTGGTTGGGACTAGTTAATCCAACTTGACAGGTGATGCAGGTTGCTGTGTCTCTTTGGATTTATATTAGAGAAAAAACAATGTTAGAAAAAGAGTTTCATAAACTTGCTTGTTGATTAATTATAAGTGGCTTAAAGACAGGCATGGTGGGGGTAGTTTTGCAGATGAGGTTGTTGAGCTGGACTATTTAGAGTCATAAAATTAAAGCAGGTTATTTCAAAGGTTTTTCCAGACCTGGTTATGATTCAAGAGTCCAATCTAGAGGCAGTTGATGATTTTCATGGTCAGAACTTAGAAGTGTTTGGATTCTAGGTTAAGGAATGAGCCTGGTTGCCTTCGTGTGGTTTGGCAGGGGAGTTGGTTCTTGTTATCTAGGACACTAGTTTTGGGAGTAATGTTGATAAGCTCATGAGTCTTTTTCTCTTTCTATTCTTCTAGAGTTAAAGGATAGAGGTCATTCGTGGTTCACTTCCATTTATGGCTTAAAAATTCTCCACAATTTTTAGAAGGAGCTTTTTCTATTAATATTTGTGCTCTCAAACTGGTGCTTAGGTGGTGATATCACTAGAGGGTTTGTTGGTTTCATTAGGGAGTGTGATTTGAAAATGCACTGTTGCCAACTGTGCATTTTCTTTTGTTTGCTGGTCCTTCTATTGCCACTCAGATTGATAGATTCCGAGGGCACCTTTCCTAATCTGTGTCAGGAAGTGTCTGATCACTGCCCTGTTGCAGTTGATTCAAATCTTGTTTGGCAGGGTCCTATTCCTTTTAGATCTGAAAACATGGGGCTGTTTTATCCTTCTTTTGTTCATTTAGGTAAGGCAGGAAGCGTGTACATTTGAGAGGTGGGAGAGCTTTTGTTTCATGATGAAGTTGAAGTTTGTTAACTGAAAGTCTGGAATGTTGATGTCTTTGATGTGCGCGTGTGTGAAGAAGAGGGAGATATTGCAGGAGATTGTCTGTTTGGATAGGTTGGCAGAAGAAACATGTTTCATTAGAGGATTGGAGGTTGAAAAAAAGAGGGGGGGGGGGGGGGTTATGTAGTTAAATATCATATAGTTAATGTTGAAGAATTTCTGTAGTTTTATAGGAATTTTTGCTGGGAGGAAGAATGGTAGACCTAGGATCGAAGGGTTAGATTTTGATCTCTGAGGATGAAGCTATTTAGTCAAAGAGATCATTGGAGGAGGATGAAGTTGGGGTATTTTTTCAAATGGAGGGGGAGAAGGCTCTGGGACTTGACAGTTTTACTATGGCATTCTTTTCAAGTGGAAATTTTTGAAATGGTGGGTAATGTGTTTACAAAATTTTGACCAAGTCACTAAGGGGGTTTCTGTTTGCAGTTTACCTTTAAATAGAGGGGTCTCAATTGATTTGTGAATGACATAAGTGTAATTTCTGGAACCTCTTAACAATCCTGAATTTGTTCTGACCAAACCAGACATCATTCCATCTCTGATTCCCTAAGATTTTAGTAGGCTCACCCTCACCCCCCGCCAAAAAAAAAAGGAACTCTCTCCCTCTTGTTCAGCAATCAGCCAATAATCTCCCTTGGATCTCCTGACAACATCCCAGAGAATCTTCTGCAGTTCAATGATCAGCCAACAATCACGCTCCCCCCCTTGCATGTGCATGCAGTATCTCTTCAATGCTCATCTCTCTCCCTCTGCTTCATCTTTCTAATTCTAAAACTCTTGCAGATGTATGTGATTGAAGTCATTTGAGTTGGTGATGATGGCCAAATGTTTGTAGAATTGGTTGCTAGCAAGATGTAGCAAAGATACAACAGGTTTGTGATTTAGGGTTTGATTGAAAATGATTTGATTTGGTTTTTGGTTAGGGTTTATTAAGGTTTGGGCTCATTGAGGATTGAGATTCATTGAAGGCAAGTGCAGACTCGGTTACCAGTAGTTTCTTTGAATATGCTGGTGTTGTCATTTCAAAATTTTCTTGTGGTTTTTTTTTTTTTGTAATGTCCATGTAAATTTTTGTTTCTGTAATATTTTTTTTTGGGAAATTCTTGTGTTTTGTTTCAAACGCATCATAATTTGCTGCAATAGGATTGATAAGAGTATGGTGGTGACTGCAGAGAAGATAAAAAATTGCTGCGACTTAGATCAACAGCAAGGTTGCTCTTTTGTGACTGGTTGGTCATGGGTTCAAGTCTAAAGAAACAACCTCTCTGCATAAAAGTAGTGATAAGACACTGTACTTTGTGCACCCTCCTACCCTCTCAAAGCAGGGAACCTTGTGGCCTGGGGACGCTCTTTTATATATATATATATATTCGGATGTCTAATCTGACCAATTATTTGTTAAAAAGGACTTTGATTGGTCTAATAATTTAGAGCTTGATTCTGGGTTCAGAACTTAACACTTAATTTTATCAAAAGTTGTGTGTTTAGTAACACTACTTTTGATACCTAAGAGTGTTTTTATTTATTTTATTTACTGTTTTGAGGTTGCTAAATTTTGGATGTGGCTTTAGTGGCTAATGAAACAGTGGATGATGCTAGAAGGAGAGGTAGGAAAGGGATTGTTTCGAGATTAGACTTCTAAAATAATCTTATGATCATGTCTGCTGGAGGTTTTTTGAGAACGTGTTGGGAAGGAGGGATTGGGGTGTAGGTGGAGGAAATGGATTAGGAATTGCCTTTCATCTGCAGTGTTCTGTCATAGTCAATGGGAGCCTAGTATGGGTTGAAGGGTTCAAAGGGTGTGAGGATGGGGGTTCCCTTATCACCTTGGCTTTTCACCTCTAGTTGTCGATATGTTGAATATGATCTATGATGTTAGTGTTTGGCAGTTTCTTTAATGTGTGGACTGTTCTGCAAATTGTTGTAGACGTCTCTGATCTGATTGCTAATTTTAATGTTAGACTCCAATGTTCTTTTCCATTGTGCTGTGGTGGAGTCTCACATAATTAGGTGTTCTGCGGGTGGTAATCCCACTAGATTTTTTCCTTGGACCTTGTGGTTGGGAAGGCATGTAGGAGTTTAGACAGGTGGAGTGATTCCTTTTTCAGGTTAAGGTCAAGGTTCTTTGATTCAGGCCTGTATTCCATCTGTTCCTTGTTCTTGTTGAGGATTCTTATGTGTGTAACCACTAGTTAGAAAAAAAATAAGAGGAATTTATTTTTTTGGTTGGGTGTAGGTCTTATTGAGAGTGACAATCCAGATAGCTGGAGACTGTTTGTAGGTCTAAGAGTGAGGGAGGTCTGGGCCTGGGCATTTTGGTGTTCAAAAAACATCTCCTTAGTAGCTAGCCAATTCCTTTTAGAGTTTGGCCCCCTGTGGCATAGTATTATATGTAGGAGGTACAGGCTTCCATAGAATGGCGGGGTGCTAATTCTAGGGTGAATGTTGGCCATGCTAGTCCCTGGATATTAGTCTTTTTTATGTTTCACATCCTTTTCTTCCCTCAAGTAAAGTATAAAGTTGCTACTTGTGAGTTGTGATCTGGTTTGGTTTTGGGAAGATTTTTGGGTTGGGGAAGCTCCTTACTTTCTAGTTTTCCCTTGTCTTTATCATCTTGCTAGTTTCCATGATGCTGCTATTATTAAATTCGTGCTTCATCAAGGGGATGTACCTTCCTCAAATTTTGATTTTCTCTGCAATATGAATGAGAAGGAGACTATGATCTTTTTCTTTTGCCGAGTACCTTCCATTCCTTTCGCCTTTCAGATAGAAAGGGCAGAAGATGTTGGGTTTTGGATTCTTGTGGGAATTTTCTTGCAAATGGTTTTTTTTGCTCATTCCACACAAATTTGTAATTTTCTCCTCTCTTAGTACATTCTTTTATTTAGAAATATAAGATCCGCTCTAAAATCAAGTCGTTTATATAGACAGCAGCCCTGGGAAGACTTCATAATAGTTTCCTTCAGAGGTGGGACAGCCAAATATCAAATAAAGCCTTGTCTTCTGATGTGTGTTTGCTCTGATATCAAAATGGTGGAATGTGAGAATTTTCAAGGACTGAACTACCCCTCCTTGTTTGTTGTGGGATAGGGCTGTCTGCTTGGCCTTGTTTTGGGTCCACTCCTTTGGCTAGGCATTGGATCATAATGCTTGAACTTTTGGAGAGAGTGCCCTTTTTCATAATCGTTTATGTTGCACAGTGGTGGTCTTGGCATCATTTTGGGCTTCAATGAATGGTTGTCTTAGATGAATTTATCTGACTGATTTGCAAAGGACTGGTTGGCACCACTTCATTAGCTTTCCATGAGTTATTATTATTATTTTTTCCCCCGTTGTGTTCTTTTTCTTTGTTTTGCTTCATGCCTCGTATGTATTTTCTCTTTGTCCATTCTTTTTCATAAATTTTTTTGTTTATACAAAAAAAAATAGTTATGCGTGTTGGTGACTTGTGTATTAGTATTTAGTATTGCTGTATATTTAACCTTGTTTTATCTGGTTTTGTAAGCAGTCATTAATATGCTCTATAATGATGATGTATTTTGCTGTAAGACTACAAATTCATTTGCAGTGCCATTCAAGGAGAAGTATATTTACACACAAGTGATGAGACAAAAAATAAGATGTTAAAAATTAGCAAATAATCCAGGAGTATTTACTGATATACTAGGACAATATAGAATTATGCATCTTAAAAATTAAGCTCTATTTTTATTTTATTTTATTTTATTTTTTGGGGTAAAAGGTTGTGTGTATTTGTAATGATATAGTTTAGCTATCTCTAGAGGAAACCTTGCCTCATCCTTTTTATGTTTATTTTTTGCTGGGCATGCATCGATAAGGTTGCTCCATTGTTAGGTGCATGCTCTTCAATTTGCAGAAATGGTGTCTCAGCTCTGGTTCTTCCTAAAAGCCCTGTTTGATGGGTGCCTTGTGCACCAGGATGTCCCCCTCCAGGGCATGTTTCTGAGAGTTTCTATCTTTAGCAGAAACCTCCTTGATGTAGGATGTGGAGTGGGTGTTTCAATGGATCATTGACCTGGAGACCAATTTCAAAGAATAGGTCAAGGGATTGTTGCGCACCAGGCTGCCCCCCTCCAGGGCATGTTTCTGAGAGTCTCTATCTTTAGCAGAAACACCCAAATGTGTTTAGTTAATTTGTAGTTTATTATTTGTGTTTAGCTTGCTCGTAGTAGGCTTTTGTGTGTGTGTGTGTGTTTTTTTTTCCCTTGTGTGTGTGCAATTTATGTTTGTTTAAGGGGTGGTAATTTCATGTATATTTAGGGTTGTGTGTAATTTTTTGTATTTAGGCTTATTATATCAGTATGATGCGAAAGCCATGTAAGAATTGGTGGTTGTTGAATTTGAAATTGAAGTGAATGTGTGCGAATTTTTGGAATTGAAGTGAATGTGTGTGTTTTTACCCCCACCTGTATCTTCGTCTTCTCCCTCTTTCCCTCTTCCTTCTTCCTTCTTCTTCTCCTCCTTTCTCCTCTATTCCTTCCCTTATTTTCCCTCTGGGCAGTACCAATGCTGTTCTGTTCTTCACTCCTTTCTATAACTGTCCCTTTCTCCTTTTATGAATGAAGTGTGTTTCTTTTCCCTTCTCCCAATTAATAAATGGAAGGAATTAAAAGGAAATAATCTTTAGGACAGTGATGCGTGAACTGTACACTTTTTAGTGTGTAGAATGGTAGATGCTGCTGTATTTGTTTAACTCCGCAACTAGTGCACTAGAAGTGACATAAACAGTTCTATATCATATTAAATGTTAACTTATATAAAGATGGACATTATTGCTCTTTGTGATGAACCTTTCTCCCACTCCCCTCAGTCCAAAAAATAGAAACATATACAAATGATATGATATAGAAACTTAATGCACAATATATTTGACAATTCAAGGTAAGCTAGAAATTTTTTTAATGTCATCAATAGTTTATTGAGATGGCTATTGTCAAAATCTTTTTCCTTTAATCGTTTTGGGTTAGAATAGTCTTTATATTATTGGATGCAAACAATTTAGGGTGTTATGCATTGTTTTGGTACATTTCATATTTGTAATATACCATGTAGGTTTTCACATTGAAGATAAGATATCAGAATCC
The DNA here is from genome assembly GCF_029873635.1 of Malania oleifera. Lineage (NCBI taxonomy): Eukaryota > Viridiplantae > Streptophyta > Magnoliopsida > Santalales > Ximeniaceae > Malania > Malania oleifera. The sequence continues at coordinate 20,216,396 of NC_080421.1, read as the reverse complement.
ATGAAGTTAGTGCTCAATAATCAAGGAAATTTGTACATAACATTCCTTTTCTTCTTAGATTGTGCAGTGGATCATAAAATCTGAGTATGACTCATTTATCAAATTTTCTTATTTGGCCCAGTTCCAAACATGGATTTTTGGAAAAAACAGTTTATTGACATAGTAAGGGCCTTCGTAGAGCAACTTTTGTATAAGAGTGATTAGAAAAAGGGCATCTCTGGGTGGCTGGGCCACAAGGAACCCTGCTTTGCGACGGTAGGGGAAGGGTTGTCATAGTGTACACAACCTTACCCTTTTATGCAGAGAGGCTGTTTCCTTGGATTCGAACCCTTGATAAGTTGGTAAAAAAGGAGCAATCTTACTATTGATCCAAGCGTGCAACACCACCACCCCCCCCCCCCCCCTGGGGCGGCTCTTTGTATAAGAGTGATTGCACAATATTAATATGATTCTATTTTAAACATGCAAAAATAAGTTGGGAAGTGTGAATCGATCTAAAATCAACTTTGAGGAAGCTGCAACAATCAACTTTCTGATTTAAAATCTATTGCTAAATCCTAGACTAGGACTTATATTTTGAATCATGATGCATGCCAGAATATCACTGTCTCTTATTGGATGTGTATTAGGGAAATCACACTGACGATGACATCAGAGATTGGATTGGAGAGCTTGTCATGGTCCCACATTGGATGTGTACTAGGGAGATCTTGGGCTTATAAGGAGGGTTTGGGTTCCAACTAAGTGAGGCGCCTTTTATAGGACAAACTCGTGAGACCAGTGAGCCAAAGTGGACAATACCTCACCGGAGTTGGGCCCATGACCATTACATTTGGTATTAGAGCCTTCTTGGAGGTACTATCATGTGAATGGATTTGCCCCGGGGGCACTACCATGTGAATGGATCATACACAAAGGTGTAAGCCATTTTGATTAGGATGTTAGATATCAGACGAGAGAGCTTGTCACAGTTTTACATCAGATGTGTACTAGGGAGATCACGCTGACGAGGACGTCATAAATCATATGAGAGAGCTTGTCATGGTCTTACATTGGATGTGTACTAGGGAAATCACATTGACGAGGACGTCAAAGATTGGACGGGAGAGCTTGTCCTGGTCCCATATTAGATGTTTACTAGGGAGATCTTGGGCTTATAAAGAGGGTTTGGGTTCCAATTAAGTGAGATGCCTTTTATAGGACAAACCTTTGAGGACAATACCTCAGCAGAGTTGAGCTCAAGACTGTTACATAGAAGGACGCAAGAATTTATGTGGAAAACTATGGGATTGAAGTTCAATTTCAACTTTCACTATTGTTAAAATTGATATACATTGCTGGCCCACAACCTAACAACTTAAGCTTTTAGGTAAAATTGTAATCTAACATAGTACCAAAGCTGATTACCAGGAAGTCTTGGGTTCTAGTCTTGTTGCCCGCGTTTACCATGTGGTATTTAAAAAAAATTATTGTGTTCCCTATAGTGGGTGCTATTTATCGTGTGTTTATCTCTCCATGTGCTGTCAGACTACATGTGCGGGGGAGTGTTAAAACTTGATATACATTGTTGGCCCATAACCTAACAGCTTAAGCTTTGAGGTAAAGTGGTAATCTAACAACTATAATCATTACAATGGATTGAAAGCTCAAAAGATCAAGAGCTCTTGATTTCTGCAACATGCAGTGCATCAAGAAACAGGTAATTGGAGGCTAGAGCACCCACAACAAGACGACAATAACGATTATAAAAAAAATGAATTACAAAATGGAGTTAGAATGATCTCGTAAAAAATTGTTTGAGAAAAACACAGCATGTCCAGCAATATATTCTGGAGAGCTTCAATCAACAGTACACTGTTTAGATGAAATATGGCAATGACAGGAATTTGCTGCTAAATTTTCATGCCAATCAAGAGTTGACTCACCACCATACAATGAAATACTAGACAGCCTTATCATTCTGTAGCTTTAGCAGGATAAGCAATGGACATCTATCCATTTTTTCTCTCTTAGTTTCTTGTTTCACATCTGTAACCCCACAGGCTTTGACTTTTTCCACCCCAGGTTGCTCCCTTGTGAAGCCAACAAGATAAGGGGGTATTTCGAAAGATCTCTAAAGTCTTCTGCAAATTATCATGTTTTATTTATTATTATTATTTAATAGAAAAATAAGTTATATTTATAAAGAAAGAATATTAACAGAGGATAAGAAATCCTCCAAAAAATTACAAAAATGCTCGAAAAAAAAAAAGAGCAGATAAAAGAAACCAAGCTAACACTGCCATGTAATTTCTCTGAAAATCAGAGAGACCATAGAACCCAAAACACCTGGAGGAGAAAACCAAATCAATGCCAAGAAAATGGTTTTGTTCCACAACAAATTAGTAGTCATATAACAATGGTGGAAAATGGGAGCATTTCTAACAAGCCAATCACACATAAGGTGTCCAACTACAGAAGGCTATAGTCTTCTTGCTTCGTTTTTCCTCTGAAAAACTCTAAAAAGCAGTCGAAGGAAAAGCCTCCAAAGAGTTAGGACGACCAATTGTCACATGCCAAGCTTGTTCAAGGCTTTATGCTTTCTTGTGACTGCATGTCTTGTGCACATTGGGTGGGTAACAATCATGTACATTCTGGTATAAGGTTTTTAGTTTAAGTAATGCCTTTGGGGAAAGGAGATTAATACTCCTCGCCCCTTGGTCATGTTGATGTTTCCTTGTGCCAGAGGGAGATGAGCACAGAAAGCTCTTTAGGGAAGGTGAATGTCTTATCAATCATTGTTAACTAACTCTTGTACACACGTTTAGCCTACTTTCTTCCTTTCCTAAGTATAGATTGCTTATGAATGTGTAGTGAGATGAATTGCGTTGCTCCTGGACTCCTGCTTGACTCGTGTTTACTTCATGTTTGCTTACTGTGTATTGCTCTATATTTGATGTTTGTGGACTTGTACATGTGGCGAATGTGCAGTTTGCTTTTGCCTGACTAGTTAAGCTTGTGTGCTACAGCTAGTGATGTACAACCCTTCACATGGTGTGAAGTGTTCCAAAGACTTCAAGCACTAAAATTGTGAAGAAATGGGTGAACATGAGTCTCAACACTAGAAAAGCACACTATCCTAACATTGGGAAGCAAATTGTGGGACCTTCTAGGCTGCAACAGATTGTTGGTGTTTGCTATATTAAGAATGGCCATCCACACTAAAGCATTGACCTTAAGAGGGACCGTGCTCCTCAAAATATTAGCAAGAGGGAATGAATTTGAGGGCTACATCAAGTAAGAACAACAAAGATTTACAGGATAACACACCTAAAACATCTAAAGTCTGAATCCTAACATCCCCTCCATTGGAGAGCCAAAAAGAATCCAACAAATGAAGGATGGAAATATCGTCTGCCTCCCTATCATTGAGGTTCCTAGAAAAATGAAAATATCATGAGACACAATCTTCGTCATAACCATAAAATAAGAAATTGGAGCATTCAGACACAAAATAATGCAAAACAAAGAAGGAAACTCATAATAATAGCTATGCCCTTGTACCAAAAGATCCTTCCAAAAGAGAACCTCGGAAATGATCCCCTAATTTATTTATAGGAGGAAAGATAAGAGTTGGAGCCTGAAAGATAAATTTCCTTGGACTTTCATGAGAAAATGTATTTCTGATGAGTTTCGCATGTTTTAGAACCAAACAGTGTATGTGCTTTTATGGGCTTCTTAGATGAGCTGCCTCGAGGACCTATTTGGACCAAACAATAACAACTAGATCCTTCCTCCTCCACATGGGAGGGAAGACCCCAATAGTTTGGAAGTATGATTCTTATTTTCTTTCTAATTTTTGTATGATTCTTGTTCTCTCATCAAATGTTATGTTGAGTTGATACTTTCTGTTACCTTTATTATTGAAAGACATATATGCATCCAGTTTTGAATCTGTCTAAAATGAATGATGAATGGGAATACGTTTTACCATTTAAACTTTCAAATGTGTCATTTATATGTTTTTCTCAACTATATCTGACTGAGGCTCACATTTCATCACTGGTCATATGCGAGGGCTAATAATGTATGCTCTTTTATGTTGGTATTTTATAGATTGTGAGCAGTTTGTTGACAAAAAGTCTGGAAATCTGTGTGGCGATTCACTTGGAAAATCAGTTCTAATAGGCAATAGCCTCTTCACTGGTGAAGCTTTTTCAAACCAGATTTCTGGCCTGCCGCCTCTATGTCATCTTGATAGGGGTGTTGTAGGGAGCCTTCCTCCAGAACTATTTTCAGAAATCAATGAATTATATGGAGGGAAGTTAAGGGATTTGATTGCAAAAAATAAAGGCAAGAATGAAGATATTAATGATTCTGTGCGACATGAAAGAGTAGAAGGTAAGCTTTGCTTGTGTCTATCTATTTTGTTGTGGTGTAGTATTTATGCTATTGCTGGACTGATTGGTTGACTTTATTAAAAAAGTAGGTGGAATAGATGAGGGGATCATACCTCATTCGTTGTTTTCTCCTCTAAGTCACAGCCAAGAAAGGAAGAAGGTAGCCATTACTTCTGTCATGGAAACATGCTCACTCCTTCATCTTTGAATTTTATTTTATTTGTTTTCTATGTAGTTTTTAATTTTAATTTTCCCTTTTTTTTTTCCGGGTGGGGGGTGGTGGCTGCATAACTGTTCTATCATTTTTTGTTCAGATTTATTTTAACTTTGTTGTCTTTCTGTGGGTGGCCATTTATTTTATAATTCTATTACCTTATGGCCCTAGGTCAATTGCTTGATGACTATTATTACAGTTAAGAGGTTGGAATCAAGGCTAGTTCTTTACCAATTAATTGACCCCTTAACCTCAGTACGAAAAGTTCTTCAAATGATTATATGTTTCTTGGCTATTGCTATAAATGGATTTGGGCATTAGTCGCTGGTTTCGTTGTAATCCAGGTGTTTACGTTTGTGAAATAGCCAAAATCACGGGACTGTTGGATAGAGTATACTATCGAAATATGCAACTTCTTCATAGTTTAAAGGGAAAATGAGGTGTAAAGAAACATAATCAGGTGTAGATGAAGCTTAGCCTCGATTGGGTATTCCTACTTTACATGTGCAACAAAGAAGCAAACTACAAAGAATATGAGTTGACTGTTAGTCCTCAATAGGTTTATCTCTCTTTGATGGGCATGTAATTTCGATAACAGGTATGCTAAAACACATGCACCATATTTATTCATTTCGTGTGTTACAAGTGCATTTTTCACATATTTTGAAGTGTCAATGTATCATCAATTTTTTTTTCTTTAAGCAGAGTGAGTTTTTCCCTATAGCCAAATTTAAAAGGTACTAAACTTATGAAGATAGTTTGATGCTATCAGTGAGTTGTCATGTGGGGTCAAAGATGCAAGTTAAAGCAGTGGGGAAAACTCCTCCAAAAATTTGCTTCATGTTGTGCATCACCTCTAGTTGTTGTAATGAAAGAGAGAGTGCTCCGTTCAAGACTAGGTTGAAATCGTTCGTACCATTTTTTTTTTCTTGGATTTGGAGAATCAATTTACTATGCTTTCGAAAGCACCAACAGGCTTCAGCGTGCAATGTTTGAACATATGAAAATAGATGCTGAGATGATTACACTAGTTTTTTTTTTTTTTTTTTTACAAAAATCTTTCTAGAGACAACGTAAATTTGATGTTTGCTGGATCCTAAAACCATTTGAGTCAGAGTAAATCCCATCAGGTTTAATGATGTGAATAAAAATTGAGCTTATCATGAGAATTTTCTGTTGGCATGGTGCTTTAAAAGGCTTGGCTCAGGCAACTGCTTTATTTCAGTTTAAGGAATGTTATAATAGATCAAGCAGTCCAAAGTAAAGAAGCTACTGAACCGCGAACATCAATCAAATGTGATAGAATTATTAATTTTTTCCCAAAGTGCACTATATTCTTTCATGTAGGCAGAAATGCTTAATGGGTACTGGATCACTATCAGCAGCCTAGTAAGAGCTGGCTAACATATTTCGTGAGCTTTTTCAGTTATTATTTTCATTCAGTTTTTGTTTTTTTTTTGGTTTTTGTTTTTTTCCTGTTGATTGCAATATTAAGATTGGATATGACAGTTCTCAGCACATCAAAATATTACAATATGAAAAGCCAAATTTTGGACACTGCAAATCAAGTTAGTCTGTGTTGTGTACATTTTTTTTTTTATTTGACAATCAGACTACATCTACCCTTTTCTTCTTTTTCACACTCTTGCGCAACACAATCTTTAACTTCCATTGCAGACAAACCGTTAGACAAAGGGTTCTGTGGGGAAGTTTCTATTTAGTTTCCTTTTAAAAAAACCTACTTTTTTAATCCCATATGCTTAATTTTCATCGTATCATTCTGGCTGAAGTGACTGACTGTTTCCTTTTGTCGGGCAAAGCAGCATAAAGGTGAGGAAGTTGTGGAAGTTTCTGCTTCCAAAGCAGGAGGCTCAGATGTGGTTAGTCCTCTTTCAGGTCTTCAGAATGTTGATCTGATGCCTTCGTCTTTAAGCCAAGTTGATGCATCAGTTTTACAGCAGCTGCCTGAAGAGTTGAAAGTTGACATTCTCAAGGTACTTCCTGCACACAGGAAGTCAGAATGTTCATCAAAAGTTGTATTGGATCCTGTTACAGAATATTCTCATGAGTCATTTGGTATTAAGAATCCTGAAAATGATGCAAGATCAATGAATTCTGGTTTGAACAACAATCTTTGGATGGGAAATCCTCCGCTTTGGGTTGAAAATTTTAAAACCTGCAAGTGTTTGACATTAAATATTTTTGCGAAGATCTACAACAGATTGGGCTCCCCTAGATGTTTTTCTTCAATTCTGCAGTGCGCTATTTCTGATTTACAACTTCCTGATGATGCGAGTTATGATGGTACAGATGAATCTATTTGCAGCTTGTGTGAGCTTATTAAGCAGTATATTGAAATGAAATTGGAGTCAGATATTGAAGAGATCTATATTTGTTTTCGTCTTCTTAAAAGGTAGGTACATTTTTTTTATCAGTATTAGAAGGTATGTACTACATGCATAATTAGTCTTGCAGACCCTTTCCACCACGTGCGTGTGTTCAATATCATTAGCATTAAAATGCATGTAATGTGATTTCATTAGTGTGTGTATATATGTCTTCTCTAGTAACTAATCCTTATTGCCAAGGGGCTATGTTACATGGGCACAGATTTGCCTGTCCAGTAGTGTTTAGGCGCTAATTCCTGCTTAGGGCCTAGGGACTCCCTTGAATCATTGAAGATATCTGTATGTTCTGATTTGGACTCTTGTGTAGAATGATGAATCTAACATAGCATAGCCGAAACTAGGACTTCACTCTTGTACACACACACACAAGTATATGTTCTATTGATGTTGTCTATATTTTCTGATTTGGACTCTTGTGAAGAATGACGAATCTAACATAGCATGTCCGAAACTAGGATTCCACTCTTGTACTTTCATACATACATGTATGTGTATGAGTTTAATGTGGTTTCTTCACTTCCGTTTTCAACTTTGCTCGTAAATTTTGTTCAATCTTGTTTGAATCCATACCCTGATTGTTTTCTGACCAACACCTGTTCAGCGGGTGTCATGATTCTATTCTTGTTTCTTGATAATATAAGAAATTCTTTAAAAAGATAAGGATAGATATACAAGATCAGGTGAATGAGACATCCTTCTATGAGAGTCAAATATAAAAGGGCAGCCATCCAATCCCTTTGCAAATCAGGTAAAGAGATCTCCCAAATCAGCCCTGAAGCAAGCACTCAAAAAAGAAGGTGAAAAAACAACTGTCTCATAACAAATAGGAAGACATCTTGTCATTAAAAATCCTTGTATTCCTCTAATCCATGAGGACAAAGTCCATGGAGTTGAATACAAATCACATTTCCACAAAATTCTACATCATTTGCTCCTCTCAAAACCCCAAAGCTGCTCAAACATGAATTCATCTCCTGCACATGCTGTTACTTGTGCCTCAGTAAAAAAAAATGGACACAAGTGTTGCTGGAAGATGTCTAGCCACGCAACAATGTAGAAAAAGAGCACTTTTTTTTTTTTCCCCAATTAGACCCTAAGCACATCATGGCAATATATTTTCTAATAGCTTTAGAGGGCCTCCTCACCTGTAATAAGTCATTGTATTAATCTTGTTGAGAGTCAAAGTCAAAGTAAATGCCTTGATCTTAAAAAGGGTATTAGCCTTCTAAGTCACATTATTCTAGGAAAAGGACATGAAGTTGAATGTTTCGATAAGAAAATATGATTTAGAGGAAGCCAGATCCTAACCAAATAAGAAAATTACAAAAGAATCCAAAATTTTAAACAAAATTGCTAGCAGATTGACATTTATTTCATCAAAATTCTGGGAAAAATGAAAATGCCAAGAAAGCCCCTCCAAAGAACAAAAGGAAGTGATAGGAGTGTTGTGAGCAGAAGAAAGCCTACGAAGGCAAGGTACCAAGACTTTCAAAGAAATCTCACTCGTCCATAGATCTTCCCAAATTGAATTGCGTGACCGCTATCAACCTTGAAATGGGTAAGATGAAAGAACAAATGAGCAACACGAGAAATAAACTCAAGGACTTGCATGAGAAGCATTACCACTACCTCTAACATCTCATCCATTTTGATGAATACCGAACTTGCTTTTTACAATCTTGTACCATGGGGAATCAAACTCTAAGGGGAGCCTCCATGACCATTTCTTTGCTAAATTTTCAAATTTCTAAGTCTCAATTCCCCTTTTGATATAAGTTTCCTCACTGCAATGTGTAAGACCAAGAAATCTCTAGTAGTCCTCCCCAAACTCTCAGGAACAATAACATGGATTTTAAAAGGGATAAAAATTATATGAATTTTGGAAAGACAACCAATGATAGCGATATGACCACCAATGACGAGTAAGCCATCTTCCACCCCTCTAATCTCCTTCCCACTCTCTAGACTGCTGGAAAGACAAGACTAATAATAGTGATTAGACCTCCTAAGGATGAGTAAGCCATCTTCCACCCCTTGTATCTCCTACCCACTCTCTCTTCCACTGGAGCCAAAATGTCACAGAACTAGGTCACAGTTTTGAAACCCAAATCAGTGACGGTTGCAGAGAAGCCATCAATCCAGTTGGACTAGTGGGTCAAACCAGTGGTTGAATTAGTGATGTCAGCGTGACCTAATAATAATAATTTTTTAATGTATGTATATATCTGTATTACAGACATAGTATTAGATTGATCATCTATACAAATATGTTAATTAAAATCACCTATATTAGCCAATTGAAGCCAAAAACAATCACTAACAGTAATCTAAATAAAATTTGTATCATTTTCTAAAATATTCTTAAAATTTATTATTTTTTATGATTATTATTATAGTCAGACAAATATATTTGAGGATGGTGTTCAACTGTTCATTCTGTCTTAACGTGTATGTATTTCTTGTTATTTACGTTTATAATACCCCATAAGAAACCAAAAACTACAGCTGGTGCAGTGTTAAGGCTACTGAAGTATTATCCTGGATTCAATCCTTTAACATGCCTACAATGCCATTTTCATTTTTAAGCAAGGTCTGGGTTGAACCATCTTAACTCCAGTTTGGACCAGGTTGGCTGGGTCAATGCTAGTTCGCATCATTTTCGGGTTTGAGACATTGACCAGATGAGCCTGGTGACCAGTTGAACCGAGTTGGACCGTTCAATACAGGTTGGACCAGGTCTGGGTTGAACCATCTTAACTCCAGTTTGGACCAGGCTGGCTGGGTTAATGCTAGTTGGCATCATTTTCGGGTTTGAGACATTGACCGGATAAGCCTGGTAACCAGTTGAACCGAGTTGGACCATTCAATACAGGTTTTTAAACCCTGACTAGGATTGCTCCCCAAAGTAAGACCCAAATAACACATAGGCCCAAACAAAACAATGCAACTGACTATAGATTTGAAACTTCATTAACACACAACAATCCATAATAATGCTAAATGCACATCTCTTATACATGCTGATCTTCAATCTGGAAATATTCTGAATTTTTTTTAACAAAACAAGAACCTTGAGAAATTTCTCAATATTATCTTCCAGGAAGAAAATGGTATCATGTGCAAACTAGAGATGAGACACTTCAACCTGACCCTATTTATCCTAATTCCTGGAATCAGTACTAGATATCTGAGCATGAGAAACCATTCTGTTGAGTAGATCAACACTGAAAGTGCGGCCTGAACCCTAAGAAACACTAAACCAATCCCTTGGTTGAGGACAAACATCCTTCCGTCCATTTTCTCCACAAAAACCCAAACCATTTTTTTCACCATCATCCTATCCAAAAAAATCCCAACAAACTTTATCATAGGCTTCCTGAAAATCCATTTTGAAAATAACACTCCTTCTGCCCTTGTCTTAACATCCTCAACCATCTCATTAGCGAAGCAACTAAAATCAATCTATCCTAAATGAAAGCACTCTGCGCCAAAGTTAACATCCCCCCTAAAGCCTCTTAGAATCCCTTGGAGAACACCCTTGTTAAAATCTTATGAGGACTAATGACCAAATAATAGGCCTAAAATCTCACATCCTCCTAAATATTTCCTTTTAGGAGTAAGATCTATAAAAGTAGAGTTCCACTCCTTACGATCTCATTGTCACAAAAATCATTAAAAAAACCCCATAATATCATGTTGAATCATCTCCCAATTATCTTGGAAAAAAAGCTATCATGCAACGATCAGGGCTTGGAACCTTGTCTCTATCCATCTCAACCCTTGGGAAACCTCTTCAACCTCGTAATCTCTCTCTAACCAAAGAGCTCCTCCCTCATTATGGGACTCATATCAAGCCCCTGATGATCATCCTATCTTGACATTCCTCAAAGTACAATTGTTGTAGAAATTCGTAATTGCTTCTCCTATTTACTCGTCTTATCTCACCAAGCAATAAGAATCTCACTTAAAGTTCTCTATTAAGACTCTTCTTCCTCCTCCCCATTAGGCACCTGCTCAAACGTTCTAGAATTACAATCTGACATTTTAACTCAAATGAACCTCAACCACTGTCTCCATCTAAAATTGTTGGCATCCCACCCATTCTCCTGCAAAGCAAATTTACTTCTAAAAACTCTATGCCAACTAGAATCAATTTCCAAAAAGGAAACTGCCTCAACTATGTATCACTAAAGATGCCATATTGTTGAGACCCAAGTCTCCCTCTTCCCTAGACCTACCAATTGCTAGCTCACAAGATGATCCCTATTCTCATGCATCCCTGACTAAAGAAAATCCTGCATAATCCTCTCAAGCTTATGAGCCACTCCCAGTGAGATCTTAAACAAAGAAAGAAAATGCAAAGGGATTGAAGAAAGACACGCTTGAATTAAACTAATGTGACACCCTTAGGAGAAGAGAACTCCCTTCCACCCATCTAGATGTTGAGACACCTTGGTGATCACCAAACTGGCAGAACGAGGATTCCCAGATGAAGGGACTTCTAATAAGACAAAGGCTGCTGCACAATCGCAGACCCCCCCAAGTGCAGTCAACCAAGAAGTCACCTCAGGCCTTTAATTAATAGCAGCAAGACCACTTACCTAAATTAATCTTAATTGCTGAAACTAACTCAAAAGACAGTGAGAATATTTAGAAGGTGCTCGTATCATCTGCCAAGAAAAGAATCTTATTATTAGAAACTGCAGACAAGACATGATCACACCATCTCTATTGACAGCAATGCCCTGGATCTGCCAAGAAAAGAATCTTATTATTAGAAACTGCAGACAAGACATGATCACACCATCTCTATTGACAGCAATGCCCTGGACAAGAAGCCTCTCAATGGCCTTCCCAATCATCCTGCTCAACACATCAGCAACTTAAATAAAAAAAAAAATGGAGATAAAAGATCCCCTTGCCTCACACTCCTATAGGCTGAAAACTAAGACTTAGGTTGACTACTAATATCATAGAAAAGGAAGTAGAACAAGGAAAACCCTAATCCAGTCTCTTTATGAATGTTGCTATGTTGAATAGTTACAACAACCAAGTCTTAAGCCCCACTAGGAGGGGTTGACTAAATAAGTCTTCTTCCACAATTCTGCAAAATCAAAGGCAATGTCCGAACCATGTTGAATTTCATAACACATCATATGATGGGTCAAAGACTTCCTGAATTTAAAAGTTTTAATTTGATGATATGTGTAATCATTCATGAAGAATGTATCAATGCATATTATTTGAAAACATAAATCTAGGTGCAAGATTATTTTGCTCTCTTTTTTTAATAATTGGAAAAACATTTATGATCCATCACATTTTGGGTGTCAATGTTCTATTGAAGTGGAAACATATGACAAATTTATTTTTAGACTTTAAAAAGTCATAGAAGTGTCTGCATCGAAGGAAGACTGTATTTATGCATTGCATGGGGTTTTATTAGAAATTTAATCGCAGTGTTAATGAAGCTGTCTAAAGGGTACATGCTCAAAATTTATTATTCTTTTTTTTTATTAGCTAAATTCTAAATCCTAGATTTACAAAAGTGAAGCTTCCATCAAATTTGAAAGAGGTTTTCTGTAATTTTCCCAATTTTAGCATTTCTTATGTTTTTATCAGGAATTTTTTTTACTGTTATTTTTATGAATGCATTGTTTCATCATTAGTGCTAACATTTAAAAATTTGTGATATTAACATGTGCATGGTTTTTGCTTCTTGTTTTTAACTGTGGTTGTACAATTTAAGTTCTCTGAAATTCAACAGATGCTATTATGCAGTGTATGTTTTACTACCGTTCTCTTGACATGGTACTGTCATGCTGTGTGATCTAATTCAGTGTCTAATATGTTAATATATTTAATGTAATTCTTCTGCTTCTTTTTCTCTTGCCTAACAAAATTTGTTAATTTCTGCATCAGGTTTACAATGAGGTCCAATTTTTTCTCACAGGTGTACAATATGGTCTTTCCTTATGTTCAGGTTAGTACATCCACCTTAATGTTCATGAAAATTTCTTGGATTAGGTGATATATATTTTTATATGGTAGCAAATTGGCAATGATAGTCTTGGCAATGTTTGGGATTACTTACTTTTGCTGAAATTGCATTCTTGCATTATGAACTAATGATGAATTTGCTGGCTATCATCCTTGGGATTATGCTGGCACATATATGGGATTGCAAAGGATCATGGCTTGGATTGGATTATGCTGCCTTGATTATTTATTTATTTATTTTTTGGAATAAGAGGATTTCATATTCTCCTTATTGTATATTCTCTCTTCTAATGAAATAATCTTTTCTTTTTCCACCAAAAAAATAAATAAATTCATGGCTTGGATTGGGCTATGGCAAACTCATGCTCAACATCTAGGGATGACTGGATTGCTTGCTCAAACTGACTCTGATTCCTATTTTTCTTGCTCAGATAATGTTGGTGTTTTATACTGTCAGATAACCACTTTACTTAATTCCTAAGTTTAACTATAATGAGCAATGAGAATAGAACCCAAAATCTCCTGGCAACCATGGCTCTTATACCATGTTTGATTACCACTTTACCTAAAAGCTTAAGCTGATAGATTGTGGACCAACGATGTATATCTAATTTAACATGCACTCTTTAAAAGACCTCCTTTCACAACCTAAGAATGAACAAATCTCTTGCCCAACTATATTACATTGTCCAATTTCAGTTTGCAAACACAGACATGACTTCTTTGAATGCAGGGATGGTTAGCTTCACAGTCTTCCTCATCATCTATACTCTTGGTTTTGTCTTAATCAGTCAGCCTGTCCTAAATTGGAGTCTTGCATATTTTGTGATATTATTTTGTTGAAGGTAACTCCTCAAGGGGCACTTTGCTGCACACTTTCACAGGAAATTACAGTAATGCCTGCTGAAGTTTATGTTGACTGCAAGGACATTCCTAACCTTTTGAAAATAGCATTTACCACTTTCATGTTTATTATTTCTATAATTCTATTACGTCTCCCTTACATCTTTTAATTATCAAAATCTGACCAAAAAAAGTGACAATAAAAATATATGTTGTCTTAAAAAGTAAAAATTTCTTTAAATTACAGTAAACTTTTGCACGTAATTGCAACTCAAAAGTGAAATTTCGCTTCAAAATTTTCTTAAGAGTTGTCCAAAAGCACCTTAGCCATGAATAAGTGCTCAAGAGGCAAAATCTAATCTACCTAAGTTTATAATCAAATTTGTTAAAATTAGAACATATTGGAGTTGCTGGGATTTAAATCTGATTGATTTTGGGGCAAACTTGGAATGTCTCGGTATATCTGTTGCGTTTAATGTTTCTTTTAATTTCTTTTGTGCCATGAAAATTTCATTGCTGTTTTTTGGCTGTATCTCATTGCTGTCTTCTGCACTGCGATGGATGAAGACTATATGACAGCATTGTTTCTTTTTTAAAAAAATAAATAAATAATAAGGTATTACGGTATCACCTTGCACTAAAAAATGTTCTCTTTTCTCCAGAATCCAGATTAGACATGTAGTTTCAACTGCTTGCTAACCATGGTTTTAAATACCAGCCGCGACCGTTACGTCACGCCGTTACGTAATGGTTTTTTGGGTTACTGATATCGTTACACACCGTGAAATCGGTGGGAAGAAAAATCACGGCTGTAATGGCCGTTACGGATCGCGACTGTTACGTAAAGGCTGCTACGGCCGTTACGTAATCACTACAAGACTGTTACACCAAAAAATTATTTTATATTTTACTTTTTCTTCTCACTTTTCCCCCTTCTTTCATATATCATTCTCAATATACCAAGTGGCACGAGGGGGAAAAGATTATAATGAGGATGACAATGATACAAAATTTACTATTTCTTTAAATACTCACAATAGATGCATTAATTAACAATTTGAAAATAATTACTTGTTAGGAAAATATTTTATTTTGATAATATTAGTAATGTGATATTTATGTTCTATATTTTTCAAATTCAACCTTCTTTCTTCTCTAGCTATTTTATATTTGTATTATTCAAATGTCTTATGTGTCTAATAGATTAATGGAGTGTATAATGTATTTTGTTTTATTAATTAATGTAGCACAAATAAGAATTTATCACATATAAGAACAATGAGAAGTATAAATACACACACACACACACACGTAATTTTTCTATCAATGGTGGTTGAAAACAAATGTAAACTTGTTGCCCTTACCAAATAAATAACTTAGTTACTCGAACTAAAGGATCCAAAATGCACAAACTCTTTCTAAGAAGGGCTAAAAGTTTAAAACATGCAAGTACGCTAATATGCACAAGGTTGTGTGTGTTTCAAAAAAATTCACGGCTGTTACACCCGCTTCCCGTTAGGTAACATCTGCTACTCCCGCTTCCCATTACACTTGTTACCATTACGTTACGCTACCCGCTACTGCGATTTAAAACCATGTTGCTAACTGATAGAAACCCAGAATCTATGTAAAATGCTTCTCAATCTGGTGTTTGGTTTAATTTCATAAAGTAAAATTTTGTAGTTGTTTCTCCTTTTGTTATTTTCGTCAAATGGATCAGTTGAAATTGGCTCTTATATAGCATTTTCTGTTGCTATAAGGAATGCTTAGAGTCCGTTTTGTGGTGGAAAACAATTTTCATTCTCTTTCCAGATTTTCTAATCATTACAAAAATGTCACCTTCTTTTCCAGTTTTCCCAATCATCTTTTCCATTATAAATTTGGAAAACTGGAAAAGGTTACATTTTTGTAGTTATTTGAAAAGCTGGATGGAAAATACAACTGTTCTCACAAGTGGGCCTTTGTTTTGTGTCTCTTTATAATGTTTAGTGTTGATGGAGTATTGTGAATTGTTTTGTATGTCTTTATAATGTTTAGTGTTGATGGAGTATTGTAATTATCTGCTTTCTCAATTAGAAAGGCTTAAAAATTCTGGCTGTATGTCTCAAATGGTTTCTATATGTATTACTGCTGGTATGCAATGACATGGCGAGATAACTACCCAATAACAACTATTTCTAGACACTGATACCTTGATCAACGCCACTGCTTTTGCAGTTTGATTTATCAATTTTAATGTATTTTGGTTAAATTACTTTAAATAAATTTAAGGATTTTTTGCTTTAGATAGTTGAGCAAAATTTAGTGTTATAAGCATTTGTTTCACTGTTGAGAACTTTATCATATGCATTTAAATTTCATTTATTCGATCTGTTGTGAGCAGTTGAAATCTTTACATCAGAGTGCCTTTTTCTGTTTCTATGTCTAATTGTTCTCATTTCTTTGAATATATCTGCTAGGCATCTGTTAGTGAAATCTATGGTGGGAAATTGAACCTTTGATGTGTTAAGAGATGGCCCATTTTATTGTCTGACTACATTTCTCAAGGAATATATTTTGCAAGTGTGCTCTAGAGAAAGTCCATACTTCAGTCATTTCCTTGCTTGCCAATTTTTTGGCACATGATCAAATTTAAGGATTGGCTTGCTGAACTTGATTCAGAAGTCCATGATTTGCCACTTAGGTTTGCCTCGGGTTAAAGAGTTTGGCACTGAACTGCACAGAGGACCTGGCATACTTCAGTTAGCCATCCACAGTCAAACATGAAAGTGAACATTCCTAACAAGACAATAACTAAAGACTAGAGTTGAAGATACATAAAGCTGGTGGATGGAAGAATTCCCAATAATATGATGGGCTTACTGGACTATGTGCCAAATTGCAACCAAGAAGATGTCATTCATCTTAGCCTTCGAGTGATGATTTCTGTAGAGATTGGCTTGCTATCCTATAAAGTACCTGGAACAATGAAGAAGATAATAACAACATTGACATATTGATGAGACCAGGAGGCTTGTGGCAATTTGGACTGCAACATACTGGCAATCGTACTCTCTTTCACAACTCGAGGGTTAGAGCAAGGCTTTTTCAGAATGGAATTTAGTCCTGAGGATGACTTTTGCAAATAGGAAGGAAGACAAAGCTACGAAGCTTGCAGCAAATTGGGGGGACCTTACAAAGTCTGGGAGGTTCCTTGGCCCAGAATGTACCGACTTCAGAAAAAATTGGTGGCAAGTCCATTCCCCGTGCCTCAAATTCAGAAAAGGTACATCAATACCACCTCTTTCTAGTTTATATTTCTATGATAAGTGTTTGTACATATTGTTCAATCATTTCATTGAGGCTGTAGCTTTCAATTTAATTATCTACATTCCAATTGATTGGTTATTTGATTCATACTTAATTAGTCCTAAGTAGGCTCCATGAAGATCTCTGCTTAAGGGATCAAAAAATGTCCTAGTCTCTTTTAATGCTCGATGGAAAGGCTAGGAGGTTCTCAAAAACCTACAGTCTTGGGAAGTAATGAAATCCTAAAGGTACTCAACCTAGTAACAGCTAAAAGGCATTCAGCTCGACATAACTATAAGGAAAACAATCTGCAATGGGCACTCAACCCTGTCCAAAGGCATTCTACTTGGAATCTTAAATTAGCATGCCTATAAAATTTTGCTTTGATTAAAATTATTCATTTCATAAAATTTTTACAAGGGTCAATAGCTTGAGGGAGAAAGAGTATAATAAAAAAAAGAAAAAAAAGAAAATAAGATGTTAAGGTAGGGGTCATTGCTGAGTTTGCTTGTCCTCTGACTCTGTTGAAAGGAAGAGTTTGTTTTTGATGACTGGAAAATATGGAGCCATTGGCAAACCTTTGGGCTAATCATCCTCCAACTTCGCGTTGAAGGAGTTAATGGCACTCAAGTAAACAAAATGCATTCTGGCTACTTCAGCATCTTCTTCCCCTTCTTGTAGAGCGTGAAGCCATTTATTGAGGGTAGGCTCTCGTGTTAGTCTCTCTCCTTCAAGTAGGCATTGAAGACTTAATATTCAGCCCCTACTTCAACAGCAGGGTATTGTTCATCAATCATCCTGTGCCCATGCTCAACAAAATGTTATTGCAGAGGGGAAAAATAGGCATATTTTTTAAGTAATTTTCGCACTTTACTTAATCAGATGCATGTACCTAAAGTATTTTGGAGTGATGTTCTTCTTACTATTTGCCATCTCATCAACAAGATGTTGTCCTTTGTTTTTAGTGATAAAATTCTGTACTTCATTCTCTTCCCTAATTTATTTTTATTCTTTTTTATCTCCTTGTATATTTAGGTGTGTCCTTTGTTTATCAACTAATTTCCAAGGTGGATAAGTTCAATCCTTGTGCTATAAAATGTCTCCTAAACTACTCATGCACTCAAAAAGGATATTGTTGTTATAGTCCTATTCTGCATTGCTTTTTTTTTTTTTTTTTTTTTTTCCGGTTGATATTATCTTCTTTGAGTCTACACCATACTACTCTTAGTCTTTTAGTGCTTTTGATCTCAGTGAGTCTCTTCCTCTGCCTAATCTTTTAGATTCTAGTTTGTTGTCCTTACCCAATCATCCACTTGTCATTTCAAGCAGTTTAAGTCTTCATCGTCTAGGCCATCCTAATTTGCAGGTGTATTCACAATGGCGGCTCCAAGGAAGAGAGCCTCCTCAAGCTTATACTACTACCCCTTTGGTTTCCTTATCTGATGATTATATTTCTCACGATGTTGATCCTGCGCTTGCTTTTCGGAAAGGTAAATGCTTATGTACACAACATCCATCTCCAACTTTTTTGGCTATGCCTTCTTGTCAACTTCTTATTATTATTTTGTTACTACTCTGTCATCTGTCACCCTTCCTAAATCTGTTTTGAAGCCTTAGCCCACTCTAGATGGAGGAGTGCATTGGTCAAAGAAATGAGCGCATTATAGGACAACGATTCTTGAGAATTGGTATCTCTTCCTCTTAACAAATCTATGGTGTCTTGTCACTAGGTATATACTATGAAAGTCGATCTTAATGGTTTTGTGGCTCGTCTGGTAGCACGCCTTGTTGCTAAGGGATATAAGGTGTATGGTTTGGATTATTCACATACTTCTTCCGAGTGGCCAAACTTACCTTACTACATATGTCCATCTCCTTAGCAACCACTTGTCATTGGCTTATACATAAGTTGGATGAGAAGTAAGGGTGTTTGACAGCCTACTCAACCCGTCCAACCCCAACTTGACCAATCCAAATCAAATCGACCCAAAAAATCGATTTTGAATGGTTTATGGGTCGGTTGATTGTTTCTTATTTTGTATAACTTGGTTGTATGGACGGTTTGTGAGTTTACTATCTAACCCACTTGACCCAATCCGAACTGCCTCTAGTGCATATGAGAGAATGCATAGGATGGATTGTGGGATTCTCATATTGGAGTTTTTAATTTTTATATTTCTAATTTTATTTCTATTGTAGTGATGTTTGTGGATATGGCATTTGGCCCTTTTGGAAAACAGTGTACATAGTTCGTGGGGAAACGTGTTTAATGACTTGTATTCTATACGTGTATAGTTAGCTATTTTAGGACATTTTGTAATAGCTTGTATTCCTAGAATTAGGCTGATTTGGTTAGTTTCCTATTTTGTTAGAATATCCCATAAATCATGGGATATGATATAACCTAGTTAATTTTCCTTTTTCTGCTGCTAGGGTTGATGCATGTAGCTAACGTTTTGTGTATTGTTTGTATGTATGAAGAAAATTCTTCCACGAAGTGTTTCTCAGTTTGTGTTATGGTATTAGAGCCTAAAGCTCTTTTCTGGGATTAAAAACCTCTTCACACAAGCCTTCATTGCTGAGACCATACTGCTGCTTCTTTGTACCCTGTTTTACCCTGTTTTTAGTTCAAAAATAGATTATTTTTGCATTTTTTATGTTCAGCCTTCATAGCTGAAATTTCTTAGAGTGGTTTTCGTTCTTATTTCTACCTTCGCCAGCCTTTGTTGTTGGTGGTTTTCGTTTCGAGTGATTGTCCTTAATCGCCAAGAGATCATTGTTTGTGAAGAACGTTGGAGGTTGCAGAGACGACCACTACAACACAATCGGAGGAGATTGTTCGATCCCAACAACCCAGGGGATTGCAAAATATCCAGGCAGCATATAGGCTGAATGGAAAAAACTGCCTCAAACGGTCTCAACTTGTCCACGCCTTGCTAAAGGGAATGGGAAAGATCAACCTTCTCATGGGTATAGGGCTGATACCAGGAGATCCTCATTTTGAAGCATGGGATGAAGAATATTCCATGATTATGGCGTGACTGTGGAATTCTATGATTCCTGAGATTAGTGACACATGTATGTTCTTGGCTACTCCTAAGGATATTTGGGATGCGATTCAACAGACATACTCAAAAGCTAGAGATGCGGCTCAAGTATATAAGGTGAAGGTGAAGACGATTGCAGCAAAACAAGGGAGTAAATCTATTACTGAATATGCCAACCAATTGAAATCTTTCTAACAAGAACTTGATCATTATAGAGTGATAAAAACCACGTTTCTTGAAGATGCCGCTCTTCTAAAAGATTTCATTGAGCAAGATAGAGTCTATGATTTTCTTGTTGGACTTAAATCCAAAATTTGATCAACTGAGGATTCAAATTCTCGGCAAGAAGGAAGTTCTATGTTTTAATGAGGTGGTGGCACTGATTCGAGGCGAGGAAAGCAGAAGAGGTCTGATGCTTGAACCACAGAACATGGACAACTCAGCTATGGTGGCAATAATTTAGTCACAAATGTGGAACGAGCACCAATTTTTGAAAATGGGAGACTTGGTCAGCCAAAGGCCCAGAACCGTGATTACAAGGATAACTTGTGGCGCTTATTGTAAGAAGGCACGCCATACTCGTGAACGGTGTTGAAAACTTCATGGAAAACCTCCAAGTGGAGAGTGGGGATAGAAAGGAGAGTAGGCAAGGAACAATGGTCTCGCTCGTGTTGCTGCGGTACAGCAAAATGAAGCAGCACCACGGGAGTTAGGCGGTCTCAACCAAGAAGAGGTCGAGAGGGTGAGATCTCTTATTGGCAATCTTGAAAAACGTTCAGGTACTTGCTCATTGGCATATTCATTTGAGTTTCCTACCTCTATTGGATTAAATATCTCGGGTGAAACCTTTGCCAACTCCTGGGTCATGGACTCAAGAGCTACCGACCATATGACCCACTCACCAAATGGATTTTTTCACATATTTTCCATGCCCAAGCAGTAGGAAAATAGCCACAGCTGATGCTTCCTTGACCACTGTAGCAGCTATAGGAGATGTCAAAATAGGTCCATCACTGATTTTAAAAAAAATGTTCTCCATGTTCCTAAATTATCCACAAACCTTGTCTTTATTCAAAAACTCCCTCAAGATTTATGTTGCAATGTGGTTTTTCATCATAGTTATTTTGTATTTCAGGATGAGGATTTGGGGAGGATGATTGGACATGCTAGAGAACGGGATGGACTCTACTACCTCGAAGCACCGAGTTAGTCAAGCATTACCAAGGGCAAATTATCTCACTCTTTTATTTCTGAGCATTTTTTGTCCAATAAAGAGAAAATTTGGCTTCACCATCGCCGACTTGGAAATCCATCATTTAGAGTCATTAAAATTCTATTTCCTTCTTTATTTAAAGGTTTAAATGTTGAGAATTTTCATTGTGAAGTGTGTAAACTTGCTAAACACAAACGTGTATCTTTTCCAGTCAGCAATAAAAGAAGTTCTATTCCTTTTTATCTCATTCACAGTGATATTTGGGGTCCTTCTAATATTCGTAATGTTTTTGGGGCACAATGGTTTGTGCCATTCATTGATGATTATACTCGTGTTACTTGGCTTTTCTTGCTCAAAGATAAATCCGATGTCAATATTGTTCTCCTAAATTTTTGTTCTATGGTTAAAAATCAATTTGGGGTTGATATCAAAAGGTTTAGATCGGATAATGCTAGGGATTATTTCAATCAAGTCCTAACTCCATACTTTTAGAAGGAAGGGATAGTACACAAGTCATCTTGTGTCAATATCCCACAACAAAACGGCGTAGCAGAAAGGAAAAATTGTCACCTTTTTGAGTCAACCTGACCTTTCATGTTCCAGAATAATGCGTCTAAATCCTTTTATGGGGAAGCAGTTCTTACAGCTGCTCATTTTATAAATCGTTTGCCTTCCAAAGTCTTGGGATTCAAAAGTCCAATGGAAATGCTCTCAACATTCTATCCTTACCTACACACTACAAATAATCTTGTCCCTAGGATATTCGGGTGTGTGTCATTTGTTCATATTCATATTCATATTCAAAGTAGGGGAAAGCTTGATCTGAAGGCGTTAAAATGTGTCTTTGTGGGTTATTCTTTGACTCAGAAGGGGTATAAATGTTATCATCCTCCATCTAAGAAGTTCTATGTCTCAGCCAATGAACAAGAGTCCTATTTCAGCACTCCTTATCTTCAGGGGGAGAGTTCAACAATGGAAGATAAGGATAGGGAGGATAGGGATGTTTTACTTGATTTGTTGTCACTTCCCGTATCTTAATTAGTTTCTTGTTCCTTTGTGCCAAATTCTGTGTCTGAGCCCGTGTCTGAGCCTGTCCCAAATCCTGTGCCAAATAATATGAAAACTAAGGTGTAGTCCCAAGAAGGGGGGGGGGGGTGGTGAATTGGATTTAAAAATTTTCTTTTAATTCTTTTTAAAAATTCTTGACTTCTTGTTGATTTATCAAATATACAACAAATACTTAAAATAATATTCAATCCACAACACAAGTACTTAAACAATCAAGTAACCAATCAATCAATTTTTCCAATCAACCACAATATCCAAACTATAAGATATAAGATTCAACTTTTGTTTGTTTGCAGCCCTGTATATATGAAAGTATGGTTTAAGCCCTGTGGCTAATGCAAGCCCTGTGATAATAAATTTGCTTTTTCAAAATGAAGTGCAATATAAAATCCAATACTCTTTCCAAAAGCTTAGATGTTAAATAAACTTTCAGTTAAAGAGTCTTTAGGTGTTCCACCAATCAACGTACTCTCTTACGGTTTCCGTAAAGTATGGATCAACCAATGTACTCCCTTTCGGTTTTCGCAATCCCAAAAACAAATTAAGTTTAAGTTTATTTAATATCTAATCCACGTAGTGTATATGATTAAGAAATTTAAGACTTCCACGCAGTTTTTTATATACTGAAAGTAAAGAGAGTAAAGGAAAGAAAGTGACACCGGATTTTTACGAGGTTCGACTTATCTTAGTGTTTTCTGGTCAGTCGACTGACCAGTCAATTTTCTGAAAATCTTTCATTTTTCATTTTTAAACCCTTTTGTTACTTGAAAGATTTAAATATAACTTTGTCAAACACATTTTTCAGGGTTTTAAAAATCTGGTCTCTAAGTCCATATTCAACCCTAAAAGAGTTTCAACAATATTTCAAAAGATATTTAAAATATGAAGCACTTACATAAAGACTTCTAAGACTTTGAACATTCTTGGCGCTTGAGTCTTCATGCTTGTCTTTTCTTTGATCTTTCTTTTGCTTTGCTTTCTTTTGCCTCTCTTACTTTTCTTCAAGCTTTGATATACGTTTAAGCTTTCTCTTATATTCTTCAAACTTTTAAAATCTCATCTTGAAATCCATGTTTTAAGCTTCATATTGTCATCCTTCTTTGAAGTATAAGCTTGCAATAGATCCTTGACCTTGCATTTATATGCTTTATCTTTGTGAGTCCTGAAATATTATTTCTCAACCAAATATGTTAAGTTTCTCTTGTTTGTTAGCATCAAAATAGGATATTAAGCCTTGTAAGGCCAACATCATATGTCCAAACCCATGCTCGAAATTCCCCAGAAAAAAAACTGATTTTGCTCTTGTGAATGTGAGATTTAGCAAAGTGTTTTCAAGGAGGAAGGTGGCTGTCCCTGAATCTGTGCTAGTATGAGACTCCAACTCAGATCCCGAGAATAAGGTAACAATTTCTAACCCCTCATTGCAAGCTGAAACCGAACCTTAGGTTAATGACCAAGATCTTCCCATTGCTGTTAGAAAAGGAACTAGAGAGTGCACAAAACAGCCTTTATATCCTCTGCCACATTTTTTGTCCTTCAAAAATTTTTCACCATCCCATAGATCCTTCCTTGTTAGCTTGAACACCGTTGTCATCCTTGCGACTTTATTCGAGGCTTTATCCAATGAGAAATGGAAACAAGCTATGGATGTGGAGATGGGGGTGTTGGAAAAAAAACAAAACTTTGGAGTTGGTGAAATTGCCGACAGGAAAGAAACTCGTGGGGTGTAAATGGGTTTACACTGTGAAGTATAGAGCAGATTGATCAATAGAGAGATACAAGGCAAGGTTAGTGGCTAAGGGTTATACTCAAACCTATGGAATTGACTACCTAGAGATTTTTGCTTTAGTTGCAAAGATGAACACTATTAGAATCTTTTTGTCTATAGCAGCTAATTATGGTTGGGACTTGCAGTAGTTTGATGTCAAGAATGCATTTTTGCATGGAGAGCTAGAGGAAGAAATTTAATGGAAGTCCCGCCAAGTTATGGGAATAATTTGGCTGCTTAAACTGTGTGCAAGCTGAAGAAAGCCTTGTATGGTCTTAAACAATCGCCACGGGCATGGTTTGGAAGGTTTGCAAGAGTTATGATTATCCATGGGATATAGACATAGCCAAGGGAATCTTACATTGTTCATTAAACACTCACCTTCAGGGGGAGTCGCAACCCTCTTGGTATATGTCAATGATATAATAGTGACAGGGGATGATGATAAGGAGCAATAGATTTTGAGTTAGTGTTTGGCTACGGAGTTTGAGATCAAGGCGCGTTAGGGAGGCTGAAATATTTTCTTGGGATCAAGGTGGCTAACTTTAGACGACATTTTTATATCTCAGCAAAAGTATGTTATAGATTCCTTCAAAAGAAACCAGCAAGACGATGTGCAAACCAGCAAGTACTCCAATAGACCCTAGCCTTAGACTTGGAAAGGCAGAGGAGAATGCTGCAGTAGATAAAGAAATGTACCAACGCCTGGTAGGAAGATTCATTTATCTGCCTCACACACGACCAGATATAGCTTATGTAGTGAGTGTGATTAGTCAATTTATGCATAGCTCGGAGGAAGTCCATCTGCAGGTAGCTCACCGAGTGTTACAATACCTCAAAGGGGCACCATGAAAAGGTATTTTCTTTAAAAGGAATGGAAGCTTAGTTCTTAAGGCATACATGGATGTTGATTATGCTGGTTCGATTTTGGACAGGAGGTCGACCTCTGGATATTGCACCTTTCTTGGCGGAAATCTTGTGACGTGGATGAGTAAGAAACAAAATGTGCTGGCTTGATCTAGTGCGGAGGCAGAATTCCGAGCAATGACTTAGGGTGTATGTGAACTACTTTGGTTGAAGATTATCTTAGAAGACATGAAGATTAAGTGGGATGGTCCGATGAGACTCTATTGTGATAATAAGTCCGCGAACAACATAGCTCATAATCCAGTACAACATGATCGAACAAAGCACATTGAAATTGATAGACACTTCATCAAAGAAAAGTTGGAGAGCGGATTGATTTGTACACCTTATATGTTTGCACAGGGCCAACTTGTTGATGTACTTACCAAGGGGTTAAGTAGTTCAGTGTTTCAGGGTATTGTATCCAAGCTATGAATGGAAAATGCTTATTTGCCAGCTTGAGGGGTAGTGTGGGAAAACGTGTTTAATGACTTGTATTCTATACGTGTATAGTTAGTTATTTTAGGAAATTTTGTAATAACATGTATTCCTTGAATTAGGCTGATTTGGTTAGTTTCCTATTCTATTAGAATATCCCATAAATCATAGGATCTGATATAACCTAGTTAATTTTCCTTTTTTTGCTGCTAGGGTTGATGTATATAGCTAACGTTTTGTGTATTATTTGTATGTATGAAGAAAATTTTTCCACGAAGTGTTTCTCTGTTTGTGTCAGTTTGTATTTTATAATTTAATGTGGTTGATAGTATAGATGTTGGATAAATATAATATTTCTTTGATTACTTTCAAAACCTTGTTCAAATTGTGTTATTAATGTAAAATTAAAAATTGAAAAGTACTTCTTGTATATGTCACATCATAAATATTGTTACATTGATGCTTTTTTTTTTTTTTAATGACAAATCAACTAATCTAATAAATTTAACTTAAATGATATTAGTGTAAGTAGTGTTTTCAATGTAATATATGTTTTTATGTTTGGCAAAATTCTCACATATATTTCTTTTTGTATGTGTGTTTATTTTATTTTATTTTATTTTTTTGATTTTTGTTTTTTATTTTTTGTTTTTTTTTTCCTATTTTGTGCTATGCCTCTAAGCAAGTTAAATTGCCAACTTGGCCCAACTCACTCGATACTCAAACTCTACCCAAACCAACCTAAACCGCATCCTTAATAGTTCGACTTTGGATGGACCTTTTTGCCAAACCAATAAGATCAAATTAGTTGAAACTTTAGGCCCAATCCAACCCAACTTAACCCTTGAACACTCTTAATGTGAAGAATGCATTCTTGTATGGTGATCTTGAGTAGGAGGTATAATATAGAGCAACCATCTGAGTTCATCACTTCAGCAGAGTCAGACTAGTGTCAGTTCAAGAAGGCATTATATGGTTTAAAATAGTCTCTCAGAGCATAGTTTGGTTTATTTATTGTTATAGTAATTGAGCTTGGCTTTCAGTGGTGTGCAGTGAATCACTTTGTGTTTTATTGTCACGTTGTTTTTTTTTTTTTTGTGGGGGGGGGGGGGGGTGTGGTGATTAAGAGCTATCAATTAATAGTAGGAACAAATGTACAACAAAAAAAAAAAAAAAAGGAGGTATAAAACAAATTGACAGACAAAGCGTCAGAAATTGTATGAGTTGAAATTCTATATTTTGAGCACCTATGCTTGATGTCTCTGATAATTTGTTTCATTATTATCTCGCTAGGATTTTGAATACCTTCAAAAGGAAATTTCTTTCTTTCTTTCCAGCAGTGGTAAATTGTAGCTATCCAAGCAAGCTTGCCCATCTCATCTTTACCAGAGCTATCAAGATCAGAGAACCATCTCAGATTGTCCTCCCAATCATCTTTATCGTCATACTTCATCAGGTTTATTCAGGTAGGATTCTTCTCGTTGTGTATGTGGATGATATTGTAATTACAAGTGATGGTGATCAAGGTATTTCGAGCCTAAAACATTTTCTATATACTAAGTTTCAGACTTTAGATTTGAGATCATTGAAATACTTCTTAGGTATAAGTATCTATATCTTTTACAGGAACTTTTGTCTTAAGGAATTATGTTTTTGATCTTTTTGATGAAATTGGGCTGTTAAGATCCAAACTGGCCTATGGATCCTATCAAGAAGTTAGTGCCGAATATGGGCGATGTGTTATCTAATCTACGACGATATCGGAGATTTACTGGAAAGTTGAATTATCTCATAATTGTCCGGTCGGATACATCTTTTGTAACAAGTGTTGTAAGTCAATTTCTGGATTCTCTGAGATCAAGTTAATAGGACATAGTAATTTGCATCTTGACATATCCCAAAGGTGCACCGTGGAGAGATCTCTTATATTGAGATCAGGGTTGCACTTATATTCAGGGTTATGCTTGAGATTTATCTTTGTTGGTAGCAACTTGGTTTCATCGAAGGGTAAGAAACAAATCGTAGTGCCAAGTCAAGTGTTGAGTTAGAGTATAGAGTCATACTTATGCTACATGCAAGATTGTTTGATTGAAAAACATGTTGGATGAATTGGTATTTTACGTTCTTGGTTTATGGAGTTGATATGTTATAGTCATGCCTCCGAGGGTGGACAAAACATACTAGGTGGAGAGAAATTATCATTGGCAAGTAAAGCGGCTTGCTGTGGACTGAACCCTCATCTAAAATGCTGTATGCAAACTATGATACCACTTTCTTCAAAAAAGAAAGAAATATGGCACAATTAGAAATTTTAATTCCACTTGGTGACAATGGCTTCAATACGAAGCTATTTATAGGTATACATGGAGCCTTATCTACCAATATTGTTGCATGTACCAACACTTTGAAATTTAAACCCACTATTAATTTTTATGAATTATATTTCAATAATTTACAAACCTTGAAATAATTGATTGAAAATTGAGTTTGATATTTTTGTTTGAATAGGCAGATTAAACGCAGGTCAATCAGGTCGCGTGGGAGGCCAACCACTGACTAATTAAACGCAGGTCAACCGGACCAGGCAGGCGCCCTCTTCTGCATTTCCAAAGTCGCTGATGAGGTTATTCCTGCACGCCTTACCAGGGCACACAAGTAAAAAGGGTTGCCCTAGGGCCCTGGTCATTAGCAGCAGCACAAGAATGCCACTTGCGCACAGTGCAAGACTCGCAAGTTCAACTTTTCTTGAGACGTGGGCCCCGGTGCAAATTGGGAAATAAATTCGAAGTGATATGCTACTACTTACCGTCGTCTAGCCCAAATTTGGCACGACTCTCCATTCCATCAAAAGAAAAAGAAAAAGAAAAAATACAACCCCAGCTTAGAAAGCAATCTGTTCAAATAGTTGGAGTGAACATTTTCTCTATGATTCACCATAAATTATTGGAAGTTGTAAGATAAATATGAGCAGTAATGGTTTGTAATCTGTTTTTTTTTTTGTTTTTTCCTAAAGAGAGTTGATGGTTTCTAAAATAATATGGAATATATGACCATTTGAATTGACCCGAACATCTAAGCGGCGTAAGCTATTTCATTCCTGGTAACAAGCTGGGCCGCCGGAAAGAGGTGGGGGAGAGGGAAAGGTTAGCGTCGGTGTGGGCGCCGGCTGCTTTCTGCCATTCAAATTCGATGTGCTTTTGTAATAGGGATTTTGGTAAATGGGATTTTTAATGGCGTGTTTAATGCGCCTCTCTCCCTAGCGTGATATCCCATTCTCATTTCATTCAGCCTAGTTGACTCGGATTTTGGTTTCCTGTTTCTCTATTTGACTGCACATGTGATGATCGCAATAAATATTATATTTATATATTGATGGTCTTACGGCTCGTCTGTCGTAAGCCATCACCTCAACGACATTGGTATTCTTGATACAATATTTATTATTATTGACCCATTCAAGTACTTCTGCAGGCATTGTAAAACGAGTTAGTTGCCTGCGGGGTAAATATGTTTGGATTTGGGTTGATCCGTTTTTAAACAAGTGATTAACATATAAATTATAACTTATTCGTCTAATAAATGAGTTATAAATGGGTTTTCATTTAGAACTTATTTAAAAATATAATATATTTATTTTTAATTTTTTAAAATATTTTACGTAAAGTGATTTATATGTATGAGTATGTCCCATGTGATAAGTGTAGAAATCTCGAGAATAATAATAATAATAATAATAATAATAATCATAATAATAATAATAATAATAATAGAATTTGGTTTGATAGAGACCAAGTCGGCAGTTTTGTTCGGGGGCAGCAGCTTATAAAAGGGACTTAAGCTCATTTTGTTTATAAAATTTCTATCTTCAAAACCTCTCTCTCTCTCTTCAATTTCTCTTTAGATTTCAGTCAAATTGGAGCATAAACGCCATTTTAGGATCCTAACTTCGATCCATAGTAGTTTAATCAGGGTGGATTCATTGTTTAGGGATCGTAGACACCACTCTAGGGATAAAGTAAGAGATATATTATGTTAGATGTTTTTGGACATTTAATCGATTAAAATGAAATCTATGATTCCAAGATTGTTATATATGATTTTTCTGAATAATCAGACATAGGAAAATGATAATTTGGTATATTATATATGTGTATTTGGAAAAAATTAGGTATTTTGAGTTAAGTAAATCCTAGAAGACGATTATACGTTTATTTCTCTAGTAAAATATATTTTTCCCGAGCAGTTATTATTTTATGATTTATCAATCAAATTGTGTGACATAAGAATAATTATTATTGTATGATTAAACATGATGATTTTTATATAGTAATGAAATGACAGTTCAGACGGCTTTATACTGAGTTCATACGACTTATGCTGAGTTATGAAATAACAATTTTATACAGAGTTATATGACAAATTTTATACAGAATTGTGAATATTTCAGATTTTATACAGACTTATGAAAATGAGATCATGTTACACTTTTATTATATGTATTGTATTATATGGTAGCAGAACCCTGATGGACTCGTTATGATTCAAAGTACGGGTACCGTAACTAGTATTATATGTAGTGCAACCACACTATTAGGAAAGTGTAGGTGGATGATAATCGATTGGCCCTTGAAGTGATGTATTGCAGGAGCAAGTTACCTACTGGATTCAGACCAGGTTGGGTGGGCAATCATACTACAGACAAAACAGTTTTGACTTAGTATGGTAGGCCAACCATGGTTAAGTCCAGCCTTCGAGCCGCACAACCCAACCATTTGGGGATTATACATGATGTTATATGATAGTTCCATCAAAGAAATTCTTTTATGTATATGTATGAAGATTTATGGAAACATAGTTATCTATTAAGATTTACCATTCCATATTTGCTTATCATTTCATTTCTTTTTCTTGGGAAGTTGATTAAATTAGGATCTGGGTGACTAGGCTTTCGTAAATAACTATCTTATTTTAAGAAAACATCGAACCACCCTCCCCTAGGCGCTTTCATCGGTGATCTCGTGCATGGACCATATTTTTTTACTTTTTTTTTTCTTTCTACAGTGACATTGCAACCCATATGTCCAGATGAATCTCTAATTTGTGTCACATCTTGGCATTCGTACGAATTTTCAAAACTAGAAATTTGAAGCATAGATGCAGGGAGGGTGAATGTGACTACGTGGGCGTTCAACATTGCAAAATATTCATTGAAGGGAACCAACTTAGCAGCAGGCTTTTGCGTCATAGATGGAGGGAGGGTGAATATGGCTACATGGCAGTTCAACATTGCAAAATATTCATTGAAGGGAACTAACTTAGCAGTAGGCTTTTGCGTGGGGAGACACCAAAAGGGCCCTTTCACATTTATAGATAGATGGATACATTGCAATGTGGTGAGTTGAGGTGTGACATTGGTGTTTTGCCTAATTTTATCGCATTGGGAATGGTTGCAGCTTTTGCACGGAAAGATTAAGGTTTGGCAAAACAAGGCAGCATTCCAAGTATGCCCTGTGAAGCTGCTACTGCTGCCATTTGTCGGACTCCATGAAACACCAAAACCAAAAATTTTATAAAAATATTCAAATTCAGATGTCGATGGCATTTGAGGAACCAATATATGGGATTTTTTCTCTCTTAAAAAAAATGAAGTGGAAGGAAAAACGACTGGGGTTTTAGCTTGCCTACTCTTATGTTTGGAGAGATCTTGAATTTAAAGTTGCATTAAATTTGAATAAAATATAATATAAAATTATATTAAAAATTGTTCAAACTCATCTAAATTCATATTTAAAGTCTGAAATTCATGCTTTCAAGCACAACATACGACTATAAAATATTTTTTTCAATTAATAATTCTTAGAGTAATAATTGAAAATATTTCTCGTTGCCCAAGTGGTATTGGAAAATCTTAAAAAATGTGGAGTTCTATATCAATTAAGTGATGCCTTATAAGACTAAGGCAATTAGAATGTAGAGTCATACAAATTGCATGAGGAAGGAGGAAGAAAGTAATAATAGAGGTGACTAAAAATATATTAAAAGAGGCCAATAAAGAGGGGGAGAAAAAAAGCAAGAGATGGAGATAAGGAGAGTGAGAGAGCGAAGAAAAAGAATAAGGTGGCGGTAAAGAAGTTAGTATGTTGGTCATATTATGTGAATAGTTTGAGAGGCGCCTTACAAGATTAATACCCTTAGTAGTCGAACTCGGATTAGAAGCAATTTCTCAATTCCTTGCCTTAATTATAACTAGAATTAAAAATATTTTTTACTTAACAAGCTTTATTTATATTGATAAACACATTATCCTAACTTCATATTCATTACAGTTTCACTCTATTCACCTTTCTTTTTAGAGCTAGCTTTTTTCGGAGTCTGCCATATGACCAGTTTTTTTATTACATATAACATCTTTGGAGAGTATATAAAGATTGCACAAACAAAATATATTTGGAAGAAGGTGTTCCAACGGATCGAATATAAGACTTATGTAATGGAAATATTAATACATAGTATTAAGCATGAAGTGCTAATACATTTTGCAGGATTGAAAATAAATAAATAAAATCTAACTCACGTCCATATTGCTTCCTTTATAAATAGTAAACCATACACGATATAATAATCCTTGTGAGTAGGAAGCTGAAGCAATTCTATTAGGTCTAAATCACTTTCACAAGTGAATCAAATCATGCAGTTTAAGACAGCGGCCGAATAGGAAGAGGGGCTACGTTTGCTAATTTAACAAAACAATTGGAAGTAATCAGTGGGAGCACGTCAATGGAGCTGACTGACTGCCACTGCCTTGGCTCTCCGTAAACGCGGCCCAACACTTTCTACGTTCAACCTTGAATGCGGCCAATGGTTTCAACATGTTAGAGAGGAGGATAGCAGCACCAGCATGAGCGATTCTTTCATATTATTTTTGTCTTGATACATGAATCATGATCATATGGCTTTTACGTGTAAGAAGAGGAGTCGTCCAAGATCATCCCTTGTGTTACTGATGCCAAGCTCAAATCATCTAAAAATTTTTCGATCCAGAAATTATTGGGTTAGGTTGCCTAATTATGTTACATCTCGAATAATTAGTTGTATACTTTAATTTAAAAAATTATTAGATTAAGTTATCGGATGATGTCCTATTTAGACAATCAACCATTTTAACTCAATAAAAATTCGACTCAAATTCATAATTATTAATCAATTTAAAATCACCTAAAATTTAAAAATATGATTAGCTATTTAAAATGTGACGTGGTTAAGCAGTTTAACCTAATTATTTTTTCTTTAATTTTGTGTGATTTTCGGTCCATGATTATCAATTCAAGTCACTGTTTTTAAAATTATTCAAAATTTACGAGTATGCTTGGTTGGTTGCATAAAATGTGTAGTGATTAACCAACTATTTTTCATCATGCGTGTATTGACATCATTTGGTTTTCCTCTGATTTATGTTTGCAGGTAATTTGTTTATGTTTATTTTGTTTGATTTTGATTCCATGTAGGCATGTTTAGATTGATTTAATTGGATTATGCACCTGATTTCTTTTTTAAAATTTATTATTGGCTTTAATATCTGAGATGATTTTTATAGTTTATTTGTAAATTCTATGTATCCTACTTATAACCACGGTCCCTACCATAAGCGAGAGCTATTAATACAATTAGGATTTCATTAAAAAAATATATATCTATATATATATATACTAGCATAATAGACGAGGAATAATGCTATGTTCTATGCAAACCCATCACATCATGAGCCCACGAGACGAAAGAAGAGCGGAGGAAACAAAGTGAGTTTCGGTGCATATGAACCTTATCTTCTTCTTCTTCTTTTTTTTCAGTGACTAGGATTATCCAAAAATTTGTGGGATGGAGAAAATAGAGGGCATGTACTTTGTGGTATGATCCATTTCTTGATTCCCACGACATTTCTTGTTTCAAGGAGTTTTTTTTACGGAAATATTAAGAAAAAAAAAACAAAGAACACAAATACGAAGGAAATGGGAAAAATTTACACAAATGTACCAAACCAACTTTCCAAAAGTCGGTTTGGACTTTAAAATAATAATAATAAAAAAAAAGTCAGTCGTCAACTCTTGTCAGTTAGAATTTAAAAAAAAAAAAGAAAAACCGACTTTTCAAAAGTTGGTTCTTCACTTGCACCCACACACGCACAAACCCCCCCTCCCCCCAAATAAAATTAAATAATAAAAATATATATTATTTTAAATTTAAATAATATATATATTATTTTTCAAATTTTAAGATTTAAATAAAAAATATATTTTTAAGTGTCATTTAATATAAAAAATATTTTCTACTTTTTATTTATTTTTCAAATGAATTAAAAAAATAATTTAATTTTTAATTTCAAAATATTATATAAAAATGAATACAATAACAAAAAATTTTGAAATAATTTACTTTTGAGAATATTAAGAGAAAAAAAGGACGTCTTACATCCTGATTACATAAAAAAATTTATTTAACATATATTTTAAATGAATATGAATTAAATTTTAATAATTAATAAATTTAATTACTATTGTTATTTTTTATACAAAATTAATTTTTTTTTAATTGAACTCCGCCAATACATAAATTGTCATTTAAATATTAAACGATAATTTTATAATTTTATAAAATTATTTTACAAAAACTAAACAGAAATCAAATTGAAATTTGATTGCAGCTTGAATGCGTTCGTGAAACAGTCCAATGCCGGTGACGAGTGAGGTGGAAGTTTTGCGAAGACTGAGAACGGAATTACATTTGGTCTCGATCGGATGCACTAGAGTACAGACACCATACACCATGTCACTATTACAGATCAGCTGGCTTAGTGTTGTAATATTTCAGCCGGCCTAATGTCGTGATATTTCACTCGGCCCAGTGTCGTGACAGTTCAGCCGGCCCAGTGCCATGATCAGATATATATATATATATATATATATATATATATATATATATATATATAATAGTTTATTCAGAAATTTTAATATGACAGGTTTTACATAGAAACATGAAACGAGTTATGTTACAATTATTTATGAAATGTACTATAAGATAGCAGAACCATGATGGTTTAGTTTAGTTTCAGAACACGGTACCATAGCTATCAATTCATATTAGTGCCACCACACGTCTCAGATAGAGTGTTGGTGATTGAATAGTTGATTAAGCCCAGAGAAGAGTAGTGTACCCCCCCTCCCGGGAGTCCGGATCAGGCTGGGCAAGCCAACCATACACCAGTGTTCCAAACCCTACGAGTTTGGCTACCAAAAATTTAAATATGATTACTATCTTCATAGCGTCGGTACTTCCTAGATCATCACTCGTCCAATGCTGATCATCGCCGATTACTTCCCGTGTGAATCCTCGACTGCCGCTTACGGATGTTGAATAAAAAGGAAAATTTTAATTTATAAAATTATAAAATTTGACATGTGTTTATTTATTTTTTAAATAAATTTAAATCAACTAATAAAAAATTAAAAGAAAATGTATTTATTACAAATTTGCAAAAAAATAATTAATTTTATTTAAAATAATAATTAAATTAATTAATTATTAGAATTTAATTCTTTTTTTTTGCATGCATGCATGCATGCAAAAAAAAAAAGATTATGCACATTTACTTTACATATATATAGAGCAGGGAAATATAAAATAAAATAAAAAAAAGGGTTGCATGTATGCAAAAATATGAATTAAATTCTAATATTTAATTAATTTACTTATTATTATTTTTTAATATTAAATTAGTTATTTTTTTATTTGAAAATTTGTAAGAAATAAATTTGCAAAAATATTTTTGCATGCATGCAAAAAAAAAATAATTATGTTCATCTACTTCAAATCAAGCCTATATATAGCAAGGAAATATAAAAAAAAAAAAGTTACATGCATGCAAAAATATGAATTAAATTTTAATAATTAATTAATTTAATTATTATTAATATAAAATTATTTATTTTTTTATTTCAAAATTTGTAACAAATAAATTTTCTTTTAATTTTGTATTAGTAACTTCAAATTTATTTAAAAAATAAATAAACACAGGTCAAATTTTATAATTATAAATTTTAGAATTTATAAATTAAAATTTTCCTATTTATTCAAAATTCGTAAGCGGTGATCGATGATTCGTACGGGAAGTGATCAACGATGATCAGCATTGGACGAGTGATAAACTCGGAAGTACCGGTGCCGTAAAGATAGTAATCATATTTATATTTTTTGTATCCAAACTCGTAGAGTTTAGGGCGCTGGTACATGCTGCCTGTACACTAGTGTATCCGATCAGGACCAAATGTAATCCTATTCTCAGTCCTCCCAAAACTCCCACCTCACTTGTCACCAGTACCGGCCCGTTTCACGAACGCATGTAAGTTGTAATCAAATTTCAATTTGATCCCTTTTTATTTTTTAAAAAATAATTTTATAAAATTATAAAATTATTGTTCAGTATTTAAAAGAAAATTAATGTATTGGCAGAGTTTGATTAAGAAAATAATTAATTTTGTATAAAAAATAATAACAGTAATTAAATTTATTAATTATTAAAATTAAATTCATATTTTTAAAAAATATTTAAAATATATGGTAAATATTTTTTTTTTTTATGTAATTAGGATGTAAGATGTCCTTTTTTGTCTTAATATTTCCAAAAGCAAATTATTTCAAAATTTTTTGTTATTGTATTCATTTTTATATAATATTTTGAAATTAAAAATTAACTTACTTTTTTTAATTCATTTGAAAAATAAATAAAAAGTAGAAAATATTTTTATATTAAATGACACTTAAAAACATATTTTTTATCTACAAATATTTATTTAAATCTTAAAATTTGAAAAATAATTTATATTTTATTATTTGATTTTGTTTGGGGGGGAGGGGGGTCTTAAAAGTGGGATTTGATTGGAGGGGGAAGGGAGGCTGGCTGACAAGAGTTGATGGCTGACGTTTTATTTGATTATTTTAAAATCTAAATGGACTTTTGAAAAGTTGGTTGGGTACATTTGTGTAAATTTTTCTCATTTCCTTCGTATTTGTGTTTTTTGATTTTTTTTTTCTTAATATTTTTGTAAAAAACTCTTGTTTCAAGTC
The DNA here is from genome assembly GCF_029873635.1 of Malania oleifera. Lineage (NCBI taxonomy): Eukaryota > Viridiplantae > Streptophyta > Magnoliopsida > Santalales > Ximeniaceae > Malania > Malania oleifera. The sequence goes on along the minus strand of NC_080421.1, from coordinate 20,179,706 downwards.
CATTCGTATCATGTTATTTATTTTTTGACCCTTTTTCTTGCTTAGGGGTTATTAGTTTGAAGTTTAATTGTTAATTAGTAAAAAGTTTTACTCTGACCACCCTGATTAATTAATTTATTTGGTCAGACATTACTAAATTAATTAATTAATATTCAGCCCGTAGGCCGTAGGCAGTTTCAATTTATTCATATGATGTGACTTTTCTAAATTAGCTAGGTCCGAAGTTAAGAGGTTAATTGACTAAGTTTAAGTGTCCTTCATAATTTAGATGTAGACTGCACTCCACAGCCCTAAATTTAATCATGAAAGACTTAGAAATAATAAATAGTTGTGAGTAGTTTTTTTCTTTTAAGAATAAGAATTTACTAATTAATATTTAGTTAATGATTTTATTTTAATTTTCAATGTGTAAAAAATATTTAAGAATATTAAGAGGAAAATATGTTTGTTGAAAACCACATCCTCTTTCTTAATTAATTCATAATTTTTATAAGAGGGCTAATCCAACGGTAGTTTGAATCCCATTTTTTTCTTTTTCTTTTTTCTGGGTTATCCTTTCTAATCCCAGTCCTTCTTGGGTGGGTTTTAACTCCCATTGCGTGAATGAATTTTTTGACAGCAACAATTGGTAAACAACTTGTTTTTAACTTTTGAAAAGTACAAGTTTGAATTTGGTTTGGAAAGTTTCTCACATATATAAATTCCATATTTTTTAAAGATAAAAATTGTCCTTTTTAATCTTGTTATTCTACTTAATATCCATTCCTGTTTTCTAAAAATATTATACAAAATCATCAATGCGTCATTTATGTCACATAAAAATATTACATTTTGATTGCCCCCAAGGGTAGTTCAGATGGTAAACTCAAAGTTCTCTTCATTAATAATTGTCACAGTTCGAGTCTAGGGTTATATTGACTTTTTATTTGAGATAATATCTTGATATTAAGGGCAGATTTATTATCCCAGTGAGTTAGTCGAGTATCCAAAAAGCATCAAATGTTATCGTTTTCCAAAAAAAAACCATTTTAGTCATGTAAACATTTCAATATACTTCTAACTTTTTTACTAGACACTTTAAATTATTATTATTTTTTTATTTTTAACAAAGAGCCAATGGGGGCGAGCTAACTAGCCAATAATCTCCTCCTAACAATTGAGTATTTGAAATGAGATCCAAAATTTCAAATCCTACATACGTAACATGCATGCTGTTGGGAAATTGGACTTACTCTCATAAGGGAAACTGTTTCTGTTTAAGGGGGAGTAGTTGGAACTCACAAGTGAGGGGGAGATTGTTAAGAATTTCACCTGTAAGTTTGTCCCACATTGAAAAAAATTGAGTGGCTAATGAGTGCTTATATACATGGTTGGGTCCAAGACCCAATAGAGTTAAGTTTTTGAATCAAGTTGGTGTTCATCCATGTATATCAAGCCCATTTATGGACTCCTCCAGTGCTAACACATATAGTGATTATTAATATACAAGGTGGGAATAGTAGTAATTATAATGATAATAGCTGTTATTATTGTAAAATATGTTTAATAGGAAAAATTATATAAGGGATTTGTTCCTCCAAATTATCCATGTCCCTGTTTTTAGATACAAAACATGTGGCAAATATATATTTCGATGCTAAAAAATGTGAAAACTACAAGAAATTTGTCACATGTTCACATCCAAAAAATAGGTGCATGGGCATGCGGTGGCACAACCTCTGTATAATCTCTTGTTTTATGGTTATACACATACATGACTCAAATCAAAACATCGTCATACAACAATATAATAACTTGATTTTTGCAAAACCTTCTACTTATTATTATAGACTTTAATTAAATAATATAACCCCTTCTGAGCCATAATAATAATAATAATAATAAAGTTATAGATAGGGGCAATGCAACAAAAGATGGCATTGGCATGTTTAGGAAAGCAGAGATGTGCACATGCATGCATGCAGCCCCTGCAGACGGCAGCCTCTAATGGCAAAATTAATGCGTTTGGACAGGATTTATGTATTTAATTTGGATTGTGTTTTGGTATGGTTGTGACGTGTAAGGTGTGACGTGGCGTTTTACTAAATTACAAAAACATAAAAATGAAAACAAAAAATATAAAAAAAGGATGGTGCATGCATGTGTAAAAGCAAGTCCCAAATATGTGACTCTATCCTTGACACTTACTAGATTTTTCGAATTGTTTTTTGTAGGATTGGATTTTCGTACTGAATTTGTTATGATTGAAAGTTCAAATCCTTTATCGTGAATATTCATTTGGATTATGGTTGGTAGTTAAAATTTATATTTGATATACATATTTTAAGTATATGAGGGTGGCATTATACTAATTAGGATTTCTAAAATTTAATTTTATAAGTATCTAATTTTACGTTTGAATTTTAAGAAAAGTGGAAAGGAATATGTGATTCCATACCAGCTTGTATAGCTCATCTAACCTAAGCACCTGTGTTTGAAGAGAGAGAGAGAGAGAGAGAGAGAGAGAGAGAGAGGGTCATGCTACAAAGTTGAAATGGGTGGTTAATGTGTATGGAATAAATATGCTACAAATCATACCTACTCATTTAATTTATCCTTCGGCCCAACTACGGACACATTGACTCCGCCATCTCCTCCCCAAGATGTCAATAGTCAAATTGTTAGCTACACGTTTCAAACCCTAAAATTCAAATCTACAAAAAAAACACAGCGTTCCTCCTCCGCCAACTAGCCAGACCAGACCAGACCAGGCCTAGCTCGAACGAAATTAAACCAAAGTCAAAAATAGCATGCCCCTCTCCCCGGCTGTCTCGCCACGCGGCCTTCCCCTATCCCCTTTATATACACGGCCCCCCTACCCCTTTCCCCCATTCCCTCTCAACCCCACACTCAAACTCCTCGAGACCTACCCACTGCACCCGCCACATCTTATATATCAGGCTACCCCTATCAACAACAGCCAACAATTAAGCTTGCCAGTTTAACAATGAAGTCTACTACTCAACATTCTCTCGTCTTTGCCTTTAACGCCATTTGCATAGTCATCTTCTTCATCCTTCTATCCTTTTCCACAGGCACCGAGGGGTCGAGACCGCTCAAAGATCGCTCCTCGCCTTCCCGATTGTCCGTTCAAAATTTCTTCTTAAGCCAAGACTACTCAGGGCCGAGTCACCGGGGAAGTGGTCACTAGCTATGGACCATCGTCATGCTTTACGGCAGCAGTTTGTCTTTTGTTCTGTAAACCTTTGTACAACAACATATACGTGTACCCTTTCAAGTTCATATATGGGATATAGCTAGAGCTTAATTTGATGGGATGATACTGAAATTTAATTCAGATCTATATATATATACGCATACAATTTGTGCCCGCAAGTTCAAGCGTTTTTGTGGGATGGATAAGATGTCCTATCTATACATATAGCTAGAGGCAGATTAGATAGAGATGCAGCCCATTTACTGTTCATATATACAAAGTTAGATAGTGTAAATGATGATTCATTTCTTATTAACGCATAAATGTAAGAGAAAAGTTGTATAGTTTGCAGTCTCATTGACCTAATTTTTGCCCATGATACTAATTTTGTTTTGTTTCATTGTCCTCATGTGAATGTGATCATAAAATCAATTAATTAAGTTTACTTCTATATGGTTTAACAAGCTTTAGGTAGCTTGGTACGTAGATGGACTTGTTGCCTTTTGTTTTTTTTTTTCTGTATGGTGTTATAACAGTTTTATAGTTTACATTGCAAGCACATGTACCTTGGAGAAATTATGTATGTGTAATTTAATTTGTTTATTATTTAAAAGATACATAATTTTTTTTTTTTTTACAAAAAAATAAAATGATATGATGGCATATCTTGACTATTAATTAAGAAAAGAAGAGATCATTTTCAATTTGCATTTTTTTCTTCATGGTTCTCAAAACTACTCTTCTTCCACATACAACTGTAAAATTAAGTGGTTTTATTCATCAATTAATATTTCTTAGAAAATTTACCCATAACTCCCCATTTTCTTTCTAAAAAAAAAAATTATTAAAATTGTGCAGTATGGTGTGCCTGTAGATATGGTGATTGAAAAAATGTCCATCAAAAATCCTATCAAGATCTTCTACATTGATAATCTTCAAAGAGAGGAATGATGGATTAATTTCAAATTTGTGTTTCCTTTGCAAGTACTTCAAATGGAGAATATGATGTGTATAGATATTGCAGACACTCCATTTTGTCCGGAGCTTTGGGTAAAATTCATTTATTCAATAAATACAGAAAAAAATTCTGAATATATGGAGAAAAAAAAATTGAATACATTGAAAAAAAAAATAGAAAAGGAAAATGCAGCGAAAAATCCAATGGGCCATCATCTTCAGTTCCAACCTGCAAGTACAAAAGGAAATCTAGCAATTAAATAAGTGGGAATTGTGAATTAAAACATATGAGTCAATTTTGATTTATTAAATTAGGTGCAAATTGATCTAATTAGTATATAATTGAGTGAATCTCCAAGCCTATATAAATAGAGGATTACAAAAGCACACAGACACAGAGACTGAGACACAAAGACGGAAACATAGAGAGTTTATTGAGATTTTTTGAAAAAATTGTATAAAAGAGCTAGGAATTGTTAGCAGAAAGATGAAAGGAAAGGTGGTTTGAAGTGCAAGTGCAGGAAAAGGAAATTCTAGAGGCTTGAAGAAAAAAGGTTGCAAATTGGAGAGTTCGGAGCGGAAGTAGTGAAAAGTGTAGTGAAAGAGTTCAAGAAGGCTTGGGTAAAGGAAGAATTGCAGAGTGAAGAATTCCAAATAGGTTAGTAATTCACTAAAAATAAACTGGTTTTTAGTGACAAAGGTATTAGTGACGGATTCATTTTCGTCACTAAAAGTTGATATTAGTGATAGTGTTTAAGAACTGTCACTAATAGTGTAAGCATTAGTGACGGTTTTAGCAAATGTCACTAATATGACACTATTAGTGATAGTTTTAAAAATGTCACTAATAATTTCGTTATTAAAAACAAGTTTTCTCACTTAAACTATCGCGGGAAACAATTTTTCGCGCAAAAATTTTCCCGGAAAAATATTTGCGATGATTCTTTGGGTATTAGTAACGATATGAACCCATCACTAAAAGTCACTTATTAGTGATGATTAAGTAACTGTCACTACTATTATTGTATAAATAAATAAAAATAAAAACTAAGATGTAATCCCAATAGGGGGGTGAATTGGGTTTTAAAATTTCTTTTAATTCTCTTCAAGAATCCTTAACCTCTTTTAAATCTTTTTAATGAATTCTTGACTTGTTTGTTTAATTTGTCAATCACACAAGAACTTAGTTTCTTTTATACAATCAACAACACAACTATATAAATAACCAAGTAACCAATCAATCAACCAAACCAATTATCCAAAACACAATTGTCGCGACGTCCCGAACCCGGCCCAGAGAACCAATCTCTGGTTTAAAAATGGGTTCGGCTTGCGAACTGGGAAAAATGAATGTGTATTTTGAAAAAGTGAATTTTCGTGAAAAACGATGTGTGGTGGAGTCGCCACTAACCTTTTGAAGTGTGGTTAGAACACTTGATTACTACCCCGTTAGGGGTAGAATCGGTCTACGTCACCAAAGTTAGGCTCGGGAGTATGGTTACGCAAGGGGAAGGTATTAGCACCCCCTACACGCCCGTTCTTACGAATGGTACCAGATTAATAAAGAGTTTTCCCGAAATAAATGTAATAAGCCTTTAAAGATCACTCCCTTTCAAAAGTCAAAAACAAAATGAAAATACTATATAGGTATTCCCTCAGAACCGGGGCAATCTAGTACTCCGAAGAGTCAATGTTCTCGTTGGCAATCATCGGGAAGGAAAATCGAAAATAGGATACAAAATACGCTCCCGAGGATTTTGAAATCTATAGGTTTTTTTTTTTTAAGTATCAAAAATACTATTTCGGGAGGTTTTTGAGATTGGTTCGGATTGGAATGAATTTTTCTTGTGCCTAAAAAGATATTTTTGTGATTTTTCCTAAGTGTGAAAATGATTTTTGATATTTTTCCCGAATTTTCAAAATAACACAAATGAAATCAATTGAAACCAAAATGTGAAAATACTTTTGGAATTTTTGAAAATTTCATGATTTTTGTGAATTTTATGGATACAACAATAATATACAAGCGAAATGGAGAAAACTGGGGTGAACCAGTTTGGGAATGGTGAGCTGGTCAACGTTTGACCAGTGTGGGGGGGAAAAACCAGTTTAAGGTCTTGGTCGAGACCAATGATTTTCCGGAATCTTCCAATGTCCTTCCGAATACAACAGAATTTAGACAACATCACGAAAGTCATGGTTTTAAAGATATGACTTTAGAATGTATTTTTGAAAATCTTGAATGTAGGGAAACAATCTAACCTTTGCCAAACATGTTAGAACTTTCTTGGATTTTCTTCCAAAATTTTCAAAGGTAAATAAGTTTCTAAGCTTTAAAAATTTTTGAATTTTCTTTGAAAATTTTTCTGAATTTTTGTGTCTTTTATGAAATTTTTTTATTTTTTGTTTTTTTTTATGAGTTAAATGGAAGCTATTTAAAGTAAAGAAAGTGAAATAAAGTCAAATAAACCAACAGAGGCCGATTAGGGAAAGGGGGATGGAATGTAACATAGGAAGAGAACGTTTATTGGTTCTTACCTATCGTCTTTCTCTCCTTCGGTCTTCTTCTCCTGTCTGTGAATCCGCAAGGTTAGTCTACAGCGCCTTCCCGAGGGTTGTTCTTGAGTTTCGACTCGAGGCACTAGGGAATACCTTCTTCAAATGGAGTGACCCGGGTACCGGTAGGAAAAGGGATCAATCGATCGCTTGATCTTTCTTTCGTTTCCTCTGCTCCGGTCTCTTTTCCTATTGATGAGTACTACTAGGGCCGGCTCTACAACGTCTTCCCGAGAGTTGTTTCTTAAGCTCTGATTTGAGGCATCACGGGGTTGCCTTCTTCAAATGGAGTGACTCAACACCGATAGGAAACGGGATTAGTCGACCTCTTGATTTTACTCTAAAAAAAAAAGACAACTTCACAACTTGTGATAGAAAAACTTCAATATTTGAAATCTTCTCCTTACCACCACCAAGAGCTCCTTCCCTTGGCTTGAAATGAGAGGGACTATTTATAGGCTTAGCTTGGGTGGTAAGCATAGGAAAGAAGACATAGGGGAGTCATGATGGGGGGAAAACAAGTATGGGAGGAAGAATGATGAGAGGGAAATAGCATGGGAAAGAATGATAAAGGAGAAAACATGACTGTGGTGAGTGATGATGGAGGGAACAAAGTATGGGATGAAGAATAATGAAGGGACTATAGTATGGGAAGATGGTAAAGGGAAAGAAACATGACATGTGGTGAGTGATGATGGAGGGAACAAAGTATGGGATAAAGAATAATGAAGAGATATAGCATGGGAAAGATTATAAAGGGAGGAAACATGACATGTGGTGAGTGATGGATGATGGGGGGACAAAGTATGGGATGAAGAATTATGAAGGGAATATAGTATGGGAGATTGGTAAAGGGAAGAACATGAATGTTGTGATTGATGAGTGTGGGGGGACAAAGTATGAGATGAAGAATTATGAAGGGAATATAGTAGGGGAAGATTGGTAAAGGGAAGAAAACATGACATTGTGGTGAGTGATGATGGGGGGACAAAGTATGGGAATGAGAATTATGAAGGGAATATAGTATGGGAAGATTGGTAAAGGGAAGAAACATGACATGTGGTGAGTTGATGATGGGGGAACAAGTATGCTTGCATTTGACAAATTAAAATAAATAAATAAATAATAATAATAATAAATAATAATAATAATAATAATATAATAAGAGGGTTCTAGAAGCTGTGTGGAGCCCCTTGGAGATGTGTGGTCCCACGCGCCATGTGGGTCCACAAGCCGTTTGAGGGTTACAAAAGCCCGAGCTAGCAAGGCGCCGGATATGTGGATCCGAACTAGCATACCAGAGGGGGGGTAACGTGCACCGGATGTAGGAATCCGAGCTAGCGTACCAGGAGAAGTGGGGCCCACAAAACCGTGTGGGGCCAATTGAGATATGTTGGGGCCCACAAGCATGTGGTACCTAAAAAGCATGGTGGGGTCCACAACGCATTTAAGGGTTATAGGAACCCGAGCCAGTAGACACAAGCATGCAAAAGAGGTAACGTGCATCGGATGTAGGAATCCGAGCTAACGTACCAGAGCACGGGTAACGTTGATCGGAACGTATCATCTTAGGAATCCGAGCTAATGCGTACCAAGAGAGGTGGGCGCCCAAACAGTGGGCCCAATGGATATGTGGGGCCCAAGTGCCCGTGGGGTCCACAGGCATTTTGAGGGTAGGAATCCGAGCTAGCGGCACCAGAGATTGGACCAGTTAGCCACCAGAGGGGGTAACGTGCATCGGATGTAGGAATCCGAGCTAGCCTCCCAGGACCAGAGGGTGACGCAGTATAGTGGGTCCACAACACCGTTGGGGGCCCAAATGAAGAGATATTGGTGGGGCCCACAAGCCCCATGGGGACCTAAAAGATGTTGGGTCCACAAGCCATTTAAGGGATATAGGAACCCGAGCCAGTAGACACAAGCATGCCGAAAGAGGTAACGTGCATCCGATGTAGGAATCCGAGCTAGCGTACCAGAGCAGGTAACGTGCATCGGATGTAGGAATCCGAGCTAGCGTACCAGGGAGGGTAACGTGCAACGGATGTAGGAATCCGAGCTAGAGTACCTAAGAGGAAACCGTGCATCGGATGTAGGAATCCAAGCTAGGGTACCAGGAGAAGTGGGGTCCACAAACCGTGTGGGGCCCAATTTGAAGATATGTGTGGGCCCACAAGCCATGTGGGACTAAAAAGATGTGTGGGGTCCACAAGCCATTTAAGGGATATAGGAACCCGAGCCAGTAGACACAAGCATGCCGAAAGAGGTAACGTGCATCAGATGTAGGAATCCGAGCTAGCGTACCAGAGCAGGTAACGTGCATCGGATGTAGGAATCCGAGCTAGCGTACCAGAGGGGGTAACGTGCATCGGATGTAGGAATCCGAGCTAGCGTACCAGAGCAGGTAACGTGCATCGGATGTAGGAATCCAAGCTAGGGTACCAGGAGAAGTGGGGTCCACAAACCGTGTGGGGCCCAATTTGAGATATGTGGGGCCCACAAGCCAAGTGGGACCCTAAAAAGATGTGTGGGGTCCACAAGCCATTTAAGGTTATAGGAACCCGAGCCAGTAGACACAAGCATGCCAAAAGAGGTAACGTGCATCGGATGTAGGAATCCGAGCTAGCGTACAGAGCAGAGGACGTGCAGCGGATGAGGAATCCGAGCTAGCGTACCAGAGGGGGTAACGTGCACCGGATGTAGGAACCCGGGCTAGCGTACCAAAGAGGGTAACGTGCATCGGATGTAGGAATCCAAGCTAGCGTACCAGGAGAAGTGGGGTCCACAAACCGTGTGGGGCCCAATTTGAGATATGTGGGGCCCACAAGCCATGTGGGACCTAAAAAGATGTGTGGGGTCCACAAGCCATTTAAGGGTTATAGGGACCCGAGCTAGCAGGCACAAGCATGCCAAAAGAGGTAACGTGCATCGGATGTAGGAATCCAAGCTAGCGTACCAGGAGAAGTGGGGTCCACAAACCATGTGGAAAGGTTTTGACATGAGGTCTCCTCGGAAAGGCCTGGTTAAAATTGGGGTGTCGACAACAATATTCAAACCAAGATATATAAGATACAAGATTCCAGCTCTTGTTTATTTGCAGCCCTGAAAATATGAAAGTTTGATTCAAGCCCTGTAGAGAATGTAATTTGTTTCTCAATTTAATATTCAACAAAATATTCACACTCTTCCCAAAATTCAGAATTCAAATAAACCCTTTGTTAATCTTTGGGATGTTAACCAAGTAATGCACTCTCGTATGGTTTCTGCAAAGTATGGTTTAACCAACATACTCCCTTTCGGTTTTCGCAATCTAAATCAAAATTAGACTTTAAGTATACTTGATTTCCAAATATACGTAGTATATATGATTACCAATTAAACCATCTATGCAATTTATATGTGCTGAAAATAATAAGTAAGGGAAAGAAAGAGTGAGATCGGAATTTTTACGAGGTTCGGCTTATACCCAGCCTACGTCCTTACCCTTTGGCAAACCACCAAAGGATTACTAAAATCAGTTCCTTTGCTGGGCAGAACAACACCGTTTACACACTCCTTCAGTAGGTTAAAGCCTGCCTCTCCAAACGATGTACCCTCGTTCGATTTAATCACTCCTTCAATTAGGCCAGAGCTCGCCTCTCTAAGCGATATCCCCTCGCTTAGCCAACGATCCAAATACCTTGGACTCGTCACAATCTACAAGAGATACAAAAAAATAGATGTGTACAAAGAGTGCTCTAACGAAGAGCTGATTAGTACAAGTTAAATCTATATACTTCAATCAAATTCACAATATGGAAATATGAAGTTTAAGAAGATACCATCGTAAGCCTTCTTTCTAGGTTGAAAGAATTAAGAGTAGACTCAGAATTTTCTTGATAAATTCACTACAAATCTCAGTAGTGAAACTCAAAAATTGATTGCACAAGAGAGCTTTGAGAGAATAGGGAGATTTGAGAGTAAGAAAGCTTGTTTGCTGTATTTTCTTGGTGTTATTAATCCTTAGCCTTGGGGGTTTATTTATAGATGATAAATCAAATCTATTTCATGTTCCCCAAGTGGCTTGGGATGTTTTCCAAGTTTATAGAAAGTTTGGAGCACAAGAAATACGAATTTGAATTTAAAAACTTTTTAAAAATATGACCGTTAATAGTATTCAGGCGCCTGAAGTCTCAGGGTCAGTCGTCTGAAGTTTTAGAAAATTGTGCAATTTTTTAAATCAGTACAAGTTCAGGCACCTGCACTAACAAGGATCAGTCGCCTAAGGTTGTTCTATCTGCTGTTTAGGCGCCTGAACAGACAAGGTCAGTCACTTGACAGCTTTGACCCCCCCTTCAGTATTTTGGTCGTACATTTTTATATACTACTCCAAATTAGTTGATCTTAGTGTCAAAAGAAAGGTAAAATAAAATCATACAACTTTCGTGTTGAACACTTTTTAAAATAAGGAGTTTTTGATAGAGAAAAATGCACCTCAATGCGGATGTAGAAAAAATGATAGCATTTGGAAAAACCTCTTTTTGGTGGTTTTCATTCCAAAAATAATTTTAACCTTTTTGAAATATCTTTTGAACTTATAAAAATATTTTCCAAGTATTTTATAAGATATCTAAGTCTAAGAAGTTAACCTAAGAGTTTCATGTATTCATATTGAAATTATTTGAAATACTTACATAAAACTTCCTTAAGATTCCTTCAATTCTTGAAGTCTTCATGTATGTTCTTGCTTTGAGTCCATCTTTTCTTCAAGCTTTCAATGTATGTTAGGCTTTTAGCAAGTTCACTTTAATATGTATGCTCTCATAATCTTCAAACTTTATTTAAATCATCTTTAAATCCATGTTTCAACTCTTTTAAGTTTCATTTGATCCTTGTGAGCACTTTAACCTTGCTTTCACATATGTGATCCTTGTGAGTTCTAAAATATCACCACTCAACCAAAAATGTTAAGTTTCACTTGTTTGTTAGTATCAAAACAAGATTTTAAGTCTTATAAGGCCAACAATCTCCCCCTTTTTTATGATGACAAATAAGAAGTAAAAATTTGAGTAAGCCTTAAGACGGCTCCCCCTTTCAATAAGCCTCATATTGACAAACTTAACAATATCATGATCAATTTCAAAAAATCTTTTACTATCATGCTCATCACATTATTCAATATCAATATCAATCAATATCAAGCACTTCTCCTCCTTTTGATATATCATTTCAATAAGCTTCCAATTTTAATATCATGCTCAATTTTTGCCCAAAACTTCTCCCTCTTTTGACATTAATCAAAAAGAGTAAGACTTTAAGTACTAAGGCTATGAGCAACCATAAAAAGTATAGTACTTTAAACTTCAGTATGCATAGTAATTCATGATATTAATTATTTATTCCATGATTGCAATTTAATAATTAGGGAAGAAACATAATACAAGCTATAAGTCATAGTACTCCCCCTGAATTTAATACATTTAGATTTGATACCAATTATGCTTTTAAGTTTATTATCCATGCTTCATATATTGATTCATATCCTGTATGTTCTCATGAACACAATTATCAAATACCAATATCATGTTAACATCATCGATATCATAACATGCTCATGAGTTCAATTATGTTTATCATTCTTAAATATCAATTTGTGATACCAATTGAACCTTTTAAATTGTGATACCAATTAAAATTTTTAAAATGTGATACCAAAAATACTTTATAGATACCAAACCTAATATCACATCATGCATAGTTCATGGTTATCAAAAATATCATTCATAGCTCATGGATACCAATATAAAGAGCAGCACAAGACAAATTTATCCACTTGATTCATTATTAGCATGCATAGTCAAAAATTAACTTTATATCAAGATTCATGCCATGCTCAATAATCTCATGCTCAAACTTCATATTTCTTATATCAAGATTTGGATTCATAATCATGCTCAAGTTTGCAATATAATGAGTCATAGATTATTAATATGAGTCAAGTCATGATCATACACATAGTATATATAGCAAATTAGCACAACATGTATTTCATTTTCATTTGCTTTGTCTTATTACTCAAGTTGTCTTCAAGTATCTCTCAATCTTAAAATGTTTCTTATCAAAATATTCATGTAATATGCTTGATTTTTGCTTTCATATGAATTTTCTTTCCAAATTTTAAAACTCTCCATTTTAAGTTTGTATGTATCATCATATGATTTTGGCCAACAATGTTATTTATTTGTCTCATACAAGGCTTTTATCTAGGTACCCATATCTTTTTGGGTCCGGTAGGTTTCATAAGTGATGTTTCTTTTATTTTTCATACTTGTTTAATTCTTACATCCTTTCTCTTTAATGGATATTAAAACTTTATATGATCCTTTTTCTTGCATAGGTAGCATATGATGTTAGTGTAGGCATTAGAAGATGTGCTAGCATAATCTTTGGATGCTTTTGAAAAATATCCTATATAAAAATTCTTTTTCTTTTTATTTTCAACCCCATTAAATCCAATGCCTTCTTTGTTTAAAGACATCCTTTGTGAACCTATCATTTTGTCAAAGTTTTTCTTTCCTTTTGTGAAGTTGTAAATGATCTTTTCTTTATCTTCAATTTGATTTTTTGAGATCATTTATCTCAATATCTTTTTTATCATCAACCTTCTTTCGTGATTTCTCTAATTCTTGAGATAGTTATCTTATTTTATCCTCTAATTCAGAAATATATATATGTCTTTCTCATATTCCATAGAGGATAGGGATCAAAGGTCTTCTATCATCTTTTCATTTTGCTTTCTAGTTTCTTGATTTTTAAATCTTTTTCATTTTCAGTAAGATTTTTAGATTCTAACTCCTTTGTCATAGCTTCATTCTTACTTTCTATTTTCTTGATTCTTAAATCCTGTTCTCTTTTAGCAATTCTAAGGGATTCTAACTCTTTCATTATACCTTCATTCTTATTTTTCAATGAAGTATATCGTTTAGTCACATTAATTAACATCTTATACACCTTGAATAAGTCATTTTGAAGTTCTTCATAAGATGGCATGCTCTCATCATCGGACTCATTAGATGAATCACTATCATATACATTATTTGATTTGGATGAGGAACATTACTTTTTATCATCATCCCATGCCATGATTCACATTCTGAACTACGTGTACTCATGTTGACCCAAGTAGTGGCTCTCATGGCCTTTTTCTTTTTCTTTTTCTTTTTAGAATCTTTCTTAAGTAGTAGACATTCTAGTTTAATATGTCTAGCTTTGTTGCAATTATAACTTGTAGGAGTTTTATGCTTTGATTTCCTTTTTCTAATTTCTTCTTCTTCATCATCTAATTCAAATTTGGATTTTATTTTGAATTTATTTTTCCTTCTAAGGATTTTTACAAGCTTCTTAGATATGAAGGCTAGTTCATCTTCGTCCATTTCTTCTTCACTACTAGAGTTTTCTTTTGAGGCTTTGAAGACTATAGTTTCTTGGGCTTTCGTTTTTCCACTCCTTTCATTCATTGTCATTTCGTATGTGAGTAGAGAACCTATTAGCTCATCTAAGGAGGTGTTTTCCAAATTTCTTCCTTCTGTTATGGCAGTGGCTTTTGGTTCCCACATAAGTGGCAGCCCTCTAAGAATTTTTCTTTCCATCTCATAGGTAGTGTAGGTTTTTCCTAAGGCATTTAGGAAATTTATTATGTGAGTGAACCTAGTGTACATGCTAATTATAGATTTATCTGTGTTCATCTTAAAAGCTTCATATTCGCTTGTAAGCATATCAATCCTATTATCCCTAACATCTATAGTGCCTTCGTAAGTGACTGCTAGCTTGTCTCATATTTTCTTAGCAGATTTGCAAGTCATTACTCTATTAAATTCATTAGCATATAAGGCACAATACAAGACATTTATAGCACTTGAGTTTCTTTGAAGCATTTTGTAGTCTACATCGGTCAAGTCTTTTTCTCTTTAGAATTTGTTTTCCATCTACTATTTTTGTAGGAATTCAATCTCCATCCATGACAACTTCTCATGCTTTCCAATCCATATGTTGAAGATAGATTTGCGATCGTTTTTTTCCAAAAAGTGTAGTTATGTCCATAAAAGATAGGAGGCTTAGTTGAAGATTGTCCCTCTCCAAAGGGAGCTACACCTAAATGTGTCATTAAGATCTTTTTATAGCTACTAATTAAGATTTGCTATAATCCCGCTCTGATACCAATTGAAAACTAAATATGAAAGTTTGATTCAAGCCCTGTAGAGAATGTAATTTGTTTCTCAATTTAATATTCAACAAAACATTCACACTCTTTCTAAAGTTTAGAATTCAAATAAACTCTTAATTTATCTTTGGGATGTTAACCAAGTAACGTACTCTCGTATGGTTTCTACAAAGTATGGTTTAACTAACGTACTCCCTTTCGGTTTCTGCAACCTAAATTAAAATTAGACTGTAAGTTACTTGATTTCCAAATATACGTAGTATATATGATTACCAATTAAACCATCCATGCAATTTATATGTGCTGAAAATAATGAGTAAGTGAAAGAAAGAGTGAGATTGGGATTTTTATGAGGTTCGGCTTATACCTAGTCTACATCCTCACCTTTGGCAAACCACCAAAGGATTACTAAAATTAGTTCCTTTTCTGGGCGGAACAACACCGTTTACATACTCCTTCAGTAGGATAGAGCCCACCTCTCCAAACGATCTACCCTCGTTCGGTAAGTCTTTCAATTAGGCTAGAGCCCGCCTCTCTAAGCGATATCCCCTTGCTTAGCCAATGATCCAAATACCTTGAATTTGTCACAATCTACAAAAGATACAAAAAATAGATGTGTACAAAGAGTGCTCTTACAAAGAGCTAATTAGTATAAGTTAAATCTATATACTTCAACCAAATTCACAATATGGAAATATGAAGCTCAAGAAGATATCACCGTAAGCCTTCTTTCTAGGTTGAAAGAATTAAGAGTAGACTAAGATTTTTCTTGATAAATTCACAACAAATCTTAGTAGTGAAATTCAAAAATTGATTGCACAAGAGAGCTTTGAGAGAATAAGGAAATTTGAGAGCAAGAAAGCTTGTTTGCTGTATTTTCTTGGTGTTATTAATCCTTAGCCTTGGGGGTTTATTTATAGATGATAAATTAAGTCTATTTCGTGTTCTCCAAGTGGCTTGGAGTGTTTTCCAGGTTTATAGAAAGTTTGGAGCACAAAAATATGAATTTGAATTTAAAAACTTTTCAAAATATAACTGTTAATAGTGTTCAGGCGCCTCAACTCACAAGGTCAGTTGCATGAAGTTTGAGAAAACTGTGTAATTTTTGAAGTGAGTACAGGTTCAGGTGCCTAAACTCAAGGGTTCAGTTGCCTGAGGTTGTTCTGTCTGTTGTTTAGGCGCCTAAACAAACAACGACAGTCACCTGACAACTTCGACTCCCCTTTAGTATTTTGGTCATAAATTTTTCTATACTACTCCACATTAGTTGATCTTGGTGTCAAAAGAAAGGTAAGAGAAAATCCCATAACTTTCATGTTAAACATGTTTTAAAATAAAGAGTTTTTTTATAGAGAAAAATGCACCTTAATGCGGATGTAGAAAAAATGACAGCATTTGGAAAAACCTCTTTTTGATGCTTTTCATTCCAAAAATAATTTTAACCTTTTTGAAATATCTTTTGACCTTATAAAAAAATTTTCCAAGTATTTTAAAAGGTATCTAGATCCAAGAAGTTAATCTAAGAGTTTCATGTATCTATATTGAAATTATTTGAAGTACTTACATAAAACTTTCTTAAGATTCCTTCAACTCTTGAAGCCTTCATGTATGTCCTTGCTTGAAGTCCATCCTTTCTTCAAGCTTTCAATGTACTTTAGGCTTTTAGCAAGTTCACTTTAATATGCATGGTCTCATAATCTTCAAACTTTATTTAAATCATCTTTAAATCCCTACTTTGACTCTTTTAACCTTCATTTGATCCTTGTGAGCACTTTGACCTTGCTTTCATATATGTGATCCTTGTGAGTTTTGAAATATCACCACTCAACCAAAAATGTTAAGTTTCATTTGTTTGTTAGCATCAAAACAAGATTTTAAGTCTTGTAAGGGCAACAAAAAATAATTTATTTAATACTATTAGTGACGGTTTAGAGAATTTGTCACTAATAGTCTTTTAGTAGTAACGGGTTTTTAAACCGTCACTAATAGTTTTTTTTATTTAAAAAATATATAAATAATTTATTTAATACTATTAATGACGATTTAGAAAATTCGTCACTATTAGTAAGTTATTAGTGATGGTTTAAAGAACCGTCACTAATAGTTTTTTATTTAAAAAATATGAAAATAATTTATTCAACACTATTAGTGACGGTTTTGGAGATTCGTCACTAATAGTGTCTTGATTTAAAAAAATATAAAAATAATTTGGATAAAAAATATTAGTGACGGTTTAGAACATTTGTCATTACTAATAGGGTATTAGTGACAGTTCAGAGGATTCGTCACTAATAGTCTAGTATTAGTGACAGATTTATAAACCGTCACTAATAATTTTCTTTATTTAAAAAATATTAAAACAATTTATTATCTATATTAGTAACGGTTCCGAGAATTCGTCGCTATTAGTCTATTAGTAGTGGTGGGTTATGAAAACCGTCAGTAATAGTGTTCTGATTTTAAAAAATATAAAAAATAATTTAGTTAAGAATATTAGTGACGGTTTAGAAAATTCGTCACTAATAATAGGGTATTAGTGACGATTTTTTAAATTCGTCACTAATAGTATATTTTATTTAAAAAAAAAAAAGAATTTATGTAACTAATAGTGACGATTTTAAAACCGTCACTAATACCCTCTCCACACGATTTCTCTAATCTCCCGTCTTTCTACTTTCCCAATCTCCCTTTTTCTCTCCTTTCGCTTTCCGCGTCGATCCCCGTCTTTTTGAATTCCCTCTTTCCTTCTTTCCTCCTCCCTCATTTCTTCTTTTGGCCTGTGTGCATCCTCTCCAGCCTTCCCTATGGCTGCTATTGCCACCGTCATTGCTTCCCGCCGCTACCGTTGCTTTCCACCATTGCCATTGCTTCCCCCCCACCGCTGTTGCTTCCCGCTGCTCGACTAGCAAGTTCTTCTTCTTCTTCTTCTTCTTTGAATGAAATAAGATTACCTCTTATTCCTGAAGGATAGTTGTATTGGGTTGTGTCTCAACTGTGTACTATGAAGTTGAGCTTGTATCATTCGATAAGGTAGGCAGATAAGTGTTCACTTTTTTTCTCCTTCTTGTGGCGTATTCTCCTTTGTTTGAATGAGGGCAAATGGAAATTGTGTTCTCAAGTATTTGATTTTTATTTGTCTCTAGGAGGAGTCGTGGTATATGAGCACTCAGGTGAAGATTGAAGCTGCCGGTAGAAAGAAAGAAGAAGGAGATGCATCGTTCAAGACTGGTAAATATCTTAGAGCTTCAAAAAGATATTAAAAGGTACATTTTCCTAGCTGAATTTCATGAGAATGAACTCTGATGATATTTAACCCTTCTGGGAATGTTTTAACTTCATTTGAAAATTTTCTGGTACGCAAACTGCCAAGTTCATTGAGTATGATTCCTCATTTGATGAGGAATAGAAGAAACAGTCCAAAACACTAAAGGTTACTTGCAATCTTAGCAATGCAGCTTGTAAATTGAAGCTAAAGGATTATAAGGAGGCATAGAAGTTGTGCACTAAGGTCTTGTAAGATGAATTGAAAATTTCTTTGATTCTTCCTTACTAATCTGTTTTCTCCTCTTGGGGAGTGAATGAGGTGTCGTTATGAGCTGAAGCATGGGGTTTCTTTTTTCGTGGTTCAAAATGCTTATGCAGGTGCTAGATAGTGAAGGCAAAAATGTGAAGGCACTTTACAGAAGAGCTCAAGCATATATTCAGTTAGTAGATCTTGATTTGGTAGAGCTAGATATTAAGAAAGCTCTTGAAATCGATCCTGACAACAGGTATTTGCTATGTTGCCAGAGTTAAAAAGCTTTATCCACCTTTTTATCCACAGTTCACATTTTTAGCGAGTGGTAACTGGTAACATGGAAAAATAGAATTGTATATTTGCATGGAACATCAATGATAATGGTTGCATTGATTGATGCGCCCATGCCCCCTTATGGGGGATGCTGCCACAGTTACTCATATGCTGTGTTAGAATAATTTGTATTCTTTTTGTCTTGATTGTGCCTTCATGTTTATGTGAAGGAATTGGAAAGGGAGTTCAAAATATAATTGTTTGTTGTTTTGCTGTTGATTGAAAATAGGGATGTAAAGCTGGAGTACAGAACCTTGAAGGAAAAGGTTAGAGAGTACAGCAAGAAGGATGCCAAATTTTATGGCAACATGTTTGTGAAGTTGAATAAGATTGAGGTGGTTGAGTCCAAGGTAAGTAACCAACGGCCATCAGCTTGTGTTTAACATTGGACTAATGATGTAGCAGCTCCTTAGCAAAATTCTTGGGTTAATTTTAAGAATTGAAAATGTGGAAGTGGGCGCACACATCCCATGAATTCTTGTCCCTCTTATATGTTTAGAACAGATTACAATTTTGTTGGCTATCTCATGAGATTTTGGGACTTGTGTTTTGGTGCCTGCAGAAGGATTTGGGGAAGGAGGAAGAGCCCATGAGCATTGACAGCAAGGCGTAAGAGGCTGATTACAGTCTGCAAAAAGAGCATTCTGACAGTAAGTACGTTGTGTCTACTTCAATGGTATTTGTCCTTGGTTTCTGATTTTGATTGTCGGACTGTATGGTCTTCGGCAATGAACGAAGAAATTGTAATGGATCTCTCTGTTGGGGATTGATGGCATAAAAACAATAATTTTTACCCTATCATTGTCCCATCTGCAGAACCAAGGACTTTTCCAAGGATGAAAAGGGGCATGACCTCATCAATGACCCTAACTTCCAGGTTAGAGGTTTCTTTCTATATAAACGCTAGGGCACCCACCCATTCCTTGTACAAAGCCATCCTATAACACACGTACTGTATTACCATAGATATACAGAGCCATGGATCGTTTCATGCCCTTTCTCTCCTGTGTTTTAACCCCAGCAGCCATGCAAGAAATCCATGCAGTGGAGTACGAAGTCGTCAACAATGCAGCCAACACCCCCGGCAGCATTCACTTTGCGAATGAGATTGGTGCTGATTACAGCAGGCAGACCCTCACATCCGCCACCGACTTCATATGGCAGCTTTTCCAGCAAATCACTGATGCTGACTGGAAAAATGTTCCAAAAGTCACCTTGATTGTTGAAACAAAGGATGGAGTTGCATACACTGTTAACAACGAGGTTCACCTCAGTGCCAATTACATTGACAGCTACAGGTCTGGTGATGTGAAGAAGGAGATCACTGGTGTGCTCTATCATCAGATGACATGTCTGGCAACGGAACGGGAATGGGCAGGATGCCAGCAGCCTGATAGAAGGGATTGCAGATTTTGTGAGGCTTAAGGCAGGGCTCGCACCAAGCCACTGGGTGGAGCCTGGGGAGGGTGAAAAGTGGGATGCAGGATACGCCGTGACGGCCTGCTTCCTGGACTACTGCAATGATCTTAGGAACAGGTTCATGGCAGAACTGAACAAGAAGATGAGAAGCGATTACAATGTGAAATTCTTTGCTGATCTGCTGGGAAAGAGTGTTGATCAGCTCAGGAGTGAGTACGAGGCCAAGTATGGGCACTAGGGGTTTGGGCAAGCCTAGACCTGATGAAAATGGATCACATTTGTCTGTCTGCATGTGTTACTTAAAGACTTGAAATAAAAATGTTTTAAGAACTGTCGTATGATCTGGCACATCACTTGCATCCATGGTCGATAATGGAACAGAAAAGTACATCAAAAGCAACCACGTCGATAATGGAACAGAAAAGTACATCAAAAGCAACCACAGGACTGCCAAAGCATAAAAATAATTAACATAAACAGCAATGAGTTATAAAGATTGTCCCAAGTGATCTTTAGTTTCAAAATGGGGTTCTTTGTATAGGAAAAACATTTATTGCTTGTGTTGAACTTTATTCATAACTCTGTTAATGGAGCTCCCGAATGACTGAAACAACTTCACTGATGGCCACAAATCTCCTCCTCTCCTTCAGAAGCATCCTTGCAAATTCAAGAGCCTGCCGCTCACAATCTGATCGTTTTTTAGCATCGGTAATTGACTCAAAATCCTCAACATGGGCAACCCCAACAATCCTCCTATAAAACAAAAAATAGAAGTGTCATGACAGCAACGCCAATCAATGAACCCGTAAATAGAATTTTATAAAAGCATTTTAAACAGTGAAAGTTGGAGGGATTGTTAAGATGGACTAATATCATATAGCAAACAAAAATTGCAAATGAAATTTCATTTGAAAATTTTTGGATGCTCAAAATATGAGACAGTACATGAATTCTCTGATGCAAAGACAGTCCACAATCACATGAAACATGAAGAATAAGGCTTCATTTCGTTCACAGAATGTACTTGTATTCCTAGGACATAGAATGGTTATAATAGAAGAATTTGACAGTTTATACCAAAAAAAGTGTTACTGCAAATAAAGCAAAAAACAATGAAAAAAAATCACAAAACCATAACAAGCAATAACTATTACTAAGCTTTACCATGGTGTGTCTATACTTAACCTATTCTATATTGGATGGAATAACCAGGCTGCAGTAATTGAGCATAAAAAAACTAATACCCTGCATCAATTTCTTTGAGGCAGTTAAAGGGGAGACAATGCATTAAAAGATATCTTATTGTTTTTCAACCAACAATATCAATCATGATACTCATCATCAAATGAAAATAGGTGTCAAAGAAACTTTGAAATGTACACACCAGTAGTTAAACCAGAAAAAAATCATAAGCCAAACAATGAATATGCAAACTTCTAGGCATGCCAATGAAAAAACACAAGGCAAACTTCTAGGCATGCCAATGAAAAAACACAAGGACAAGTTAACCAATATGATAAATTAATGAACAGGAAAACAAAAAACTGTTTACAATCAATCTAATGACATAATTGTTTGTTCCAAGGTGAAAACAATAAACTAATCTGCAGTAAAATTAGGACAATAGTGGAACTGGAACAAGTGGATCATACTTACATTCTGGATAAGTTAATTTTAAATATAGAGGTTTTCTTAAGCACCTCAAAGATGTAAAATTTAAATACAAAAGCCACTACATTTTTTAATAGCACCTCTCCATATAAATTATACAGTGACACAGATAAACAATACAAGTCATATAAATATACTAACAACAGTTTGTATAATCATATATTCGAATAAGATCTCTGCTCTTAACATTCCAAACTTTAAGGTTTGTTAAGTTAAAAGAAAAAATCTAGAACAAAAGAGGAGCCAAAAAAATCAAAGGGATGAAGAGTTGTTAGGGATATTATATGAGGGAATATTTGTAATCATTTTCTCACCTTATCATTTTAGCAGCACCAAATCCAAGAGAATCATGGAACAAATCTTTCATATATTTCTTCTGCACAAGAAGCTGAAGATCAGGATTGTTGTAAACTGCAGGAAGATATGCCTCCCCGGAGCCATCCTTGTGTTCATCCCAGAATGCAGTGAATTTTTTATAGAAAAGATTCCAAGTCTTTTCTATTGTTTGTAGAATCCAATCTCTGTATGCCTGCATAACAATGTGGTTTTCAGATCAAAATATATGAACTGAAGAAAACAGACAATGCCTAAGATAAGGTAATATCTAGAATATAGAAAACAATACAACAATTCTGAATAGAGTTTTTTGTTGGATAAAAGAAGACATACATTTAGGAGAGAATAAAAGAAAGAGGATGAGATAGAGATGACAAAACGAGAAAGAGGATATGATATTCCCTTGAAAGAATGGAAAAGAAAAAATACATTTCCGATGTGCATAACAAACTTTTCTACCACAAAAAAAACCAATGAAATTGATAAAATAAAGTTGTGTATTGCATATAAATGTGAAATAGAAAGGAGAGAAAAGCTGATGAGAAAAAGCCAATAAAAAAATTTGAAAATTTTAATGAAATTTCCTATCACAGCAGCACAGAGGAACTTCAGAACATATGGTGGGATTTTATTTTGGGTGTAAGCAACATATAGTGGGGCACAGAAATTAATAAGTTCATTGTAAAATGATGCCAGCAAAAGCACTAGCATTTTTTAATATTAAAACATAAAGGTAAAACCTCTAATGAAGCCCATGAATTATGAAATTTCCAGTCACTGCAAACAAAAATCCACATGCCTAGCTCTTAAGACCAAATGATCTAAAATGAAGCTTTTGTTGTATAAAATTTAAATGATGTCACTTTATCCGAAGATTCTATAAAAGTGTTCTTTCTCCAAATGTCAAATCACTATGATGTACAAGGATGACAAAAACTGCTGCACCCTGTCATAATTACTAGTATAAGTCATGTGAACCTGAAGTCCGCAGCATTGGTTGCTCAAGAAACCATCCTAATGCTTCTTACCTGACATTATGTTAAAACTTTAGCTCATTAAGGAAAAAAGAATACATCATGCTAAAATTTTAGCTCATCAAGGAGAAAAATTTTCAGCAAACCCATTTAATGTGGGTCATCTGGTTAATATCTTGAAGAACACTAACAATTCAAGAAACCATGCTTATTATTATACGGTAAAATAGTAATCCCTTACTACACTTTTTCGGTTCTAAAGATCTAATTCAACGTTTCATAGGCTTTCATGCAGACTTACAACCCTTAGCATAAAATTTGTTTTTTGTCAGCTACCTTTGCTTGCCTTTGGAAACTACATCCAATTTTTTTTCCCAGTGCTACTTGAAATGCTTTTCAAGGTATGCCTACTAATAGAACCCAAAAAAAAAAAAAAGTGTCACATAATTTCAAATAATTATGAACCATACAATTTCAATTTTATGAACCTTTTTTGATCGGGGAGGAAATATTTTGAAGAATACCAATGAACAATTTTGCTAGTGTAGATTTAGGCTAAATAAAATAGTCAACCTATAGCTAGAAAACAGGACTCTCCTCGTTTCATGGAGACAAAAAGTGAAGTACACAACTTCAGGTTCTTTGTATGAGAAGTGGAATGGAGAAAAATCTTCTGTCACATGGCGATTATTGTTCAAATGCTGCTGTAGGCATGCAGGTGTCAGCCCATATATTCTCACCAGAATGATGCATGCCCATGCTGTGCAGAGAGAATCTGGTTTGTGTGTGTGCATTTTCCATATTTGCAATTTTTCATGAGTTCTACAAGACTTAAATAATTTTATGAAGGGGATAATCACTAAATTCCTAAATAAGTTGGCTCATTGCAGATATGCAAAGCATATTAAGCATTTTCGGCATATCATACCCTCTTGTTTTCTTCTCAAAGAAAGTTAAGAATATACTAAAAAGCGAAGGGCATACAACAGGCTTTTTCATACCACCTTTTTTGTGTTGTTTTTTTATCTTTCTTTTTTTGGCACAAATAATGCAAAGACTGGATCAAGATTGCATATTTGCAATTCTTGCTTCTTGGAAGCTCAGATCCTTGATTTGACCAACCTTTCATTGGTTTTAGGTATGGATTGTTCTATGCATAACTAAGGCTTAAGCATTTTTGACGCAATGTGTCTGAGCCCGATTACATTATCAAATATGCGAGGGTTCCTGCATCATTGAGGACGTGGGCGGGTAAAGAAGCTAATTAAGGACACTACGATTAGATTAGAAACTTGAAATATAGAGACACTTACGGGTAAAAGCATTGAAACTATGGACACGCTGATTAGAAGAAAAAATTAATATAATTTGCCTTCAAGAAACTAAGTGGGTGGGGGAGTAAGTTAGAGAAATTGATAAATCATGATTTAAACTTTGGTACACTGGAAAAGAAAAACATAAGAATGGGGTAGTAATTATTATTGACAAAAGCTTGAAAGATAGTGTTGTAGATGTAAATAGAGTAGGGGATAGAATTATAAAAATCAAGATGGTCTTACGCCAAGAGATAATAAATATCATTAGTGCTTATGCTCCTCGAGTAGGCTTATCAAAAAATCTTAAGAGACAATTTTGGGAAGATATGGATAGTATTATATAAGGCATATCACGGACTGAGAAAATATTCATAGGAGCAAATATGAATGGGCACATCGGAAGGGATAATAAAGGTTATGAGAGGATACATGAAGGATATCGATATGGAGACAAAAATGAGTTGAAGTGATGATCCTAGATTTCGCTATGTCATACGATTTTACTACAATGAATACTTGCTTTAAGAAGTGAGAAGAACATTTAATAACATTCATAAGTAGACAAAATAAAAGTCAAATAGTCTTTTTCTTAACTAGGAGGGTAGATCGTTTATTATGTAAGGATTCTAAAGTTATCCTAGTATAAAGTCTAACCACACAACATAGAGTTTAAGGACAAAATATAATAAAATTTAAAGATAAAATGATCAAAGATGGTGATTAGACTATAGAGGATGGTGTAGACACACTCTTTGGAGTAGGATAGCTAGCTCTATTAAAAAAACAGCAAAAGAGATTTTAGGTGAGCCAAGAGAAAGGTTCTCGAATAGCAAAGAAAGTTGGTAGTGGGATCAATAGTTCAAAAATCCGTAAAGAAAAAAAAATTGGTATAAAACATGGCAAAAATGTAGAAACATGGATAACTTTGAAAAGTATAAAGAGGCAAGAAAAGATGCAAAAAAAGGTCATTAGTGAAACTAAACATAGGTCATTTAATAATTTGTACAATAGATTGGATACAAAAGAAGGTGGAAAAAGATATATTTAAACTTGCTAGATCTAGAGAAAGAGAAAGTAAGGACTTAGGTACTGTAAAATGTACAAAAAGTGAGGATGATATTGTCTTGGTTAAGGAAGAAGACATTTAAAAAAATAAAAAAAAGATGGCAAAGTTACCTTAATAAGCCATTTAATGAAAACCAAATAGAAGGCCTAAACTTAGAATTGAAAAACGAGGAAAAGACTAAAAATATGATATTTATTCGCAAGATTAGAGTTAAAGAAGTTAAGTTTGCACTAAAAAAGATGAAAAATAGAAAAGTTATAGGACCGGATAATATTCCAATTGAAGTTTCGAAATGCTTAGATTATAATGGGATTATATGGTTACCAAATTTATTTGATACAATCATAAAAACTAAGAAAATGCTAGATGAATGGAGGGGAAAAAAACACTTTAATACCTATATACAAAAATAAAGGAGATGTTCAAAATTGTAATATCTATGGTAGAATTAAACTTATGAGTCATACAATGAAACTGTAGGAAAGAATAGTTGAATAAAGGTTAAGGCTAGAATCGAAACTCTCAAAAAATCAATTTGGCTTTATGCCTGAGAGATTTACTAGAGAAGCTATATATCTTTTACGAAGATTAATGGAAAAGTTTAAGGAAAAGAAAAGGGATTTGCATAAGCATATGATAGGGTATCTAGGGAAGTTCTATGATGCGTTTTAGAAAAAAAGGGTGTATGTAGTAGGTATACTGATGTCATCAAGTATATGTACAATGGAGTAATGACAAATTTAAAGACTATAGGTCGAGAGACTAGAGAATTTCCAATCACAATAGGTGTGCATCAACGATCTGCTTTGAGCCCTTATCCTTTTGCTTTAGTGGTGGATCAACTGACTGGGAGTGTATTAAAAATGAGGTTCCATGGGTATGTGGTTTGCAGATGATATTGTATAAATTGATAAAACTAGGGTGCAATAGAGGCTAAGCTAGAATTATGGAGAGCAGCTTTAGAATTTAGAGGCTTTAGAATAAGTAGAAATAAAACAGAATATATGATATGTATTTTCAATAAAAGTAAGAGGAATATTGGGGACAAAATTAAACTTGATGATGTAGAAATAAACAGCACTGGTAAATTTCGATGTCTTGGATCTATTATGCAAGCTAAAGGAGAAATTAAAGAGGATGTGATGCGTAGAGCTAAAACAAGTTGGTAAAATTGAGGGTGCTTCAAGTGTTATTTGTGATCATAGAATACCCTTAAAATTAAAAGGAAAGTTTTATAAGACGATTATAAAACTAGTTATGCTATATGGATTAGAATGTTGGGTAACTAAGAAATAACATATCCAAAAGTGAAAGTTGCCGAAATAAGAATTCTTAGATGGATGAATGGTATAACACTCAAAGATAAATTAAAAAATGAATATATTCATAGTAAGTTACGCATAACTGTTGTAGAAGGTAAGATAAGGGAAAGGCGACACAAATGGTTTGAGCACCTACAACGTAGACCACATAATACGCCTGTGAGAAAGAGTTAATTATTGTGAGGGGTAGTAGAAGGGGGTAGGGGTAGACCTAAAATAACTTGGAATGAGACAGTAAGGATTTAATAGCCCTGAATTTGTCGAAAGAAATTGTCCATGATCACATAAATTTGCGGAAAAGGATTCATGTAGCCGGCCCCACCTAGTGGGACCTAAGGCTAGGTTTTGTTGTTGTATATTTATTGAGGTTATTTATGTATTTTAGCATTATTATTATTGTGTTAGTGTGTTAATTAGTGAGAGTTAGTATAAGGATATTATTATCATTAGAATGTATTTAATTTGTATTATAAATAGACGAAGAGACCTATCTTCAAGTAAGGTCATTCATTTTAATCAATATCTTAACAATGTACCATAGCGTGACCCGGCCTAAACCCTATTCCCCCAAGTTGTCGCCAAGAAAGCCATTCTCGCAACTATCCTTCCCAAATCCACCTCCACCCCCCAATGGCCGCATATCCGACTTCATATAAGCGGTAGTAATGAGCTTTTGCACAAGTTTTTCCCGAACAAAGTGGCAATCAACTTTAATGTGCTTCGTCCGCTCATGAAAGATCAAGTTGGAGGCAATATGAAGAGCATCTTGATTGTCACACATCAACTTCATAGGCTGAGAATGTGAAATACCCAATTCTTCCAACATCTTTTTCAACCAAACAAATTCATAAGCAATGTGAGCCATAGCTCTATATTCTAATTCAACACTTAACCTGGCCACCAAAGTTTGAGTGAATTTCCTACCACCTTTCTCCTCTTTTTTTTTTTCCCTCTACCATGTTATGATTCCTTCTCTAGACAATATTATCAAGTTGTTGGGCCTGGTTTTTGCTCAAAAATCCAACCTTTTTCAACCATGCACTAGCGTATTCCGTTAATTTCCGTTCAAGGTTTGTGAACGCTTCTTTGTGAGATTTTTGGAGCAAGGGCAGCATTCGTATAACCAGTTGTGAAGTTGTGGGAGTGTTATATCTGTTGGTGAGTCATTCACCTCGTCCGTGGTTATGTTGGTGCTTCACATAGTTTGTGATTGTACCGATTAATTTTGATTGCTCTTCTTGTTTGACATTGGTGTGGCTGCTGATTTGTGAGTGCTAGGAATGGTGTTTGGTCACCCAAAGTAGGGTCAAATGTGAACCTAACCTAGGCTCTAATACCACTATGATGTAGGACGGTTCTAAGTAGCCCTAGCCCTACGGTTGAGCATCTTTGTAGAACACACACACAATATCACAATCTATGAGAAGAATTGAATAGACCAAGCATGAACATCACAAACATATTTTAATTATCACAAGTTGTTGAGATTTTGAAAACATATATGATTTGGTTCAAAAGCCCTTAGTTGATCATTCCATTCAAGTAATCAAGTTCATTTTAAAACATGTTATATTAGAAGTCTTAGATCACAAGTCCTAGCGTAAAATCAAATATCCCTAACCATGATACTAGCGAGCTTGTTCGTGTTGAAAATCTAGGAAGATTCAAAGAGAATGAACGAGGTTTTTCAAGGCTTCGGGTAGAGTTTCAAGGCTTACAAGGTACTTTTAGGGGCTGTTTTAGATGACCACAAACAAGGAATTGAAATGAGTTTACCAAAAGGTTCCAAATGTCAAAACACCAAGACACACGAGTACTCGATCGCACCACGAACAAGCTTGTTGATCCTTAGGAATCTTGAGACAAGAAGGAAGCTTGAGGTGGTTGTGGCTATGAGCTATGAAATAGGTGTGAGTGTGTAGTGTTGATGATGGCGTTGAGGTTGTCGTGGTCTCTCACCACCCAATCTTTGAGGAGACGAAACGTAACCCCACACTACTCACTCACAAGGAGAGTAACAAGATTCACAAGTTCAAGCAAAAGCTTCTTTTTTTATTTGATAATGCAATATGCCTTTTACAATACAAGTGATGGCATATTTATAGCCTTACATGCACATGACTTGCACATGACTTCTTAAAAGATTAAAGAAAACACAAAAGTAAAATAAAATAGGTTCCTAGGAAATAGTTGGTCATAGGAAATAGGTGTCTAGGAACTAGAATAATTATGATAGTGGAGTCTAGGAACTTAAAATGAAATAAATGCTTCTTGAAAAATCAAGACTCTTTGACTTGCAAGTTGCCATCCTCTTTCCAAGCTAGCTTCTATGAGAAGCTCTAATTGCTGCAAATAAAGTTTACATCAATGGTGGACTTCGGGTGGTCATCCACATGTCACAATATCCGCAAAAGATACTCGAGGTGCATGTTGATCCCCATCAGTTTACCAAAGCATTGGGGGGGGGGGGGGGTTTGCTCGTGTTAAATTTATTTGTAACAAGTTAGGAGCATATGACATTTATGCTCCAGCTTAAAGGAGAGTGTTAAGAGGATTTATGTATTTTAGTATTATTATTATTATTTGTGTTAGTATGTTGATTAGTGAGAGTTAGTAAGAGTATTATTGTCATTGGAATGTATTTAATTTGTATTATAAATAGAGGGAGATACCTATCTTCAAGTTAGGTCATTCACTTTAATCAAAATCTTAACAATATCATTAGAGCTGATGAAGCAGGCCACAAGGTTGTCAAAAGCCATCATTTAGCTTGATTAAAAGCCTTCACTTCAAAAAACTTAAATTTATAAGATTTTTTTAATGCTTCAATCCATGTTCTTTTTGTCATCCTCTCATCCAAACAACCCACCACCTCAAAAAAATCAATCTTCACTACTAACTAAAAGAAAGGATTTAACAATGAATGACTAAAGAACATACATAGAAACAGATACTACAATAAGTAAAATATCCAAGTCACAAAAGAGTATAAATTCTGAAACAAGAAAAGAATTGCATAATTGAGACATACTAAAACTGCAACATACCTTACGGTCATTCCCCAGATCTGCATGTCCATCTTGTGCAAAGAAAGCCAAGATCAAGTTCCCTAGGAAGGCTCCTATATCAAAACCTATTGGTCCATAAAAAGAAAATTCTGGATCAATAACCTGAGTTGAATCAGTAGTGACCATAACGGAGCCAGTGTGGAGATCTCCATGTATTAAGGCTTGGGCTCTCTCACAGAACCTAGAGACATGTGACTCTAATTATCATAAAATAAAATAAAGCAATTTCAATTGCCAGATAATATAGAAACAAAAAAAAAAGGACGGAAGCTACTCATAAAACCTAGAGACATGTGACTCTAATGATCATAAAATAAAAAAAAGCAATTTCAATTCTGCCAGATAATGTCTAAACGAACAAAAAAAAAAAGGAGGCTGCTCAGTAACAGTACAGGGATTTCAATTCAGCAATCTCAAGCTTCAAAATATTGTCCTCGCGGACAGCCAAAGCTTCTCGATCAAGATAAGGGGAAGTCCACTGGTTATGCTCAGACTCCTTGTAAGGATCAGAGAAAATGACCTGCTCAGTGTGCCTGCATAATTCCACATTCCTGCAAAATTCAGAAACTGCACAAAGTAAACACATTAGCTAAATGCATTAAGCACACAAACATAAGTAAAGGTAAACACATTAGCTAAATGCATTAAGCACACAAACATAGTTTACCCAAATAACATACATGTAAATAGGAACCAACAATTTTTGTAAATTACTATATACACAGATACATAAGTCATCATTTCATAGACGATGAAAAAACTGAACAACTTCATCAAAAGTTAAATATATGGTGCAGTAGAAACAAGTCTCAATAGATTATCTACACACATGAATAAATAGAATCCAATGTTTCAATGATCTGAAAACACAGCTGCAAACTGAAAGCAGAAGCTATTGAATCTTTTCTGCATTACTTTGTTCATATCTACATCCCAATATATAATACGATTACCTATTCTAAACAAGGAAACAATTCCCTTACTGAATAATATCAAATCCCCCATATTTACCCACTTTCCTAATTTGTATATTATTTACAATGATACGTGGGATTGGGATTTTAACACTCCCCCTCAAGTTGGATCATAAATATTAATCATCTCCAACTTGCTAATAAGATCATCAAAGCTATGTCGTCCCAACCCTTTAGTGAGAATATCTGCAGTTTGTTCCTTAGTTGGTACATAAGTCATACATATAATTCCTTCTTTAATTTTCTCTTTGATGAAGTGTCTATCTACTTCCACATGTTTAGTCCTATCGTGTTGAACTGGATTGAGAGAGATGTTGATAGCTATCTTATCGTCACTGTAGAGTTTGATAGGAAAGTTCACCGGCACCTATAATTCCTCCAAGAGTTTTCGTAACCACAATCCTTCACATATCCCTTAAGCGACTGCCCTGAATTTAGTTTCAGCACTACTATGAGCCACCACATTCTGTTTTTTGCTTCCCCAAGTTACTAGGTTTCCCCAGACAAATGTACAATAACCTATGGTGGACCTTCTATCTTCCACTGATCCTGCCCAATCTGCATCTGTAAAGATCTCTACATCCTTGCTTTCACATTTCTTAAAGAAGAGTCCTCTTCCCAAGGATCCCTTGAGATATCTAAGGATCTTGTATACAGCATCTAAGTGAACTTCTTTTGGTGAATGCATGTGTTGACTTACTACACTGACTGCAAATGCAATATCTGGTCTAGTATGTGATAGGTAGATTAGCTTGTCAGCCAATCTCTGATACCTCTCCTTTTCTACTAGTTTTCCACAGTCTTCAACCCTCTTTACTATCTCCATCGGGGTTTTGCTGGGTTTGCATCCCAGCATGCCAGTTTCAACTAGGAGATCAGTAACATACTTTCGCTGAAAAACACTAATTCCCTTTTTTGTTCTCGCCACTTCCATGCCCAAAAAATACCGCATCTGTCCCAAGTCTTTAACTTCAAATTCAGCAGACAGAACTTTCTTCAATCTCTCCATTTCTACAGTATCATCACCAATAAGGATTATATCATCAACATACACTATTAGAATTGTTCTCTTACCTCCTTGAGATTGTTGGAAGAACAGTGTATGGTCTGATTGCCCTTGTCGATAACCTTGATTCTTTAATATTTTTGTGAATCTGTCGAACCACGCTCTAGGAGATTGTTTGAGGCCATATAAGGATTTCTTGAGTTTACACACTCTGTTTTCTTCACCTGTTTCACTGAATCCTGGTGGTATAGTCATGTATACTTCCTCTTCTAATTCTCCATTTAAGAAAACATTTTTAATATCAAGTTGTTGTAGTGGCCAATCTAAATTGGCTGCCAAGGACAAGAGAACCCGAACTGTATTTAAATTTGCCACTGGTACAAATGTTTAAGTATAGTCAATGCCGTAAGTCTGTGTAAAACCTTTTGCAACAAGTTTGGCTTTATATCTTTCAACTGTTCCATCAGATTTATATTTCACTGTGAAGACCCATTTACAACCCATTGGCTTCTTCCCTTTCGGTAGATTTGTCAACTTCTAAGTTCCATTTTTTCTAGAGCTCACATTCCTTCCATGACTACCTCTCTCAATTTCGGTATTTCTAGAGCTTCCTGAATGTTCTTTGGTATTTTCATCCTGTCAAGGTTAGAAACAAACGCACGATATCCTGTAGACAAACTTTTATAAAACATGTATTTAGACCAAGGGTATTGCGTACATGACCTGGTTTGTTTTCTAATTGCAATAGGTAAATTGATATCATCAGGTGCAGGATTATCAGAGGAAAACTCAATTACCAGATCGGGATTGGGCATGGGCTCATGGTTAATTGAAGCCATCACTGGTTCCAACGCTCTTGGTGCCTCAGGTATGAGATTCTCTCTATCCTTTGTTTTCGGCTTTCTTTAGTAAACAAGTATGTCTACGTTGTTTTGCTTTCCTGTATCTCCCCCTGAGGGTAAGTGTTCTGTTGTGTTTGGCAAGTCAGGAAGTAATGCAATGAAAGGCTCAATAGATGGGTCAGGGAATGGAGTAACTAGAGGGAATGACGCAGATTCAGTTGTAAAGAGGTCAAAGAACCGATCTTCACTTCAATTCTCCCCCTGAAGAGAGGGTTTTGGGAAATAAGGAGTGGTTTCAAAGAAAGTGACATCAAGACTAACAAACAGTCGTTTTGAGACCGGATCATAGCATTTGTAGCCTTTCTGGGTAGGCGAATAACCAAGGAAGACACATTTAATGGCATGAGGATCCAATTTATCGCGATGGTGTGCATGAACATGAACAAAAGCAGTACAACCAAAGAATTTCAGCGGGAGACTGGAGGGGAGTCGAGAGGTAGGAAAATGTTCCTGGAATTTCTGAAGGGGGGTAACAAATGAAAGTGCTCGACTTGGCATTCGATTAATGAGATGTGTGGCTGTTAAGATGGCATCGCCCCAAAAATAATGTTTCATGTTGGTAGTAAACATTAATGCCCGGGCTACTTTAAGTATATGTCTATTTTTTCGTTCAGCAACCCCATTTTGTTGTGGGGTATCCACACAAGAACTTTGATGAACAATCCCATTTTCTTGAAGATAAGTTCCGAGGATAGTATTAAAATATTCCGTACCATTATCAGTACGTAAAATTTGAATGAGTCTGAAATTGTGTATGAATCATGGAATGAAAACTGATGAAAATGGAGCGGATTTCAGTTTTGTCTTTTCATAAGTAGACCAAACAAAGACGAGTATGGTCATCAATAAAGGTAACAAACCATTTTGTATTGGTGCGATTGAGGGAATGTAAGGGACCCCATACATCACTGTGAAACATAGAAAATGGGCGAAATGGTTTGTATATGGATGATGGAAAAGAAGTACGACGATGTTTGGCAAGCTCACACACTTCACATTGAAACTCAGAAGCCATTTTATTTGAACAAATAGAAGGAAACAATCGTTTTAAATATTGAAAATTGTGATGACCCATCCTTGAATGTCATAACAAAAGTTCACTATTTCTAGAAGTAGATGCAGAATCACAAATTGCAGTATTACATAGTTCACTCAAACTTGCCTCCTCAAAGTAGTAGAGTCCCTCGTACGCTTTAGCAGTGCCAATCGTCTTCCCCGATGATAGGTCCCAAAAAACACAATGAGAGGAAACAAATTTAGCAGAACAATTTGAGTCTTTTGTTAACTGACTGATGGATAACAAGTTGCAGGATAACTTGGGGACATGTAGGACAGATTGTAAAGTTATAAAATCAGATATGCGAATACTTCCTTTTCCAACAACTGGTGAGAGAGAGACATTGCAATTTTTACCCTCAAATTCCTGGCATATGGTGAGTAGGATGAAAAACATTGATAAGACCCAGTCATATGATCGGATATGCACCCCAATCAATTATCTATGGAGATTTGTAACAGGATGTAGTATTTAAAGCTGACATATAATTACCTCGGTGAGCCAGGGAACCAGAGGAAGACTGACCCGATGTTTGAATTGACGAAATCATCTTATATAGCTGATCCAACTGTTCAAGACTGAATGCACTACTTGGAGAGGTATTGGTGTTTTCTCCTTGTAATTTTTCAGTTGATCCGTCAATGTTGGCCTGGTACCCACGATTTTTTTGGTATTGTCTCGGCTTCCAATCTGCCAATTTTCCATGAATCTCTGGTAGGTATTTTTTAAATGACCTGTTTTTTGGCAATGTTCGCACCATAATTTACCTTTTTGTGGTCGTTGACTAGGTCCCCCTGGGCCTTTTGATACAAGAGCCGAAACATCCGGCCCAACGTGTCCAACGTGCCCATCTAATTTTTGGGCAAATACGAGTACGGGGAGGTCAAGCCCAGCAGGTTCATTTTGAGGCCTCAGCATCACACACCTCCTGTTCTCCTCCCTCCTAACTTCTGCGAAGACCTCTCGGGTTAAAGGAAGAGGTAGCCGGCCAAGGATCCGTCCCCTCACGTCGTCGAGCTCTCGGTTCAGGCCGGCAAGGAACTCGAAGACCCTCTCCTTTTCAAGCCTCTTTCAATATCGTGTGCTGTCGCCGGAGTACTCCCACTCCTCGTCGATGCTCAGATCGAGCTCCTGCCAGAGATGAGTTATCTCCATGAAATACTCGGTAACGCCTCTCTCACCTTGCCTCATCTGCCACAATTGGGTCTTGATTTCAAAGATTTGCGAGTAGCTTTCAACGTCGAAGTATGTCTCACGTACGGCTTCCCAGACTTCCTTCACCGTTGGCAAGAACAAGTAGACTTTTCCAATTGATGGCTACATCAAGTTGACGAGCCAAGCTGTGACCATGGAGTTTTCGAACCTCCATCTTTGCAAGGCTACAACATCGGTAGGGTCTGGTTTCCTCCGCTCACCGGTAAAATAACCTAACTTCCATTTTCCCTCAATCACCAATTTCATGGATTGAGCCCACTCACGGAAATTTTTTCCGTTTAATTTTTCCAATGAGAGTGGAAAGGTTGTGTTATCCAGCCCATTCGAACCCCCAACAGATGTGACCTCTGAGTCACCGTTGATATTTGCAGAAGAGGTACAGCCTCTGCTCTTGACGGTGTTGTTGGCCATCGTTTAGCTAAGGTTGAGAAACCCTATCTCTGATACCATGAAAGCAGAAGCTATTGAATCTTTTCTGCATTACTTTGTTCATATGTACATCCCAATATATAATACGATTACCTAGTCTAAACAAGGAAACAATTCCCTTATTGAATAATATCAAATCCCCCATATTTACCACTTTCCTAATTTGTATATTATTTACAATGATACGTGGGATTGGGATTTTAACACCATGTAGCCAACCTTGTCACCTTGGATTAAATGATTGATATGTAGGTCTTAAAAATAACAATAATAAAGGGGAAAACCATACTAAATCAAATTCAAAATCGCTAAGTATCGAAGGTACTAATATGTGTGTGTATTGCACAATAATGTCCCCTTTTAAAATTACCAATCTAAGTGGTTTGAGTATTATTCTGCCATATACATGATCACACGCACACACATATATAAGAGAGAGCGAAAGTAAATATAAAGTATGCATTTCAAATCCCATGTTGTCCAAGAAGAAAAGCATAAGAAAATGGAAAATATATGAATTTTTAGAACATTAAATAGAAAAAATTAATTTACCCCCACGCTTGTGCTCCATAGTGGAATGGTATAGAAGGGATGTTTTGAAAAGGGTTCTTGCTATATATTCTGACATGTGTTCTGCAAGCAATGGATATTCAATTCCAGCTATCAGGCCTTTTCTCAGGATAATATGAGGAGGCTCCAAGTAGCGCATGCCAATCAAAGCCATTTCACGGTCAAAATGATAGATTTCTGGAACATGATCAGGGCACAAATGAGCGTGCTCTTTCAATGTGAGGAACTCAAAATATGCACGTTCCTTCGTCAACCGCCATGATTCCCCAATACAACGTATGTATGGAAGAGCCTGCACTCTCAAACACCCAAAAGCAAAGAAATAAATCCACAACATATGGGGCATTAGTTAGAGATGATGGCTAAAGATATGAATCTCTATCTGCAGAGGGGCTTCAAGAAAGGAGCTTAAATGAAATACATGTTGTAATTAAAAACAAAATAATACACCTGCAATTGAATCCATAGGATGAAAATCATTACGCATTACAAAAGTATTGGGATGTGCTTAGTAAAGTTTAAAGCGAAAGTCGCTGAGGCCTTAGTCCACTTCTCTCCTCATTCCCAAAGCGGATTTCAACACGTAGAATACTAAACCATGCATCAAACTAAGTATTAATTAGTTCAGATTAAACACCGCTGAGTAACCATTTTTGCTCCGGCTTAATTCATCTAAACTGAGAAAATAATTCTACAAAACACAAAGACGAAGTCTTTAGGCCGACCCTGATTTCGAAAACGCAAAGAACCAACAGTGCACAGCCAAAACAGAGACCACAGTAAAACCCCCTTTCCACAGGGAGCTGAACACTCACACCTCAATTCATCAAATTAGTACCTGCTTAACAACAAACGCGCCGGCTGAGCCAACGACGATGTAAACGAAGTTGAGATTGCCGTCTCCGACCTCTTTGATCTTCAAATCATCAATCTGGTCGGCGACCCTAGAGGAGAGAGACGGCGTGGCCTTTATGTACTCTCTCAGAGACTTCTCGTCCAGAGGGCGAAACCCAGATGATGACATGGCGACGACGGCGGTGGTGATCGGAGAGACGGTGGCAAGGGGGGGGGGGGGGGAGAGGGGGTTTTAGGTTGACGTGTTAGTGTGTTACTGACCCACTGATTCAGTTTGGGAAGAGGAAGAGGATGACTGTTGACTAGGCGCGATGAAAATGGACTACAGGAATGGGGAAAAGGCGAGAAGGAGAATCGATGGGGGCGAGAAGTGAAAATGAGTTGGCATTGAAAGAAACAATCTTGAACCTAGACATATTTTTGGCGCATGGGAGGAAGAGGAATGTGCTATGCATGCACATTAGACATTATGGACAAACACCCGATGCTGATTGTTAGTTTAATTTGACTCATTTGTCCCTCTCATCTTTTCTCCTCCCCACCGAAGCCAACCCTCACGTTAATTCGGCCAATTTTTTTTCCCTATTTATGCAATATATAGGGGGTATTTATTTTTTTATTTATACATGAAAAATATATACATTTTTTTTTATTCATAATTAAATAATATCCAATTTTTTTAGTTTTTTTTTAATTTTTTTCTCATAAAAATAGTTAAGTATTGAAATAAATATGAAATTAAAACAAACGAAGAACAAATGATGGAAGAATGAAAGAGATGAGAGAAGATATTGTAGTGTGGCCGAATAAAGGGGATCCTCTCTAGGTTCGGCTGCCCCAATTTCGTCAATCCGCAACTTTGCAAACTCCCCTCAATTGCCTTTAAAATAA
Source organism: Malania oleifera (assembly GCF_029873635.1). NCBI lineage: Eukaryota > Viridiplantae > Streptophyta > Magnoliopsida > Santalales > Ximeniaceae > Malania > Malania oleifera. The sequence goes on along the minus strand of NC_080421.1, from coordinate 20,141,879 downwards.
GCCCCAAAATAAAGAACATGTAACTACCCCAAAAATATTATACTTAATTAGGGATATGAACCTAAAAATATTAATTAATTAATTTATCATTTAATTAAATAATTAAATAATTAATTATTATTATTTAAATAATATAATATTATAATATATATATATATATATATATATGTAATATCCTAAAGGATTATGTAGCGCCACGAACCCAGTGGGGCCCGGAGTGCTAATATTCCATAAATAATTTTATAATACTCTGATACCACAATATCAACATCCACTGACCCAGTGAGGTCAAAGGGTATACCATCCCATCATTAACATAAATATACAACCAATGGAAGCAAAACATATTTATGCAACCATACCTGCCAGAGTACTAATTCTTAACCAGTCATACTAAAATTTCCCAAATCATTATACAACCCAGATTGTTCAAAAACAAAGCATAACAAAATAGTATCTTACCAAGCCCACTCCCGACTAAATCGTTTAGGTCCCGCCCCGGAGCTCCTAAACTTGATTTCCTGTAAGTCCTGAAAAATTGATATATTTACTAGCACTACACAAAATAAGGCTATTAGTGAAAGATCAAAACAGCTACTAATAATCACAAAACCGTTACTAATAGTATTAATGATGAATTTATAAGTATTAGTGACGGTTTTAAATTAGTTATTATATCTGGCGTTACTACTAATTATTAGTGACGAATTTTGTAAACGTGACTAATAATGTAGTATTAGTGACGGATTATAACCGTCACTAAAACCCCAATACCATCACTATAAATTCTATATTGGTTCGGCACAAAATCGTCACTAATAGTAAGGTATTAGTGACGAATTTCCAAACAGTCACTAATAGTGTAGTATTAGTGAATGATCAAAACGATCACTAATCCTGAAACCGTCACTAATAATAGAGTATTAGTGAAGGATCAAAACTGTCACTAATACTTGGCCTTTAGTGAAGGATCAAAATTCGTCACTAATAGTATTATATTAGTGACGGTTTTAAATTTGTCACTAATAGTTGGACTTTAGTGAAGGATCAAAACTGTCACTAATACTTGGTCTTTAATGAAGTATTGACCTTACAGGTCATACTCTATTTTGATTATGAAAAATACTCAAGTATTTAATGTCTATTAAATTTGTATGCAGATTCATATTAGCAAGATCATATGATGGCATTAGGTGACTTGAAGAATAAAGACCCAGAATAGTAATTTATTGTAATTTAATTAATTTTAATTCGGGTTTATAATATTTAAGTAGGAAAGGTCTGTAATAATTAATGCATTGCATGCACAATAGGACAGAAAAGCTCAAAGACCTTAGACTGACCATAGGTCCAAATATATTGCATGAAAAAACCCCCCACATATCTTAGAAATAATTATCATGAAGAATATGGAAATTTCAAAAGAAAAATAGGACCTAAATTGAAAATTTTAAATGGTCGGTTCCAAAATGCACTAAGCACTTCGGTCGACTGAACCTCTCTAGGGTCAAAAAGCTGACCAGTTGGCCGATCATTTCTAAAATGAACTGCAACGCCCTAGTCGACCGAACTGGCACGTGGGAAATCACAACGCTCTGGTCAACCAAACTTCAAGTTGTAAAATGGCTCGGTCGACCGAACATTCAACTTCGGTAAACCGAACTTAGCCCGGTTGACCGAACATTCAACTTTGGTAAACCAAACTTAGCCCAGTCGATCGAACCTCAGAGTTTTTGAAATTGCCTCAAGTCTGGTCAGTCATCTCCTTAATTCAAAAATACCATGGTCGACCGAACTAAGCAACCTAGTTGACCGAACCTCAAAAGTGGTTAACCTAGCCTCTCGAGTTGCTCAAATTTTACTAAGGATAAAACGAGGTTAATTTTTATTAACCTGATTAAATTTTTTAAAAATACCAGATAGGTCCCAAACGGTTATAATTCGTGGGGTGCCTATATATCCCCCCTCATTTGCATGGATTAGCACTCAATTAGCAAATATAATTAGCAAATTCTCTCTAAAATTCAAAAATCTCATTTCTCATATTCAAAATTCCTACTCCCATTCTTACTCATCCATATTGCAAAAATTGTTTAGTAAAAGTGTTCTTGTGATTGTCTCATTAAACTTACACTCTCTTTGTTCCACTTGATTGAGATTTATTTTCGTTTGAGAGTAAGCTTAAAGTTTTTCTTGGAGACTTTATCAATAAATCTTCATTGGGAAAACTCCTTAGAACTTGTGAGTTTTGCATCATCATTGCAATACTCAAAAGCTTGTATTGTATTTTGTTTGTAAAATAATTTTTGCAAACCAATTTCAAATATCTTTTGTGCTTATTTTTGAGATATTTGCTTGAGCATTGAAGATCTTTGTTGCTACATCTTGTGTTTGATATTATTGTTTTGACACAAAGATCCTAACACATACACTCTCACATTCTAATTGGTATATTAGCTTTATACTTGAGAGTAGATATTAAGACTACATTGAGTTTATTATATCTTATCATACTGTAGTGTGTTAATTATACTGGTGCAAATTTGCTTACTTGAGAAGCATATACATTGAACGCAAATTGTATTGTAAATCTGTTGTATTCTAAGCGTTGCTTGAAGGGGTGATAATCTAGCCTGGAATGATAGTATAGGTTGAGGTCAGCCCCGTTAATTGACCCGCTTGTATTTAAGGGCCGCTCCACCTGTTAAGTGAGCCTTAGTGTAATCCTTGTGCTTGTGAGCCAAGGTAGGGACGTAGGCACTGTTGCCGAACCTCGATAACATATTTGGCGTTATCTCTCTTTACTGCTTTATTGTGCATGGTTAATTAGTTTACTTGTGAAGTATAATTTTCGTTATATATATATAGATTTATTTTATCTACATTAGATTGACTCTAGGGTTGTGTAATACTACTGTTGGATATTTGACTTAGGAGAAAAAATTTTAAAATACCAATTCACACCTCTCTTGGGATTACAGTAAATCTAACATGAAGGATCAAAATTCGTCACTAATAGTATAGTATTAGTGACGGTTTTGATTATTCACTAATATCTATAGACAATAATATTTTTTTAGTCATTAATTCTTGTGAAAATCTATAATTACATTTTCACATAAAGAACATTAAACCATAATTATTAAAAAGATTCATAAATTATTAAAAATTCTATTTCAAAATCAAATACAAATATATAGTACAAATTTCAAATGTTTTATACATGAATCTCATATGTTCAAATAATACAAAAAATATAAAAAAAAAATCAAAATCTGCATCTGATTGTAGTGCATGGCATCGTGTTGATGTTGTGACAACCGCAAACCCTATAAATTAAGAATTATAAAAAAAAAATTAGTATATGATTTTTGACCATATACGTACTATAAGTATCAATGATTTGATAAAAAAAATAATTAGACATTCGGACAAAGTTAAAAAAAAAAAATGATACTATTCTAAATAATTAAGTTTTATCAGTTTTGAAAACTTTTGGCAGCATTTCCTTATAAATATGACATTTTCCATAGAGATATGTTCGAAACCTAGGTGTTAATACTAAACAATTCCAATAATCCAACCAGTAATTAATGAATTTTATGAGAGCACAAGATCTTCATATAATCAGCCTTAAATAATGTAATGTGTTTATGCATCCCATAAACAATTTATATCATACTATAGTTCTATGAAAAAATAGAATGTGATGTTGACAATGGTTTACATGGCTTCTTTAGGATTCAGAAACAAAAATAATAATCAAATAATGCAAATGAGTCAATTATTGATAGAATTTTCACTTAGCATATGTAAAAGTAAATTTAGAGATGAAGTTCAAAATTCATTTGAACTTCACTCATCCTTTCAAAAATGTTTTAACATTCAACATACTATAATTTCTCGGCGGATATTCAGTTGATCAAAAAATGGAAGGTACCGTTGGGCTCCTATCTTCGCTACTGGTATTTCTACCTAAGCGGATTTGTCATGGGAGCGGCGTAGGCACCACTCGTGAGGTAAGGTAAACCCTCATTTTTTTTACTCAATTTGTCCTTAGACCTTCAATTAAATCGAAAATCGAGCACCACCACAGGGTCCTTGTCGTGATCGTTGTCATTTTGGTTGGAGTAAATTTTCACTTTGGGTTTCCTAGGCACCACTCCAAAGCGAGAGTGGGATTTGGGGAATTAAGTAAATTGGTTATGTTTAAGAGTAATATTATTTATTTGGAATTTATGGGCCTAGGAAATGTTAAAATAATATACGTGTATATGTTTTTGTATGGGTTTAAAATGCCAACCATTTAAATTACATTTTCTGAGCCTAAGGTTGTTTTATTTGGATATGTATATGTGAAAATGAACTAATGAAAGTGAAATATTTTTCAGAATAATTATGTAAGAAATTAAAGGTATATTTCTAGTATGTGATTGTTAAATGTAGGTTAACTTATTTTACAAGAAATATATATATATATATATATATATATATATGATTTTTTATTGCTAAATAGTGCGGCATGAATAAATAGAATTCTGTGTGGAATTATGTTATATGTATGAGATGCAGGATATATAGGAAATGAATTATGTTGACCTTATAGGTCACACCCGGTTTTGATAATGACAAAAACTCTAGTATTTGATAGCTTTCAAGTGTATGTGCAGGTTTATATTAACAGATCAAGTAATGGCACATGAAAGTAAAACATGAAGACTATTTTTATGATTGTAATTCATTTTATGTAATGCAGGTCTGTAATAGTAATTAGGAGAAAAGTGTCTTATAATAATTATCTTCATATCAGGTATATATTGTAACGACTCGAACAATAATGGTATTTAAATAATAAAGAGGGAGGGAAATGGAAACAGAAATAGAAGGAGACGGCAAACTTCGTTAACGAACGCGAAGCATTCATCGACGACGATGCACTTTGAATGTAATAACCCAAGAATTTTCCTAGGGCCTCGTCGACGAACACAGGGGATTCGTCGACGAGGGTACATAAGGACCTCGTCGAGGAGGAAGCATTTCGTCGACGAGAAAATACCGAGCGGCTATTTTTCAAATTCTGAATTTCATCGATGAACCTTCTTCTGGACCTCATCGATGAGATGATGTGGCTCGTCGACGAAGGCCGCAGTATAAATAGCCCTAAAATGGGTTTAATCGCAGAACCTTCAACGAAAATCTTCCCCTCTCTCTCTCCTACGGTTTTTCTTCCCTCTCTCTTTGATTTCGGCCCTGTCAATCGCCGGATCGACAATCTCAAGCCACCACGATGCTCCTAACGAAGTTCTCTTCAAGTTTACCGAGGCGGATCATCGGTGGGATCGAGTTGAATTTCTCCCCAAGTTTAGGGTAAGGTCTTTTATTCGAAATTAGGCTTTTCAACAGTTGTAGGAAATTAAGTAGACAGAGAAATAGTGATGTTTTGTTCTGGTGAATGTTGTTTTCAGGGAGTTGAGTGGGAAACCCTACGGGTGTAGGACCAATATTCAGTAGGAGTTTTCCAATAGTCAGGTAAGGAGAACATGCTATGATAGGAAACTTCATTATGATTTCAGTATAAAATATAGGTTGTTATCAAGTTATTATTCAAATTATATATATGGTTTTCAAAGCCTGATTATAATAATATTTATTAGTGTGGCTTGAGTTGATTAGAGTATAGTACCATATTTATACAAACCATGTGTAATAACCTGGGAAAAAAAATTTATTAATTAAAATTTATTAATCAATTAATTAGTTAAATATTATTAAATTAATGTATTAAATAAACAAATAAAAAGAATTAGAAGGAAAAAAATTAAGAGTAATTATTAATTGATTAATTAGTTAATTAAATATTATTAAATTGAATTAATTAAAGTAAGTAAAATGGTGATTATATATATATAAGTTAAGTTAAGTAAGTAAAAGAGGAAAAAAAGAAAAAGAAAAAGAAAAGAAAAGAAAAAAGGTAAGGAAGTAGAGGCTTCCTGCGAATTGTAGAAGCCTCCTGCATCTTCTTCTCTCACAGTTTGTCCTACCATCTCCATCTCCACCTTTCTCTCTCCCTTCATTTCTCGATGGATATTCGACCAATCAGAAAATGGAAGGTGTTGTTGGATTCCTAACTTTACCACCGACATTCCTACTGCAGCGAATTTGTCGTGGGAGTGACGTAGGTATCATTCATGGGGTAAGGTAACTTTCCCCTAATTTTTCAATTTCCCATTAAATCTTCCATTTAATCGATGATCAGGCACCACCACGGTGTCCTAGGTCGTCGTCGTCATCATTTTGGCGTAGGTAATTTTTCAATTGGGATTTTCTAGACCCTACTCCAAAGCGAGAGTGAGATTTGAGAAACTTGGTAATTTGGTTATATTTAAGGGTATATTTATTTATTTAGAATTTATGAGCTTAGAAAATATTAAAATAATATTTTATTTAAGGTTGATTTAATGGAATTAGGATTTTTTATTCAAGATCTGGGTGAGCGCTGCAGGTATTTTTTATAGGGTCCCTATTGGCGTAATTTAAGAAATCAAGTAAGGGGAAAAATATATATTAAATCAGAATTTTTATAAATTTAATGAAAAATAAATTGTGTTATATGTATGTATATATGTTTCGGTATGAGTTTAAAATGTCAATTATTTAAATTATATTTTCCCGAGTTTAGGGCTATTTATTATATATGTGTATGCGAAAATGAATTGATGAAAGTGGAAAAATATTTTTAGGGTAATTATGTAAGGAATGAAAGGTATTTTCAGTATAAAAACATTAAATGTTGGTTGGCTTATTTTACAGGCAGTGTATGAATTTTATTACTAAATTATGTGACATGAGTAAATAGGAATATTTGCGTGGAAATATATGTTAAATGTAGAAGATGCAGGTTAAGTAAGTAATGCATTGTGAATAAAACATAATCTAGACTATGTTGCTTGTGTGTGTTAATACAACTATGTAAACAGCTAAAAAATGTTAGGTAAACAGCTGAAAAATGTTGGGTAAAACAGTTGAAAGATGCTGGGTAAAGTAACTGAAAGATGTTGAGTAAAACAGTTGAAAGATGTTGGGTAAATGTGTAACAGCTGAAAAATGCTGGGTAAATGTATGACAGCTGAAAAATATTGGGTAAAATAGCTGAAAGATGTTGAGTAAAACAATTGAAAGATGGTGGGTATGAAATGAAATGAAATGAAAAGGGAAATAAATGAAATGGAAATGAAATGTGAAATGTGAACAATGTAAAATAAGAAAGAGTCACTTAAAGTAAAATGAAGTGAAATGTTAAAGTTATGAACATGAACATAAGTGAATGGTTGAACAATGAGAGGAAGAATAATGTATTATGGTATTAGCAGTATTTATGCTAGTAGAACATGTTACGTTTGGACAAGGCAAACTCTTCGCCCGAGGGCTTGCTGAGAAAGGCGAGTGCCCTAATTGTGTCAGGTGTAGTAGTAGGCTGCATAACGTGTTAGGGTAGAGTGAAACTACTTATATGGGCGGGTAGATTTCCCTATTCTTGGGAGCCTTCGCCGATAAACTTTTGTATGAATTGTGTGAGTACAAGATGAATTTATCACTTGAGGGCTTACTGAACAAGGTGAGTGCCTTGGTATGCTTTAATTGTGACCTTAGGGTTGCCAAATATATCAGAGCAGAGGGGTGCTACTTGTATGGGCGGGTAATCACCCCTATCCTTAGGTAATCTCGTGGATTAAATCTTTGCATGTGAATGATTAGGTTTGGAAAATGATTTCAGAGTTTATGATAATGTTTTGCATATGTTAGTAAAATGATATTTATAAACTCATGTTAGTCACATACTGTTTTAATATATTATTTCTTCCCTTACTGAGATATGTCTCACCCGAATATAAATGTATTCTTTTTTCAGAACCTCCTCGAGGTCGAGCTTAGAGAGCTTGAGGTTTTATAGCATTATTGGGAAATAGAAAAAGAAAATGGTATATTTCTATGTTAATTTTGGGATGTATAAAATTTATATTTTATGTTTTATGTCTTTACATTTTAAGTCTGTTGAGAAATGATGGATTGTGAAAATATTGAATATTTTTGGGAGATATGTATATATATGGGAATGCAAGTGATGGATGATTTATTATGGATTATAGTTAGAATTAGTAAACTCTGGTATTATGTTATATGGAAATTATGTTTATATTTTTCGCTGCGTATATGTTGATTATGAATTATCAGGGATTTTATCAGATATAACGTGTCTACCTCAGGATTAAGGGTTCGGGGCGTTATACCATGAATGCCATGTTTACAGTTTATGAACAGAAATACCATGATATTTATATGCTTATAGAATAAAGGACTTTCAGTATACAGTACACTTAGAAAAATATATTTTTAGTAATTTCAGAATAATCAGTTTTTCAGTACCTTAACTGTGACAACCTGCTTAATTTCCACATTTTTTTTTCAAAATAATAAAATCAATAGCACAAATCCCAGCTCAGCATATCATAATCCACCTGGCCCGTGGGTACCAGGGATACATCAGTTTAAAAAACGGAAGCCAAAACAGTAAGAAACAAACAATCATATACATCTCATTATACCATACGTCACAATACCAGAGTTACTACAATCACTGTATACATGTATACACAACACTTAACCCAAAAATATATATCTTAGGGCCATTTCCACAAAGTACATCCAACCCTATCAAAATACTTACCCTTCTGGAAGGGCAGATCTATCGTACTAGATCAACGGGGCTTTACCCGCTCTCCTATTTGGGGCTCCTGAAAAGTTTATAGAATTTTGGGGTGAGACACCTCTCAGTATAGGAAATAAACTAATACTAGTGTGTGGCAACATGAGTATTCCGTGTTATACGTATACTATACAGAATATATTCATTAATTGTTATGTCAAATATGGAAAAACATATATATATATATATATATATATATATATATATCATCAAAACATGGCAGAACATACTGTATTTTCATAAACATATATCATCTCATATAATAATAATACCAAAAATATTCCTAGTGGGTTAGCTGGCTGTTGTCATGTATTACCCCCACATGACTGGGTTGTGTGGCCCGAAGGCGGGACCTGACAATGGTTGGTCAACCACTGCCAAGTCAAAAGTACAGTCTGTAAGTCTGTTGGGTCTGTCAGACCTAGTCCGTACACCAGGGGCGCTTACACACTTCTTAAAAACCACATCGACCATCTAATCTCACACCACTCCACACAATGGCGTTAACACAAATATCATGATCATGAAGACCATGGACACAACAACTAGACCAAGTCAACTAGGTTCTAATATCATATAACATATACTGAAACTGTGATACATGGATATCTCATATCATTAATTATCAGATCAATCATATCATTTTGCATATATACGTATATCATGAAAATCATTGGCTCGTATGCCGGTATTTCACATTTTATCATAGCCTAGCTCGTACACCGGTAAATCATAGCATAGCCCCGTACGCTGGCAAATCACATCCATAGTTCGTCCTATACGCCGACAAATCATATCATAGCATAGCCCATACGCTGTCAAATCACATCTATAGCACAGCCCATACATCGGCAAAATATATCCTTAGCTCAGCTCGTACGCTAGCAAATCATACACATAGCGCAGCCTGTACGCCGGCAAACATATATAAAAATCTCGGCCCGTACACCGGTTTTCCATTATAAAAATTTGTATCATAATCACATTTCCAGAAACAATATTTCAAAACAATTTCTACTCATCCCACACTAATAGGTTTTCCGCATATTTAACATACCATCATTTTCAACAGTGTTTTCTCAAATATAAGTTATATATATGAACATATTTACTTTCCTGAAATCAAATGCTATATATATACATACATTTCTTAAAAAGAACTAGTTTAGTTTATTCCCTTACCTAATTCTTGAAAAGCCCCTAAGAAAATCTGCCCCGCACACGCAGGGTTCCCAACTCAACACCTTGAAAACAACATTCCCCAAAACTAAAGTTCAGTATTTCTACGCATATAACAATTCCTACAATTGTCAATTAACCAAATACTGAGTAGAAACCCTTACCCTGGATTTGGGATGGTTTCCACTTCAGCCCCACCGACGATCCGCTCCGGTAGACTTACAAAGAACTTTTTCGGGACCGTCGTGGTGGCTTCAGATCATCGAACCGACGAAAATCCGGCCTGAAATCGAAGAGAGAAGGAGAAGGGACCGAAGGGTAGGAGAGAGAAAGGATTTGCACATAAAATTTCGTCCAAAAATGAACTTTAGGCCTACTTAAACTGTGGCCTTCATCGACGAGCCACGTTACCTCGTCGACGAGGTCAATACAAAATTCGTTGACGAACTCTCCCCTTCTTCGATGAAATTCAGAAACCCCAAAACCATCCCCTTGGTATTTCCTCATCGACAAGCCACGTTACCTCGTCGACAAGCTCCTGTTATAACTTCGTCAACGAGTCCCCTGTATTCGTCGACGAGGAGCTAAAAAATTCCTAGGATTTATCCTTTTCAAAATGCAATGTCATCGACGAAGTCTACTGTCTTCTTCTATTTTTGGTTTCTATTTCCCTTTCTTTTATTATTTAAATGCCATTATTCTTCGGGTCATTACATTCTCCCCTTCTTATAAAATTTCGTCCTCGAAATTTACTATTCACGTAACTCGTCATCCCTTAATAAGAATATGGTCTACTTATTTTATTACTTACCCTCACTTATGGCGGAGGAATACCGTGGTTACATTCTGAGTCCTGAGAGATTACATATACAAAAGAAAATTTCTCCCAAAACTAAAATGCTACACTAATTAAACCATTACATGTACCTGCAAAAGAAATACTACCTAACTATTTACATTTTACCCAATTAGACTTCTTGGAATAGATGTGGATACCTCTGCTTCATATGATCCTCGGATTCCCAAGAAGCCTCTTCAATTGCATGATTCCTCCACAAAACTTTTACCTGAGGAATCTTCTTGTTACGCAGCTCCTGTACTTTCCTATTCAGAATCTGTATGGGTACCTTCTCATACACCAGGCACTAAGCTTTAATTTATCATAACTAATGATATGAGAAGGATCTGGGACGTATTTCCTCAACATAGCAATATAGAATACATTGTGGATCTTGGACAACACAGGTGGCAATGCTAGCCTGTAAGCTACCAGTCCCACTTTATCTAGAATCTCAAATGACCGATAAACCTAGGACTCAATTTACCCTTCTTACCAAATCGCATAACCCCTTTCATCGAAGCTATATTCAAAAACGCATGATTGCCCACATCAAATTCTAGATTCTTGTGGCGATTATTAGCATAACTTTTCTGTCGACTCTGAGCTGTACTGATTCTGTCCTTGATAAGCCGAACCTTATCATGCGCTTGCTGCACAAGCTCTAGCCTCACTACTCGCTGCACAAGCTGAACAAATGTGAACGACATCTCCTACCGTATAAAGCCTAAAATGGTGCCATGCCAATGCTGGACTGGTAACTGTTATTATACGCAAATTCTACTAGTGGCATGAACTAAGTCCAACTACCTCCAAAATCCAAAACACATGCTCAGAGCATATCTTCTAGTATCTGTATCGTCCTCTCAGTCTTCCCGTCTGACTGAGGATGGAATGTCGTACTAAATGATAGCTGAGACCCTAAAACCTCCTGCAAGCTCCTCCAAAATCGTGACTTGAATCACGGGTCTTGATCTGACACAATAGATACAGGCACCCCATGAGAATGAATTATCTCCTGAACGTAAATCTCCGCTAAACGGCTGAGGGAGTAGCTGATCTTGATAGGTATAAAGTGGACGGTCTTAGTCAAATGGTCAACAATTACCCAAATGGCATTATGACCATGTAATGTCGTCGGCAGTCCTGACACGAAGTCCATAGATATATGATCCCACTTCCACTCTAGGATAAATAACGGCTGTGATTGCCCTGCTGGCCTTTTATGCTCAGCCTTTACCTGCTGGCACGTCAAACATTAGGCTACATGCTCGGCAATCTCTCTCTTCATACCACTCCACCAGTACAATTCTCATAGATCTCTGCACATCTTTGTACTACCGGGATAAGCTGTATACAAAGATCTATGAGCCTCCTCTAAAATAGTCTTCCTGATCTTAGTATCGGCAGGAACACATAATCTGGAATGAAACTGCAAAGCCTTGTTATCTGCAATACTAAATTCTTCCCCCTGACCACTCTGTACTCTGTCTATCACCTCTGCTAATTCTGGGTCTTCCTTCTGAGCGGCTTTAATTCTTTCTTGCAAAGTAGGTTCTACTACTAGGCTGGCTATACACACTAGAGGATCACTCTCTACCAACTCTATACCGAGTCTCTCTAGATCCATCATGATCGGATACTGGATCTCTATAGCCGCTAACACTAGTTCCCTAGATTTCCTGCTCAACGCATCGGCTACCACGTTCGCTTTTCCCAGGTGATAACTGATGGTACAATCAAAATCCTTAATTAGCTCCAACCACCTTTTCTGCCTCATATTCAGTTCCTTTTGCGTGAAGAAATACTTTTTGTGGTCGGAGAAAATATCACACTGCTCGCCGTATAGATAATGCCTCTAAATTTTCAATGCATATACCACTGCAGCCAATTCAAGATCATGTGTAGGGTAGTTCTTTTCATATTATTTCAACTGCCTGGATGCATACGCCATTACCCTGCCATGTTGCATCAATACACAGTCAAGTCCCTTCAAGGAAGCATCACTGTAAATGACATACCCCTCACCCCCAGATGGGATAACCAATACTAGTGTTGTGACTAATCTTTGCTTCAGCTCTTGAAAACTTTGCTCATAACTGTCGTCCCACTCAAATATGACATTCTTCCTCGTCAATCGTGTCAAAGGTCCTGACAAAGCTGAAAATCCCTCAACAAAATGGCAGTAATAACCAGCTAGCCCCAAGAAACTCCTAATCTCTTGGACATTCCTTGGTCTAGCGTTATTCACTACGGCCTCAACCTTACTAGGATCCACATAAATACCATCTCCAGATACAACATGCCCCAAGAACACGACTTTCTCAAGCCAGAATTCACATTTACTGAACTTGGCGTACAACTTCTTTTCCCAAAATGTCTACAAAACCCGCTTCAAGTGCGTCTCATGCTCCTCATAGCTCCTCGAATAGACCAGTACATCATCAATAAGCACAACAACAAACTAGTCCAGGTATTGGTGGAAGACTCTGTTCATTAAGTCCATAAATACCGCAGGAGCATTCGTCAAACCAAACGGCATAACAAGAAACTCGTAATGCCCGTACCTGGTTCTGAAGGCCGTCTTTGAGACGTTTTCTACTTTCACTTTTACCTAATGGTAGCCGGATCTGAGGTCAATCTTCGAATACACCCGTGTACCCTGGAGCTGGTCAAACAAATCATCGATACGGGGTAGAGGATACTTGTTCTTGATTGTCACTTTATTAATCTCCCTATAGTCTATACACGTCCTATTTCTTCTCCACAAATAAAACTGGAGCTCCCCATGGAGATACATTGGGTCGTATAAAACTCTTATAAAGTAGATCTTGCAACTGATTCTTCAATTTTGCCAATTCTGCTGGCGCCATCCGATAAGGTACTTTAGAAATCGGAACTGTAACGGAAGATAGATCAATAGGAAAATCTACCTTACGTTCGGGTGGCAAGCCTGGTAACTCGTATAGGAAAACATCTGTAAACTCCTTTACTACAGGTTGCTAGCAAGTTTCAATTCATTCTTTGGCATCTCCTTCACAACAGTCACAAATCCTTGACAACCACTCAGCAGTAGTCTTCTGGCCTGAATAGTTAAAATTTGCTGAGGCGTGGATTGTACTCGCGACCCTATGAACTTAAATTCTGCTTCCCCCGGAGATCTGAATATCACTTCTTGTGCTTGGCAATCTATGCTGGCAAAATTAGCTGCTAGCCAATCCATGCCAAATATAACATCAAACACGTGCATGTCTAGCACTATCAGATCAGCAAACAAAGTCTTTCCTTGAATATCAACTAGACAACCTCGGAGCACCCTACTACACCTCACTGTTGACCCAGTCAGTGTAGATACCAACAATTCAACATCTAATAATTGTGTTTCAGCCCTACATAATTTAATACACCTCGAAGACATGAACAAGTGCGTAGCACCTGAATCAAATAACGCAATAATTTTAAAAGAAAGCATTATAACCATACCTGTCACCACGTCACCTGCCGTCTCAAGCTTACCCGGCGTTAGAGTAAACACCCTGGCTGGAGCCTTATTCCTTTGCTGGCCCCCACGTGGTGCCTGATATCCTCCCCAGTATGGTCTGGGAGCTGGAACAACATCTAGTGGGGTAAGGCAGTCTCGCACCATGTGCCCCAATCTACCGTAACGATAGCATACCACCCCACCAGCTCGACACTCTCCCCAATGCCTCCTACCACAATTCTGATAGACTAGAGGACCCTGCCCTGCCTGTACCTCGCATCCTCCCGTCTCCTGTCTCCGCCCTCTGCCATGGTTTCCTCTCCTCCACTAACCCGGCCTATGACCCTGCTGGTAGCTCGTAGATGCAGATCTCTTCCTCTATCCCTGCTCCTCTACATCGAGACGCTCACCAATCTCTGTTAAGGTTGCCCTATCGACTAACTCAACAAAGTCTTGGATCCGCAGCACCACCACCTGCTTGAATATACTCCACCTCAAGCCTCTCTCAAACTGCCTCGCCTTCTTCACTTCATTCGGAACAATATACGAGGCGAAACGAGAGAGCTTGATGAAGCGCGCTGCATACTGCTAGACGAATAGCTGTCCCTGCTTTAGACTTACGAACTCTTCTACCTTAGCCTCCCTAACAGTAGCTAGAAAATATCTATCAAAGAACAACTCTTTAAACCGGTCCCATGTCATGGCTATCGGAGTCACCCTCTACTGCTCCAATAGTCTCACCGCAGTCCACTACCTCTCGTCCTCTCCTATCAGTCCATAGGTGGTGAAAAGAACCCTCTGTTCCTCAGTACACTGCAACACGGCCAAGACCTTCTCGATTTCCTGCATCTAGTTCTTAGCGGCTGCAGGATCAACTCCACCTGAGAATGCCGAAGGATTCATCTTCGTAAAGTTCTTTATGGTGCACCTGTGGCCTGCAGATGGACCACCCTGCTCCCTCGAGCTCCTAGTGATCTCAGCTATAACCTGCTGAGCCACGCTTCGTAATACCACATCAGAGTCAATCCCAGCTGCACCTGATGGTCCCGCTCCATCACTGCCACTCGCATGGGCACTACTTCCTCCTGGATCCATCCTAGGAACAACAAACACAACTTAGAAATTATATCCTCATAATTTACCCACCTATCTTCACCACTTATCTCAACATTTCTTAACTCATTTCTAATCTCCAGTCCTACATTCTAGGAACACACCCCGACAATAGCTTACTATGGTTTTCCTGAAATCGCCACCCTAGGAAAAACACACAAACTACTACAGAAGTCCTGCCTCTAGACTGTAAAACAAAATCTCAAATCATTTCCTAAACTTTGCTATTGTTTCCGCTGTATTCTAAAGTCTGCAGAACTTAGCAACCTAGGCTCTAATACCACACTGTGACGACTTGCTTAATTTCCACATTTTTTTTTCAAAATAATAAAATCAATAGCACAAATCCCAGCTCAGTGGATTATAATCCACCTAGACCCGTGGGTACTAGGGATACATCAGAACACAAAATGGAAGCCTAAACAGCAGGAAACAAACAGTCATATACATCTCATTATACCATACATCACAATACCAGAGTTACTACAATCAATGTATATATGTATACACATCACTCAACCCAAATATATATATATCTTAGGGCCATTTCCATAAAGTACAACCAACCCTATCAAAATACTTACCCTTCTGGAAGGGCAGATCTACAGTACTAGATCAGCGGGGCTTTACCCGCTTTCCTATCTAGGGCTCCTAAAAAGTTTATAGAATTTTGGGGTGAGACACCTTTCAGTAAAGGAAATAAACTAATACTAGTGTGTGGCAACATGAGTATTTCGTGTTATATATATACTATACATAATATATTCATTAATTGTTATGTCAAATCTGGAAAAACATATATATATATATATATATCATCAAAACATGACAGAACATAATGCAATTTCATAAACATATATCATCTCATATAATAATAATACCAAAAACATTCTTAGTGGGTTAGCTGGCTGTTGTCATGTATTACCCCCCACAAGACTAGGTTGTGTGGCCCGAAGGCGGGACCTGACAATGGTTGGCCGACCACTACTAAGTCAAAAGTACAGTCTGTAAATTTAATGGGTCTGCTAGACTTGGTCCGTACACTAGGGGTGCTTACACACTTCTTAAAAACCACATCGACCATCCAATCTCACACCACTCTGTACAGCAGCATTAATACAAATATCATAATCATGAAGACCATGGACACATAGCAACGATACCGTGCAAGAGCTAGCGTAGACCAAGCTAACCAGGTTCTAATATCATATAATATATACTGAAACTGTGATACGTGGATATCTCATATCATTAATTATCAGATCAATCATATCATTTTGCATATATACGTATATCATGAAAATCATCGGCCCATACATCGGTATTTCACATTTTATCATAGCCCGCCTCGTACACTGGCAAATCACATCCATAGTTCGGCCCATACGTCGGAAAATCATATCATAGCATAGCCCGTACGTTGTCAAATCACATCCATAGCACAGCCCGTACGCCGGCAAACATATATAAAAATCTCGGCCCATACATCGGTTTTCGATTATAAAAATTTGTATCATAATCACATTTCCAGAAACAATATTTCAAAACAATTTCTACTCATGCCACACTAATAGGTTTTCCGCATATTTAACATACTATCATTTTCAACAGTGTTTTCTTAAATATAAGTTATATATATGAACATATTTACTTTCCTGAAATCAAATGCTATATATATACATACATTTCTTAAAAAGAACTAGTTTAGTTTATCTTCTTACCTGATTCCTAAAAAGCCCTTAAGAAAATCTGCCCCGTACCCGCAGGGTTCCCAACTCAACACCTTGAAAACAACATTTCCCAGAACTAAAGTTTAGTATTTCTACGCATATAACAATTCCTACAATTGTCAATTAACCAAATACTGAGTAGAAACCCTTATCTTGAATTTGGGATGGTTTCCACTTCAGCCCTACCAACGATTCGCTCTGGCAGACTTGCAGAAAACTTTCTCAAGAGCATTGTGGTGGCTTCAGATAGTCGAACCGGTAGAAATCCGGCCCAAAATCGAAGAGAGAAGGAGGAGGGACCGAAGGGTAGGAGAGAGAAAGGATTTGCATAGAAAATTTCATCCAAAAATGAACTTTAGGCCTATTTAAACTGTTGCCTTCGTTGACGAGCCATGTCACCTCATCGACGAGGTCAATACAAAATTCGTCGATGAACTCTCCCATTTGTCGATGAAATTCAGAAACCCCAAAATCATCCCCTTGGTATTTCCTCATCGACGAGCCACGTCACCTCATTGACGAGCTCCTATTATACCCTCATCGACGAGTCTCCTGTATTCGTCGATGAGGAGCTTAAAAATTCCTCGGATTTATCCTTTCCAAAATGCAATGTCGTCGACGGAGTCTACTTCCTTCTTTTGTTTCCAGTTTCCATTTCCCCTTATTTTATTATTTAAATGCCATTATTCTTCGGGTCGTTACAATAACGCCCCAATATTTAGTTATACAGATAACAATTCAGTTATACAAAAATCAGATTTTCAGTCAGTTAATTTAGAATTTCAGATAAATTCTATGGGGTTATGGTTACTTCAGAAATCATGATAAAATAGTATGTTAAAGATATCAGCTACCTATATAGTATCAGACCCTGATGAATCAGATTCAGCAGGGCACAATACCATAGCTACAGACATTTAGTTCAGAGTGCAACCACTTTACGAAGACAGTAAGTGGTATGAGGTCGATCGTGCCCACATCGCGACAAACTCTCCATCAGATATGGATTGAGGGGACCGATTAGACTGTCGGAGTTCTGTTGACTTACCCTGGTTGGCCAGCCAGGATAGGTCCCGCCTTCGGGCCGCATAACCCTGTCATGAGGGGTTAAATCATGACATACAACCATCCAGGGAAATTTTCTAAAATATTACAAGTATAAGTAGTTTTCCAGAAATAGTAGTAGTATTATGATAAGTAAATTTATATAGTTTTAATAAATGTTATTTATACCAGCATTTACAATTTCAGTTATCCATGATATTATTTTTTAAATCAGATTATTTATACAGAAATATAACTCAGTAGCCACACACTAGTAATAGCATGTTTCATCTTACTGAACGTCGTCTCACCACAGTGTTGAATAATTTTTCAGGTGAACCAGTGATTACGCATCAAAACTGCATAATTGGGCACTTTAACCCTAGCTTTACGGCTTATATTTTTAATTAAATGTCCAATTATGTCTAATATTTTAACAAAGTGTTGAATTTAGTATTCTTGAGTTTCATTGCACAATTTATGAATTTTTGGTAAATTTTTGTCACAGGAAAAGTCACGGGAGCCAATGCCAACACCTGTTCGTATTTCATACATAACTTTTCCGTACAAACTCTGATTGAAACGATTCAAATTTTTGTAGAAATAGGAAAGGATTATCTACAACTTTCATGCTTTGAGTTTTGTGAGAAGCTAGCTTCAGAAGGGTCAAATATTGCAGTGAATAGAGAGCAAAAATGTGACCCGGCCAAGCAAGCCGGGTTGGGTCAAGTTGTCGGGTCGGGTTGGTTAAACCAGGTCTTGGGATTGCCCCCTATATCTTTTAAATTCTTCTTCTTCTCTCCTTTCTTTTCCCAGACAGCTCTGCAGGCTGCTCCCCATCTTCTTCTTCTTCTTCTTCTTCTTCTTTCTCTTCTTCTTCTCCTACTTCAGTTTTCTTTTATTCTTGCCTCTCTTCTCTTCCCTCTATTCTTTTCTATCTTTCTCCCTTCTATTTTATTTTTTTTTCTCTCAGCCACTCCAGCACTCTGCCAGCACCAGCAACCACTTCCTTCACAGCACACAGAATTCCGGTAGCCTCCATAACACGCACAGCCCACGGCCAGCTTCTGGTGAACACCAGCAGAGCACCAACTCCTTGGCTTCCAACACAGCAGCTGTTCCTGTTGCAACTCCAGCAAACACAGCAGCAACGGGAGCTCCTCTGTTCCACCAATTTCCAGCAACCCCGAGCACACCAGCATCAGCTCGAGGCCACAACAGAAGGCCAACCTCTAGATTTTCCTTGCTGAACCTCACACGACCGGCAATACTTATCTCTCTCTCTCTCTCTCTCTTCCTTTCTTTCTTTCTTTTATTTACTTTTCTTTGAATCTTGGAATATTGAAGAAAGTTTAGTTTTTTTTGTTTTTAATGTAATTGGAGTTTTCCTTCTTTTTGTTTAAGTTGAGTAATGTTGGGTCTTTCATTCTTGTTAAATTAATCTCTTTATTTATCTAATTGATAGTTATTTTAATTTAGCCTTCATTATTAAATTCAGATAATTTTTTGTCAAAATTCGATTTAGTTAGGGTCTATGATTAGTAAAGGTTGTGTTTTTATAGTGTTCCGTTATTGTTTAAGTCTTTTAAATTTTGGTTGAATTCATGTTTGCATTTAAATTGTGAGTCTTGATTTGATCTCTTAATTGTGTTAAAGGTTCAATTTTTATTGGGTGCGTGAGTGTTTGATTAAGTTTCCATTGCGTGGTTTAATTCCGTGTCCAAAGTTGCCATCTTTAATCAGTGTGTGCTTCGATGTTTCCTTAAGTGGGTTAGGGTGTCCATTTTTTTCTATTGCAAGCATGAGTGGCTAAGTTCGGTAACTCGGGTTGTGGGTCGATGTCGTTTGCATTCCATGGTTTATTAGTTATCCTATGATATCATTGTTAAACTTTTATTTGGTTAAAACCGAAAATTGAAGGAATCGTTGATAAATCGCTAGCTCTTGCTTCTTGTTTTGTTGTTGACGTTAGGCACATCAAAACCTTGATTTAATCTAGGATTTTAATCAACTTATTTTTACATAAAATTCGGTTGATGCGTAATAAGAGTTTTTATTTTCTTCCATTTGGATGTGGCCAATTTACTCAATCGTTAGTAATAAAATTTCATCTTATTAATGCCTTGATTGGATTAACAAGAAAAGGAGTAAGGCCTAGGAAATTAGTAAACGGTGGAAGCAAACAGACGTTGAACCCGTAACCCGAGTGTTTTGTAAAATTGTTTCAGTTAATCTGTTTAGTTTTGGTTGCATTATTAGATTTACATTTTTGAAAAATTGATAAAATTTCAGTTTTATTTTGATAGTTTACTTAATCTTCTCTCACTTTGTTTACTTTTTTTTCAAAATCGTAAAAGACTAAAAAGATTTTCAAACCCCATTTTTCAGCAACAGGATTTCACTAAACTTGCATAAATACTTTGATACTTAGTGGTCCCTGTGGAATACGATCCTGGACTCATCCTTGATACAATTTGACACTTTTGCACTTGGAAGCACAACTCAGAACGAGTCAAGTTTTTGGCACCATTGCCGGGGACTAATTGGTGTCATCAAAGTGTTTCTCAAATTTCAGAGAGGTGTTTTAGAGCTATGAATGTCTTCACAGCCTGGGTGATATCTACTTTCTCTCCTTTGACCTGTTTGCTTTTATTGTGTTTATACCGAGTTGTATGACTGGTTGGGCTAGAGATAACACATTTAGACTAGTCAGGATAGACTCATCCATCTCATCATCGAGTGAACCTGTTTCACTTGAATTACTTGAATCACCATCTAACACGCGTAGCATCATGGCTGAAAATGAACCTCATGATATGGAGAACCCTAATAGGACACTCAGAGAATATTTGCAACCTGTTAGGACCAGCACCCCATCTTGCATTATTCTTCCTTTGAATGCAAATGCTTTTAATTTTAAACCTGGGATGATTCCATTGTTACCTCATTTTCATGGCACTGAATCTGAAAACCCATATTTGCATATTAAAGAGTTTGAAGAAGTTTGTTCCACATTCATGGATAGAATATGCACCGAGGAGGTAATAAGATTGAAATTGTTCCCATTTTCTTTAAAAGACAAAGCAAAAACTTGGTTGAATTCCTTAATACCAAGATCCATTGGGACTTGGCAAGAAATGCAAACGGAGTTTTTAAAGAAATTTTTTCCCATGCAAAGAACTAACGCTTTGAAAAGACAAATCATGAATTTTTGCCAAAAGGATGTGGAGACATTTTATCAGTGTTGGGAACGTTTCAAAGATCTCTTAAATGCATGTCCTCACCATGGGTATGAAAATTGGAGGGTCATCAGTTTTTACTATGAGGGATTGCAACCAAAGATGAGGCAATTTGTAGAAAAAATGTGCAATGGTGAGTTTTTCAATAAAGCGCCTGAAGAAGCTTTTGATTATTTTGATTACTTGGTTGAAAATGCCCAATCGTGGGATGTCTCTGATGTGTATGATAGATCTGAAAAGCAAAAATGCATTGGTGGGCGTGGTAAGTATCAATTGAAAGAAGTTGATGATTTGAATGCTAGGCTTGCATTGATGTCTAAAAGGTTAGAGTCCATTGAACTTAAGAAGGTAAATGAAATGCACGTTTTACCATCATCTTCTGAAAAATGCAGCATATGTGAGGATCCAGGGCATATGACTGATGCATGTCCAACTATTCCTGCTTTTAAGGAAGTTTTGCTTGATCAATCTAACCCAGTGCATATGGTTTCTAAGAATTCTTTTGGACCTTATTCTAATACATATAATGCAGGTTGGAGAAATCATCCAAATCTCAGTTGAAAAAATGACCAAATGGGGCCATCTACGCAGGGACCAAGTCAATATAATCCTTATGCAGCCACTAGCCAAGGCTTGGGGCCACCTCATTTTCCAAATTAGCCCCCCCAAATGCAAAGAAGAGGAGTGGAAGACTCCATACAACAGTTAGCTGTTAGCTTGCAACAGTTTATGTAGAGTCAGAGCACGATCAACAACCAAAACTTCCAGGCCATCAATGACATCAGAGGGACTCTCACTAAAGTAACCACCACTTTGAGTAACTAGGAGAAAGGAAAGTTTCCAGCTCAACCCCAGTCCAATCCACAAGGGCACAGTCGATCATCTCAGCATTCAGGTGAAGGGAGCAATGTGAAATCAGTGAAAGCTATTACAACTTTGAGGAATTGTAAGGTTTTGGGTGACCCTGTCCATAGTGCAGGAAGTTCAGGTAAAAATGCTAATCCTCCTCTTGATAGTGGTGAGTCGAACACTTTAAATTCACATAATGATGCATGTTCCATACCTGCACCGTTTCCACAACGTTTGGTTTCTTTGCACAAGGATAAATAGCATGTTGAAATCTTGGAAATTTTTAAGCAAGTTAGGATTAACATTCCACTTCTAGATGCTATAAAACAAATTCCTGCTTATGCTAAATTTCTAAAGGATTTATGCACTGTAAAACGCAAACTGAATGTACAGAAAAAGGCCTTCCTCACTGAGCAAGTTAGTGCTATTATTCAAAATCACACACCACCTAAGTACAAGGATCCTAGGTTACCTACTATTTCGTGTGTCATCGGAAAGTCTAAGATAGGGCAGGCCTTGCTAGACTTAGGTGCGGGGGTTAATTTGCTACCTTATAGTGTGTATGAACAATTGGGGCTAGGGGAATTGAAAATCACATCCATTATCTTGCAGCTTGCTGATAGATCCATAAAAATTCCTAAAGGTATCATTGAGGACGTCTTGGTCCAAGTGGATAAATTTTACTACCCTGTGGATTTTGTGGTCTTGGATATGAAAGTGTCATCCCGCGCAAATTCTTCACCACCTGTGATTTTGGAAA
Source organism: Malania oleifera (assembly GCF_029873635.1). Lineage (NCBI taxonomy): Eukaryota > Viridiplantae > Streptophyta > Magnoliopsida > Santalales > Ximeniaceae > Malania > Malania oleifera. The sequence goes on along the minus strand of NC_080421.1, from coordinate 20,118,882 downwards.
GACCATTTTTAGCAACTTCTAATGCCATAATCAATTGTAGGAGTGGTGTTTTAAAATTGAGTTTTGGAAATATGACTTTAGAACTGAATATCTTCAATTTGTGCAGGCAACCTCAAGAACATGAAGAAATCCAAGAAGTCAATTCACTGGAATCTTTAATTGTAGACACTCCTTGGTTAAATTATGATTGTGATTAGCAGTGGGAGGAATTAGAAGATTCCCTCAATTTAACTGAGTCCACTGATCATTTTTCTTCGCTTTGTGTTGTAGGTGACTCAACTAAGATGCAATGGAAGCTCAAATTTGAACCATTACCGGCAATACAAACCCCAGCACAACCATCCGATGAGAAGGCACCAGTGTTAGAATTGAAGCCACTACCGCCGAAACTAAAATATGCGTACCTTGGACCAGAGAACTCATTCCCAGTGGTGAGTTCTGCATTGTTGACTCCTGACCAAGAAAGTAAGTTGTTGAGAATTTTGACACAACACAAATCAGCCATTGGTTGGTCCATTGCCGACATTAAAGGTATAAGTCCTCTCATTTGTACACATAGGACACATTTGGAAGAGGATTCGAAACCCTCTAGAGAGATGCAAAAGAGACTAAACCCCACAATGAAAGAAGTGGTAAAAAAGGAAGTTTTGAAATTGTTAGACATAGACATCATATATCCAATTGCTGACAGTAAATGGGTTAGTCCAATACAAGTTGTCCCAAAAAAATCTGGTATAACCGTTGTAGAAAATGATAAGGGAGAATTGGTGCCTATTAGAGAGACCACAGGTTGGAGGATGTGTGTAGATTATAGGAAATTGAATGCTGCCTCTAGGAAGGATCATTTTCCTTTGCCTTTCCTTGACCAGGTTTTAGAAAAAGTGGCAGGGCATGAATATTACTGTTTTTTAGATGGATTCTCCAGTTATTATCAAATAGAAATAGCTCCAGAGGACCAAGAGAAGGCTACCTTCACTTGTCCCTTTGGAACTTTTTCCTTTAGGAGAATGCCATTTGGACTATGCAATGCCTCGGCTACTTTTCAAAGATGCATGTTAAGTATTTTTAGCAACTTGATTGAGGACAGTGTATAGGTATTCATGGATGACTTTTCAATTTTTGGAAAAACATTTGATGCATGTTTGTCTAATTTGCAGGTTGTTTTGAAAATATGTGAAGACAAGCAATTGTTGTTAAATTGGGAAAAATGTCACTTTATGGTCCAACAAGGAATAGTTTTGGGGCACATTGTATTCTCTCGAGGCATAGAGGTGGATAAAGCTAAAATAGACTTGATTTCAAATTTCCCTGCACCTAAAAATGTGAAAGATGTTAGATCATTTTTAGGGCATGCCGGTTTTTATAGAAGATTCATAAGGAATTTTAGCTTTATTTATAAACCTCTTTGCAAACTTTTGATACATGATGTTAAATTTGAATGGACCTAAGAGTGTCAAAATGGTTTCGATGAATTGAAAACATGTGTCACCACTGCACCTATTATTCGATCTCCTGACTGGTCACTTCCTTTTGAATTAATGTGTGATGCAAGTGACTTCGCTGTGGGGGCTGTTCTTGGACAACGAAGAGATAAACTGCCATATGTTATATACTATGCTAGTAAAACTTTAAATGCGACAGAAAAGAACTATTCCACCACAGAAAAAGAACTACTAGCTATAGTATTTGCATTGGATAAGTTTAGATCTTATCTTCTTGGTTCTCCTTTCATAATATTCACTGACCATGCGGCTCTGAAATTTCTACTATCAAAAAAAGACACTAAGCCAAGACTGGTAAGGTGGATACTTCTGCTTCAGGAATTTGATCTCACAATAAAAGATAAAAAAGGAGTGGAGAACGTGGTGGCAGATCACCTTTCTCGGCTTCAACCAGAAGTTTCTGAGAAGTTTTCTTTAATTTCTGATAAATTTCTTGATGAACAATTATTTGTCGTTGAATATTTACCATGGTATGCTGATATTGTAAATTTCTTGGTTATAGGGAAAACTCCACCTCGTTGGAATGCTCAAGACATAAGAAGGTTGAAGGCTGAAGCTAAGAATTTCTTTTACGATGATCCTTGTCTTTTTAAATATTGTTCAGATCAGATCATTAGAAAGTGTGTGCCTAACAATGAAATTTCTAGTGTTTTAAATTTTTGCCACACAGAAGCTTGTGGTGGGCATTTTTTCGCCCACAAAACAGTGACTAAAGTTCTTCAAAGTGGGTTTTATTGGCCAAGTATGTTTAAGGATGCTTTAAGTTTCTGTAAAGCTTGTGAACCTTGTCAAAAATTAGGGGGAATCACTAGGAGAAACATGATGCCTTTGCAACCTATACTAGTGATTGAAATTTTTGATTGTTGGGGTATAGATTTCATGGGACCATTTCCTTCTTCTTTTGGCTATTTATACATTTTGCTTGCCGTTGATTACGTTTCCAAGTGGGTTGAGGCAGTCCCTTGCAGAACTAATGACCATTAAGTGGTTATAAAATTTTTGAAAGAAAACATTTTTGCAAGGTTTGGCATGCCTAAAGCCATAATCAGTGATCAAGGCAAGCACTTTTGCAACAAACATGTTTCAGCCTTATTGAAGAAGTATGGTATCCATCACAAAATCTCTACTGCCTACCATCCTCAAACCAACGGGCAAGCTGAATTAGCAAATAGGGAAATTAAACACATCCTTGAGAAAACTGTTAACCCAAAAAAGAAGGATTAGTCTTTGAGATTGTCTAATAGCTGTGGGCCTATAGAACAGCTTTTAAAACCATTTTAGGCATGTCTCCATATAGATTAGTGTATGGTAAGGCTTGCCATTTGCCTGTAGAGTTGGAACATAAGGCGTATTGGGCAATTAAACAATGTAATTTTAACATTGATGATGCTGGTTGTGTGAGAAAATTGCAGTTATCTGAATTGGACGAGCTGAGGATGGATGCCTACAATAATTATAAATTATCCAAGGAGAGAATGAAGAACTTTCATGATAAACACATTCAGCGTAAGACTTTTGAGCCCGACCAACAAGTGTTATTGTACAACTCTCGCCTACACTTGTTTCCTGGTAAGTTAAGGTCTCAAAGGAGTGGACCTTTTGTGGTAAAGACTGTTTTTCCTCATGGTGCTGTAGAGATTCTGAATCCTCAAAATGGTAATGTTTTTAAGGTTAATGGTCAAAGGCTCAAGCCTTTTATTTCTAACTTTGCACCTGAGGAATCTACTCTATATTTGCTTGACCCCACTTAGTATAGTTCATTTTCTTTTCTTTTCTTTACCCTTTTTGTGTTTTTTTTTTCTCATTTATATTTTTATTTTTCTCATTGTTTTCCTTTGTTCTGTAGTTGTTATTTCTTATTCTCTAGCATTATATTCTTTTCAAAGCGGTTCAGGTACTTCTTCTTTTTCTTATTTATATTTTTAGAGTTGTTTTACTTTACGTTTAAATACTCTCTCGGGTAAATTCTTTCAATTCTCCGGCATCATTGGGGACAATGCTACATTCTAGTTGGGGGGTGGAAGAGAATTTACCTTGTGGTTTGCGTGCTTTAAACATATGTGGTTTGCCTTGAGAAAATAGTGTTATATTAAAAAAAAAAATCAAAAATCAAAAAGAAAGAGAGAAAGAAAGAGGAGCACTGAAGATTTACACTGCATTATCCCATTTTTAACATTGACTCATACCCTTCACATACCTGCATATAACCTAAGAACTACACACTTGAGTCATTTATGCGTAGTTTCTCTTTATATGATTTTATGACTCCATGAATAATTGATTGGTAGTACATTCGTGTTAATTTGGTTATATAATTTTCTGTATTTACATGACATCTCATGAGGTTAAATACACACTCACGTGATTTATTGCACTTAGGGTTTCCTGTAAGCATTGAGAGAACACCCGTGGCGACTATGACACCTTGTGAGATATCCTTGAGCTATGTAACGTCCTTTTGAGCGTTAATATCAAATTAGAGTTCATGGAACTCAATTCTCTTTTTATCTGGATGATTCCTTGTACAATAGTCTTTGTTTTTGATTTGCTAGCCTAGAGGTGACTTCTAGTGGGGAGATAGAAACCTAGGTCTTGTAGCTTACTCAAGATGTGAAGGCAGAGCCACCCCTAGAGACAGACTTAGTTCATGGACCACTATTCGAACTCAATTCCCGTTGATGGTATAAAGATAACAAACGAAGTGTAATGCTTGTCTTAATTGTTCAAGAAAAGGCAGAAAAATAAAGAATGAGCAGAAGAAATGATAAGAAATAAAAATGCGCGTGAAATGAAATGCTAATGTCTGCTTCACAGAAATATCACAAAAAGTCAAGGACACAACACATGTTCTCTACGTATAAAGAATCTTCAACTAGTTAATGCTTCAGATGTGTTCACGACAAGTTTGTGAATAAGTTGATCTAGGGTGGTCTCGGTTGGATGTGGCGAGTAGGTGAGAAGATTTTAGGGTGAGGGACCCGACACCTCATAGATAGGCTAGATCCTTTCCAGACTAGTCCACTCCGTACATTTACCGTTGTTCCTTTTATTATGTGGGATGTTTGATCGCAACACTCCTCCTCACATATAATGAGTGAATGCATTTCTTTCTTTTTGAGTGTTTTTTAGGGTATACCAGTTAGGCCGAGTCAAAGCAACCGTTCTATAGGTGTCCATTGGTATCCGAGGTGTATTGAGTCGCACACACACACAACTCAAGAGTCTACCTGTTTATACTCAGACTTATACGACTGCATTAACTTTGAATGTGACACTGATTAATTTCATGTGAGTATACTGCACTTAAATGACATATAAATGATGAAACTTGCATAAGTGATGTGCTTTGGAGAATGTGCATCGAATATGAACGAGCATGTGTGAAATTCAGTTATATTCTTGTATGTGAAATGGTATGCTTGTGTCGCATGTGCATTGATTTCATAATCACTGGAATTTGAAGTTGTAGGCACCGCACTGAGATTCATTCACGTAATTTGCTAGAGACTAGCAAAATGTTAGTTGGGGGTGTGATTACGCGTCAAAATTGCGTAATTGGACACTTTAACCCGAGCTTTACGGCTTATATTTTTAATTAAATGTCCAATTATGTCTAATATTTTAACAAAGTGTCGAATTTAGTATTCTTGAGTTTCATTGCACAATTTATGAATTTTTGGTAATTTTTTGTCGTAGGAAAAGTCACGGGAGCCAATACCGACACCTTTTAGTATTTCATACATAACTTTTCTATTCGAACTCTGATTGAGGCTATTCAAATTTTTGGAGAAAGAAGAAAGATTATCTACAACTTTCGTGTTTTGAGTTTTGTGAGAAACTAGCTTCAGAAGGGTCAAATATTGCGGTGAACAGAGAGCAAAAATGTGACCCGGCCAAGCAAGTCGGGTCAAGTTAAGTTGTCAGGTCGGGTTGGCTAAACCAGGTCTAGGGCTTGCCCCCAATATCTTTTAAATTCTTCTTCTTCTTTCCTTTCTTTTCCCAGACAGCTTTGCGGGTTGCTCCCCATCTTCTTCTTCTTCATTCTCTTCTTCTTCTCTTACTTCAGTTTTCTTTTATTCTTGCCTCTCTTCTCTTCCCTCTATTCTTTTCTATCTTTCTCCCTTCTGTTTTATTTTTTTTTTTCTCTCGGCCACTCCAGCACTCTGCCAGCACCAGCAACCACTTCCTTAGCAGCACATAGAATTTCGGCAGCCTCCATAACACGCACAGCCCACGGCCAGCTTCCAGTGAACACTAGCAGAGCACCAACTCCTTGGCTTCCAGCACGGCATCTGTTCCTACTGCAACTCCAGCAAACACAGCAGCTGTTCCTGCTGCAACTCCAGCAAACACAGCAGCAACGGGAGCTCCTTTATTACACCAATTTCCAGCAACCCCGAGCACACTAGCAGCAGCCTGAGGCCACAACAGAAGGCCAACCTCAAGATTTTCCCTACTGAACCTCACACGGCCGGCAATACTTATCTCTCTCTCTCTCTCTCGTCCTTTCTTTCTTTCTTTTATTTACTTTTCTTTGAATCTTGGAATATTGAAGAAAGTTTAATTTTTTTTTTTAATGTTATTGGAGTTTTCCTTCTTTTTGTTTAAGTTGAGTAATGTTGGGTATTTCATTCTTGTTAAATTAATCTCTTTGTTTATCTAATTGATAGTTATTTTAATTTAGCACTCATTATTAAATTCAGATAATTTTTTTGTCAAAATTCGATTTAGTTAGGGTTTATGATTAGTAAAGGTTGTGTTTTTATAATGTTCCGTTATTGTTTAAGTCTTTTAAATTTCGGTTGAATTCATGTTTGCATTTAAATTGTGAGTCTTGATTTGATTTCTTAATTGTGTTAAAGGTTCAATTTTTATTGGGTGCGTGAGTGTTTGATTAAGTTTCCATTGCGTGGTTTAATTCCGTGTCCAAAGTTGCCATCTTTAATCAGTGTGTGCTCTGATGTTTCCTTGAGTAGGTTAGGGTGTCCATTTTTTTCTATTGCAAGCATGAGTGGCTAGGTTCGGTAACTCGGGTTGTGGGTCGATGTCGTTTGCGTTCCATGGTTTATTAGTTATCCTATGATATCATTGTTAAACTTATATTTGATTAAAACCAAAAATTGAAAGAATCGTTGATAAATCGCTAGCTCTTGCTTCTTGTTTTGTTGTTGACATTAGGCACATCAAAACCTTGATTTAATCTAGGATTTTAATCAACTTATTTTTGCATAAAATTCAGTTGATGCATAATAAGAGTTTTTATTTTCTTCTGTTTGGATGTGGCCAATTTACTCGATCGTTAGTAATAAAATTTCATCTTATTAATGCCTTGATTGGATTAACAAGAAAAGGAGTAAGGCCTAGGAAATTAGTAAACAGTGGAAGCAAACAGACGTTGAACCCGTAACCCGAGTGTTTGGTAAAATTGTTTCAGTTAATCTGTTTAGTTTTGGTTGCGTTATTAGATTTACGTTTTTAGAAAATTGATAAAATTTCAGTTTCATTTTGATAGTTTACTTAAGCTTCTCTCACTTTGTTTACTTTTTTTTTCAAAATCGTAAAAGACCAAAAAGATTTTCAAACCCCATTTTTCAGTAACAGGATTTCACTAAACTTACATAAATATTTTGATACTCAGTGGTCCCTGTGGAATACGATCCTGGACTCATCCTTGATACAATTTGACACTTCTGCACTTGGAAGCACAACTCAGAACGAGTCAACCAGCTAGGCGAGCGGATCAGGCTCGCAGGTAGAGGGGCTGTTAGTCTGCCCTGTTAAAGGTGAGTAGTATTTTTTATTAGTATTTTTGTATGCCCTGACGTCAAAAGGGAATAGTTTTGAGGAAAACAGTGATATATGTATAATTTATGGGTTAATTAGACGTTCTAGTATTGTAATTTATGTGGTTATGTTTATGTATGTGGGTTTCCACTATTTAGGTTAATGTTTGGAATTAAAATACAGGATAGATTTTAAATTATTAGAAGGTCGTTACATTGTGGTATCAGAGCAGTGGAATTTCACAGTAATTATTATAAAAAAAAAAGGGAAATCTCAATTAATTTAGCAGGATGTTACATATAGGATATATGATAAGCTTAGTAGACCTTAGTGAGGCCTTAGGTCCCAACACTTATGCACAAATAAGTCATCATTATCATTCACAAATTAGGGGATCAAAACTGAGATAAACTGGACATAAAATGAAAATCTTATGAGAGGTCGGGCGACCGAACCTATGGTGTTCAAAACACCTTGGGCGCCCTAACCGCTGGAAGTCAGCAGGTTGACTTGCTTTTGGGCGACTGAATCAAAAATGATCTTATTGCCCTCGGGCGACCGAATGCTTAAAATGACACTTTTCACCAACTCGGTCTGCCAAACATTTTAGTTCAAAATAGGCATCGGGTGACCGAAGACTAGTATTCGGGAACCGAACTTAGACTCGGGCACATGAACTGTGGACAAAAAGATTCAAACTTTTATTCAGCCAACTGAGCTTGAACTCAGGCACCTAAACCATTAAAAATGACTTTTTGAGCTGAGTTTATTCGGGCGACCGAACTAAAGTTCAGCCACCCGAAACCTCTCGGGTTGCAAATTATTTACCGAGGTTAAAATACTTTAAATAGGGTTAATTTTTATAATGTGTTTTAAAACATTCCTAATAATACTTTTCATATCCTAAATGGTTGTATTTTGGCCTTTGTCTATATATAGGGCCCCATTTGGGTGGATTAGCAATAAGATTAAGAAAATCATTAGCAAAAATCCTCTCTACTTCAAAATCCTATTTTACCCAAATACTCTCATATCTTCATTCTCTTGATACATCTTAGCATTGTGAGAGCTTATTGATTGTGCTAATGCTTATTGGATATTACTAATACTCCCTTTGCTTAGGTTGATTATTGATACTAATTTTGAGGAGTTTAGTCAAGTTTATCCCACAGATTTGAATATTGTAAGTCTTGCGTTGGGATAAACTAACAAGCTTAAGGATCTTTGCATTGTCATTGCAAGATTCCTATAACTTTGATTTTGTTATGCAAATATTTTTCCAAGTTATAGTATTTTCAAACTACTCTTGTGCTTATTTCATTGAAAGAAAATATTTTAAGTTAGTTTGAATATTTGATTAGCATCTTTGAAACTCTGATTTGTTATTGAGATTTGATATAGCCTGTTTCAAAGATATAGCTTGATTAGAACATTATTGAGCATACTTGTTATCACATCTTGTTGAGTGTTGCTTGCACAAAGATACACATCACTGAGCTTACATAACCTATACTGTTGATGTGCATGTGATTGATTACATTTGGTACATATCTGTTTTACTGAGAAGCATAATCACTGTACCAGTTATATTGTGAAAATATTGTTGTATTCTAGATGTGGGTCTGAAGATGGAGACTAGCCTTACTAAATAGTCCCGGATTGGCTTAGACCCGATTAGGAAAGTTAGGTGCACCATCCTAGTAAGGTGTAAGTTGAGGTTAGCCTTGCTAATTGACCTAGTTGTAACCGGTGCCACTCCACCCGTTAAGTAAGCATTAATGGAATACTCGAACTTGCGAGTTAGAGGCGAGGATGTAGGCACAGTTGATTGAACGCCGATAACATTTCTTGTGCATGCTTTTAATTTCCACATTTTAAATTCTAGCACATGAATGTTTTTATTTTACTATTATGAATGTTTGGCTTTATAATTGCATAGATAGACCCTAGGCTGAGTAATATTGTTGCTAGATTAGTTGAACCTAGGAGAGAAATTTTAAATACCCAATTCACCTCCCTCTTGGGAATACACCAAGTCTAACAATTGGTATGAGAGCCTCGTGGCATTAACTTTAAAGTTTTTGCTAAAAGATCGAGATGACTCTCATTGGTGTATCCCCATTCGGAGAGGGACAGTCACCTACTCGTCCTCCATTGTTTTGTGGTATCGATTACACCACCTAGAAATTAGAATGAGTGTATTTATAAAATCTATGAGTTGGAGGGCCTGGTAGGTGATTGTCAAAGGAATTTGTATGCTTGTAAACGAAAATGATATTACTTTGATGCATGAAAATTTATATGCCATGGAATTATTATATTTTGCTTTAGATTCTAACATATTTCTTGAGATCATGACATGTAGAAGTGCATAGGAATTTGGGATAAACTTGAAAGAAAATATGGAGAATCCCAAGAAAATGAAGCCACGACTCAGGAGGTGGTAAATGACGAGGTTAGTGCATTAACAGAATAGGAGGTATTTGATTCTATCTCTGCCTCTATTGATGATTCTTGTACTGAATGCTGTAATGTGTCTTATGTTGAATCATCTGTTGATAATTCTGTTAATGATGCATATGATGATTCTAATGCTGAATGTTGTAATATATTATGGGGTGAACCATCTGTTGTATTTTGTGATAGTCTTGTTGAACAAGCATGCAATGATTCATATAATTTGTATGATATATCTTATGATGAATCATGTGATGAACTAAATGTTAAAAGCATGCCCTCGTATGAAGAACTAGAAAAGGTTTCATTTAAATTTCATAACTTTTTAGTTAGATTATCTAAGCAGGAAATTGTAGTGAAAAATGAAAATAAAAGATTGGCAAAACAATTAAAAGATTTGAAAATTTATCATGCCATCTTAGAAAAGAAAAAGACTGTGAAGGTATTGAAAATCATATGTTTAGAAAGAAAGATTGAAGATAATTCTGAAATGCTTTTCAAATCCAAAGATGGGAAGTATAGTTCAAACAAACCCTTAGGAGTTAAGAATAAAAATATTTTCAAAAAGGATTCATCCTTCAAATCCCATAAGCATCCTTATGTCTCATCAATCAAAAAGAGTTTAGATAAGCATAATTCTTCACGTATATACAAAGTATGCTTATTTCATGAAAGAGAAGGACCCATGTGGTTTAACTGTCTACTTAGAAGTGTCAAAGGCTTAGAAAAAGAAATGAAATGGATAATCAACAAGGCAAACCCTATAGGATCTAAGGAAGATCGAATTCCAATAGAAATTGTATAAATATTTTAATCTTCCCTTAGCTCCTAGGTTTAGGGGTTGTGATGATTGTAGGCTTAGGAAGTGGTTTGTGCTTAAAATGAAAATTCTTAGTATATGTATTCATTATACTCTTTTGCCAAACTAAGAATTATAAGATTGGCAAGCCAATTCAAAAATTGAATAAAATCCAATTCCAAATGGACTAGGCATCATTGCTAGGTAAATATTTCCAAATGTTTAACCCATGCCTAAATATAATACTTTAAGTTAAGCCATTGTTGTCCATTGCATAAAATTGAGTGTTAGGGTTCCATCTTATATCATATATCATTATACCCTAAACTCACTTTTGAATATAAAAAACCTAAATTAAAATCAAGTCATCACTCTAGGCTTAAAGTACTGTTGACCATAAATGACCAACATATATTGAATGCTTTTCACAAGACATCCTTGAAATCAAAATTAGAGGCATCCACTAGGGGATTGTTCCCTTTGAGTTCAAAATACAAATCCTTTGATTCTAGTTCATTTCCTCCATAGGAAAAGCTTTACCACATCATGATCACATCTAGTAAAGATCCATTCTCTCATTGTTCTATATCCTTACTCCAAAATAGTAATCATATGTAAAGGATACTTTCCATTCTTCAAAGAACATCGTTCTTCAAACTATATACTCCTAAGTGCTCTTTATCTAAATAGCTAGGACTTACCTTCCAACCTACTTATACTATACAATGTCCTGCTTCACCTAAATACCCTTCTAATCTTAATGATAATCTTATTATCCAAGAGTATTTATTCTCTACAGCTCAAACAAAGCTCTCAAGTTTTAAAATTAAATCATTTAGAGCTTCATATCCATTGACTATGTTGAATGGCTAAATTGGTTGCCTAGGTCCTAATCTTGATGAATGTGTGTATCTGAAAGTGACTTATGCACATATATTTATAATTCAAAGCATGGATCAAAGTTTAGTCATCACTCTTTATTGTTCATAAATGACTAATATATATATTGAGTGCTCTTTGACTATTCTTCTTAGACATATCCACGTCTATGCAAATATCTTGAATCACATCCACTCAAAATGAATACTCTTTAAACATAACATAATTTTTAATCTTTCAAGAGTATTAATCCAAAATTCCTTTCATAAGCTTTCAAACATTAAATCAAATCCATTAGAGCTTTAACTTTGTGAATTAAGTTAAATGGCTAATATGATTGCTATTGGTTTCAACATATATGAAAATGCAATAACTGAGAAACCTATGCATGAACGATAAGAAAGACAAGTCATTTGAACTTAGGCCTCTCATGTATTATGAATCATAAGAGAAGAGGCATTATAGGCTTATGACTTTGAAAGAAATATTGATTATGACTTTTTGGTCCTTTAAAGCCTATGCATCTAGAGCCAAATTTTAATCATTGAGAATCTTAAATCTCTTGGCTAAAGATTTTGAAAAATAAAAAAAGGCATCAAATGAGTCGAGTGCATAATTGAAGGGGAGCATTTATGATCTTGCATGTGATTGTTAAATCTTTAGGATCATTATGGTTGTGGTTTTCTAGTTATATTTTAGTATGTGCTTAATTGACAAACCAGAAAAATTTGTGCTTGCTTGTTTTAAATTAAAGTTTCTTTTTCAGTAAGCACCCCTAGTACATTTTGCAAATATCAAAGGGGGATATATGTTTATATTTATATACATGTATATATTTTAATACTTTATGGCAAGTACTAATTTCAAAACTAAGACTTTTCCTCTTGCCTCATTATTATTATTATATACTTATATGTTTTAAAAAATTACATAACTGGTTTAGTAACTTCACATAAAAATGCATGCGAACTAGTTAGGTTGTTTTATGCTCAAACCTTTTCCTGTTATCATATGCCGTGTGTTTTTAAACTCATATCTTCCATGGGTCTTATGATATTTTCAATTGAAATTGTTTGTGCATATTTATAATCTAATTCTGTTTTCATGTCATTTAAATCTTTAAATGACCTGTTATATAGTTTGTGTGCTAAATGGCTAAACCTGTCATTGTTTTATACTCTATGAATTTGTTTGTGCTATGCAATGCATAATTCTCATATCTACTGTATAATGATGATTGTGTTTATGTTTTACGTCTTGATCATACTGGAACTGTTTGGGTTAAGTAGTTGTGGATAAACTGTTAATATTAAAACTCAAACAAGACATTTTTTATATAGGAATTTTTGGGAAATGTCTTATTTTCAAACGGCATGCTACCGAAATTTCTTAAAAATTCTCAAACTTCTCTTGTGTGCAATTGGTTTACAATGCCTAAGGTTATTAACTTCATAGCCCTTTTTGTTGTTTCCAAAAGGGGGAGATGCATAAGAGGGCAAAATTTGGGTTGCACTTGAACTTAAAAGAAAAATTATTGATAAAATTTTACATTATGCATATTGTTCGGGGGAGCCTTCTAAGGCTATACCCACTTTTTGCATAGTGTATTTGTCATTATAAAAAAGGAGAGAATGTTGACCTTATAGGTCACACCTAATTTTAATAATGACAAATATTTTAGTATTTGATAGCTTGCAAGTGTATGTGCAAGTTTATATTAACAGATCAAGTAATGGCACATGAAAGCAAAGCATGAAGACCTTGAAGACTATTTTTATGATTGTAATTCATTTCATATAATGCAAGTTTGTAATAGTAATGAGGAGAAAAATGTCTTGTAATAATTATCTGCATATCAAGCATATAGGATATATGGTAAGTTCAGTAAACCTTAGTGAGACCTTAGGTCCCAACACTTATGCACAAATAAGTCATCATTATCATTCACAAATTAGGAGATCAAAACTAAGACAAACTGGACTTAAAATGAAAATCTGGTGAGAGGTTGGGGGACCAATCCTGTGGTGTTCAAAACACCTCCGGCGCCCCAACCGCTGGAAAGTCAGCAGGTTGACCTGGCTTCGAGCGATCAAACCAGAAATGATCCTATCGCCCTTAGATGACCGAACGCTTAAAAGGACACTTTTCACCAACTCAGGCTGCTGAATATTTTAGTTCAAAATAGGCGTCGGGCGATCGAAGACCAATATTCGGGTAATTGAACTTATACTTGGGCACCCGAACCACAGATAGAAAGATTCTGACTTTTATTCAGCCAACAGAGCTTGAATTCGGGCACCTAAACCGTTAAAATGGCTTCTTGAGCTGAGTCTATTCGGGCGACCGAACTAAAGTTCAGCCACCCGAAACCTCTTGGGTTCCAAATTATTTACCGAGGTTAAAATGCTTTAAACAAGGTTAATTTTTCTAATGTGTTTTAAAACATTCCTAATATATATGTCCTCAACAGTTGTATTTTGGCCTTTGTCTATATATAGGGCCTTATTTAGGTGGATTAGCAATATGATTAAGAAAATCATTAGCAAAAATTATCTCTATTTCAAAATCCTATTTTACCCAAATACTCTCATATCTTCATTCCCTTGATACATCTTAGCATTGTGAGAGCTTATTGATTGTTCTAGTGCTTATTAGATATTACTAATTGTTAGCTTTGGTGTATTCTCAAGAGGGGGGGGTGAATTGGAATTTTAAAAACTTATTCCTAGGATAAACCAAATGTTAGCAGAATATCACAACCTACGGTCTTTCTATACAATCTCAACTGCGCAAATAAATATAATATATGGAAATTCAAATCATGCGCATCATTCACACAATAACATACACGTGCGGTAAATATAAAGTACGAAAATATAAATAAACACACAATATGTTATCAGGGTTCGGCCAACTGTGTCTACGTCCCCGCCTCTAACTCGCAAGCCCGAGGATTCCACTAATGGCTCACTTAACGGGTGGAGCGGCACCTAAGACAACTAGGTCAATTAGCACAGGACTGACCTTAACCTTTACAAACTCTCCTTGTAGGGTGGAGAAGACCCTAGGTCAAATTCACAAGGCTGACCCCAACTTGATCCTTCCGGGTTAGATCAAACCCCCTCAGGGCACGCCTGGAAATACAACAATATTTTTCACAATAAACTGATACCGTGATTATGCTTTCATATAAAACAGATATGCACTCAAATACGCACAGTATACTTAATCAATCACACATCAACTATGTAGGTAAATGTAAACTCAATTATGTGTATCTTTGTGCAAGCAACACTCAACAGGATATGATAACAAGTATGCTTAAGAGTGTTCTAAGACAAGTTATATCTTTGAAACATTATATATCAAATCTCAATAATAATCAGGGTTTCAAAGATGCTGCAAATATTCAAAACAACTCAAAATATTTTCTTCAATGTAATATGCTCAAGAGTAGTTTTTAAAAAAATGTTATAGCTTGTAGAAAATGTTTTTGCACAACAAAATCAAGCTATAGGAATCTTCGTAATGACAATGCAAAGATCCTTAAGCTAATGAGTTTTTCCCAACACAAGATCTATCAAATAAAAATCTGTGGGAAAACTCTTGCTTAACTCCCCAAAAACAATAACAATCAATCAATAAAGACAATGGGAGTATAATCAATACTACCTAGCAATAACCCAAGCAAGAACTCTCATAAGGCCAAGATTAATCAATGGAATGAAAGTGTGAGAGTGTTTGGAAGTATTATAAGCAAAATGGGATTTTGGGTTTGAGAGAATTTTTGGCTAATGATTTTGGTTAATCACCTACTAATCCTCACAAATGAACTCAT
The DNA here is from genome assembly GCF_029873635.1 of Malania oleifera. Taxonomy (NCBI): domain Eukaryota; kingdom Viridiplantae; phylum Streptophyta; class Magnoliopsida; order Santalales; family Ximeniaceae; genus Malania; species Malania oleifera. Next base: position 20,103,623 of record NC_080421.1, on the reverse strand, counting down.
ATATATAGACAAGGTTAAAAATATAATCGTTTAGGACCTATTGGGTATTCTTAGAAAAGTTTCAAATAGTTTAAACATAATTAACCCAACTTAACCCAAATTTACCATGATTAAATTATTTTTAACCCGCTGAGGTTCGGGTGGCTGGACCGAGGTTTGGTTGCCCGAACAGACATAATGAATAAAGGTTTTTAAATAGGTTTGGCAGCTCGAGTTCAGGATCGGTGGCCCAAATCAAAGACAGAGAGTTTTGCTTTGGACTTTCGGGTCCCCGGTCAGAGGTTCAGTAGCCCGAACTCATGTGTTCAGTCGCCTAGGGCATGATTTGAACTAAATGGTTCGGTCGCCCAAGTTGGTGAAAAGTTCCCTCTAAAAGGTTTGGGTGCTCGAGGGCGATAGGTTCAAAACATGTTCAGGTGCCCGAAAACCAAGTCAACATGTTGACTTGTTCGGTTGCCTGAGTCACTTTATACGGCATAAGTTTGGTCGCCCGAACATGGTCAAACTGCTGACTTTCCAATTGTTCGGGTGCCCAAGGTGTTTTGAACACCTGGGGTTCGGTCGACCGAGCTCTCTCAATTTTCCCTAAATATTTTAATTTAAGCACAAATTTAACACTTATATATATATATATTATATGATATGTGTGTGAGTGTTGGGACCTAGAGTCAAACTAGGGTCTTTACCAAGGCCGTTTTGAGATAGTCCCAAAAATCTGGCGTTGGTCGACCGAACCCTAAGGTCATTTAGTCCCTATGGTCATTCTACGGTCACTTTGAGCTTACACATACCTACATGCATGACATGCAGAGATTATTATAGACTGATATAAATGAAATTATTACAGACCCATTAAAATTACAACAAATAATAAATGTGTCGGGTTCTTCACTTCTCTTCAAGTTGCCGCATGCCATTATGAGAACCTGCACACAAACTCAGTAACCATTAAATACCTGAGTATTTGTTATCATCAAAATAAGGTATGACCCATAAGATCAACACTAATACTCCCTTTGCTTTGGTTAATTATTAATATTGATTTTGGAAAGTACTTTAGTTAAGTTTATCCCACAGATTTGAATATTGTAAGTCTTGTGTTGAGATAAACTAACAAGCTTAAGGATATTTGCATTGTCATTGCAAGATTCCTATAGCTTTGATTTTGTTATGCAAATATTTTTCCAAGCTATAATATTTTCAAACTGCTCTTGTGCTTATTTCATTGAAGGAAAATATTTTAAGTTAGTCTGAATATTTGATTAACATCTTTGAAACTCTGATTTGTTATTGAGATTTGATATAACTTGTTTCAAAGATATAACTTGATTAGAACACTCTTGAGCATACTTGTTATCACATATTGTTGAGTGTTGCTTGCACAAAGATACACATCACAGAGCTTATATAACCTATACTGTTGATGTGCATGTGATTGATTACATTTGACACATATTTGCTTTATTGAGAAGCACAATCACTGTATCGGTTATATTTTGAAAATACTTTTGTATTCCAGGCGTGGGCCTGAAGAGGGAGACTAGCCCTAGTAAATAATCTCGGATTGACTTAGACCCGGTTAGGATAGCTAGGTGCACCATCCGAGTAAGGTGTAAGTTGAGGTCAGCCCTACTAATTGACTTGATTGTAACCGGTGCCGCTCCACTCATTAAGTGAGCATTAGTGACATCTTCGGACTTGCGAGCTAGAGGCAAGGACGTAGACATAGTTGGCTGAACCCCAATAACATTTATTGTGCGTGCTTTTAATTTCTACATTTTAAATTCCAGCACATGAATGTTTGTATTTTACTATTGTGAATGATTGGGTATATAATTGCATAGACAGACCCTAGGCTGAGTAATACTATTGCTAGATTAGTTGAGCCTAGAAGAGAAATTTTAAATACCTAATTCACCCCCCTCTTAGGAATACACCAAAGCTAACAAAACTGAGTATTAAAATGTTATATGAAATATGCTGCATGTGAGTGTTAATGCAATCATGGAACCAAAAACAGTTGAAAGATGTTGAGACTAACACAAAAACAGCTGAAAGATGCTGAGACTAACACAAAAATAATTGAAAGATGTTGGGTAGCAGACTAGCACATTTCTATGTGGACTAACACAAAAATAGCTGAAAGATGCTGGGTGTATTATGAAATGAAATGAAAATGAGAATGAAATGGAAATGAAATGTGAAATGTGAACAATGTGAAATGGAAAAGAGCAACGTAAAGTGAAATGTTATGATATGTCAAAGTTGAGAACATGAACAGATGAGAATTACAAAATAATGACAGACAAAAATAATGTATTAAGGTTACATCATTATCTATGTTTATAGAACATGTTACGTTTAGGTGGGGCAAACTCTTCACCCGAGGGCTTGCTAAGAAAGGCGAGTGCCTTGGTTAGTATCAGGTGTAGCAGTAGGCTGCATAACTACTAGAGTAGAGGGAAACTACTTGCATGGGTGGGTAGATTTTCCTATTCCCGGGAGCCTTCATTGGTAAACTTATAAATGAACTGTGTGAGTACAAGATTACTTCTTCACCTGAAGGCTTACTGGGTAAGGTGAGTGCCTTGGTATGCTTCAGTGGTGACCTTCGGGTTGCCTAAATTATCAGAGTAGAGAGGTGTTACTTGTGTGGGCTAGTAATCACTCTAATCCTTGGGTATTCTCGTGGGTAAAATATCTTGCAAGTGATTGATTAATATTAGAAAATGATTTCAAAAATTATGTTAAAGATTTGCAAGTGTTGAATATTATGTTGATTGTAATCTCACGTTGGTCACACGCTGATTTAATATATTGTTTCTTCCTTTACGAAGATGTGTCTTACCTGAATGCAAATTTATCTTTTTCAGGACCTCCAAGAGATCGAGCCTAGAGAGCTCAGGATTATTTTAGCATTTTCGGTTATAGAAAGGAAAAAAGGTATAAACTTGATGATACTTTTGGTTTGTATAAATTTATGTTTTATGTTTTAAGTCTTCTGAGAAATGGATGATTGTGAATACTGGAAGTTGTGGATTATGTTTTTTTTTTTTTTTGGAGTTATGTATATATGTGGATATAGGTGGATGTATGATTTATGTTGGAATGTAGATAGATGTAGAAAACTCTGGTATTATATTACTGAAAGATTATATTTATGTTTTCCACTACATAAATGATATTAGAATGTCGGATAACAGGTAAATGAATGGATTAGTAGCAATCCGAACCCATTTAGAGGGTTAGGGCGTTACAGTGGTATTGGCCTAAGGTGAGGACGTAGGTTGGGATTAAGCCGAACCTCATAAAAACGTGGTGTCAATCTCTTTCCTTATTCTCTTCAAGTTCTAGTATATATTAACTGCATGGTTGAATTTAATTTTTAATCATATACAGTGTGAGGCTTGGATATTAAATAAACTTAAGATTAATTTGATTTTTGGATTCGCGGAAACTGAAAGGAAGTACGTTGGTTGATCAATACAAGTTGCGAAAACCGTAAGGGAGTATGTTGATTAGTTAACACCCAGGACTAATTAACTGAAAGTTTATTTAAAAGTCCAAGTTCTTGGAAGGAGTGTTGGATTTCATATTGAGAAATCAAATCAATCAATACAGGGCTTACATAAATTTACAGGGCTACAAACAAACAAATATCTTGAGTTCTTGCAAAAACTAAGAATTGCCAAGAAGCTACATATTATATCTTGATTTGTTATTTTATGGTTGATTACTTTAATTGAAAATTGGTTGGTTGAATGTTTAAGTTGTGTTTACTTGTGGTGTGTTAAGTATTGGTTTGTGGTTTGATTAAGTGATTATAAAACTTTGCTATGTGTTTGTTAAAGTAACAAGTGGTTAAGCATTCTTAAAAAGAATTAAATTTTTTTTATAATAACCCGATTCACCCCCCTCTTGGGACTACACCTCAACTTTCAAAAACATCATTTCCCTATGCCTGAATAATTCTGAAAACTTAATAAAATCAAATTCCCGTAGTTTGATTTAATTCCAAAATATTCCCAAAAATATAATCTAATCAAATCCTTGCAGTTTAATTTAATTCCACAATATTCCCAAAAATATGAGATAATCAAATCCCGACAATTTAATTTAACTCAGGCATATTTTAATTAACATAAAGTTAATTAAATTCATGTACTTAAATTTAATCGAAAGTATTTTATAATAAATTGACATAATTTATTCCCCTTACCTTAACGCAGGAGTGGTGCTTACGACGTCCAAACGACAAATCTACTCCAATTAAAGTGTTCAGAAGTGAAACTAAGACCCAGATGTGATGTTTATTTTTTGATTTGGCGAAGAGACGGAGAGAGATGAAGAGAGAGAGAGAGAGAGAGAGAGAGAGAGAGAGAGAGAGAGTCGTACGGATGGGGGGGACTTCGCAATCTCAGGAAATGTTTCGTGAAGTACTTATATATATATAATACTTTATAACATTATATTATTATATTATATTATATTATTATTAATTAATTAATTAATTAATTTATTTATTTATTTATTTACTTTTTACACTTTCATGCACATATATTTTCTAGGGCATTACACTTATTTATTCGAGTCCCTTTTATTTTATTGAGTCATTTTTATTTTAGTTTAGTCCGAGTCCTTTTATTTCCGGGAATCAAGTTTTATTTTTTTAAACCAAGTCTCTCTTTTTGGGAGGATACGAAATTGGACAACAAAAAGAACCAAAAAGAGAAATACATAAAAAAAATACAAAAAAGATTAATACAAATATATATAAAAGGAGAAAAAAAAATGGGGGGGGGGTAATGGGGGGAAACATGCAAACGGCCTACCTGCAAAAGCGCCAAAGCCGTTGGGAATATCGCTCAAACCTACTATAAATGGATGAATGCACAGGCAGCAAACGAGGTCTCGGTCATTCATTCATTCTTCATCTTAGGCTCTTCCATTCCCTCACTTGCACACAGAGCACAACACTCTTCCCTCACTGGCACACAGAGCACGATTCCCCCATTTTCTCTTCGCCTCTCTTCCATTCCATCGCAGGGCACCAACACCCCCTATAATGCCTCAGAAAATTATATGCATGGAAGTGTAAAAAAAATTAGTATTATTAATTAATTATTATTAAGCTGAATTAATTAAATAAATAATATAACAATATATATATTAATATAATATAATAAAGTAATACATATATATATATATATATATATGTTGATAGGAGAATTGAAGGAGATTGAATGCTTTGAATATGGAGCAATCCAGAAGACCCCCAAAACCGAATGCTCCCATCTCTCTCATCCCTTTTTTCCCTCTCTCTCTCTCTTCACCGTGTAACGCCCCAACCTAAGTCTGCCAGGGAGCATTGTGTCTCTCCTCCTCCACTTGGACCAGACAATAGGGGAGGCGAGCCTTATCGGACTAATGACTAACCCCACAGATCAACACGTGTCTTTTTCAGTGTGTTTTGTCCTCACTCACACTTCTTGAGAAAACTTCCCAAGAGGTCACCCATCCTAATATTGCTCCAAGCCAAGTACGCTTAACCGTGAAGTTCTTATGGAAAAGCTCCGGAAAAGAAAGGTGCACCTTGTTGATATGGATAGTAACATCTAATATTTTTAAGTCTTTCATCTATGGGGTATCACATTCTCCCCCACTTATAGAACGCAACGTCCTTGTTGCGAACCCACATTTCCAAACTCAGGCGATGTGAATCTCATCACACTTCCGGCTGGGTGTTGGCTCTGATACCATTTGTAACGCCCCAACCTGGGTCTGTCAAGGAGCACTGCGTCTCTCCTCTTCCACTTGGACCAGACAACAAGGGGGCGAGCCTTATCGATCTAATGACTAGCCCCATAGATCAACACATGTCTTTTTCAGTGTGTTTTATCTTCACTCACACACTTCCTGAAAAAATTTCCCAGGAGGTCACCCATCCCAATATTGCTCCAAGTCAAGTACGCTTAACCGTGGAGTTCTTATGGGAAAGCTCCCAAAAAGAAATGTGCACCTTGTTGATATGGGTAGTAACATCTAATCTTTTAAAGTCTTTCATCTATGGGGGTATCTCTCTCTCTCTCTCTCTAAGATCTCTCCCCACCTGTAAGCCAAATCGAAAAATGAACACCACCACGGGGTCCTAGTTTCGATCTTCGTCATTTTAACCCGAGTTGGATCGTCATTTAGGGATTCTAGGCACCACTGTAATGTCCCTCAATTTCTTAACATAAAATGTCACATAATAAATCAAATGGTCAACCCGAACCCGTGGGTAGCGGGGACACCTGTCAAACACAGCGGAAAACTTAGCAACAGTAGACATAAAATCTCAAACATCCAATCATAAAACATAATACCAGAGCTTTCTATAACATTATAAAACTGTACTTCTATACATCCTCATATTCATCAAAATATCTCTAGGGTCAAACACAAAATAACTCTGACCCTATTACAAAATCTTACCCTTCTTACAGGGTAACCTCACTAACTCAACGATGGCCCTGACCTGCCGGTCTCTCAGGGGCTCTTGAAAATTAATTAAGTTTAGGGGTGAGACACTTCTTAGTAAGGGAAAATAAACTAAATACAGCTGTGTGGCAACATGAATATTTAATGCATTTATACGTATACAGTACATTTCATAATTCTATAAATATCATCATATCATACTAGGTAAACATATATTTTCACATCTGTTAATAATCATAACATACATAAAATCATCTGTTATAACTATAGTACTGAAAACAAACCCAGGATGAATAGTTAGCTGGTATCATATATTACCCCCCATGACGGGTTGTGCAGCCCGAAGGCGGGACCGGACAACGGCTGGCCGACCACTGCCGAATCAAATATGTTTGTAAGTACGATGAGCCCGCCACACTCTAGTCCGAACTACCAGGTGTACGTCCACACTCTACTGAAAGCCACATCGACTATCCATCTCTCATCCCCTCGTGGGACGGTAGCACTAATAAGGCCTCGTGCCAAAATTAACCCATAGTTACGGTACCGAACTCCTGGTCTGAACTAAACTAACATCCTGATTGTAAAAACATATAATACATAATCATACGTAACATCATTACGGCCTCGTGCCGAAAACATAGATACGGCCTCGTGCCGAAAACATAAATACATGGCCTCACGCCAATAACAAAAATACGGCCTCGTGCCGATAACATAAATACGGCCTCGTGCCGATAACACTAATACATGGTCTCGCGCCAATAACATAAATATGACCTCATGCCGATAACATAAATATATGGCCTCACGCCAAAATTGTTTCAGATATATATATTCTGAAAATATATCATTTATCATATAATCGTCAAAACCATCACAACATAATTCATCTTTTCATAATACCTAAAAACATGTTTTGTTCGTAAAATCTTTTACATCATAATACATTCCACATAAAATAATATTCATGTCACACATATGCTGTTAAAAGTCATACTTCATATTCTAAAATCATGAATTACTTACATCTCATACATACATATACATTTTAATCATCATAGTAGTATTTTCCCAATCGTACATTTCATTCGTAATACACAATATAACATATGCTTTTCTGAAAATAAATTTACTTATAATCAATAATAATTTGTATGAAAAATTACTGCTTTAGTTTATTCCCTTACTTGGCTACTGAGAAATTCCTTAGGACCCAAATCCTACGCTCTTAGCGCCCGAAATTCAACTCCTGAAATTTACATTTTCCCCAGATTAATTAATCTATTTCTCCAAAATAATACTCATCTAGTCTTCCCTAGGCTCCATATACCTCAAATTAATATTTAAACTATTATTTAATATCCCTAATTAATTTTTCAAAATTTTCCTGCGAATCCCAAAATTACCCCCGCGGCGCTCACCCGAGCCCTAAATTCCAGAAATCCTACTTCAGTCCTAGATGCTTAATATTTTAATATTTTTAAATTAATGCTAATTAATTAAAAATAAGTCCCTTAATAATCGCCGCACCCCAAATTTGGGGTTTTGACCCGACACCCCCACGAAAATTCCGTCTCACTATACTTGTAGAGAATCATCCCTAGATTCTCGTGGTGGTGTTTGTTCGTCAATTGGGCTTATATTTTCTAAGAAATTAAAAAAAAGAGGAAAATGACTTACCCCAGGCAATACGCTTACGCCGCTCCTACCACCGATCTGCTTTAGTAGAAATGACGACAGCGGCGAATGGAGTCCAGTAGTATCTTCGGATTTTCGATCGGACGAAAATCCGTCACGAAATCGAGGAGAGAGGGAGAGAGAACGTGAGGAGAGAGAGAGAGAGAGATTGCAGGTTGCAGGAAATAAAGTAAAGAAAAGAAAAAGTAAAGAAGAAGAAGAAGAAGAAGAAGAAAAAGTAACTTTTGATGAAGCTTCAGGAGGATAATAATAATAATAATAATAATAATAAATTTAATTAATATTAATAATAATATATTTTATAAATAAAATAAAAATATTCTTTTTCTTTTTAAATTCGTTTAATTAATTAATTAATTAATATATTTTTTTTAATTAAATTTTTTTAATTTTTATTTTATTTTTAATTTTTATTTGGAATCATTCTATTAATCTTTTATATCTCTTTTTGGGAGTTTTTACAATCACTCTTAGGTAAAGGTAAGGAGAATAAATTATCTCAGGAATTTTTATAAATTAATTGATTAAATTTTAATATGTGATTACAGAAATTGATATATATGTTTTATAGGTATTCGGATATATGAAATTGGATTTTGGATTATAATTACTATTATTATGAGTTGATTAAGCTGGCATTTGTGAGCTTGAAGATTTTATAATAATTGTTATTTCAAAGATTAACCGATTAAATTGAGAATTTGGATACTGAAATACTATATATAATTTTTCTGAATTATTAGGCATATGGAAATGATGATTTTTGGTTATTATATTATGGTTCAATGCTTAAATCGTGTGGCATGAGATTAATATTTTTAATAAATTGGTTGTAATTGTTCTGGTGCATTTAACTGATATGTTATGGTGTTGTGTTATTATTCATGTAAATTGCAATATAATGTTGGCAGGAGTGAGGGGTTCATTATATCGCACCTATTATAAATTACAATATAACGTTGGCAGGATTTGGGAAGGTTGTTATATTATCATTTATTCAAATTGCAAGTTGTCGCGACGTCTCGGAACCTGCTAGAGAAACCACTCTCTAGCGAGAAAGTGAGGGTTCGACTGCGAATAGGGAAAAATGGACTATGTGATTTTGAAAAAGTATTTTCGTGAAAAAGTAATGTGTGATGAAGTCACCACTAACCTTTTGAAGTGTGGTTAAAACACTTGACTATTACCCCGTTAGGGGTAGAATCAGTCTGCGTCATCAGAGTCGGGCTCAGGAGTACCGCGAGGGGAAGGTATTAGAACCCCCTACATGCCCGTTCTTATGAACGGTACTAGATTAATAAAAAATTATCCCTAAAATAAATCTAATAAGCTTGTCAAAATTACTCTCTTTCAAAAATCAAAAAAATGAAAATACTATATAGGTATTCCCTTAGAACCGGGGCAATTCAATATTCCGAAGAGTTCATGCCCTTTATTGCAATCATCAAGATGCAAAATCAAGAAAATAGGGTACAAAATATCCTCTCGGGGGTTTTTGAAATCTGTAGGTTTTTTCTAAGTAAGAAAATACTATTCCGGAAGGTTTTTGAAATTTGTTCGGGATGGAAATGATTTTCTGTGCCTAAAAAACATTTTTGTGATTTTTCTAAAGTGTGAAAACATTTTTTGTGATTTTTTAATATTTTTCCCGAATTTCAAAAATAACACAAATAAAATCAATGGAAATTTAAGCATGAAAATATTTTTGGGAATTTCTGAGAATTTTGTGATTTTTTTTTGTGAATTTTGTGAATATCTAAATAATAATAAAGTGAAGTGGAGAAAACCAGCGTGAACGGGTTCAGGGGATGACGAATCGGTCAAATGTTGACCAGTCTACGGAAAAAAAAAACCAGTTTAAGGTTTCGGTCGAGTCCAATATTTTAGATTTTTATGAATTTTCTCCTAATTTTCTCCTTTTTATGATTTATTAATAATTATAAGTATATATACAAAAATAATTCAAATAGAATGAAGTGAGATAAAATATAATAGTGCATGTGTGTGATGTGCATGCATGGGATGTTTAGGTGTGTGCAGTGAGTGAGATTTTAAATTGTGGCTTAGTGGAGTGTGTCAGTGTGTGTGTAGGTGCGTAGGTGAGTGTCAGTGTGTGTGTAAGTGTATGTGGCAGTGTGTGTAGCAGTGCAAGCATAAAACAATGTGTGTAAATAGTGTGTGTAGTGAAACAGTGCGTGTTCTTCTGCGGGTGCATTGTATGCGTCGCAGTGAGTGTTAAAGGTGTGTGTTGCTGGGTGTTTTACTGTGAGAGAGATGGTGGTGGATGGCAGGATGTGGAGACCAGGAGGGGGCTGTCTGTTGGAGGTTAAAGCTGGCAATGAAGACGGCTACGACTGGGAGTAAATGTTGGGACGCCGGAGTTGTGGTCAGGAATTCGAGTTGTTGTGCTCAGGTTGCAGGCAGCAAGGAGCATGGAGTCATGCTCTATTCTGGGTGGAAGCTGAGTGGTGACAGTGGCTAGTGTCGTGGAGTGGGGTTGCCGGAGTTGGTGATGTGGCTATATAGCGGTGTACGCTAGTGTGTACGTGTACTGGTGTTATGTGTGTGCACTGTTGTGGGTGCGTGTGCGCTGCGGGCGGATGTGAGTGCTGTGTGAGTGTATTGGCGCTGTGTGTGTATTTTACTCTCTGTGTTTGCGTGTGTAGCTGCAGGTGTTTTTTTATTGTGTGTTTTGTGTTGTAGCAGTAGGTGTTTGATGTGTGTGAGTCGTGCGTGTATGGGTGTGTGAGACAGTGTGTGTGTGTGTACGTGTAAACAGTGTGCATGGGGTGCGTGGGTTTGTGTGTGTTTTAGTGTGTGTGTTAACGGTAGGTGTTGGAGGTGTGTGCAGTGGGTTTTCAGGAAGTTTACCCCGAGTCCACCTCTTCAGCATCTCTAACGCAGCCTTGGGCTGATCCATAGGAACCATATGACCCGCGTCGTGGACCTTGAGGAAGGCAACAGGCCCATGGCTTTTCAACACTTCAGCCTCTGATCCATCAACTATAAAAGGGGTCTCAGGAGATGCTACAAACTCTTTTTGACAGGACCATTCCATGGCATGAACCCACCTTGAGTTACCAAGCCAGTTGCAGAAGAGATCATATTCTCCAGCATAAACTAGCAACTTGACCCCATCTTCAAGAAGAGCAGGAATACCAACTTCCAGATTTCTGTAGGGCTGATACACTGTAGGGCTACAAGAAACAAAGTCTAAGTCACCAACTCCAAGTGCATCCCTGACAGACCTCTGGTTCAGGAATTTCTCCATGTTCGAGAAGTCATAGCAGAGGGTCCCCTCACACTTCTTTCTGATGTCATAGTAGTTAGTATCACCAGCGAGCAGCATTATATTACTGAATATGGCATTGCAAACAAAATATGAAGCCATGCAAGAGATTGTACCATCAGTGCCGCAGAGTTTTATCGCCATTTCACACACTGGAATGATCTTCTTAATGCGATTATAATCAGTTTTCTTAATAATCCCCATGTCCAATGCATAATCAGTGTAAGCTTTGTATTGGATTGCGGGATCAGTGAGTTCATTTCAAATGGCAAATCCCTTCAAGTTATATGAATTCCATCTTAAGCTTTGTTTCCTTGATGGACTCGAGCAGCTACGGCAGAAATATAATGCCCTGCATATGATTCTCCTGTTATGTAGAAATCATTGTTCACGAACTGAGGGTGCCCTGCAAAGAAGACAGTGAGGTTGTCGGAGTTGGTGGCGGGGGTTAAAGTGTGGAGTTTATTCCGGTTTTAACTTTTTTTTTTAATATATTAAATAATATCTAATTCTGGAAAGTATTTTTCAGAATAATTCTGACTTTATCTCGCTACTTGGAGCCACATGTCAATTTGGGAATTATTTTTTTTAAAAAAAATATTATTTAATATATATATTTTAAAAGATGATAAATGGGCACCTGGTGAAATATAACAAAATATAATATGAAATTTTATTTTCTTCCAAATAGCTATTTGAGCTATTGGTAGGGCAAGGTGCTGGTTCGGTAGGGTAGGAGAGGGTGTCAATCTGTGAGAGGATGGAACTAAGGAGTAAGGTTGAGTTTTTTCCCGTTTTATTATTAAAATTAAATAAAATATTAAATAATACTCTTATTGGGAAAATATTTTCCAAAATGATGCTCACGTAATCTCGCAGCTTGATGCTGCAAGATTTAAAAATCTAACGAATAAGAAACTGACATGTGGCACGGTGGTGGAACAAATCTCGTAGCACCAAGCTGCGAGATTTAAATGGCCAGCGAGTGAAAAGCATACACGTGGCAAATCTCGCAGTATCATGCTGCGAGATTTAAGTGTCTTTATTTTCTTTCATTTTTCTCTAATAAAATCCTTTTAAAAAGGTAACATTAACATATTATATATATATATATATATATATATATATATAAAGAAGAAAAAAAATGTCAAAAAATTATGAAACACTAAAACTAGATTCAGATTCAAAAATAAAATAAAATAAAATAAAATCAGTATTTTAAATAATATTTTTAAAATTAAGACAAGTTAAAATTTTAATCGAATAAATGCTCATTTTTATCCTTGAATAAAAAAATAATCCTTAATATAACCCAAAAGATAAAAAATAAAATTTTTAATAGAATATAAATTATTTAATTTCAAAATTTGCTTTTTAATTAGTGATATATGAACAATCTTATTGTACATGCACATTGACAAATAGAAAATATAATTTTTAAATGACTTTTTTTTTTCAAATAATATATAATAATAATAAGTGATGATAAAAGGGGGATTTATTTATTTATTTATTGTAAAAATTGCATCATGGTTAGGGGTGAGCATAATTCGGGTTTAACTGAATTAACCGATCGAGTTCAATTGGTTTGGTTTGGTTCTAGATTTGGATAATTTTGGGTATTCGATTTTCGATTCAGATATGGGAGTCTTTAATTTGGTTAATTGAATTACCCGAATTACTAATTAATTAATAATTAAATATAAATTAGTAATTTTAATATATGATATATGTTAAATTTTAAATGTTTAATCTTAAAAATATCTCTTTTATCAATAACTCCTTTTATTAATTAAGTTGGAATTAAATTTAATACAATAAGATTATCTATATATGTATTATTTTAAATCCTTATTTTTTATCTTTTGGGTTATATTAAGGATTATTTTTTTATTCAAGGATAAAAATGAGTATTTATTCAATTAAAATTTTAACTTGTCTTAATTTTAAAAATATTATTTAAAATACTGATTTTATTTTATTTTATTTTTATTTTTGAATCTAGTTTTAGTGTTTCATAATTTTTTGATATTTTTTTTTTCTTCTTTATATATATATATATATATATATAATATGTTAATGTTACTATTTTAGAAGAATTTTATTGAAGAAAATGGAAAGAAAATAAGAACACTTAAATCTCGCAGCATCATGCTGCGAGATTTGTCACGTGTCTGTTTTTCACTCGCTGGCCAATTAAATCTCGCAGCTTGGTGCTGCGAGATTTGCTTTACCACCGTGCCACATGTCAGTTTCTTATTTGTTAGATTTTTAAATCTCGCAACACCAAATTGCGAGATTACGTGAGTATTATTTTAAAAAATATTTTCTCAATAAGAGTATTATTTAATATTTTATTTATCATTAATAATAAAACGGGGAAAAACTCGAGTAAGGTCCCATTCCTTTCTTCTGCTTCTTGGGCTTCGAGGAGCAGTAATCGCCTCCAACATTTGGAACGCTTTTCACACTCATGAAAGGGCGCAATGACCCAAAGCCAAGGAAAAGAAAAGACAGGAAATATCAATTTCCCTTGGGGTTTGATTTTATTACATTACCATTACCATTACTGCTTTGGAAGCCCAAGAAGCAGAAGAAAGGAATGGGACCTTACTCCTTAGTGCCATCCTCTGACAGACGGACACCCTCTCCTACCCTACCGAACCAGCACCTTGCCCTCTCAAATAGCTATTTGGAAGAAAATAAAATTTTATATTTTATTTTGTTATATTTCACTAGGTGTCCATTTTTTATTTTTTAAAATATATATATTAAATAAGATTTTTTTTTAAAAAAATAATTCCCAAACTGATAAGTGGCAAATCTCGCTACTCCAAAGTAGCGAGATTACGTTAAAGTCATTTTAGAAAATACTTTCCAGATGAGATATTATTTAATATATTTTTTTTTAAAAAAAAAGTTAAAACCGGAAAAAACTCTTAAAGTGTGTGCGTGGGAGTGAATGTGTGTTGTGGCAGTGTGTCTATGTGTGTGTTTTTAGTGCGTGTAACAGTGTGTATCAGAGCAAAGTTTAAGTCAACTAACAGAACCAAAAGAAAGACACACTAAAACACTTTGATTGAATGAATAACCAAAGTTAGCAGCATGCATTCAAGTCAGAACCGAGCACAAAACCATCCCAGAAGTAACGAAGAACATCAGGACAGAAAAAAGGAGGCCACACGTCCAGAACCATTTCTTACTCACCAAATAAAAACCTTCACAGGACCAGCAACACACAATCAACCACAGTAGCAGATCCGAACTCCTAAAAGCACCAAATCATTAAGGATTCAAATTGCAGGGTAGGCCACCAGAAGCACCAAGCACGAAGCTTCCCGAGACCAAAACCACTACAAATTGAACAATCCACCCAAGAAACTCAACCTGAGCTTCAATGGAAATCAAACCTTACCTTCGTAGACATATTTCTTCAATCAAGGCCTAAACTCGGTATTGCTGTGAGTCCGCTACGGCTCCAACGAGTCTTGAGATATCACAGAGAGAATCTGGAGAGTGCGGGAGAGAGCCGGGGAGTAAGCTTGGTGGCCGGGTCGGCTCGGCGGAGATGGAGGTTGGCGGAGGCCTTCTCTGGTTGTGTTTGGCTGTGGGAGTAGGCGTAGATGCTGGAAAGGTCCTCTGGGTATGGTGATTGCTGGAGATGACGGTGGTGATGACGAAGGTGGTTCGGCTGGGTCTCTGTGAGGTTTTGGTGGGGCTGTGATGTGGGAGGAACAATGGGAGAGATTGGGGAACGAGAGGGAAGAGCTGTGGGAGAAGTGGAGGTTGAGGGAGATGTGTGAGAGATCTGCTGCATGCTAGTGTTAGGTGGTGGTGCGGTGAGGGAGAGAGAGGCAATGGGAGAAAGGAGAGAGAGTGAGGTTGTGCGAGGATCACAGTGAATAGTAGAGGATGGAAATCAAGGACCCCCCACCCCCCCTTTTGCGTGAACTAACCTTCCCCCTGCTTAGCTCTGCGCAGGGCTCTTTATAGGGAGTCTGTAGGTGGGCAATGGCGCGCAAATGCCCGTGGGAAAGGCAGGGAAATACCAACAGAAAAAATTCCCTCCCCCTGCATTTTTGTTCCTCTATTCTCGCGGGGGGAATATTGCAACCATTTCTGTTGAAGGCTTGCGGGTACGAGGATGGATTTTTATTTCTGTGTTATTTATTTATTTGGTATTTTCCTTTTGTATTTTTTTTATGTCTCTTTTATTGCCCAATTTTATCTTCCCAAAAGAGAGACTCGGGCTTAAAAATTGAAACTCGATCTTGACAATTAAGAGTACTCGGACTCGAAAATAAAAACGACTCGCACAAAATGCTCAACTTAGAGAATTTGATTTTAAAAATTAAAGGACTCAAGTTAAAAACTCAAAATTAAAAGACTCAATTTAAAAACCAATAGGACTCGATAGAGAACACTAGGACTCAATTTAAAAATACCAGGACTTGGTAGGCATACCGGGACTCAGTTAAAAACACCGGGACTCCAATAAAAATACCGGGACTTTGTTTAAAATAGTGGGACTCAATTTACAATTCCGGAACTCAATTCAAAGCACTTAAGACTCAATTTCAAAATACCGAGACTCGATTTAAAAAGTATTGGGCTTTTAAAAAATGGGTCTTCCAATTTTCGGGATTCGAAGTGAACTTTTATTGCACCGAGTCTTTCCAAGAAAGTCTGGTAAAAATTAGAGTGTCAACAATATAGATGGGGTAAGACATTGGTAGGCATGAGGTGATCATCTTATTGTTTTACTATGAATAGGGTTGTGGTGTTGTGACTGTGGAAGTGTGTGAAGTAGGAACGTGGGGGGAACAATGGGGAGGGATGCCCAGAGAGCCATGGGTTGTGAAGTAAATGTGCATTTTCAATTATGGGTGTGAGTGCATAAATGTGGATTGAATGTATGGTAAATGTGGATGTGTTGTGGTGTATGTGTATGCAGATTCTGTGGTATGATTGATGTTGAATGTGTGTGAGTATAGTTACAAGTGTCTTTACTGTTACAGTTAATTAAAAAATGAGTATATTTTGTATACACTAAAAATCATATCGCCACACACTGATAATAATTTATTTCATCCTTACTGAAAAGTGTCTTACCCCATTATACAACTCATTTTTTAGGACTTTCGCGTGATCGAGCTTAGTAAGCTCAGGGCAGGGTTGGTTAGCGTAGTGTAGTGTGAGTGCTTGTAAGAACTTTAATGTATTTAAGTTTATGTTGTTTTAAAATTCTAGCTTTGTAATATGGACAGATGGAAATTTCTTTTTGGTCGTGTAATATAGTACTCTAGTATTTTATTTGAGGATGTTTAATTATATTTCGTTGCTTGGATGATATTTATGATATCAGAGATAGGTGAATAGAACACATAACACCCCGGGCCCCACTTGGCGGTTTCGGGGCTTTACAAAGTGGTATCAGATCAAGCCTAACTGTTTTGCAGACTTTAACAAATGATTTTACTAGAGTATAAGTTCGAGTTAGGATGAGGATAGGAATAGGTAGATTAGGATACTTATAGGAATTTTGAGTTTTGTTTCGTAACCTGAAGGCAAAAATCCCTTGACGGACTTCTGTGATTTTCTGAATCAGTCGACGGGTTCAAAAAACCATGGTAAATCCATCAATGGTGATGTTTCCAAGTAGAAAGACTGGAACTTGAAATTAGAACTCGAAAGTTAGGTTGGTTGATTTATGAGGATAAGCTTATGAAAGAGAATTTTGGTAATTTAGGTGTTGTGATTTAACAGTTTCAGGTCAAGTTGGGTGTTTGATGTTTAAATTGAGGATTTGAATGTTAATCTAGTTTCTTTGCTTTATAACTATACCAGTTATGTTAAGATATGGAAATTCTAAACTCACCTCTATCCTATCTTTAGGATGGACCCCAGAGCTAAGAATGTATAGATGCCCGAGTGAGTAATAACTTGGGGGCTTCTAACGAGGATGACATCGATACCTCCACACTACTATGAGGTTTAGCTCGGCAGGTCAAGGAAGAGATTAGGCAGGACTTTAGGGGGTAGAACTTCCCACTTGCAGACTAGGGCTATTCGATCGAGCAATTTACTTGCCTAAAACCATCTACCTTTGCGAGAGGTGCTAACCCAATCATGGCTGAGAATTGGGTGCAGGAGATGGAGAAAATATTGATAGTGCCGCGTTGCACCAGCAAATAGAAAGTTCTTTATGCCACTTTCAAGCTATCGAGGAAGGCCGAGTGGTGGTGGCTAGCGGTGAAATTACTGAAGGAGCAGAGGTCAGTACCTGCTCTGTTGACCTGGAACCTCTTCAGAGAGCTATTCTTTGATTGGTACTTTCCTGCTACCACTCGAGATGCAAAGGTCGAGGAATTCCTGAACCTGACCCAGGGACACCTCATTGTACAGCAGTACGCTGCTAGGTTTGTGGAGCTATCTCGCTTCGCCCCATATATGGTCCCAGATGAATTCAGAAAAGCAAAGAGGTTTGAGAGGGGCTTAGGATAGAGGATCTTTGAACAGGTGGCAGTCTTACAGGTGCAAAGTTTCTCAGAGCTGGTGGATAAAGCCACCGTAGCATAGATGAGCCTAAAGAGAGGTGCAGAGATGTCTGATCAGAGGAAAAGATCCATGCCTCCCAGTTTTCATGCGAACGCCAGACAGGGTTCGTGAAGGAGAGATGATAATACTGGAGGCCAGAGGCAAGGATTGGACAATCAAGGCTGTCGAGGTAATACTGTGTATTTTAGGTGCGGCAAGTACGACCACATAGCCTGAGAGTGTCGTGGGCCACTGAACAATGCAACATCCACTTTTGATTAGAGCCGGGGGAATAATCAAGCACCCCGAGTGGCTAGACACATGTTTACGAACTTACCCCGATTGACGCGGACATCGCTGGAGGCGCGGCAGTAAGTAATATGTTTATGTTTTGAAGCAAGCAATAGGTTTATTTGATTATAAGTGATGTATTTATGTATATTTGTGGAGTATATTGAAATTTGTTATATGAGGATGGTTAGGTAATTTTAGAGTTAGGTAAAAGGATTTTTTCCCGATTTAATTTTTTTAAAAATATATATTAAATAATATCCTATTTTGGGAAGTATTTTTCAGAATGACTCTAACGTAATCTCGCTACTTGGTCTAGTGAGAGTTTCTATGGATGAAGGATGCTGCTGTGGACGAGTGGCAAATCTCGCTGGTTCATCCACTGAGATTTGCTTAGGAACACTAATCGCTCAACCATCCAGCGTTAGACGCGTGGCAAATCTTGCTAGTTCGTCCAACGAGATTTGCTTCAAAATACTAATTGCCCATCCAATCAACGTTGGACGCGTGACAAATCTCACTGGTTCATATAGCGAGATTTGCTTCATCCCTTACAGTGTCTTTCCTCCTTCCATTTTATTCGCAAACAGAGAGTAGGTCCTCCTACGCAGGCTTTGCAGAGAGATGGGGAGGAGCAGAGCAGGTTACCGTTGCTGAGGTAGAGGTCGGACGTGTTGCAGGTTGCAGGTGACCGTTGCTCGTCGGGAGGCTGCCTAACCATTGAGGAGTAGCTATATAAACTCGAGGAGATGGGGTAAGACACAAATCCACCATTTGCTTTGTTAATAAATTTGAAATTAATTTTTTTTATTGAAGAGTTTGTTTGATTAATAAAAGAGTTTAGTGTGTCTTTCAATTTGCTGTTTGAAGGCTTCGTTTGGAAATGCCCAAGTTTAAGGTTAGGGTTTTTTTTGTGTTTGAACTTTATTTTTTATAATGCAGTATGTATGTCCTAACAAAAACAAGATGCATGAAATTTATTTTTTTGGATTATATAATCATTTTGTATTTCAATGTTCTTTAGCATATTTATGGAATCATCATTGTTTGATATATTTGCATTTTTATTTCAAAATGCATGTTTCAATTCTGCTCCCATAAAATTTATTTGTATTGTTTTGGTTTTCCATGTGATTGATGATTCGTAGGGCTCCTACTCGAAGCAGGAAGTGTGAAAATGAAGGACAATTAGAAAATCCAAAAAATTTCTAAGATTTTTCTGTATACATTATATCCTTATTTTTGCATGATTCTATTACTGCTTAATTTATTTTCTATTTGATTGTTGAGATAATATATGGAAAGAACAGAAATGATTTGAACATAATTGACAAATATTGATAAATTAATATGAATGATATAACATTTATAAAAATTGCGTGTGATAGTTAAAACTTTAAAAATTATATATTATATGATTGAAGATAATCATATACAATTTTATTATATATTATAAATATTAATTATTAATGAAACTCAATTCAATTATGTAATTATGAATAAGAATTATTTATTAATTTAAATTAAGATTAAAGATTAAAAATACTAATTTAATTAATATGATTATTTTTAATTGATAAATAATAGTATATTATTTTAATTGGTAAAAAATAATAAATTTTTAATTAAAAATTAAAATAATTAGCTTTTAAGTTTCTAATTATAAAAATATGATTATTTTTATTCAAAATATATTTTAAAATGGCTATATATTATCTTACTATATATTATGACATATTAGTTATTATAATTCAATTCTGGATTGAACAAGAAGTATTTATTAATTTAAATTAACATTAAATAAATGAATATGTTGAATTTAATTAATAATATTAATTTTTATCATAATTTTATATCATAGTAATATGTTGTAAATATACATTAATAACAAGATTATTGTTAATTAAATATAATAATCTTAAATTATTTATTAACCTATTAATTATTAATAAAATATAATTAAATTATAGAACGAATAAAAAGAATCATCAATAAATTTAAATTAACATTAAATAAATCAAAAAATTAATTCAGTTATAGATACTATTTTTAACATAAATTAATGTGATAATCAAATGTTATAAATATATATTAATAATAAGATTATTGTTAATTAATAAAATCTATATACTCAAAAATTTAAAAGCTATAAGAGAGTTTAATGATCATAATAGAGATATAGGATGACTAAACGTGTTTTTGGTTAATCGCCAGGAAGAATTTATATAATTTTTCTTTTAAAAATAAAATTTACCAAAAAAAAACATAAATCTCTTGCAATGTTAAAAAATATAACACTAACCTCTCCTTGACATTACATATATCAACACTAATCCTATGTTCTCCGTGATCTTCTTCTTTCTCATGCATACAAGAGCTGGGTTTTAGTTTCTTGGTAATTTTCTTGTATGTGTTCCATTTGAGAACACAAGTTCACGGACATAAATTGTAGATTGTATGAATTTGCATAAATTTAAATGTAAAGGCATATATGATTTTACTTCAAGATACACATTTTTAAATTGATGCATGGCAATAAATTCATGTTGCAAAAATATATTAATACTTATTTTATTTTCTCTGGGGCAAAAATTAATATTTTTATTATATAATTAAAAATTTATTTAACTCTCTCATTTGAAGAAGATAATTGTTTTATACCAATTATTTAATAACACGCTATCTCTATTCCTTATTTAAATGTTGAGTATTCAGATTGTTAACCTAAGAATCACCACAATTTATGAAGTAAAAAAAAGATCCCAGGTATATTTTAAAAGTTCAAAAATTTTCCAAACTTATGAAGTGATTTGTACTTACTTAAATAACATTCTGACATGCATATATAAATTATATATTTTTATGATAAAAATATTATTACCTTATCTTTGGAGAGACCTCAGATTTGAATGTGAATTTGCATTGGATTTAAATAAAATGTAATGTAAAATTATATTAAAAATAATTCAATTACATCCAAATCCAAATTTAAGGTCTAAAATTTTTTTAAAGAAATAAAGACATTATAAAATCTATATACTCAAAAATTTAAAGCTATAAGAGAGTTTAATGATCATAATAGAGTTATAAGATGACTAAATGTGTTTTTGGTTAATCTCCAGGAAGGATTTATATAATTTTTCTTTTAAAAAATAAAATTTACCAAAAAGAAACACAAATTTCTTGAATGCCTTCTGTATGACTAACGCAGTGATGTGAATTGCATGCTGGTAGATATTATAGGTTCTCACATGCTCAGTCTGAACTATTACATTGCTTGCAAACATTTCAAGGACATGGTAAAAATGGAAAAATGTCTAAATTACAGACGGCATGCTGCCGAAATTTCGGTACAACTTTTCCTAGAAAAATAACCATGTACTAAGATGAAAATAATTAAATGCATGCAAAAATATTTTTTTAAGGATGAGTGAAACATATAGGGAAGATTGTATGCTTATGAACATATAGGGAAGATTGCACTAGTGAGATGATAAAATCTAAATAATAGATAACTAGTGTAGTTGCGTTAAAAGGATGCTTATACTGTCTTGTATACTTAGTGAAATTAATTTTTAATTACTATAAGTAACACATATTACTTATACATACAATTTTATTTTGCATAAGTCTTTTTTATTTCCCAAGTGCCAATCTAAATGGTAGGAAGCTCAAGCAATGCTCCAGTGATGGTATTGTTGTATATAGGGGGGGGACATTATAACCTGAGCAGATGGTGTTAGTTATAGTACTCTGCCAGTTCGACAATTTGAATTGGCCATAGGCATAAATTAAATAAATTATATACAAATATTTGCATATTGATCCAGATCAATATAAATTGCGGGTGACCGCAAGATACCCTTTACGAGGGTTTAATAATATAGTCCTCTATGAGTCTATTCTCATATCTGATGATTATGATTTGCACATTGTGTTGGACGCACACTGCGTAGGTCCGACATATTTAATTGTGCAATTATATGTCGAAATCATTCCTCAAATGGGTGTAATCGCGGCTAGGCAGCCAAAGGTGCCTGCCAAGCATTTGGATGAAGTGGAGGAAGACACCTAACAAACACGTCATATCGATATGAGTGCGGAGGTTGGTGGTATGCCTAATGTGGATTTTAACGAATATCTAGGATTGTCGTACAAAGCACCTGCTCCTGACACTTATCCGCAGGGAGGTTACGAAGAAGTCTCGACAGAGGGTTCAGGATCGTTGTTCGCCATTGCGAATGATGCATTGGACGAGGGCGTGAACATTACGAACGATGTTAATCTTCAAGATGAAGACACGTACGAGCAGGAAACGGGCGAAGGGTTAAATGAGGATCTCGATGATATGAACGCACCCCCCCCCCCGGTGAAATGGATGATGCCACCTTTGTATCCGTATTTTGGTCATTTACAACATCTATTCAAGGTTTTCGTCACTGCCCTCCCGTCATATGTGTGGACAGGACACACTTGTATGATAAGTACAAGGGCAAATTCCTAATTGTCACGTGCTCGGATGCAATTAGGCAAATATTTCTCCTTGCATTCGCTGTTGTCTAAGAGGAAAGCCTAGACACATGGAATTGGTTTCTATGTTGTCTTCGTTCCATTACCAATAGGGATGACATTTTCCTTATATTAGATCAACATCCAGGAATTCTAGTTGCACCAGCACAATCTTGATTGGCAAGCACCACATGCCCACCACCGATTCTACCTTCGACACGTGGTCAACAACTTTAATACGAAAGTACAAAGTGTCAATCTTAAGCAAATGGCTGAGCGAGCGAAGGGAGCATCAGGTAAGAAAATTTGACTTGTGGATGGAGAAGATATTTATGAGGGTAGGGAACCAACGAAGTCGTTTTTCAATCAAATTCCTCCTTATATGTGGACTCAGTGCCACGACGATGAAAAAAGGTATGGGAACATGATCACTAACCTTGTCGAATGTTTCAACACCATCCTGAAAGGCACTTATAGCCAATAACGGCCCTTGTGCAACTAATCTTTTATCGCGTTGCACATTATTTCAACAACCGACGAGAGGCTGCTCATAAAGCAATATCTAGAGGAAATGCACTCACTCAGTGTATATTGCTAGCGATGGAAAGAAGGAAGCTGAAGGCGACCGGACATCGAGTCACGACGTTCAACTAGGCGATGAGTAGTTTTAGCATCACAACCACGCAGTTGGGGCCATATAAAGGGAATAACATCCAAACTTTGAGCATCCAGAGACACGAATGCTCATGCGGGAAGTGACAAGTTTTACACTTTCCTTACTCCCACCTTCTTGTCGCATATGCTGAAACACGGCTGAACGCAAACCAGTATGTTGAGTCATGTTGGAGCACTTCTGAGCACTATGTGACATATGCTGCGGATTTTCATCTGATTATGCACGAGGCATATTGGCCAGCATCCTCATTGCCAAATTTATAGGCAAATCCTGCATATGCTCGACATAAAAGGTCGGCTTAGGAGCTAACACATACACAACGAGATGGACGCATGGGAAGGTAGCAAGAATATCAGTGCAACATATGTCATCAAAAGGGACATAACCGCACGAGGTATCCGAGAAGGACACAACCAGGGGATGCAACTGGACCTTCGCACTGAACTATCACTTATAGGGGTTCGTGTAGAGTCTTATTATTACCTTTAATTACCGTTCAAAAGGTGAATGAATGCTTCAGGGTGCTGCCACACGTCCACGCTTCATGCCTTGTTGCATCCCACAGATTGACCCCATTCAGATAAAGAGTCCTGATTCTGAATGTTCCAAAGAGCCTTGTGATCAAGGCTATGTTCCAAACGATCATAAATTCCTTTATTTAGCCTCAACGCAGCCAAGGGGATTCCAAGATATCTACATGGAAAATCTTTAATCTGAAACTCAGTAATCTCTCTGATTTCCATTATGTCCCTATTATTATTATATTGACTATTTAAATTTGTTGCCTTTTTGCAGGATAGATCCAGGACTATCCGATTCCAGTGTATTGACAATGGGCGATCGTCACCGGTCTAGCCGAGCATGGACCGATTCGCACTCCGACGTCTTATATTGCCGAGGGGGCACACAGGTCGTACACAACAGGATAGGCACGGACCCCCACATTGTTGATTGGATACGAGAGGTAGGCTTCTATGGGATATACTAGATTGGCCATATCCAGTTGTATTGGCACCTGGTGACTGCCTTGGTGGAGCGATGGAAGCCGGAGACACACACGTTCTACCTATCGCACGAGGAGGCGACTATCACCCTCCAAGACATTGCAATGTTGTTCGCGCCGCATGTGCGAGAAATTGTTAGGGGTGGTGCCTCTTGAGGGCGAGATGGTTGGTGCCCGCATCTGCATGCGGTTTCTTAAGGGCGATATGTTTCGCCAACTCTCGAAAGCTACAGATGATCATACAATAGCGTGCCACGCACGTGCCCACTTTTTGCGATTGATATGTGGGATGCTATTCTGTGACCTCTCGAGGAGTTATGCGCACTTGATGTTCCTTCCACTCCTCGCGGAGTGAGTAAAGATACGTCAGTACAGTTGGTGGTCCACAATGTTAGCGTGGCTTTACCGGGAGATGTGTCATGCTGCTAACGTGTCCTACTCACAGATCGCAGGAGCACTCTGCTTATTATAGGTTTGGGCATGGGAGAGATTCACGTCCTTAGCTTCTACATGCCGTGGTGTCCAGCGTGTTATTGAGAGGGACCAAGACGGTTGCCTGATTGACCCAGCCCCACTCGCATAGAGGTTAATAACTTCATTCATAATGCATTTGTGGTTTGAGTACTACGAATATTAATTCATAGTACGTACTAGTCATTACAGCTATTAACTTATGTATTATTTTGTACAAGTGGAGAAATCAGTTGTTAGCGCCAAATGTTGCGCAACATATGTTGCCCTGGTACAGGTTCGAGTTGGACATGCATCGGGAGCATGAGGTATATCCCCATTCAAGTGTATTGATCGTATTGCATATTTATCAGATAGCCCTACCCACCTCTTACATTTTGCTTATGTTTACGCACAATTCATATAGGCGCCCAACACGAATGACGTTCTAGCTGACCTACTAGCTGATTATTAGTTGGGAGGGACTTGTGGGTTGTCTGAGTGTCACTCATATGTTTTTATATTATCAAGTGGCATCTCCTTGACCGAGTGATGCGTCAGTT
The DNA here is from genome assembly GCF_029873635.1 of Malania oleifera. Classification (NCBI taxonomy): domain Eukaryota; kingdom Viridiplantae; phylum Streptophyta; class Magnoliopsida; order Santalales; family Ximeniaceae; genus Malania; species Malania oleifera. The sequence goes on along the minus strand of NC_080421.1, from coordinate 20,078,124 downwards.
CGGCTATCGGCGGGGCATTCCAGAACGCTTTTTGACTCTAGGGGTTGATGTACGTGGGGACGACCTACATGATATTGATGGCCGTGGTCAGGGGAACATGGATTGGACTGCCGAGCACGTGATGTATGTGACTATGTGGGGGCATCGGTGAGAGTACATCATACAAAAGTGGAGGCAGATGGTCCGATGGGTCCGGAGGACCTATATTATACGTGGTATAGGTCCATCACACGACACTTCGTGGATAGGACCGCAGCGGTCTTTATGAGCCTCGTAAGAATACTCTAACACATACCTAATTTTTACAGTCTATGTTATGATGTTAATGTGGTAACCACTTTTTTTTGTATGCTGCAGGTAGACGTACTACACCAGATCAACCTACTCTCTTCAGAGCTCATTGTCTAGGATTTAGCGAGAGCATGTTTGGAAATTGTTCACGAGAACGAATGACGGATCCCTACACCACGACAGGCCCCAACACCACGAGGAGGTCGAGCAGCTCCAGTACGAAAAAGTCGAGCAGCTTTCTACAGTTGTACGTTGAGTCCAGCCTTCTCGCTGTTTGTTGTACAAGCGGAGTACATATTCGGGTTGTCTGCACCATATGCCCCATCAACAGTCGTCGATATTACGGGCCTGTCCAGTAGACAGGCGGATGCCCCATCTGACTTTGCTGCCACCCTGTCGATGTCATTCCTGCTAGACGAGCCTCTCGATGCGGAATAGGTGGATGCACCCGCTTTGCCACCTCGAACTCGTCCAGAGACTTCATACGAGTTAGCTCGCCGTACGATTCGCATGGATATAGATGATGTAGTACCTATTGGCGAAGATGACGGACATGTAGCACATTGACGAGCTCGGACGCCAGACGTGGAGGAGCAGCCAGGAGAGGGCAGACGCAGACAGCAACCACCCCGACACTGGAGACGACCTCCCCGCGGCACCGAGTAGTAGATCATCATTTGTATAGATCATCATTGTATTATTTCATTTGTGTAACATCTATTTTTTAATTATTTCATTTGTATAGATCATCGTTGTATTATTTCATTTGTACAACATAAATTTGTTCATTTTTTCATTTGTATAGATCATTGTTGTATTATTTCTTTTGTACAACATCTACTTGTCCATTTTTACATTTGTATAAATCATTGTTCTATTATTTCATTTGTACAACATTATATTTTTTTTTTCTTTTTTAAATTGTATAAAGCATCGTTGTATTATTTATCTATAATTAGAAATATTTATTCATTTTCCACAGGATGTATATGGGAATGAAATTTGGTTATGACAGGTGTGAATGAACGTTTTGTATTGTTTCCCACGGATGTATACATGAAAGTGGTGAATGTAACGTTGTGAACATACGGGTATCAACTGTGTAGGATAAATGTTTTCTTTGAACAGGTGCATGGATGGATATGCTCAATTTTTAAAAGGAATTCTATTGAAATTTTTATAGTAATTTGATATGTTGGACGTGTATGTTAGAATTGGTGTATTCCCAAGAGGGGGGGTGAATTGGAATTTAAAATTTATCGCTTAGGTTGAACCAGATGAACAGCAGTATATACAAAACCTAGGGTCAGTCTATTCAATTTCTGAATGCGTAGATTAATATAATATGGAATTTAAGTCATACACATCATTCACCCATAACATATATGTGCGGTAAATATAAAGTGCGGAAATGTAAATGAATACACGATATGTTAGCGAGGTTCGGCCAACTGTGCCTACATCCCCGCCTCTAGCTCGCAAGCAGGAGGATTTCACTAATAGCTCACTTAAGGGTCGAGCGGCACCGTTTACAACCAAGTCAAATTAATACAGGGCTAACCTCAACCTTAACCAGGTCAATTAGCGGGGCTGACCTCAACCTACACGCCTTAACAGGACGACGCACCTAGCTTTCCTAACCGGGTCAAAGCCAATCCGGGACTATTCCAGGGCTAGTCTCCCTCTTCAGGCCCGTGCCTGGAAATACAACAGTATTTGAAATACAATGAAATGGTACAATGAAAATGCTTTCAAGTAAAGCAGATGTGTACCCAGATACGCACAATCACAAACACCACAGTATGTTTCAATATGTAAGCTCGGCGTGGTCTAAATAGTTCAACTCTCTAATGAATTTTCTATCAGTGTAATGCGTACGTGAGAGTGTCAACCAGTATGATCTTTGTATCACAATATGTGTTCAATCTAATAGCTCACACAAAGACACTAGCTAAGCAATATATGTGTATATTTCAAAGAGCGGGTTTTCTCAATCGTATGATGCTCTTGAAGTGTATATGTTTGGTTTGCAAAAAAGGTATTCAATCTTTGTATTCAGAAAAGAATATATGAGTTAACGAATATTGCAACAAAGATTTTATCACATAAGCAATTATCTCATCAAATATTTTCAAGATAAAAACGCCGTAGATATTTGAAAATGTTTTTGCAACCAAAATACAAATACAAACTTCTTAAGATATTGCAATGAATATGCAATACGCAGAAGTTTTATACAAGTCTTCTTAGGAGAGACTTATTAACAAAGTCCCCTAAGAATACTTAAGGTTTAGCTCTCAAAAATAAGTCAAACAATCCAAAGATAGGAGAGCAAACCAATCAAGACAAACACTCAAAACCAACTTACAAAATGATGTAGGCAATATGGGAAGGTAAGATTGAGTATATGGAGCTTGGAAATGAGTATTATAGGGTTTTGGTTTTTCAAAGAATTTTCCCTAATCAAAATGACTAATCACCCTTAATTTTCTCAAATGAACTCATATATATGGACATGGGAGAAGATATGACCGTCGGGGACCTATTGGGTATTATTAGAAAAGTTTAATGATGTTTAAAGCATTTTAACCCTGTTTAAAAATATTAACTGCGGTAAAAAAATTGGGGCAACCCGAGAGGTCCGGTCGACCAGAAATGGTTCGGTCGACCAGAAATGGTTCGGTCGACCAAGACTCAAATGGCTCAGTCGACCAGGGGACTTTTGAATTGAATGGTCGGTCGACCGGGGCAAGGCAATTTTCCAAATTTTCAAGGTTCAGTTGATCGGGCCTTTTTGAACTGCATGGTTCGGTCGACCAGACCGCTGGGAATTCTCCCGAGGACCCTCCGGTCGACCAGGTAGTTGGATTACAAAAGTGGTCGGTCGACCGGGAGGTCAAAATGTTGACTCTCAGGTGGTTCGGTCGACTGGCAAGAAATGAACTGTGAAGTTCGGTCGACCGGGCCTTGGTCAAACTGTTGACCCAGGGCCGGTTCGGTCGACCAGGCCAAAGTGAACTGTGTTGGCCGGTTGATCGAAAGTGCACCAAGTGTGCATTTCGGTCCCGTATTGAACCAAACAAGTCCTATTTCAAGTGCTTAACAAACATATGTGTACATATGTGTGTCTTATGGTCACTTAGGTCCAAAATAGAGACACTGAAAAAGTCCAGTGTCGGTCGACCACCCTAAGGTCTTTCTAAGGTCCTTTCTTATTCATGTGATGTGTGTGAGCTTATTACAAACCAAGTACCTACTTACTATTACAGACCAATTAAATATATTACACTATGAAATAAAACTTTGGTCTTCGGGCTTTTCTTAACTTTGTGCACATCTTTATTTTAACACCTTTAGTTCCTGCACAAAACTTCAAATGCTCATTAGATACAATGAGTATTTGTCATAATCAAAACCGGACGTGACCAATAAGGTCAACAGTGTATGAAAGTTGTGAATGTAATATTGTGAACATACTGGTATCGATTGTGTAGGATAGATGTTTTATTTGAACAGGTGCATGGATGGTGATTACGCGCTAAAATTGCGTAATTAGGTATTTTAATTCATGCATTACGAATTATATTTTAATTAAATGTCTAATTACTCTCAATAAATTAACATTGTGTCCTATTTATAACATTTGGATTTTATCGAGTAATTTATGAATTTTTTGTTTTTTTACCACAGGGCAATTATTGGAAGCAAAAATCGACACTATTTTGTATTTTGAGCGTAACTTTCTTGTCAAGCTCCGATCGAGACGATTCAAAATTCTAAGGAAGCTCAGAAAGAGTTCTACAACTTTCATGTTTTGATCTTTAAGAGATACAGATTTTAGTATGGTCGAAATCATGTTTGTGCACTAAGAAACAAAAAGAAAGAAATGAAGAAGCAAGGAAAAAATAAAATAAAATTTGAAGTGGGTCGGGTCTTGATGTGACTCGGCCATGCAAGTGGGCTTGAAGAGGTGCTAAGGGCGTGAAGATGTTTGCTGGGATATTAGTTTGTAGGTTTTTCTTTTGGGGGGATTTGGAAAAGTCAAAGGGAGGTTTTAATTGTGTTATATATAGGATAGGTTTTCTTTAGCTTAAAAGGAGGTTTTTTTTTTTCTTTAGTTTTTTTGGGGGCAATAGCAGGCTATACATTGGAGGCTGTGCGCACCAGGAGCTTCTCCTCTACGGCCAGCTTCTCTCTCTCTCTCTCTTCTTATCTTTCCTTCTCTCCTTACTCTTTATTAATTTGAATATTAAATTATTGTTGGATTTTCCTTCTCTCCTTACTCTTTATTTATTTGAATATTAAATTATTGTTGGATCTATTTTCATTAGCAAAAAGTTATTCAAATCTCTTGTTATTTATATATTGTCAATTAGTTTTAGGTTGAATCTTCCCCTCTTCTACTCTTATCTATTTTCATTAGCAAAAAGTTATTCAAATCTCTTGTTATTTATATATTGTCAATTAGTTTTAGGTTGAATCTTCCCCTCTTCTACTCTCTTTCTTTAGTGTATTTATTTAGTAAAAAATTGTCATTGGATTTTATTTTGGTTGGGTTATTTTGAATTATTTAGGTTAGATTGTTCTTAAAGTCTTGCATGGAATCTTAAATATTTGTTTGGGTTATTATTTATTATATAAAAATTTTCAATTTGTTTCTCTTATGTGGAATCTTTATTATAATTTAAATTGTTCTTGGGTGTTTTTATTATTAAAGTTAGTGTTTTTATTTAGTTAGCAAACTTCTTGTTTGGGTTTATGCTTAAAGTTAGTATTTTTATTATAGAATGGTTACAAGATTTAGTTCTTTCATTATTCTGGCATTGAATCTGGTAATATTATTTAAGTTATTTCATGCATATTTAATTTTAGTTAGGGTTTAAATTCCATTGCAAAATCTCAAAAATCTCAGAAAACTGAATCTGAACTATGTTCAGTAAATTTTTCTTGTCTTAATTTCTTTTGGAATTACATGAATTTGGAATTAAAATACATTTCCTGTGGAGATGATCTGACCCTTGGGCTAATTTTTACACAACTGAACTCATATACTTGGGATAGTTTCCGAGCTGCTCATTTTTAGAGTGAGTCAGATGAATATGCTCAATTTTTAAAGGGATTTCTGCCAAAATTTTTATAGTAATTTAATATGTTGGGTTTGTATGAAAATTGTGAATGTAATATGAACATACTGGTATCGATTGTGTAGGATAAATGTTTTATTTGGACAAGTGTATGGATGGATATGCTCAATTTTTAAAGGAGACTCTGTTGAAATTTTTACAATATTTTGATACGTTGAATGTGTATGAAAGTTATGAATGTAACGTTGTGAACGTACTAGTATCGATTGTTTAGGATAATTGTTTTCTTTGAACAGGTACATGGATGGATATGCTCAATTTTTAAAGGGGACTCTGCCAAAATTTCTAGAATAATGATTCTTTATATAAATTTAACCCACACTACCTTAAATATATATCAAATTTTGAGTTCCAGTACTCAGATTACTATTGCTCATATTACAAAATATTGGGTTAACAAAATAAACAACTTAATATAACAGTCATACGCTATAAATATACACTAATAGGAAGATCATTTTTACGTAAAAGTCTCCAATAACCATTATTTCAGTAGCTACAATGGCCCGAAATTGTCTCCTACTAAACATGAATCTTTACAGTAATTTTCTACCTTTCTCCCTTACTCCTCCCTACTCTTCCTCCTCTTAGGGCATGTAGCAGTTCCTATATTGTATCCCATTAGACATATACCATGGTTTATGTCAAAACAATTCATGTCTGTAAAGTAGGTCAAGAACTACATGCTTAACAATTATAAATTTAAAATATTTAACATTTAATAACTTATTAACTGATATGATTGAAGACAATATAATGTATTATATTAAAATTGTATAGGACAATAATAATATTATGTTTATTTAATTACAAATGTTAATTAACATAAATTTTTACACTTCTAATAGATATTTTAAAAATAATTTATATTTCAATTAAAATTATGTATATATTTTTCTCTAATTAAAATTAATTAATATTAACGCTAAATATTTATTTAATTAATATTATTCCCATAGGAATGGAATTCCTATGAAACTTATCCATGGAGAGACCGAGGGAGGTGGGAATAAAATGACTTACTGAGAATCCTTTCATCCCTAATAATGTGAACTTTTATACTACACAAATACTCATACTCAAACAAATGCGGGAATGAGATACCATGGGCATCACATTCCCAGGAATCTTGAAAGATGCCGCAAGCCAAACACCCTCTAAAAATTATTAATAAAATGCTCGTTAAAGCCTATACCCAATAACACAGCAAAATTAACAGAAGAAGACATTTCTTTTCTACACAATTCAATGAGGTTACATTTGATTGACAGGATGTCTATTCTTAGGCATAGAGTGAAATAAGATGAGAATGTAATTTAAGTCGTCAAAAGCTTGTGTTATTCCATCAAACATGGAATAGGCTATGAATTAAAAATCAGCCACAGTTTTGGATCAACCGGGCTAGTCAACCACAAAACCGGCAACAGTTTTGTGGATACAGGGGAAATCAGCACCAATTTTCCTCTGAGCCTACTCTCCTATAAATAGGTTTGAGCTAATTTTTTTAGGAAATTTGAAATCTCTCTCTTCTCTCTCCTAGGGTTTCAAAACTTTTTCACCAAAAAGCTTTTCCGAGCTCTCCATTGGGTCCCGGTTGCCTCTCTAACCCTTGGTCTAGCAAGTATATGTGTTTTCACCGGTTGGAAGTTCTAGGTTGTAGACGTTTCGAGCCGTTGGGGTTTGTTTTTCCGTAAAAAGGTAAGGGGATTTGTTTGCATCTGTTATTTAGAAAATCTAAATCGATAAAATTGTAACTTATGTTTATACGTACAATATGACTGCTTATTTGGAAAATTTTACGAGGTTGAATTGTCGATTTTTTGCTTTTATGGTTTTTTGCTTATATGTACAATAGTCTGAAGGTATGTTGGGGCATTCAGCTTTTATAAACAATGATGAGAAGAGAAGCATATATATATTTTGGTTATCAGAAAGTGTTGCTCAACTTCTTAAGGAACAACCTGTGATTGTTACACACAGTGAAAATACCTTTGATGGAAGTGGCATTAAGAGACTATTATCCAACAAGTTTGAATTGGACAAGGTCAGTAATTTGTTTTCTGTTGATGTTGATAAAAAGAGGTTTTTTCTTACTTCAAGCTTGTGGGTACTTTGGTGTGATCTTACAACAATAAACCCTCAAATTATGTATGCTACTTATTTAATACTTAGAGACACCGACAAGGTTAGCACCAAATTACTCATTGTCATGCAAATTTTATCCTTACAAAATTTCATATATCTAAGCTTTCTTTGTTTAACTTTTGTATTAACATACAAGTCCTTAGGTTGTTATGTAGGCAACCAAAGTGAGATTAAATGCTATTTTAACACTGAATTGATAAGAATAGGTATAGTAATAACAACCCATAAGCGCATTGCTAGCCGTGATAACACCAAGATGTGCTAAGCCTTTCAGTTATGTATTTGAGCTTGTTCCCAGCTATGAATACTTATAACAAAAGTTAAGATTTTTTCTTTATTAAAAAAAGTCATAAGCCAATCTTTTCTAGTTGTAGTTGTTTAAAATATGTTTTTCAGTATTTTCAATGCAGTCACTGGAGGCAGCTTTGAAAATGGTACCAAATGATTGAAATGGGAAAATGTCATTCCGAGAATTATTTTCCCAAAAAAGGTATTATTTAATATTTTTTTTTTAGAAATAAGATAAATTGGGAAAAAACTCGCCGCTGTTAGGTTAGAAGTTTTATTGTCTTGCAAAATAGCCCTCACTTTGTTTTTAATTACGTTCGTGCCCCTGTCGCTGGCTGAGTTTAGCTTAGTTTAGTACCAACAAGGAGTTTAGGCAGGGTTGGTTAGTTTACAACTAAATTTTAAATTCCAAGTCGTAATCAGAATGGAAAGCTTAATAGAAAAATATAAAAAATTAAATCTTTTTTGTGTCTTGTTTTATGATTAAATATATTATTATACTTCTAATTAATCATATCAACAATTAATATTCTATTAAATCTTTTTTTATCTAATTATGATAATGTTTGTTATATACAGATATAAATTTTGAAATGAATCTAAATTTCGATCGAGGTTGATTATACTATGTGTGTCACGTGTACTCAAGGCACCTCAATTTAGGTTGGCCGCACTATGTCCATTATATGTGCTTACGGCAAGTCAATTGAGGTTGACCCACCACGTGCATTGCGTGTGATTAGGCACCTCGATCAAGGTTGATACACTTTATGTGTTGCTCATGCTTGAATACCTCAATCAAGTTTTGTATACCTTGGATGGTGGACGTACATGCTAGGAGCACCTCGATTGAGGTCACTGCACCATATGTGTTACACATACTTGAGGACTTCAGTTGAGGTCAACACATATGTGTATTGCACGTACTTGAGCGCCTTGATTGAAGTCGGAATGCCTTGGTTGAGGTCAACGCACAATGTGCATTACACTACTCGAGCACATGCATTGCATCTACTTGAACACCTCGATTGATTGAGGTTGCTGCACCAAGTGCAAAACATCTTAGTTGAGGTTGATGCATTACATGCGTGCAATCAGCACCTCGATTGAGGTTGGCGCACCATGTGCAAAATATTTCGATTGAGGTTGGTACACTTCGATTGAGGTCAATGTATCACATGTGTGCAATCAGCACCTCGACTTCATTTTAAATTAAGAATAATAATAATAATAATGAACAATTATACTATGATTATATCATAATATTTACTAGTAAAGCATCTGTGAGGAAGAGTGAGTTAGTTATTATTTTTGTTATTAAAAGGGATGTGGGTAGACTTAAAATAACTTAAAATGAGATAACGATGAAGGATTTAATAGTTTTTAATTTAATAGAAACAAAATTTTCGATCGGATAAATTGAGGAAAAATGATTTGTATAGTTGACCTTATCTAGTTGGATTTAAGGCTTTCTATTGTTATTATATTATGAAATTAACGTTATAATTTAATAGTATTTATTAATTAAATTAAGTTTTATATAAGCTAAAAAATATTTTTTTTAAAAAGACTACATTTACAAAATGTAATTTATTCCATGTGAAAATTTAAATTAATAAATGATACTTCCCTCCAATTATTTAATTAATCATTATTATAATAAATAAATAAAGGAGAACTAAAAAAATTCTCATATGCACAGCAAATCTCGCTACTTGGTGTAGCGAGATTTATATGGCAGTCCAATCTGGTCTAGACGTGTGTCAAGGCAAATCTTGCTAGACCAAATAGCGAGATTTGTCTATGTTTATCTTGGGCGTGACACGTGACAAATCTCGCTGGATCAAGTAGCGAGATTACGTCAGAGTCATTCTGAAAAATACTTCCCAGAATAGGGTATTATTTAATATATTTTTTTTAAAAAAAAGTTAAACCGAGAAAAAACTCTTGTGTGTCATAGGGTGAACAGTGCGCCGTGTCTTTATAGGCTTTTTGGCTTTTTGCTTTTCTCTTATTTTTGCATGAATGGGGTGACCCATTGTTTGAAGTTCACAAAAAAAAAAAAATTTTAAAAGACAACATACATACCTAATACATATATATACTTATACACACATTTGCCTTCTTTTTATATTTTTTTTATATATTATCTTTTTCTTTTTGTTTGTCCAATGTTATTCCTCCCAAAATGAAAATTAAAACTTAGTTCCCGAATATTGAAGGACCCGAACTTGACTTTTTTTAAAAAAAAAAAAACGGGACTCAATTAAAATTCAATAAGACTTAATTAAAATATCGGGACTGAATAAAAAATATCAAGACTTGACTTAAAATACCGGGACTCATTTTAAGACACTAAGACTCAAATAAAAATACCAGGACTCAAATAAAAATACCAAGACTCGATTAAAAATAATGAGACTTGATTTAAAATATCGGAACTCAATTTAAAATACCGGGTCTCAATTTAAAACACCAAGACTCAATTTAAAATATCTGCATTCCCCCTCATCATCTATCCTTTCCCCTTCCCATCGCACAAGAATACCTCGTCGTCCCAAATCTAGGGTTGCCTCCAATCAACCCCAATCATCTCGGGCCCCACCAAGAGGTGAACGATCCCTACTCAACTACGCGACACAACGTCATTAGAGTCCGAGCATCTTCCAACAACCCCAGCAGTAGAAAGACGACAGTCATCATGACCCCGACCAGAGCTCAAAAAGAACCGCAAAAGGCGGAACTTTCAAAGAATGACCTTGGACGATTACAACTTCCGCCCAATGTACACATTTAAATTAGATGAGACGTGAGCCCACGAAAAGAAAAAGATGTTGCATCTTTATCCTCAAAATTAGGAAATTCGACCATTATATGACCCCCCCCCCAACAACCTCGTATCATCCAGCACTGATTCGAGCGTTTCATCAGAATATACAGCATGACCCAACAACTGGGGTGTGGTCCACAGTTGTCCATGGCATTGGGATTGAGCTTACTTCCGCCCTAATTGATAGGGCTTGGTCACACACTGAAATTGACGACACACCATGGGAGGCACTAGACTCTGCCGATGCGCATCATATCATCCACCAAATGTTCCATGATCAGTATTATGATGGTGGTAACATGGTACGTAGCACATGTACAACCTGAAGCAGACTACCTGATTATTTGTGTTGACCTTATAGGTCATTTCTAGTTTTGATAATGACAAATACTCTTTGTATTTGATGACTTTCAAGTTTGTGTGTAGAATCATACTAACTGGATTACATTGATAGCATGCAGCAACTTGAAGAATTATGAGACCCTGCACATATATATATATATATATATATATATATATATATATATATATATATATCATTTGTTGTAATATTATTGGGTCTGTAATAATTTTAGTTCAAGGGTTTGTAATAATTAATGTCTTACCTGCATGATAGGTTAGATAAGCTCCAGACCATAGATGGACCTTAGGGATTCGGTCGACCGATGCCAAATTTTTAGGGTATATGCTCAAAGGCATTAGATTGACCATAGGACCCACAATATTGCATGAAAATGACCCCCATAATCTTAGTGTTGATTATCATGTGAATAGGGGTAACTTTATAAGAAGAAAAAGATTGAAATGCACAAAAAGGGAATGTTCGGTTGACCGAACTTCTACACGCAGAACTCTTCAGTCGATCGAACCTCCACCGGGTCAACATTTTGACCCTTCAGTCAACCGACCATAAATGTACTTCAATGTCCTAGTTGACCAAACCTCCTTGGGTCAACATGTTGACCGCTCGGTCGACCGACCAAAAACATATAGACAACGCCCTGGTCGACCAAACCCCCACGTGGGAATTTCCAACCACCCAATCGATAAAACCTCCTAGTTCAAAATGATCCGATCAACCGAACCGCACGGATTTGGAAAATCACCTTTGAACCCCTCAAGTACGGTCAACCATCTTTCTAGTTCAAAATACTCCCGGTCAACTGAACCCAGACACTCGGTCAACCGAACCTTAAGTACGATTGACCGGTGCTCTCGGGTTGGCAAAAATTACCGAGGTTAAAAACGCTGTTATTTTTATTAACCTCACTTAAACTTTTGCAAAAATGACTCATGTGTCCCAAACTGTTATAATTTTGGGGAATTCTATATATAACCCCTCATTTGAAAAAATTAGTGTGAGATTAGCAAACATAATTAGCAAATATCCTTTGAATTTCAAAAAGCATAATTTTCATATTCAAGCTTCATACTCCCATTCTTACTCATCCATATTGCAAATACTACTTAGTAAGAGTGCTCTTGTGTTCGTCTTACCAAGCTTAAACTCTCATTTGCACGTTTTGATTGAGATTAATTTTTTACTTGAGAGTAAGCTTCTAGTTTTTCTAAGGGGCTTCATAAATAAGCATTCCATAGGAAAACTTCTCAGAGCTTCTGAGTTTTGCATAGTTATTGCAATACTCAAGAGTTCATATTGCGTTTTGTTTGTGAAATACAAACCGATTTCAAATATCTTGTGTGTATTATTTTGAGAAAAATATTTGTTGAAGGTATTTGAAAGTGTACTTGAAGATAAACACTATTTTACAAATCAACTTCAAATATCTTTTGTGATTTATTGTGAGAAAAATATTTGTTGAGGATATTTGAAGCGTACTTGAGATCTTTGTTGCTGCATTGTGATTGATACTATTATTTTGACACAAAGATCCATTCACATACACTCTCATGAACTGATTGTCATATTTGCATTAATCTTTGAGAGCAGACATTAAGACTACACTGAACTTATCAAATCCTATCTTTCGGTAGTGCATTGATTATATTGTGCGTATTGTAGTACATACCTGCTTAGTGTAAGAAGCATTTCTATGTATGAAAATTTTTATACAATTATTGTATTATAGGGTAGGCTTGAAGAGGAAGATTAGCCCTGTTGAATAGTCCCGAATTGGCTTTGACCCGGTTAGGAAAGTTAGGTGCACTATCCTCTTAAGGTGTGTTTAGGTTGAGGTCAGCCCCGCTAATTGACCTGATTGTAACCGATGCCGCGCCACTTGTTAAGTGAGCATTAGTGGAATCCTCAGGCTTACAAGCTAGAGGCGGGGACATAAGCAGTATTGGCCGAACCCCGATAACATATCTAGTGTTAATTTTATTTTTCGCAATTTACATTCTGCACCTGTATGTTAATGTTTATTATTTGAATATTTTTCAGGGATTATGAATACATAGAAAGACCCTAAGTTTGTGAAATACTACCTGCTAGATTAGGTAAACCTAGGAAGAATTTTTAAATTTCCAATTCACCCCTCCCCCCTTCTTGGGATTGTACCAAACCTAACAATTTGCTTCTTTGGGACTTAATTCTTCAGCATAACATCTACACCCTGGGGCATCATTTTGAGCAACGTTGTAAAAACCCGAACCATGATATATGGATTAAGTAAGTAAGAGAAGGGTAAAATAGTAATTGAGCAGGTTTCGTCGACGAAGTTGGAATTCGTCGACGAGGTCCCTTTTGTTGTTCAGTGAAAAAATGCAGGTGTTCATCGACGAGGAGAAGCCGGGAGGTTTCGGGAAATCAGAGATCTCAAGCTCATCGAAGAGGCCACTGCTTCGTTGACAAACTCCCTTCGTTGACTTGTCGATGAAGACGCTGCCTCGTTGATGAGTTTGGCCGAGTCAAAGGTGCTACAAATATCCATTTTGGTTGCTTCTTAGCTAAGAAATGAAAATTCTCTCTCTCTCTCTCTCTCTCTCTCTCTCTCTAAGAACTCGAAATACTCTATATATATTTTTTCACTATACATTGCTGGATTCGTGGATCTGACGTTACCACGAGGATCACAGAAGGATTGTCTTCAAGATTTGCGGAATGGATCTTCATTCCGAGCATTTTTAAGTTTTATCTTAAAATTGAGGTAAGGCTCAGTTTTCAATTATATTCCAGTAGTTATGTAAGGAATAGAATTGTAAGTATGTTATGTACTTTGGTTTATAGGTTTTGGGAACTCGGTTCACGGTTTAGGGGCTGTAGAGTTTGGGTTTGAATTTTCGGGGAAAGGTAAGGGGATTCTATTTATGTCGGTTATTTTTTAAATCGGACACGATAGAACTTTGGTTCATGGTTATGTGTGTGTTTTGATTACTCATTTGGGAAAATCTAACAGGTAAAATTATACGTTTTTTCATGTTACAGTTTTGGGAAAAAGGGGGCATTGGGTTGCATCTCTGATTTCGTTGAAAAACCGTGAATATATTATGATATATATTATGTTATGGAAATGATCGTCCCTTAACTTCTTTAATCTGTATATTTTTGAAAAATCATGATTTTAGATTACCAAATGGGTGTGGATTGTTTGGTTATATGAACATGCATGGTTGTGTTTTACTGCAATGAAATTGGAACTAGGTTCCAAATTGTTCCAGGTTGTGAAAGAGTCTCCAACTCTATATCCAAGGGCGTGAGCCTTACCGGCTGATCACCGAAGGGTGTGGATCCACCAGTTGTACTGGTATGATGCCATGGAAGCCTAGGGCTATGCTATGTGCCGAGGACGCCGTGTAATGCGGGCCAGCTTCAGGTCGAAGGGTGTGACGACACCGAGTTACTTGATCATGTGTGTGTGCATGTGATGCACTATACTGGAACTGTTTTGTAAGAATATTGGAATTGCATTGAACTGTGTATGTTTTATGTCATGATAACACTCATATGCCACACATTGATATAATCTAGATCTGCTTTACTGAGAGGTCTCTCACCCCTATCGTACGTACATGTTTTTCAGGTCCTTTAAGTAACCGAAACTAGCGCCCTTATGTTGGGAGCGTAGTGGTCGGTATACTATGAAAAGTATTTGAGTAAGTACTAGGACTATATCGGGTTGTCTTTTTGAGGTTTTGGCTGACACCCGGGTTTATGTTTTGTATTATGGAGCTTAGACTTCTTTTGTATAGACTCTGATATGGTACCATGTATGTATAGAAATAAAATTTTTCACCGTGTATATGTTATGTATGTGAATATGTATAGGGTGTACGGGAACCCCACAGGGTCAGACCCTCATTCATATTGGTATCATTGGTATTTTTGTATGATACAAGGACATGTTAGGTTACTAATTCACCCTTGGCTCCCATTACCGGGTTCAAAGCGTGACAGTTTGGTATTAGTGCTAACCAGGTTGTTAGGTCTTGTAGACTTGGTTAGGCATAGTTGTATGTACATACCAGAGTATAGGATGTAGGAAATGAGTAGAACAGGCCGAGGGTTGTTTTGTTGCTAGACAGGGACTCGTTGGCGGTGTTCTGTGTTTTTCCTGGAATGACGATTTCACTAAAATCATGGCAAACCATTGATGATCTTTGTGTGAGTGTGATAGGACATACTTTGACCCATTAGGTGGTAGTTAACATGATTAGTTGTAATGATTATATTAGTTGTACGTGATGTAGGAGTACTACTAGATTCCTATCGTATTTTCATAATGGAGCCCAAGAATAATAACTTGGAAAGTGGCTCTGAGGAGACTGCGAGCGATGAGTCTTAATCTATGCCTCGAGGGTTGATGAGGCAGGTTATGCAGGAGATTGGGCGGAGTGTTAGGAGACGCGAACATTCTCCTATGGCTGCGGGGTGCACTATCAAGAAGTTCACACGCATGCACCCTCCGACGTTCTCAGGAGGACATGATCCGATGATAGCAGAGGACTGGGTTGAGAAGACCGAGAGGATTCTGGAGGTCCTACACTACACAAATAAGCATCGAGTCCTCTATGCTACCTTCTAGCTGTCTGAGGAGGCGGGGCGATGGTGGACTGCAGTGAGTCTGCTGGAGGAGCAGAGAAGCGGTCCTATGGAGATGACATGGGGCCGTTTCAAGGAGTTGTTCTTTGAAAGATACTTCTCGGCGTCCACATGCAACACTAAGGCGGATGAGTTTTCTGTTCTGACTTAGGGAAATATGACGGTGTAGGGGTACATTGCTTGGTATATAAAGCTTTCTTGTTTTGCACCATGTTCGATATCAAACGAGTACGAGAAGACTTGGAGGTTTGAGAAAGGCTTGAGGAAAGAAATCCGTAGGTTAGTGGGAATGTTTCAGATCCATGAATTTTCAATTTTGGTGGATAAAGTCACTGTGATTGAGACCGGAATCCGGGAGGATGAGGTGGATCAGGAACCGAAAAAGAGGCCAGTACCTTCTAGTTCTCAGTCGAGATCTCATCAAGGATCATAGAAGAAGAGGAAGAAGGGCTTGGGTATACTCGTTTACTCTAGCGGATGCTAAGCATGCGGGGAATGTGGTGACAAGTACTATGATGTTGCTTTAAATAGAGCTATGGTTTTATTTGATTTGGGTGTGACCCACTCCTTTATATCTGCTAATTTTGTGAAATTGTGTGGGGTGGAGACCCAAGTCATGGAAGAAGGATTGTCTGTAGCTACACCATCTGGGAGTGTATCATTCTGTAGGAGAATGTTAGAAGACTGCCCAGTGGTAATTCAGGGGAAGTTACTACCAGCGAATTCGGTGGTCTATGATATGTTGGGGTTCGACGTCATATTGGGGATGGATTGGTTATTCTCCAATTATGCTGTGATTGACTGTCGTAGAAGGGTGGCAGTATTCAGACCTTTTGGGGAGCAGGAGTACGAGTTTGTAGGATCATGTGTGCATTCGACGCCACAGGTTCTATCGGCACTACAAGCAAGGAGGTTACTTTTGGATAAATGTTAGGGGTACCTAGCTTGTGTGAGGAAACCACCGCAGAATAAGTTGAGGGACGAGGATATTTGAGTTAGCGAGTTTTCGATTGTGTTTCTAAAAGATTTACCCGGTTTACCTCTGGATCGTGAGGTGAAGTTCGCAATAGAGTTGCTGTCAAGTAAGGCACCGATCTCTAAAACTCCGTATCGGATGGCTCCAGTAGAACTTCAAGAGTTGAAGGAGGAGTTGCAGGAATTACTGGACAGGGGCTTCATTCGACCTAGTGTTTCGCCCTTAGGAACTCCAGTTTTGTTCGTGAAGAAGAAGGACGGGTCGATGCGCATATGCATTGATTACCGTAAGATCAATAAGGTGACTAAGAAGAATCGTTACCTATTACCTCGTATCGATGATCTCTTTAACCAGCTACAGGGGACGCAGGTCTTTTCGAAGATCGATCTATGGTCAGGGTATCATCAGGTGAGGGTTAGATCTGAGGATGTTGTAAAGACTGTTTTTCGAACCAGATATGGCCACTACGAGTTCTTAGTCATGCCATTTTGGTTGACAAATGCTCCGGCAGTGTTCATGGATCTTATGAACAGGATTTTTCATGAGTACCTAGATCAGTTTGTAGTGGTATTTATCAATGATATTCTGGTATACTCGAGGAGTTCGGAAGAGCATGAAAACCATCTGATGTTGGTATTACAGATTCTGTGGGAGAAGAAGTTGTATGCTAAGCTAAAGAAGTGTGAGCTCTGGTTGAATCAGGTCACGTTTTTAGGCCATGTGGTATCTAAGGATGGTATCTCAGTCGATCCTAGCAAGATCGAAGCTGTGGTCAACTGGGTGAGACCGAAGAATGTGCAGGAGGTTCAGAGTTTTCTAGGACTGGCGGATTATTATTATCGGTTTGTGGAGGGATTTTCTTAGTTGTCTGGGCCTCTGGCTGGATTGACCAAGAAGGGGATGAAGTTTGAGTAGACCAGTGATTGCGAGTAGTGCTTTGAGGAGTTGAAGTACCGGCTGGTTACTGCTTCGGTTTTGACCATTCCTCCTAGGAATGACGAGTTTGTGATTTATAGCGACGTGTCTCTGAAGGGTCTGAAATGTGTGCTTATGCAGCAGGGTAAGATAATAGTGTATGCTTATTGGCAACTGAAGGAATACGAGAAGAATTACCCTACGTATGATCTAGAATTAGCTGCTGTTGTTTATGTACTGAAGATCTAAAGACACTACTTGTATTGTGTGCAGTACGAGATTTTCACTGATTACAAAAGCCTCAGGTACATTTTCACGCAAAAGGAGTTGAATATGAGGCAGAGACGATGGCTTGAGCTGATCAAAGACTACGATTGCACCATCAATTATCACTTGGGAAAAACTAATGTGGTAGCCGATGCGTTAAGTCAAAAGTCGGAACATGCGGTTGTATCTGAAGTTGTAGCTTAGCATCACATCAGACGGGATCTAGAAAGCTTGAGTGTAGAGTTGGTGGCTTGTGATCATCAAGCTTTCATTGCTAGTCTGGTGATCCAGCCGACTTTGTTCGAGTATATTAAAGCCGCGCAGACTAGTGATGCGGAATTGGTTGAGATTGTGGAGAAAGTACAACAGGAGTTGACTACGAAATTTTTTATCTCTAAGGGAGGTGTGTTAAGGTTTGGGACCAGGAAATGTGTTCCAAATGACGACGAGATCAGAAGGACAATTCTATAGGATGCACATCGTTCTTTATATACGATACATCTGGGTAGTACGAAGATGTATTGGGATTTACATGAGACCTTCTGGTGGAGTGGTATGAAAAGGTAGATTGCTCAGTTCGTAGAGCAGTGTCTAATGTGTCAGCAAGTGAAAGCTGAACATCAGAGCCCAGCAAGGCCGTTACAGCCCTTAGCTATTCCGAAATGAAAATTGGAGCATATTTCCATGGACTTTGTGATCGGATTGCCGCTAGCACTTTTTAAGAAGAATACTATTTGGGTGTTCGTGAATAAGTTGACGAAATCTGCTTACTTTTTATCGATGAAGGTTAGCTACCCTTTGAAATAGTTAGAATGCACGGGATACCAGTGTCCATTGTATTAGATCGAGACCCAAGGTTTACCTCTTGTTTCTAAAAGAGCTTGCAGAAAGCACTGGGGACGAAGCTTACTTTCAATACAGCGTTCCACCCTCAGACTGATGGACATTCGGAGAAAACAATACAGATCTTGAAGGATATGTTACGGCCTTGTGTGTTATATTTCGATGGTAGCTGGATATAATTTATGCCACTGGTAGAGTTCGCCTATAATAATAGCTTTCAGGCAAATATTGGGATAGCACTGTTCGAGACTCTATATGGTTGGAGGTGTCAATCTCCTCTATATTGGGATAAGATTGGTGAATGTCAGGTGTTATGACCTAAACTTGTGCAATAGACGTCTAAGAAGGTGGGTTTGATCCGGGATAAGATTAAATCAGCTAAGAGTCGGCAGAAGAGTTACACAGATGTTCACCGCTGCGAATTAGAATTCCAGATGGGGGGGTAAGGTATTTTTGAAGATCGCTCCGATGAAAGAGGTAATAAGATTAGGGAAGAAGGGCAAGCTGAGCCCGAGGTTTATCGGACCAATCGAGGTTCTTGAGCGAGTGGGTCCGGTAGCCTACAGGATTGCACTGCCCCCAGCACTCTCGAGGATCCATGATGTGTTTCATGTATCCATTTTGAGGAGGTACGTTTTGGATCCATTGCATGTTGTTAGTTACGAGGACTTGGAGATTGGGGATACTTTAGCATACGAGGAGATACCTATTCAGATTCTATATCGTAAAGTTTAGAAGCTACGTACTAAGGACATACCATTGGTGAAGGTATTGTGGCGGAATCACGAGGTTGAGGAAGTTTCTTGGGAATTGGAAGCAAAGATACGCCGAAAGTATCCACAGTTGTTCTGAGCACGTATGTATACTACTTTTATTTTGGGATAGGTGGTTAGTCGTTGGGAATGTGTATTATTGTTAACTCCTGACAGTTTATATATGTAATCACGGTATTCCTCAGCCATAAGTGAGGGTATGTACGTATTGTAACTGGGCTACGTTGTAAATGGTCGTCGGTTATTTCTAGAGTCGAGTGTGTGTTTGGTTGTGAGAATGAGTTCATGAATGAGAGATTTCAAATTTCAAGGATAAAATTTTTGTAAGGATTGGAGGTTTTAAGAACTTGAACCGTGATGTATGGATTAAATAAGTAAGAGAATGGCAAAATAGTAATTGAGCAAGTTCTGACGACGAAGCTGGAATTTGTTGACGAGATCCCTTCTGTTGTTCGGCGACGAAATGCGTGTGTTCGTTAGTGAGGAGAAGCCGAGAGGTTTCGGAAAATTAGAGATCTCAGGCTCGTCGACGAGGCTACCGCTTCGTCGACAAACTCCCTTCATTGGCTCATCGACGAAGACGCCGCCTCATCGACGAGTTTGGCCGAGTCAAAGGTGCTATAAATATCCATTTGGATTGCTTCTTAGCTAAGAAATGAAAACTCTCTCTCTCTCTCTCTTTAAGAACTCGAAATACTCTCTTTCTTTCTCTAGATTTTTTCGTCGTACGTTGTTGGAATCGTCGATCTGAAGTTACCATGAGGATCAGGGAAGGATTCTCTTCAAGATTTGTGGAGCGGATCTTCATTCCGAGCATTTTTGGGTTTTGGCTTAAAATCGAGGTAAGGCTCAGTTTTCAATTATGTTCCGGTAGTTTTGTAAGAAATAGAATTGTGAGTATGTTCTGTACTATGGTTTATAGGTTTTGGAAACTCGGTTCGCGGTTTAGGAGGCCATAGAGTTTAGGTTTAAATTTTTGGGGAAAGGTAAAGGGATTCTATTTATGTCGATTATTTTCAAAATTGGACTCAGTAAAACTATGGTTCACAATCCTGTGTGTGTTTTGGTTACTCATTTAGGAAAATCTAACGGGTAAAATTATGGGTTTTTTCATGTTATAGTTTTGGAAAAAAGGGGGCATTGGGTTGCATCTCTGATTTCGTTGGAAAACCGTGAATATATTGTGATATATATATATTATGTTATGGGGATGGGCAGGCCTTGACTTGTTTAAACTGTATATTTTTGAAAAATCATGATTTTAGATTATCAAATGAGTGTGGATTGTTTAGTTATATAAACATGCATGGTTGTGTTTTACTGCAATGAAATATGAACTGGGTTCCGAATTATTCCAGATTGTGAAAGAGTGTCCAACTCTATATCCGAGGGTGTGAAATATCACCTGTCATGTTTGGCAAGAGTATCCAGCTCTATATCCAAGGGCGTGAGCCTTACCAGCTGATCACCAAAGGGTGTGGATCCACCAGTTGTACCGGTACGATGCCATGGGAACCTAGGGCTATGCTCTGTGCCGGGGACGCCGTGTAATGCGGGCCGATTTCAGGCTGAAGGGTGTGACGACACCGGGTTACTTGATCATGTGTGTGTGCGTGTGATGCACTATACTGGAACTGTTTTTTGAGAATACTGGAATTGCATTGAATTGTATATGTTTTATGTCATGATAACACTCATATGCCACACATCGATATAACCTGGATCTGCCTTACTGAGAGGTCTCTCACCCCTATCGTACGTACATGTTTTTCAGGTCCTTCGAGTAACCGAAACTAGCGTCCTTGTGTTGGGAGTGTAGTGGTCGGTGTCCTGCGGAAAGTACTTGAGTAAGTGTTAGGACTGTATTGGGTTGTCCTTTTGGGATTTTAGCTGACACCCGGGTTTATATTTTGTATTATGGAGCTTAAACTCCTTTTGTATAGACTCTGGTACAACCCTGAGGATGAGCTTATACAATTACCAAGTCCACCTCCTCGTTGCACTCCAAAAAAGAAGAAGAAAACAATAGATGCACCCTCTACATCAACCACAACGCCACCACCATGAGTAGCCTCCTCTGTGCCTCTAACTGGGGAAGACTTGGCTCGTTTACGCCACGATTTAGAGCTTGTTCGTTCTAATTTGGTGGACACACGCGCGGAGATGCGCCAGGGTTTTCGAGGTCTATTTGAAATCTTGCGTTTCATATCCCCGCAGGCAGTTGAATCTATTATCCTTCCTACATTTGGTACTGCGGCAGACAAAATGTCACTCCAGCCCACTCTCCTGCACCTACTACTCCTCCACTTCGTCCATCGCCTCTAACAGCATCCTAATTCACCATTCGCCCACTCATCAATCTCCTACTCACCATACCAAATCCTCGGCTAGCCCGGAGATTATAATCGAGATTGAATCCTCTAGTGAAAAGGAAGAGGTGACTTCTATACTAGCTACCACAGTAGGTGAGGCTTAGTCCCTCGTTCAGCTTCTTAACACTTCTAGTAGTACAGCGCCTACCTCACATACAAGAGTGAACCCATTTTCTTAAGTGAATTGTGAGGGAATAAACCAGCGAGGCTGAGTCAAGATGACTATTCTGTAGGTGCTTTCGAGCATTCAGAGTGACACAAATCATATACCGTACACATGCCCAATGAAGTGGCCTATTCATACTTGGATTACATGCTAATATTAAATTTGAATTATAATCATGGGTTAATCCTCTGTGAGTAGCATCTTGAAATGGTTGTGTTGTGTTGAGTTTTGCATGATTAACATGTTGCGGAATGTGTGTATAATGGAGTTGTGTATGAAGGAATCTGTATGTAATAAAGTTATATCTTTGTTTGTAAAATGGTATGATTGTGTTGCATGCATTTTCATCTTTTAAACTGGTGTTTATTAGTATCACCTTGGAAACCCTCACGAGACTAGAACTCATCATTAGGATCAACCTAGGGGTTTAAAACCTTATTGCATACGGTAAATGTAACCGTGTTTTCTTGCGAAAGAGGATGTAGGTGGGATGTGGTAGTTTTCTCAAATTTTACTTTGCTCGAGGACTAGCAAAGTGTAAGTTGAGGGTTGTGATGAGTTCCTAAAATACATGATTTTAGACCCTCATTTACCTTTATTTATCCTTATTTTATTATGTATTCACCTAAAGTTATCATTATTTAGACTTTTGCAAGGTTTGTTTGTATTTTCAGGAAAAATAGGTTAAAACCATGAAATTAAGCATTACAAGAAGCCAAGGAGGATTTAGAGGATTCAAAGCTCAAATTCAGACATTCAACCAAGCTCCAGAAGCTTCAAGTCATAAATAGAAAAGAAGATAACGCTAGACCATGAGTGTGATGACCCAAAAATATATATATATGATTAAAGTACAATAATAATAAAATAATAAAAATAGTCATTAAGTTAATATCAATACAGAAGTGTTTTTCTGTAGGATCCTTGATTCCATGTTTGATGCCTAAGAAAGACCTTGTCTTAGCGAGTGCTCAGAGACCATTGCGACTCAGTCGCTCCCTGGAGGTCGGCCTGGTCAAAATGTAATTTCATAGGATAAACAGGATAGACACTATTTGTACACGTAAATAAGTATATATACATAAAATAGTGTTTTGACAGACATAATTTGTCAAAATACATAATAAGATAATAATAATATAGGTATCATATGTGGGGCCCACAAGACTATGTGGGGTCCACATGAGTCCCGGAGCCACAAGACACTATTTATATACGTAAATAAGTACATAAAATAATGTTTTAACTGATATAATTTGTAGAAATATATGATAAAATAATAATAATATAGGTATCCTATGCGGGGCCCACAAGACTGTGTGGGGCCCACATGAGTCCCGAAGCCGTATGGAGGTTTTCACAAGTTTCAAAGTTATGTAGGATGCATAAAATCGTATAAGAGTTATTCGAGTTACGTAGGATCCATTCGGGTCTCGAAGTTGTGTGGGGCCCACAAGACCGTGTGGGGCCCACATGAGTTTTCAAAATTCAAATTTAATTCTTGTTCAAAAATAAATAATAAAATAAATAAATACAAAAAATAATTTAAAAGTAATAACAATGATAATAATAATGATAATAATGATTAAGAAAAATAATAAAATAATAAATAAATTAATTAATTAATTAGGCAAGTAATTAATTAAAAATTTACTTAATGGAAATGGTGGCAAGCACTCCCACATAGCCTCCATCCCCGTCTCATACTCAACCTATACCTTGCCCATCCCTTGCCCATTCTTTAATTTTAAAAAAATTATAATTTCACCCATCTCCCCACACTTTTATAAATTTCATTTCTTCTCCAAAATTTTCCTATAAATAGGATGCTCTCAACCTTCATTTTTCACAACAATTTTCTAAGAAAGAGAAGGATTAGTGAGTGAAAGAATTTGTGGTGGAGTGAGAATTTTGAGTAAGTTCTCACTCACCCACTCTTTCCGATCTCATATCTTAAAGATAGTTATTGTGTTCGTAGCACACGGTAAAAGAAGAAGGTAAGTAAATTTTGATTATGTTAGTTTCTTTTTATTTTAAATTCATACCCGAGTTTATTTTGTACGTAAATTTTAATTATGTCAATTAGTTCCAAAAAATTTTCATAAGTTTATTTTCACGCATATTTAATTATACCAGTTCTATCTTTAATATACTTGCATCTATTTTTGGGTTAAGAAATGTTCCAATCTCCTCGGGTAAATTTTCAGCATTTCTTTCTATTCAAAAATAAAATTATATATATTTTTAACACAAAAATTGTGTGGCATGAGTTTATTTCTACGTTACATTTTTTATGTAAATATGAGTAAAGATGAGATTTTCACGATATTATTTTAAATTGCATAAATGATAATAAGATGATTTTCAAACCCCTTATGGCAACGAAAGTTCAAAGTTACAAATGCTCGGTACCGCAGCTTAAAGTTTATACGGATCAGAGTGCACCCACACTGTTTACAGAGTGGTTATTTATGTTAGTGGATTTCTCCTGAGTGCACACCTGGTTCCGGACCAGTACTTAATAAGGAAAATCTCACTTAAAGTTTACGTACGTTGATTTAGTTTGGTCGGCCAACCAACTAAGTCCAGTCTTCGGACCGCACAACCCAGTCATGGGGGTAAACATAACTTACGGCAAACAGGCCTAAGGGTGGTTTTTATAATATATGTTTATACATATTTAATTACGTGTACAAAATTACTGATGATTTGAAGGAAAAGTGTAAGTTTACGTGAAAATGATCATTTTGGTGCTTAAATGACGATCTAAGGAAAACATATAAGGAAAAGTATATATATGTTTATCATTAAATATTTTTATAGTTTTAACGTTAAAAGTTTAATTTAACAGTTATAGTATATGATTATAAAAATTTACTGTTGAAATTGATGACAAAAGTTTTATGCAGGAATTTTTAAATTTATGTTTATTCTAAAAGCAGTCTTGAAGTTATAGTATTAAATATTGTTTTACGAAATTCTTTAAAAGCTCATTTTGGCCACACACTAATAATAATCTTATTTACTTATTGAGCGTCGTCTCACCCCAATCATATTTTATTTCAGATAACTCTGAAGGACATGTCGGAAATCAGGCTTAGCAAGCATGCGGGTGAGGATTAGAAAAATAAAGATTTAATTAGAAATATAGTATGATTTCAGATAATTACGTTTGTGTAATTTTCTTCTTTTGAAATAAGTGATTGTAATATGAAATATTAGCGCTCTGATTTAATAAAAATTGAGTTTATTTTGCTTCCGCTGTAAATCAGTAGTAAAAAGTTAATATCCCAGGCCCCTCGGGGTCGGGGTGTTACAATGAGGCGCGACCAACAAACCACAAGGGCGACTTAGTCTTCCACTGCAAACTCCAAGGTTCATACTAAGATCAAAATGCTGCAAGGTTCGACTAAGTGCGCGACCAAGCGACACCCTGAAGCGACCACGTCGAGATACTGAGATAGAACTGAAATTCAAAAGTATAGAGAGTCTCGACGAAGTGTTCGACCAAGAGACCTTCAGGGGCAACCATGTCGAGATACCGAGATTTCCTGAAGATCGAGATACTGCAATTCTCGACCATCAGCTCGACCATCAAAACCCTGAGGCGCAACGAAGTTGAAGGCATTAAAGATTTGAATCCCTGACTTCCCGCGAGATCCAACAAGGGCACGCACAAGAATGCCAGAGGTGCGACTTGGTCGATAGCGACAATCTTTTGGGCGAGATTTGCTGCAAACTTTTCTAACTTGTAAAAGAAAACCTTGGAAACCCTAGAGCCTATAAGTATTCGCTATGAACACAAGCTCTATGTCCATCTTTAGCCTCTCTTAGGTTAATGACAGACCTAAGAAGTCATTGAGAGCCAAGTTAGAGTAGGAGTAGAGTAGTTTTGGTTCGTGTATGGAGTGTCCAACTGCCTGTGACAACCAGCGGCGTTTATACAATAGCCGTGTATATTAGGATCTCCTTTTGTACTTCTAGCGTTAGTGACAGACATTTTGAATGATAAAGGAATGATCTTTTTACTCATGCTTTCATTTACTATTTTCAATTTACTGTTTTCCATTTACTTGTTGTGTGTTTGATGAAAGATTACAGATAAGGATAAGCACTGCTACATATCAGTTAGAGGAAAATAGTCAGCTACAGAACCGCAGAGGTGTTCATTATTGTTAAGACAAGGTATACTCTGGTTCCCAACCATACTCCAGACGGTTGGTGCATCCTTACTACCCTTTGCCCTCGATCGCCCCTCTCCTGCTTTGGCCCGCTCGAGTTAGTACTTCTATGGAAGTCTGGATGAGCGTAGTTAGAAGCATGGCGTCCAACGTCTGATTCGGACCACAGTATCGCTTTGTAGGAGTAGGGTATCTTAGAAATTTACTTGCTTTCGTTTACATGCTTTCCAGTAATTGTTAGACAATCACCATTACAAAATACCATCTTTCACTTCTCTTTCATAATAAGGTTTTAGTAAACTAAATTGGAAGTAGTTTAATAACTACGCTTCAAGTCTCCGTGGATCAATACCCGACTTACCCACTTTCTACTGAACTTGAGATAGTTAGGTTTTATAAATATTATTTTTTGATATTTAAGGACCTAAGCCTTGGCGAGCCTACCATGTAGTAAAGCTAAAATAATAAAAGGATCTCACAAAAGTGTTGAGAGAAGTACCAAATTATTAGATTATATTCTCACAACCATGTCAATCAAAACCAACCATTATAAGCAATCTTGGCAAGGCAACTTAACATCTATGAATTCCCCTTTTAATAATATATATTATTCAACCACCAAGTACCACCAAGTGTCAAGACACCCCATGAAAGGTTATCTTTAGCTGCCGCCTCGGCACGTGAGTTGCCTATGCCCATGTGCCTTGACAAATCAAGCTACTCAAGGGTCTTACAAATATCCACTTAGATACAATCATTTAGAACCGTTGGATCTAAATGGTTTCATCATGAGTGTAGTGTATTCAAGAGGCCCTTTCTTATATTTAAGACTTTATGTTGGTATAATTTGAAGATTTATTTTTCAATAAAATCTTGGCTTGACCCATTCGGATAAAATTTTTAATGGAGCTGAGAATTTTCCTATTAAAAACTCTAGGGAATGAGGTTGATTAACCTTGGCAAAACCAACTAAAATAGCCGCCTAGTAAGACCAGACCTAATTTGCTCAACTTGGTCAAATTCCTGGCACAACAAAACAGTGATGTGTAAAAGCAAAGTGGAGGACTTGGATAATAGGAGAAAAAATGGATTATAGTGAATATGATACCAAACAAGGCCTATTTGTACAGAAGACCTGAATGGAGGAAGTCAAAGTCCACACGGACAAGCCTATTTCTCACTATTGCAAAATTAAAGGAGCCACAACTCATGTTTCATCGGAAAGAGAGCAGTGCATTTGTTTTCCATGAAACTGGTTGCCCCAGTGGGACACGTTTGATCAAGCAGCTCAAAACACTCCAATTTCTAATACAAGTTTTGGCTGAGATCCCCAAGTCTTTGGTGATGTAATTAGGCTGCATGCAAGTCATGTAAGACAACTAGTTACCCTATCATTGTCCCATCTGCAGAACCAAGGACTTTTCCAAGGATGAATATGGACATGACCTCGTCAATGACCCTAACTTCCTGGTTAGAGGTTTCTTTCTATATAAATGCTAGGGCACCCACCCATTCCTTGTACAAAGCCATCCTAGAACACACCTACTGTATTAGCATAGATATACAGAGCCATGGATCGTTTCATGCTCTTTCTTTCCTGTGTTTCAACCCTAGCAGCCATGCAAGAAATCCATGCAGTGGAGTACGAAGTCATCAACGATGCAGCCAACACCCCCGGCGGCATTCGCTTCGCGAATGAGATTGGTGTTTGATTACAGCAGGCAGACCCTCGCATCCGCCACCGACTTCATATGTCAGCTTTTCCAGCAAACCACTAACGCTGACCGGAAAAATGTTCCAAAAAGTCACCTTGTTTGTTGAATCAAAGGATGGAGTTGCATATACTGTTAACAACGAGATTCACCTCAGTGCCAATTACATTGACAGCTACAGGTCTGGTGACGTGAAGAAGGAGATCACTGGTGTGCTCTATCATGAGATGACACACGTGTGGCAGTGGATCGGGAATGGGCAGGTAGCCAATGCTAGCAGCCTCATAGAAGGAATTGCAGATTTTGTAAGGCTGAAGCAGGGCTCGCACCGAGCCACTGGGAGGCGTCCGGGCAGGGCGAAAAGTGGGATGCAGGGTACGACGTGACAGCCCAGTTCCTGGACTACTACAACGATCTTAGAAACGGGTACGTGGCAGAACTGAACAAGAAGATGAGAAGCGATTACAATGTGAAATTCTTTGCTGATCTACTGGGAAAGTGTTGGGGGATAAAACCTGGAGCAATAATCACACACGAGGAAAAATAAACAAACACATCCACACTGGAACACCGGATTTAAGTGGTTCGATCCAAACTGACCTATGTCCACGAGAGCACACACTACTGCACTATAAACTGGGAGAAATATACAGAGGAGCCCTCCCTCCCTCCCTCCCTCCCTCCCTCCCTGACCTACGTCCACGAGAGCACACACTACTGCACTATAAACTGGGATCCCTCCCTCCCTCTCTCCTCTCTCTCTCTCTCTCTCTCTCTCTCTCTCTCTCTCACCTCAACTCTCTGCACTGCACAACACTCTCACAGCTACACTGTTGCACTGCATACACAGCTCACATACGCACCACCTCTC
Organism: Malania oleifera; assembly: GCF_029873635.1. Lineage (NCBI taxonomy): Eukaryota > Viridiplantae > Streptophyta > Magnoliopsida > Santalales > Ximeniaceae > Malania > Malania oleifera. The sequence goes on along the minus strand of NC_080421.1, from coordinate 20,049,351 downwards.
TGCACTCACAGCAACACTGCTGCACATACACTCTTCTGCAACCCACACACATACACGCACACTCCCAGCCTATATATATACAAGGGGGAGCTAAATTCAAATGTGGTGGCTGCAGATTTCAACAAAATCTGCAGAGTAGGTGGCTACCGTTCTTCAAAGTAAAAGTCGGTGGCTGGGCTGGTGCGGCTGCCGATGGCTCCACACCAGTAATCCTAACAATCTCCCACTTGGAGACGGAGACAGCATCTCAACCAGTGTATAGACAAATGATGTGCTCATGTCTGTCTTCAAGCATGAAGACCAACTGAAGTTGGAGGTGAGGGACTTCATCTCGTCCTTCATCGCAAGCTCTCACTTGCTCGCAACTCTTGCCTGACATGCTTCATCATATCATTCGGGCTCTCCTCCATTTGTAAGAAGTAAATAATCTATATACCTTCCTTCTGGTATATGAGACCGAGTAGATCTCCTAAACTCCGGTGTTGGAGTAGGAGATGGTGGTGCAGCGATTTGCTCCACTGGTTCCTCCGCCTGAGGATTCTCGGCATTCTGCTGTTGTGTCCCGACACACTTCTTTGAGGCACGGGTGTTCATCTGAAAACTGACCCTCTTCTATTTCTTGACTATACAATCCTCACACATGTCAATCTGCACTGACTGTAGACCACTCAATTTTTCCTAGTGCATCACCCTGAATTCCTTCTCGTTCATGTGACCAAGTCATTGGTGCCAGATGTTGCTGTCGTCATTTCTTGCAGCAACTGAAATAGACATGGAGGCATTGGAGGTTAGAAAAAGTGTCCCGCTTTTTTTACCTCGCGCAGTCATTAGTACACCCTTTGAGACTTTCCATTCATCACCAATGAATTTCGTCGTGTATCCCTCATCTGCCAGCTGACCAACTGAGATCAAATTCTTTCTCAGGTTTGGAATATATCTGACATCCTTCAGCTTCCATACTGATCCGTTCATTTTGATCTTCACAACTCCCTTGCCGATTACGTCGCAAGGTTGATCGTTGTCAAGGTACACCTTACCGAAATCACCTGGTGTGTACTCCTCTAGGCAATCTTTGCAGCATGTGGCATGATATAAGGCTTCAGAGTCTAAAACCCAAGACTCCTACTTATTCTCCAAAGAGCAGATCAAAATCTCATCATTCTCAGAAGCAATATTTGCTTCTGTCTTTGCCTCAGATTCCTTTCTCGAACCTTTACACTGGTCTCTGAAATGTCAGGTCTTTCCACAGTTCCAGCACTCAACATTCTTTGTGCCCAAGGAACCTCTGGGATCTTTGGATTTGGACCGCTTGGTCTTGGATCTGCCACGATTATTAGATCGTCCATGCCCGCTTCCCTTTCCTTGGCTTTCTACATTCAAAGCTGAACTTGAAGTGGAGTCATCGTTTGACTGCATTCTGATCTCCTCTGTCAAAATCATGCTGATAACCTCGTCGTATTTCAGCTTTGATTTTCCTACGGAGCTATTGATCGTAGTGACAATACCTTTCCAACTCTCAGGCAGCTGACTGAGAATTAATAGGGCACGGATCTCACTGTCAAAGGTAATCCCAACCGAGGCGAGTTGATCCAACAGCTCGTTGAAATTATTCAAATGCTTGCTGAAACTCTCACCTGCAGACATGCTCATTGTAAACAGTCTTTTCATGAGATGTACCTTGTTCGCGGCTGATGGCTGCTCATACATGTTAGATAACGCATCTATAAGGGACTTGGTGGTTGTCAAATGCTTGATGTTGAAGGCAACATACTTTGCCAACGTCATCCTTACAGCTCCGAGGGCTTTTCGGTCAAACAACTCCCACTCGCTCTCCTTCATGGATTCTGGCTTCTCCATCAGTGGTAAGTGCAACTCCTTACCAAATAAGAAGTCCTTGATCTGCATTTTCCAAAAACCGAAGTTCGTGCTATCAAACATCTCGATATGAGAGCTCTTCTAGTTCGACATCTCGATTCGCTGATCTAGAGATGGAATTAGCTCAATCGGACAGCAGGGTTGGATCCGGAGCGGCCGAAAACCCTAGAAATGGCTTAAGTCGCTTTAAAAACAGACCCGAAATGGCTTTAAAAAACCCGGTCAAACTTTCAGTCAAATTTGGTCAACTTGGTCAACCCTACTGACGTGGCACGTGGGGCCCACCATTGACGTGGCACTATGGGACCCACACACTGGCAAGTGATTATGGGGTCCACTGCTGACGTGGCGTGGGACCCAAGGCTGACGTGTCGCTGACACCGCTGCTGACTAGGCGCTTACTCGGCGCCGCGTGGCGCTGACTGGCCGGCTAACACAGCGCTGGCGTGGCGCACTAACATGGCACGATCTGGCTGACGCAGCACTGACGTAGACGCTGACGTCAGCGTCTTCAACCTCCGAAACGCTCGCCGGACTTTCTCCGACGCGTGGGCGCGCGTGAGATTTTCTCCTGACCGGGTGCCGACGCGTGAAGGCGCGTGGCAAACCGAAATTTAGGCCGGTTGAGCGTGTGAGCGGGTGCAGCTTCGTCCGAGCTCTGTTTGAGTTCCGATTACCTTCGTTGGCTTCGTCTCGACGAGGAGAGTTTGATGGCAGCCTCAAAATCAAAATTTGAGCTACTAGACAGAGGCTCAAAATTCGAAATTTTTCTCCATCTGGCAATTCTACTCCAACCAAGCTCTGATACCAATTGTTGTGGGATAAAACCTGGAACAATAATCACACACGAAGAAAAATAAACAAGCACATTCACACTGGAACACCGGATTTAGTTGGTTCGATCCAAACTGACCTACGTCCACGAGAGCACACACCACTGCACTATAAACTAGGAGAAATATACAAAGGAGCCTCACTACTCTACTCAACCCTCTCTCTCTCTCTCTCTCTCTCTCTCTCACCTAAACTCTCTGCACTGCACAACACTCTCACAGCTACACTATTGCACTGCATACACAGCTCACATACGCACCACCTCTCTGCACTCACAGCAACACTGTTGCACATACACTCTTCTGCAACCCACACACATACACGCACACTCCTAGCCCATATATATATATATACAAGGAGGAGCTAAATTCAAATGTGGTGGCTGCAGATTTCAACAAAATCTGCAGAGTAGGTGGCCACCGTTCTTCAACGTCAAAGTCGGTTGCTGGGCTGGTGCGGCTGCCGACGGCTCCACACCAGCAATCCTAACAGAAAGAGTGTTGATCAGCTCTGGAGTGAGTACAAGGCCAAGTATGGGCACTAGGGGTTTGGGCTTAGCCTAGACCTGATGAAAATGGATCACATTTGTCTGTCTGCATTGTGCAATATGTAAGATCAATGAAACTGGAAGCTGGTGTTACTTAAAGACTCTTGAAATAAAAATGTTTTAAAAACTATCCTATGATCTGGCACATCACTTGCATCCATGGTCGATAATGGAACAGAAAAGTACATGAAAAGAAACCACAGGACTGCCAAAGCATAAAAATAATTAACATAAACAGCGATGAGTTATAAAGATTGACCCAAGTGATCTTTAGTTTCAAAATGGGGTTCTTTGTATAGGAAAAACAGTTATTGCTTATGTTGAACTTTATTCATAACGCAACATGGGCAACCCCAACAATCCTCCTATAAAACAAAAAATAGAAGTGTCATGACAACAACGCCAATCAATGAGCCCGTAAATAGAATTTTATAAAAGCATTTTCAACAGTGAAAGTTGGAGGGATTGTTAAGATGGACTAATATCATATAGCAAACAAAAAATTGCAAATGAAATTTCATTTGAAAATTTTTCGATGCTCAAAATATGACAGTACATGAATTCTTTTGACACAAAGACAGTCCACAATCACATGAAATATGAAGAATAAGGCTTCATTTCGTTCACGGAATGTACTTGTATTCCTAGGGCATCGAATGGTTATAATAGAAGAATTTGACAGTTTATACCAAAAAAAGTGCTACTGCAAACAAAGCAAATAGCAATGAAAAAAAATCACAAAACCATAACAAGCAATAACTATTACTAAACTTCACCGTGGTGTGTCTATACCTTACCTATTCTATGTTGGATGGAATAATCAGGCTGCAGTAATTGAGCATAAAAAATCCAATACCCTGCATCAATTTCTTTGAGGCAGTGAAAGGGGAGAATGCATTAAAAGACATCTTATTATTTTTCAACCAACAATATCATCATGATACTCATCATCAAATGAAAATAGATGTTAAAGAAACTTTGAAATGTACACACCAGTAGTTAAACCAGAGAAAAATCATAAGCCAAACAATGAATATGCAAACTTCTAGTCATGCCAATGAAAAAACACAAGGACAAGTTAACCAATATGATAAATTAATGAACAGGAAAAGTAAAAACTGTTTACGATCAATCTAATGACATAATTGTTTGCTCCAAAGGTGAAAACAATAAACTAATCTGCAGTAAAATTAGGACAATAGTGGAACTGGAACAAGTGGATCATACTTACATTCTGGATAAGTTAATTTTAAATATAGAGGTTTTCTTAAGCACCTCAAAGATGTATAATTTAAATACAAAATTCACTACATTTTTTAATAGCACCTCTCCATATAAATTATACAGCGACACAGATAAACAATACAAGTCATATAAATATACTAACAACAGTTTGTATAATCATATATTCAAATAAGATCTCTGCTCTTAACATTCCAAACTTTAAGGTTTGTTAAGTTAAACTAAAAAATCTAGAACAAAAGACGAACCAAAAAAATCAAAAGGCTGAAGAGTTGTTAGGGATATATATGAGGAAATATTTGTAATCATTTTCTCACCTTATCATTTTAGCAGCACCAAATCCAAGAGAATCATGGAACAAATCTTTCATTAATTTCTTCTGCACAAGAAGCTGGAGATCAGGATTGTTATAAACTGCAGGAAGATATGCCTCCCCGGAGCCATCCTTGTGTTCATCCCAGAGTGCAGTGAATCTTTTGTAGAAAAGATTCCAAGTCTTTTCTATTGTTTGTAGAATCCAATCTTTGTATGCCTGCATAACAATGTGGTTTTCAGATCAAAATATATTAACTGAAGAAAACAGACAATGCCTAAGATAAGGTAATATCTAGGATATAGAAAACAATACAACGATTCTGAGTAGATTTTTTTGTTGGATAAAAGAAGACATATATTTAGGAGAGAATAAAAGAAAGAGGATGAAATAGAGATGACAAAACGAGAAAGAGGACATGATATTCCTCTGAAAGAATGAAAAAGAAAAAATAGATTTCCAATGTGCATAACAAACTTTTCTTCCACAAAAAAACAAATGAAATTGATAAAATAAAGTTGTGCATAGATAGCATATAAATGTGAAATAGAAAGGAGAGAAAAGCTGATGAGAAAAAGCTAATAAAAATTTGAAAATTTAAATGAAATTCCTATCACAGCAGCACAGAGGAACTTCAGAACATATGGTGGGATTTTATTTTGGGTGTAAGCAACATATAGTGGGCACAGAAATTAATAAGTTCATTGTAAAATGATGCCAGCAAAAGCACTAGCGTTTTTTAATATTAAAACATAAAGGTAAAACCTCTAATGAAAGTCCCTGCAAACAAAAATCTACATGCCTAGCTCTTAAGACCAAATGATCTAAAATGAAGCCTTTTGTTGTATAAAATTTAAAATGATGTCACTTTATCCAAAGATTCTATAAAAGTGTTCTCCAAATGTCAAATCACTATGATCTACAAGGATGACAAAAACTGCAGCACCCTGTCATAATTACTAGTATAAGTCATGTGAACCTGAAGTCTGCAGCATTGGTTGCTCAAGAAACCATCCTAATGCTTCTTACCTGACATTATGTTAAAACTTTAGCTCATTAAGGCAAAAAGAATACATCATGTTAAAAATTTAGCTCATCAAGGAGAAAAATTTTCAGCAAACCCATTTAATGTGGGTCATCTGGTTAATATCTTGAAGAACACTAACAATTCAAGAAACCATGCTTACTATTATATGGTAAAATAGTAATCCCCTACTACACTTTTTCAGTTCTAAAGATCTAATTCAATGTTTCATAGGCTTTCATGCAGATTTACAACCCTTAGCATAAAATTTGTCTTTTGTCAGCTACCTTGCTTGCCTTTAGAAACTACGTCCAATTTTTTTCCCCAGTGCTGCTTGAAATGCTTTTCAAGGTATGCCTACTAATACAACCCCAAAAAAAAGTGTTCCATAATTTCAAATAATTATGAAACATAGAATTTTAATTTTAGTAACTTTTTTTGATCGGGAAAAAAAATAGTCAACCTATAACTAGCAAACAGGACTCTCCCCATTTCATGGAGACAAAAAGTGAAGTACACAAGTTCAGGTTCTTTGTATGAGAAGTGACATGGAGAAAAATCTTTTGTCACACGGCGATTATTGTTCAAATGCTGCCGTAGGCATACAGGTGTCAGCCCATATATTCTCACCAGAATGATGCATGCCTATGCTGTGCAGAGAGAATCTGTTTCCTGTGTGTGCATTTTCCATATTTGCAATTATTCATGAGTTCTACAAGACTTAAATAATTTTATGAAGGGGATAATCACTAAATTCCTAAATAAGTTGGCTCATTGCAGATAATCAAAGCATATTAAGCATTTTGGCATATCATACCCTCTTGTTTTCTTCTCAAAGAAAGTAAAGAATATACTAAAAAGCGAAGGGCATACAACAGGCTTTTTCATACCACCTTTTTTGTGTTGTTTTTTTTTTTTCTTTCTTTTTTTGGCACAAATAACGCAAAGACTGGATCAAGATTGCATATTTACAATTCTTGCTTCTTGGAAGCTCAGATCCTTGATTTGACCAACCATTCACAAGTTTTATGTATGGATTGTTCTATGCATAACTAAGGCTTAAACATTTTTGACACAACATGTCAGTGCCCGAGTACGTTGTCATATATGCGAGGGTTCCCGCATCGTTGAGGACGTGGACGGGTAAAGAAGTTAATTCAAGACACTACGATTAGATTAGCAACTTGAAATATAGAGACACTTATAGGTAAAAGCATGGAAACTGTGGCCACGTTGATTAGAAGAAAAATTAATATAATTTTCCTTCAAGAAACAAAGTGGGTGGGAGAGTAAGCTAGAGAAATTGATAAATCAGGATTTAAACTTTGGTACACTGGAAAAGAAAAACATAAGAATGGGGTAATAATTATTGTAAACAAAAGCTTGAAAGATAGTGTTGTAGATGTAAATAAAGTAGGGGATAGAATTATAAAAATCAAGATGATCTTACACCAAGAGATAATAAATATCATTAGTACTTATGCTCCTCGAGTAGGCTTATCAGAAAATCTTAAGAGACAATTTTGGGAAGATATGGATAGGCGACAAAAATGAGTTGAAGAGATGATTTTAGATTTCGCTATGTCATATGATTTTATTACAATGAATACTTACTTTAAGAAGAGAAAAAAACATTTAATAACATTCATAAGTAGACAAAATAAAAGTCAACTAGATTTTTTCTTAACTAGGAGGGTAGATTGTTTATTATGTAAGGATTGTAAAGTTATCCCAGTAGAAAGTTTAACCACACAACATAGAGTTTAGGGACAAAATATACTAAAATTTAAAGATAAAATTATCAAAGATGGTGATTAGACTATAGAGGATGGTGTAGACACACTCTTTGGAGTAGGATAGCTAGTTCTATTAAAAAAACAGCAAAAGAGATTTTAGGTGAGCCAAGAAAAAGGTTTTCGAATAGCAAAGAAAGTTGGTAGTGGGATCAATAGTTCAAAAATCCGTAAATAAAAAAAAATTGGTATAAAACATGGCAAAAATGTAGAAACATGGATAACTTTGAAAAGTATAAAGAAGCAAGAAAAGATGCAAAAAAGGGTCATTAGTGAAACTAAACATAGGTCATTTAATAATTTGTACAATAGATTAGATACAAAAGAAGGGGAAAGAGAGATATTTAGACTTGCTAGATCTAGAGAAAGAGAAAGTAAGGACTTAGGTACTGTAAAATGTATAAAAGTGAGGATGATATTGTCTTGGTTAAGGAAGAAGACATAAAATAAAAAAATAAAAAATAAAAAGAAGAAGAAAATGGCAAAGTTACCTTAATAAGCCATTTAATAACCAAATACAAGGCCTAAACTTAGAATTAAAAAATGAGAAAAAAACTAAAAATATGATATTTATACGCAAGATTAGAGTTAACGAAGTTAAGTTTACACTAAAAAAGATGAAAAATTGAGAAGTTATAGTATCGGATAATATTCCAATTGAAGTTTCAAAATGCTTAGGTTATAATGGGATTATATGGTTAACTAATTTATTTAATATAGTCATAAAAACTAAAAAAATGTCAGATGAATAGAGGGGAAAAAAACACTTTAATACCTATATACAAAAATAAAGGAGATATTCAAAATTGTAATAACTATCGTGGAATTAAACTTATGAGTCATACAATGAAACTGTAGGAAAGAATAGTTAAATAAAGGTTAAAGCTAGAATCGAAACTCTCAGAAAATCAATTTGGTTTTATGCCTGAGAGATTTACTAGAGAAGCTATATATCTTTTATGAAGATTAATGGAAAAGTTTAGGAAAAATACGAGGGATTTGCATAAGAATATGATCGGGTATCTAGGGAAGTTCTATGATGGGTTTTAGAAAAAAAGGGTATATGTAGTAGGTATACTGATGTCATCAAGTATATGTACAATGGAGTAATGACTAATGTAAAGACTATAGATCGAGAGACTAGAGAATTTCTAATCACAATAGATGTGCATCAAGGATTTGCTTTGAGCCCTTATCCTTTTGCTTTAGTGGTGGATCAACTTCAAAATGAGGTTCCATGGTGTATGTTATTTGCAGATGATATTGTATAAATTGATAAAACTAGGGGTGGAATAAAGGCTAAACTAAAATTATGGAGAGAAGCTTTAGAATTTAGAGGCTTTAGAATAAGTAGAAATAAGACAGAATATATGATATGTAATTTCAATAAAAGTAAGAGGAATATTGGAGACAAAATTAAACTTGATGATGTAGAAAAAAATAGCACTTGTAAATTTCAATATGTTGGATCTATTATGCAAGCTAAAGGAGAAATTAAAGAGGATGTAATGCATAGAGCAAAAGCAAGTTTGGTAAAATTAAGAGAGCTTTAAGTGTTATTTGTGATCATAGAATACCCTTAAAATTAAAAGGAAAGTTTTATAGGATGGTTATAAAACTAGTTATGCTATATGGATTAGAATGTTGGGTAACTAAGAAACAACATATCCAAAAGCGAAAGTTGCCGAAATAAGAATTCTTAGATGGATGAATGGTATAACACTGAAAGAAAAATTAAAAAATGAACATATTCGTAGTAAGTTATGCATAACTGTTGTAGAAGGTAAGATAAAGGAGGGGCGACTCAAATGGTTTGAGCACCTGCAACATAGGCCACATAGTGCGTCTGTGAGAAAGAGTTAGTTATTGTGAGGGGTAGTAGAAGGGGGTAGGGGTAGGCCTAAAACAACTTGGAATGAGACAGTAAGGATTTAATAGCCCTGAATTTGTCAAAAGAAATTGTCCATGATCTCATAAATTAACGGAAAAGGATTCATGTAGCCGACCCCACCTAGGGGGACCTAAGGCTTGGTTTTGTTGTTGTATATCTATTGAGGTTATTTATGTATTTTAGCATTATTATATTTAAGTTAGTGCGTTAATTAGTGAGAGTTAGTATAAGGATATTATTGCCATTAGAATGTATTTAATTTGTATTATAAATAGACGGAGAGATCTATCTTCAAGTAAGGTCATTCATTTTAATCAAAATCTTAACATGGTACCACAGCATGACCCGGCCTAAATCCTATTCCCCCAAGTTGTCACCAAGAAAACCATTCCCACAACTATCCTTCCCAAATCCACCTCCACCCCCCAACGGCCGCATATCCGACTTCATATAGGTGGTAGTAATAAGCTTTTCACAAGTTTTTCCCGAACAAAGTGACAATCAACTTTAATGTGCTTCGTCCGCTCATGAAAGATCAAGTTGGAGGCAATATGAAGAGCATCTTGATTGTCACACATCAGCTTCATAGGCTGAGAATGAGAAATACCCAATTCTTCCAACATCTTCTTCAACCAAACAAGTTCACAAGCAATGTGAGCCATAGCTCTATATTCTGATTCAGCACTTGACTTTGGCCACCAAAGTTTAAGTGAATTTCCTACCACCTTTTTCCTCTTTCTTTTTTCCCTCTACCATGTTCTGATTCCTTCTCTAGACAATATTATCAAGTTGTTGGGCCTGTTTTTTGCTCAAAAATTCAACCTTTTTCAACCATGCACTCGTGTATTTCGTCAATTACCGTTCAAGGTTTGTGAAGGCTTCTTTGTGAGATTTTTGGAGCAATGGCAGCCTTCGTATAACTAGTTGTGAAGTTGTGGGAGTGTTATATCCATTGGTTAGTCATTCACCTCGTCCGTGGTTATGTCGGTGCTTCATATAGTTTGTGATTGTACCGATTGATTTTGATTGTTCTTCTTGTTTGACATTGGTGTGGCTGCTGATTTGTGAGTGCTGGGATGCAATCTATGAATCCCAAAAATTTGTTTCCTACATCTTTGCCTCGTATAACACAAAAGTTGGATGGAAAGAACTATGTTCAATGGTCTAAAGTTGTTCGGGTTTATTTAGCGGGATTAAGAAAATATGACCACTTGCTCCAATCTGATCCTTATGATGAAAAGAGAAAAGACGTGTGGGTTCAAGAAGATGCCTTGATTGTTTCCCTCTTATGGAATTCGATGGAGCCACAAATTGGACAGATGTGTATGCATCTAGATAAGTGCATGGAGATTTGGGATTATGTCAAACTTCTATACTTTAGTAATATTACATGTACGTGATTTATCTCAGGAGTACTTTCAATTACAACAAGGAGAAAGGAGCATTGCAAATTATTTTGGAGAGATGAAGTGTATTCGTGAGGAGCTTAACTTTGTGCAACCTACAACTATCAACATTCATGAGATGTGGAAGTAAAGGGACTAAATGAAAGTCCTTCGTGTTCTAGCACGCTTGAGACCCGAGTTTGAGGCAGCCCAGTCCCAGATACTTAGTAGTGCCGAGATACCATCATTTGCCAATGTTTGTTCTCGTGTCGTGCGTGCTTCCTCTAGCACGCATCTCCTACTCTTGCACCTGGCCTTGAAAGGACAACCTTTGCTATACAAGATGATTCTAGTTCCCTACCAAACAACCGCAAAAGTTATAGAGGTGGTTCAAGTCATCATAGTGGTAAAGACGGACGAGGTAGAGGTACTCCTCGCAAATGCACTCGTTGTGGACAGAGTAACCATACTATTGAGCAGTGTTGGGATCTCTATGGTAGAGCTTCACATGTTGCCAATGCAACCACCACCAACTTCACACCTTTGAGAACAACCAATGCACCCAGCGCCCACTCCAACTCCTCACCTTTGAGGCCGAATGGGTGGCAACGTCTGGATCCATGTCAAAATAAGAGTGTTCCGAGTTCCAGTAGTATCAAGCATCACAATAGGCTTCTCTTCCAATTGCACCTCTTGCCCAAACAGGTACTCAAACAGTATGTCTGTCATATAGTACTTCTCGATCTAGTCCTTGGGCCATAAACTCCGTTGCCACTTATCGTATCACAGGTATACCTAGTTTCTTCTCCACTCTTCAATGTCTAATCTCAATTGTGAGTATTGCGATTTGGGAAAGCATGATCGTCTTCCTTTTGCTTCCTCAGTCAATAAACTTGCTACAAGCCCTTTTATGTTAGTTCATTCTGATGTGTCGGATCCTAGTTGGGTTGTGTCCAACTTGGGTTTCTGGTACTTTGTAACCTTTGTGGATGATTATTCAAGAAGGACTTGGTTATATTTAATAAAATATCGTTTTAAGTTATTTCATGTATTTTGTGCCTTTTGTTCTGAAATAAAGACTCAATTTGGTTTGCCAATTTGAATATTCGTAGTGATAATGCTAAAGAGTATTTCAATTCACCCGGACCCACTTATTTAAAACGGGTTTGGGTTTAAAGAAGTCGACCCGTTTAATAATTGGGCGGGTCACGGGTTGACCCGTTCATAACCGGGTTCAACCGGGTTTGGGCGGGTCACCCGCGTTAATTTGGTTCCTTTATGTCATATATATCACTCACTGTCCACCGACTCCAACCCTAACCAAAAATCCCGGAGCCTTCGGCCTTCTGCGCTTCACTCTCCTCTGGTTCTTTTCGGCCTTCGCCTTTCGGTGCTTCAGCTTCGCTCTCCTCTAGCTCTCAGCCTCTCGGCTCTCACTCTCTCAGCCTCTCTCACTCTCTCAACCTCTCATCTCGGTCCTCTCCTCTCGGTTCTAGGCTTCTAGCAGCCCAGCCATCGCCGTCACCCACACTGCACGCCATCGTCGTCACCTATGCCACACGCCGTTGCCGTTGCACACACCGCACGTCGTCACTATCACCTATGCCGCACACCGTCACCCACGCCGCACGCTGTCTGCCTGAGTGCCTATACAGCCCGTCCCCCTCCCTCTCATGATCTCGACTCTCCCTCTCGCTCAGTTCGGCGTGATAGCATCAACAGTCACTCTCCCTCTCTCGGCCCCGATCTGGATCTTTCTTTTCCCATTTCATCTTTTTTTTTTTTTTAAGATTCAATAAATAAAATAAGTATTTTTAAAAATAAAAAATAAATTTTAAAAATTAAAATATATAATTATTTATTAAACGGTTGACCCGTGACCTGCCCGTTTATTAAACGGGCAGGTTAGGGTTGAGATGTATGTGACCCATTTAATGTTAACCTGTTTATGACCCGGCCCGTTGACAACCCGCCCAAACCCGACCTGCCCGCCCGTTTTGCCAAGCCTAATATTCTTGAAATCACTCGCACCTTACTTTATCAAACTTATGTACCTAAAGTATTTTGGAGTGATGTTTTACATAGTGCTTGTTATATGATCGACAGGATGTCATCCTATGTTCTTAGTGGTAAAATTACCTACTCGGCTACTCCACTCTCTTTCCCAATTCACCTTTATTTTCTCTCCCTCATCGTATATTTGGGTGTGTCCTTTGTTCATCAACTAACTCCTGAGGTGAATACGTTGGATCCTCGTGCTATAAAATGTGTCTTTTTAGGCTACTCATATACTCAAAAGGGATATCGTTGTTATAGTCTTGTATTGCACCGCTTCTCTGTTTCTGCTAATGTTACCTTCTTTGAGTATACACCTTACTACACCCAGTCCTTTAGTGCTTCAGAGCTCAATGAGTCTCTTCCTTATCTAATATTCCATATTTTACTTTGCTATCCTTGCCCAACCAACCATCTGAGTCTCCATGTAGTTCGAGTCCTTCTCATCATCTTGATCTTTCTAATTTCAAGGTGAATTCACAACGGCAGCTCCAAGGAAGAGATTCCCCTCTAGCTTCTACTACGACACCTTTGGTTTCCTCGTCTGACGATCATACTCCCCATGATGTTGATCTTCCAATAAGGGGTGTACAAAAATTACCGAAAAATCGAAAATCGGAGCAAAAGCAAAAGCAGTTTGGTTTTTTGAGTTACGATTTCGGTTTCAAAATATAACCAAATTGAAAAAATCGAAAATCAATTTAAATAATATATACATATATATATATATATATATATATCAAAATTAACATAAATGGGCTATGAACTCATCAGGTCAAACGCTCAAATGAATGTGCAAGGAATCTAAGCTACTTGCTTGAGTTTGGTTTCATTTGAAAGGTTGAATTAGTTTTTAGAACATGACTGGAGTTTTTGGAACATGTCCTGAATGTAAAGCTTTTGAGTTTTCTTTTTCATGTTGTAAGGCTTTACATATAATTTGTTGCAATTGTCTCTTGAGCAAGAAAGACTTCTATACATGTTTAGAGTATGCCTTGAATTATTTGTGAATTATTTGTGTGATGCCTTTTGTAACCAGTACTAGATGTGTACTCCACAGCCTTTGTAATTATATTATTAAAAAAAGAGTAAATGACTATATTGAATCTAAAATGTAAAAAATAAAAAGAGACTCTTACTATGCATGTTTAGGGTATGTAGAAACGGTTTGTGTGGATTTCTCAACAAATCAACTTCATCAGTCTCATCATTTCATTGTCTTCATGATCGAATATCTGTATTTAAAGAAATAAAAATAAAATAAAATAAACAAGGAATTATAAAGTTACAACTTTGGACAACATCAAGTAGTTTCTCAACAGCTTTGTGTTTTAGTCTATAAGGAAATTTAATGCTTTTTGCCATCTGTTGTGTGAATCTCGGCTTAAACATGCCTCATCTAATGAATTTGCCCTTACGCATGATTTTTATAGATGTCTGAATTTGGGGACAACACAAGTCTCAATACAACTCCTTGTTCGAGCCCAAACCCAAGTCCAAGCCCAAGCATGAATATAGAATTAGGAGATAATGTTGCTACTTCAGGAACAAAGTTGGGTGAGAAGAGGAAGTTTAAATCAAGATCAAATGTATAGGACCATTTTACTAGATTATGTGTTGATGTCACTCCAGAGGTAAAAGCTCAATGTAAATATTGTTAGAAAGTGTTCCGTACTGATTCAAGAAAAAATGGAACAAGAGTCCTGTGGAATCACTTGAATACATGTTGTAAATTCAAGTGTAATTCCAAGAGGGGGGGTGAATTGGGTATTTTGAAAATATTTAATTTTACTTCATCAATCAGTCCCTATTTTAATATTTACACACACAATCACCATGGCTTGAAATTAATTCAGTCCAATAATTTTATATTCAATTATACCAAATTAATTACCAAGTGCTTGTAAGGTTATTTAACATATACACATGCAAGATAGGTAATGAAATGCATTGCGGAAATTAAAAGGAGTGAGGGAAGAGAGAAGGCAAACACAATTTTTACAAGGTTCAGTCAACCCGGCCTACGTCCTCGCCTAAGCAACCCACTCAAAGATTCCACTTAATCTCTGCTCCTTTAACTGGGACGGAACTTCCCTTACAATCCACTGCTTACAAGACGTACAACTTCCTCCTAATTCGCTGCTTACAAGAGATATAACTTTCTTCTCAAACCCGGTTCATAACTCAAATCGTGATTGCAATATAACTATTTTGCAAAAAATCAATAATGCTTCTACACAAGCTGATGAGTACAACAGAAATCTCTAACACATATTCATATGATAAAACTTGAAACTCAGTATGTATGTAACGAAAAAATCGTTATATGTATGATATGCTTCACAAAATTACCTTCAAGATAATATCTCTTAAAAATTAATTTTTTATAAATAAACACTTTGGATATTTTAGGGTTTTAAACCGATCCACTTGATGCAGGAAAATCAAGATATGATCCTTGTAAAAATAATCTTTAGTAGCACTCAGATCTAAGTTCCAGCTATCAAGTAATTTGCAAGATTAACTCTTTGAATAAAAATACGACTTGAAATATTCCAAAGATTTCTCACACACACACACACACATATATATATATATATTTAAAGCACTTTCAAATTGAGCAATCAAATAGTTTTTGTAGTAGTCAATCTTAGAACGATAAATATATTCAAGAATATCTCAAAGAGTTTAGTTCAATCAAATTTTTCTCAAGTATGTATATTCAATCAGTGAATAAAATATTCGAATTATTATTTATATTCAAGAATATCTCAAAGAGTTTAGTTCAATCAAATTTTTCTCAAGTATGTATATTCAATCAGTGAATAAAATATTCGGATTGTTATTTTTGTTCCCAAGTAATATATATAAAAAATTTTATAAGTTAAGGGAAAATAAAAATAAGATTTAAATGTGTAAAATACTTTTACCAAACCTCAAACCTCAAGATGAATGAAACGTTGCAGTAGGATATGAGTGAAAGCTCTTGACTCTTGATTGAGAATGCCCAAAACTTGATGTATAGAAGTTGGAATGCAGGCCTGTAGGGAATTTTTGTTTAACGCTCTCAAGATATATTATCTGAACGAAATTCCACACGTATCCCCACTGAACCGATGTTCTGCGCCCAACATTCCTCGACAAGAGGACACCTTCGTCGACAAGTGTTCAACACTCGTTCATCGACGTGAACGTGAGTTCATCGACGAGAAACTTGTCTGAAATTTTTGTACTCTCAATATTTTCTCGTCGCCGAGAACAAGGTGTTCGTTGCCGAGTGGCCTTCATGCGTTCGTCAACGAGGCCTCTAAAAAATTGCCTCCAAAATTCAATTTAACTTAAACTCTTTTAAATAAATTCTTCATGCTATGCATGTATCCTAAGGTCAGTTTAAGGTATGATTTTGAGCTTCTAGCTATATCATATAAAATATGCAAATACAATGAAATCTAAATACTCATTCTCATGACTATCTTGAACTTGACGCTTGCATCTCCATTCTTCTACTATTTTAGTTCCACGGATTGTGTCTGGTTGTATATTCTTTAATCCTCATGACTTCCATGACTTCCTCAACTTCCATACATGCTAAATAATGTTTTTGTTCATACTCTCAATGCACAAATCAAATACCAAGTGATTTGTTATTATCAAAACAGGATTGGACTTGTAGAGTCAACAATCTCCCCCTTTTTAATAATGACAAATACATGTGTAAAAATAGAAAATGGGTTACACCTAACAAGGCTCCCCCCTCAAATAATGCACAATATAAATTTCAGCAATATGAAATTTGCTCATATACAATGTAAAAACAGGCAGTAGTTTTGCACATATAACTCATGTACTTGTGTGTTTTTCTCTGCTTGTTTTAAAAAAAACTTATATGTTTCTCCCCCTTTTTGCAAAACTTATACTTGCTATAAACTATTTTTGCGATAAAACTTATATCTATAAAACTTATATTCTTCTCCCCCTTTTGACATCAACAAAAAGGTAGGTATCCAAATGTTCTGACATAAATATCTCATTTCTGCAAAACAAATCTCAACTTCTCCCCCTATGTTATTCAATTTACTCCTCAGCCTTTCTAATATACATCTGTGTTGTGGAATCAAATGTCAATGTGTACAAATATAGTATTTCAATTTACATAGGCATGTATAAGCAAATCAGTCATTAAAATCCAAACACTTAACCACGTGATAATCATGTATTGAGTTCAATGCCAGATATCAGGAGATTTTGGAAAAATTTTGATACAAAATGTTAGAAAATTTTGCTAAGTGTGATACCAAATACGATAAATTTAACCAATTGTTAATTTTGGTCCCCCGTAATTATGTAGTCTAACATAATTTTAGACAATATCTTGACCATGCATAAGACCTAATTCACGTCTAATCTAGATAAACCTATCCTTCAGAAGTTGTTTCGTGAATATGTCTGCCCATTGTTCATCTATACATACAAACTCAAGTGTCACATCTCCTTTTTGTACATGATCACGAAAAAAATTATGTCTAATTTTTATATGTTTAGTACGTGAATGTAATATAAGATTCTTTGAGATGTTTATTGCACTCATATTGTCGCATCTTATAGGAATTGTGTCATAACTTAATCCAAAATTCATCAGTTGTTGCTTCATGTATAGCGTTTGAGCACAACAACTTCCTACTACTATGTATTCTGCCTCCACTGTGGAAAGAGCAACTAAATTCTGCTTCTTTGAAAACCAAGATACTAAAGAATTTCCTAAGAAATGACATGTGTCACTCGTGCTCTTTCTATCCACTTTACTACCGGTAAAATCAACATATGAATAGCTAATAATCTCAAAGGATGTATACTTAGGATACCATAATCCCAATTCAATGGTTCCTATCAGGTATCTAAGTATTCGTTTGACACCTAATAAATGTGACTCTGTTGGTGCAGCCTAAAATCTTGCGCACAAACATACATTGAACATTATGTTAGGTCTGGTGGCAGTCAGATATAGTATGCTATCTATCATCCCGCGATAGAGCTTGACATCCACTGGTATACCTTATTCGTTTTTATCTAATTTCAATGAAAAGCTCATAGGTGTCCCTAGTATTTTTCCATCTTCCATATTAAACCTTTTGAGCAGATCTCTAATGTACTTCAATTGATTTATAAAATTTCATGTTTTGCTTGTTTGATCTGAAGTCCTAGGAAGAAATTTAATTCACTCATCATGCTCATCTCAAATTCATTTTGCATAGTACTTGCAAACTCATTGCACAACTCTTCATTTGTTGCTCCAAATATGATATCATCTACGTATACTTAAATTAGGAGCATGTTATTATTCTTAACTTTTTATGAAAAGTGTTGTGTCAATCTTCCCTCTGATAAATCCATTATCTAGTAAAAAACCGTTTAGTCTTTCATACCAAACTATAGGAGCTTGCTTTAAACCGTACAAGGTTTTTGTTAGTCTATAAACGTGATTTGGATACTTATGATTTTCAAAACTTGGGAGTTGCTCTACATAAACTTCTTCAATTATGTAGTCATTTAAAAATGCGCTTTTAACATCCATTTGATACAACTTGAAAACTTTAAAAGCAGCATAGGCTAAAAGCATTCGAATGACTTCCATTCGAGCTACAAGTGCAAAGGTTTCCTCAAAATTTATTCCTTCTTCCTGGTTATATCCCTGAGCTACTAGTCTTGCCTTATTTCTAATAATTATCCCATGTTCATCTTTCTTGTTCTTATATATCCATTTTGTTTCAATAACTGTCTTATCTTCAAGTCTAGGAACCATGGTTTTAAATCGCGGTAGTGGGTAGCGTAAGGCAATGGTAACAGGTGTAACGGGAAGCGAGAGTAGCGGGTGTTACATAACGGGAAGCGGGTGTAACGGCCATGAATTTTTTTGAAGCACGCACAACCTTGTGCATATTAGCGAACTTGCATGTTTTAAGCTTTTGGCCATTCTTAGAAAGGGTTTTAGTGTATTTTGGACCCTTTAGTTCGAGTAACTAAGTTATTTGGTAAGGGCAACAAGTTTACATTTGTTTTAAACCATCATTGATAGAAAATTACGTGTGTGTGCGTATTTATACTTCTCATTGTTCTTATCTGTGATAAATTCTTATGTGTGCTAAATAAATTAATAAAATAAAATACATTATACACTCCATTAATCTATTAGACACATAAGACATACGAATAATATAAATATAAAATAGTTAGAAAAGAAAAAAGGTTGAAGTTGAAAAATAAAGAACATAAATATCACATTACTAATATTATTAAAAAAAAAAAATCCTAACAAGTTAGTATTTTGAAATTGTTAATTAATGCATCTATTTTGAATATTTAAAGAAAAAGTAAATTTTGTATCATTGTCATCCTCATTATAATTTTTCCCCCTCTTGCCACTTGGTATATTGAGAATGATATATGAAAGAGAGAAAAAAAGTAAAAAATAAAATATTTTTTTGGTGTAATAGTCCTGTAGCGGTTACGTAACGGCCGTAGCGGCCTTTACGTAACGGTTGCGGTCCGTAACGGCCGCTACGGTCGTGATTTTTCTTCCCACCGACTTCGCGGTGTGTAACGGTATCGGTAACCCAAAAAACCTTTATGTAACGGCGTTACGTAACGGTCGCGGCCTTTATTTAAAACCATGCTAGGAACTAATGTCCATACTTTATTTCTATCAAATTGGTTTAACTCTTCTTGCATGGACATCACCCATGATTCATCCTTAATTGCATCACTCACATTCTTAGGTTCTTCTTGAGATAGGAATGCACAATGACTAATTATGTTTCTAAGTGAGGATCGTGTGACTACTCCACGTGATGGTTCACCTATTATTTGATCAATGGGGTGATTCTTTATATACTTCCATTCTCTACGTGATTCATTAATCTCATTTTCAATATGATTATTTTCAACAGATGATTCCTTAGCTTCATTTCTCTTATCTGAATCATTTTCAATAGACAGCTTTTCAAATTCTTTATTTATTTCAATTTCATTCTCATCAGTCTTTTTGGAAAAGGGATTTGACTCATCAAATACTACATGGATAGATTCTACAACAGTTAATGTTCGTTTATTATATACCTTGTAGGTTTTACTATCTAAGACATACCCTAGAAAGATACCTTCATCTGATTTCACATCAAACTGTCCTAAGTGTTCATTGTCTCTACGCACAAAACATTTACAACCAAAGACATGAAAATATGATATATTTGGTCTATGATCATTCCATAATTCGTAAGGAGTCTTATTTAGAGATGGTTTAATCAAAACTCTATTTAGAACATAGCAAGCGATATTTACTGCCTCAACCCAGAAGTACTTGGATAGTTTATGTTCGTTAAGCATAATTCTGACCATTTCTTGTATAGACCTATTCTTTCTTTTAACTACACCATTCTGTTGTAGTGTTCTAGGAGCCGAAAAGTTATGAGCTATTCCTAATGAATTGCAATAGTCTTCCATGCCTTAATTTTTAAATTCTCTACCCCTATCACTTCGAATTTTAGTGAGTATATCCCTTTTCATTTTGAATTTTCTTGCACAGATTTATAAATTGTTCGCACACTTCATCTTTGTGACCTAAAAATAGTATCAATGTATATCTTGAATGATCATCAACTATGACGAATGCGTATGATTTTCCTCCTAAACTCTGAGTTGGGTTTGGCCCAAATAAGTCTAAGTGTAGCATTTGAAGTGGCCTCGTAATAGAGATAACTTTCTTCTTCTTAAAACTAGATCTTGCTTGTTTTCCTAGTTAACATGTATCACAGATTTTATCTTTCACGAATTTAGCCTTAGGCAATCCTTTAACTAAATCTCACTTAACTAGTTTAAATATCAAGTCCATGTTTATGTGTCCTAGTCTCCTAGGTCAAATCCAACTAATTTCATTCATAGTAGAAAAACAAGTAACATGTTGAGAAGCAAGATTGTCAAAGCTAGTGGCGTAAGATTTGTTCTCTACAATGCATTTATCATGTTCAAATGAGACTTTATAACATTTATCACATAATTGACTTATACTCAATAAGTTGTGCTTCAATCCATCAACTAATAACACGTTATCAATGACAAGTAAAGGTTCCTTACCAACCTTACCAACTCCAATGATTTTACTTTTCGAATTATCCCCAAATGAAACAAATCCTCCATCTTTGGATATGATCGATGTGAATTTAGCTTTATCCTATCATATGTCGCGAGAATCCGCTACCCATATGCCACTTGTCGTTCGAGGAGGACAATCTCAAGCACATCTACAAGACATAATTAGATAACTACTTTTGGTACCCTGATTTTCTTGGGTCCATAGGGATTAGTACTAGATTCTCCTTTGACTTTTCAGACTTTCTTAATTTTGACATCTTTATTTTTAAAAGGACATTCAAATTTTATGTGACCCAACTTCTTACATTTAAAACATATAATATTTTTATAATAGTCTTTAGTTGGAACATAAAATTTTGACTCTCTTACAAAATATCTCATGTAAAGATGTCTCTGTTTTAGGTTATCCTTTCCATTATAACCAAGACCTTCCTTTTTTAGGGAGTTTCTTTGAATTCCAAGGAGTTTTTCAAAATTAGTTTATCCTTCTGTAAATTTATAGATAATCTTAGATTTATCTTTTAAATCCCTTTCTAACTCTTCAATTTTCAAATCCTTGTCTTTCATGAGGGATGCATGAGATTTATTTTAACTTTTTACTAACTTCGAAAATTCTTTCAATTTTAATTTCAACCCAGAATTTTTCTTATTCGTTTTCTCAAGCATTTTAAGGGTATACAAATATTCCTAATGCAGTTCATCATAAGAAAGCATGCTATTTTCATTTTCTGAATCACTGGAATAATAAGATGAAGTAGAACAAAAAGATTGTACCTCGTGGTCTTCGTGAGCCATCAAACATAGATTTGCAATCTCGTCATCACTGGATTCAAATTCTGAACTATTGGTACCGTAAGTATCCCAACCAACCTTTAGTGTCTTCTTCTTCTTCTTCTTAGACACTTTCTTCAGCTGGGGACAATCTAGTTTGATATGTTCAACTTCTCTCCGGTTATAGCACATAGGAATATCATCCTTTTGCTTCCTTTTGCTTGACTCTCCCTTTTCTATTTTTGAGCCCATGAATTTCCTGGTGTATTTCTTATTCTTTTTCATGAACTCTTCAAATTTCTTAGTGATAAGCATCATGTTATCATCCAATTTTGAATCACTTCCCTCACTGGAACTGTTGGATGCTGCCTTAAGCGCTATAACTTTCTTAGTTTTGTTTTGCTCATTCTTCCTTTCATTTATTGCTAGTTCATAAGTAATAAGCGAACCGATCAATTCATCAACCGACATCTCCTTCAGATTCCTTCCTTCTGCTATTGCAGTGGCCTTAGCTTCCCAAACTGGCGGTAGTCCCCTAAGTATCTTCCTGATCAACTCATAAGTAAGATTTACCAAAAGCATTTAAAGAATTTGTGATGTGTGTGAATCTAGTGTACATGGGTTAAATAGATTTATCAGCAGTCATTTTAAATACCTCATATTCACTAATAAGCATGTCTATCCTACTATCTTTTACTTCCTTAGTACCTTCATATGCGACTTCTAACTTTTTTTAAATCTCTTTAGCAGTGTTACAAGTCATCACCCTATTAAACTCATTTACATCTAGTGCACAGAATAGCTAGTTCATTGCAGTAGCATTTATTTGCACAAATTTCCAATCTTCCTCTATATATTCATCTTCAGTTTTAGGAACATTTACCTTATCAACTACTTTCATGGGAACATGGTTTCCCTTAGAAACTATTTTCCATACTTTCCAATCTACATTTAACAGATATATACTCATCCTACGTTTCCAATAAGTGTAATTTACACCACAGAAAATTGGCGGTCTAGTGGACGAGTGTCCCTCACCGAATGAAGTTACACCGATGTGTGTAATGAGATCGTTTTACCAAAAATAACGATTAAGTCTATGTAGACCTTACTCTGATACCAAATGTGAATTCAAGTGTAATCCCAAGAAGAGGGGTGAATTGGGTATTTTGAAATTATTTAATTTTACTACATCAATCAATCCCTACTTTAAAATTTAACACAGACAATCACCAAGGCTGGAAATTAATTCAGTCCAATAATTGTATATTCAATTATACCAATTAATTACCAAGTGCTTGTAAGGTTATTCAACATACACATATGCAAGATAGGTAATAAAATGCGTTGCGGAAATTAAAAGGAGTAAGGGAAGAGAGAAGGCAAACACAATTTTTACGAGGTTCAGCCAACCCAGCCTACGTCCTCGCCTTCAGCAACCCACTCCAGGATTCCACTAAATCTATGCTCCTTTAACCGGAACGAAGCTTCTCTTACAATCCGCTACTTACAAGAGGTACAACTTCCTCCTAATCCGCTGCTTACAAGAGATACAGTTTTCTCCTCAAACCCAGTTCACAACCCGAACCGTGATTACAATATAACTATTCTGCAAAAACTCAATAATGCTTCTACACAAGCTGGTGAGTACAATAGAAATCTCTAACACATATTCATATGATAAAACTTGAAGCTCAGTATGTATGTAACGAAAAATCGTTATATTTATGATATGCTTCACAAAATTACCTTCAAGATAATATCGCTTAAAAATTAATTTCTTATAAATAAACACTTTGGAGATTTTAGGGTTTCAAACCAATCCACTTGATGCAGGAAAATCAAGATATGATCCTTGTAAAAATAATCTTTAGTAGCACTCAGATCTAGGTTCCAGCTATCAAGTAATTTGCAAGATTAACTCTTTGAATAAAAATACGACTTGAAATATTCCAAAGATTTCTCACACATATATACTTAAAGCACTTTCAAATTAAGCAATCAAATAGTTTTTGTAGTAGTTAATCTTAAAACGATAAATATATTCAAGAATATCTCAAAGAGTTTAGTTCAATCAAATTTTTCTCAAGTATGTATATTCAATCAGTGAATAAAATATTCGGATTGTTATTTTTGTTCCCAAGTAATATATATAAAAAATTTTATGAGTTAAGGGAAAACAAAAATAAGATTTAAATGTGTAAAATACTTTTCCCAAACTTCAAACCTCAAGATGAATGAAACGTTGCAGTAAGATAGCAGTGAAATCTCTTGACTTTTGAATGAGAATGCCCAAAACTTGATGTATAGAAGTTGGAATGCATGCCTGTAGAGAATTTTCGTTTAACGCTCTCAAGATATATTCTAAAAAGTGAGGCACTAGGGTTCTTAGGTTAATTTTATGTGTTCTCGACCCTAGGTTTAATCCCAAACATTGGATTATTTTATCTGAACGAAATTCCATGCATATCCCCGCTGAATTGATGTTCTGCGCCCAACATTCGTCGACAAGAGGACACCTTCGTCGACAAGTGCTCAACACTCGTTTGTCGACGTGAACGTGAGTTTGTCGATGAGAGACCTATCTAAAATTTTTGTGCTCTCGGTATTTTCTCGTCATTGAGGAACTTTCATGCGTTCATCAATGAAACCATTGGGTTCGTCGACGAGGCCTCTAAAAATTTCCCAAAATTCAATTTAACTTAAGACTCTTTTAAATAAATTGTTCACAATATGCATATGTCCTAAGGTCAGTCTAAGGTATGATTTTAAGCTTCTAGCTATGTCATATAAAATATGCAAATACAATGAAATCTACATACCCATTCACATGACTATCTTGAACTTGACACTTGCATCTCCATTCTTCTACTCTTTTAGTTCCATGGATTGTACCTGGTTGTACATTCTTTAATCCTTATGGCTTCCATGATTTCCTCAACTTCCGTGCATGCTAAATAATGTTCATGTTCACACTCTCAATGCACAGATCAAATACCAAGTGATTTGTCATTATCAAAACATGATTGGACTCATAAAGTCAACACATGTGCAAAGTATCCCTATAGGAGACCTCGTGATCGTAATCAATCACAAATTAACTTCAAACTAGAAACAAAAATGGAAGAAAAACAATTAACATGCCAAAAGTATGATATCGATGTTCTTAGAAAGGCTTTAGCATATATGGTGATAGTGGATGAATTACCTTTTAGATTTGTGGAGGGACAAGGTTTTAAATATTTTTGTAGCCTCATGGAACCTAGATTTAAGGTTCAATCATGACTGATAATGGCAAGGGATTGTCTTCTTTTATATGAAGAAGAGAAAAAGAAATTGAAAAAAATTTTGAAACATAATTGTCAACGGGTTTGCCTTACAAAAGATACTTTGACATCTTTACAGAATATTAGTTACATATGTTTAACTGTGTATTCTGTTGACATCGAATGGATGTTACACAAAAGAATTTTAAGTTTTGGTTCAGTTCCTAATCACCGAGAGGAAGTGTTAGGTTTTGTTATTGAGAAAGCTTTGTTGGATTGGGGAATAGATAAAATTTTTACTATTAATGTAGACAATGTAAGTTCTAATGGTACAACCATTAGTTACTTAAAGAGGAGGGTGAACAATTGGAAGGGTAGTGATGGGGATTGGCATGTTGCACCTATGTTATTTTTAGATGTTCTGACACGTGGACGACCTCCGAAAGCCCACATTTCCTTCGCCAACATATTAACAAATGGACAACCTCCGGATCGCCCTTTTGTTCATAACTATTTTGCATGAACCAATGAATTGATGTGCAAATTTATTTATCAAAACCTTCCCATCTTCAAAAGGTTTGAACACAAAAGTTGTGGGAAATTTTGTTGGCTTTCTTTTGATACCAAGATCGCTTTATTTGGAGCTCTATAGAAAAAGTTATACCTCAAATGCTGAAAAGTGTTCGCGGCTGAAATTATCCATCAGCAGTTCACAGATTTTTCTGAGTCTCGACTAGATCGCAACCAGGACACCATGAGGTGCGACCAAGTCGCCTGCATATTAAGAAAATCTCTAGAACTTCGACCAAGAGTGTGACCTAGAGCCTTAGGGGTGCGACCTAGTCGAAAATACCGTCGTCTGAACACCAAAACAAGCAAGCTCCAGTCCTAGATGGCCCCACACGGATTAAGCTTCTTCTTTTTTTTACGTTATTTAATGTGTAATATTGCAACCAAGCTTGCAAGTATATGTGTAAGAGCCTACTAAGTTGTGTGAGTTAATGTGTTTGTAAGTTGTGAGCATTTAAGTCTTGTGTCTCCCATGCTTGTATGGGAAGTGCTAGTTAGTTATTGTATTGTACCCCATCCTAGCTTAGCTAGTTATGGTTATGTCTTCCCCTTCCCTATGTTAAGTCTCTATATAGTTCCATTGTAATAGTTGTAACAAGCAGCTAAAGCATATATTATTATTGAGTTAAAGACTTTGTCTTTGTAAGCTTGTTCCGATCCTTGCGATTAAGTGGTGAGAGGCAACATCCGTTCCCCGCAGAGATCAAGTGGTGAGAGACCACTAAACTATCCAACAATTCCATTCATTTCCCTCATTCACGACCTCTATCCATAATCCACACGGCCACCACTAGGTTACTTCCACACGGCCAACAATACATCATTTCATTTGCTGCATATTCATCCATCTATCAAAGTGTGCACAAAGGATTTCAAGAGCTAGTCTAACTTGTGAAGAATATCATCAAGACATCCTTCATAGTTAGTGGTAATTTCAACATTTTCTTGGACCATTACAAGTGCACAGTAGTTCCAATTGCAACTCAAAGCTTGGTTAAGAAATTCAAAGGCGTGTTCTGATTTGTGGTGAATTAAACTAAGTCATCCAACGATTTACTTGGGTAAGATTGTTCTTTATTTAACCCTTGAATTGCTTGAGCCTTGCTGTTTTATTCAAACCCATAGCAGGTCAAGTAGCTACCCCTGATGCTCAGTCAACTAACCTGCTACTAACTCTCGAGAATTTTGTTCAAATCTTAGACAATCAACTAAGGTTTTTTTGTCAGTCGACTGACCCTACATTGTCATCCCAGAATTCTATGTTATAATTCATTAGGCGACTAAGGACCCTGTCTCTGTCGACTGACAAGTTGACAAGCTAATATCCCTCTGAAAATCTGTTCTTAAATTCTTCAAGCGACTGACCCTAATCCACAATTGACTGTAGTCACCAAGAATCTGAACTTCCAATATAATTTCACATTGTTTGAGTCCTTGCTTAACCTTGTGTAATACCATGCTTGAAATTATGAGCTTACATGTTTAAATATCGCATTAAAGCCATTAACTTTCATTATTGATACTTGCTAGCTTTTAAATCCATTCTGGGAATATTAAAGATAGAACTACTTTCTTGAAATATTGAAGTAGCATCTTTCCGCATTTTAACTTAATACCTTTGTGAAAGAACTCTTGGGACTTAACTCAAAACAACATCATACACCTTTTTAAAATCCTAGAACATGTGAGATGTCCTCTGGTTTATTGTGTTTATGTTGATTAATTGAATTCTTAATTTAAAGTGTCTTGAGTGTGTATGCTTGCTTGTGAGGGTTGAAACTAGTAGGACTAGGTCACCCTTACCCGTCCTACATCAGGACGTGTGCCCAATGGTGTGTTCTTGCACATGAGGTGTGTTGCACATATCATTAATTTAATTGTGCAAGATGGATTGAAACTTGTGGGAGATTCGGTACTTTGAATTAGGCAAGCAGTAAAATATATTAGGCAATCACTTGGTAGAACTGCAAAATTTAAAAAGTGCAGATGAGGAAAAGGCTAATTGTAAAAAACATGTGTGTTTGGATGTGCCTACTAGATGGAATTCCACATATATGATGTTGGACACTGCTCAAAAATTTTAAAAAGTTTTTTATCTATAATGAAAAAGATTGAGATTTTACACTTGATCTTTCGAGAGATGGTGGAAAAGGAAAGCCAATGGAAGATGATTGGGATGATTTGAGGAGGATGGTGCAATTCTTAGGATGTTTCTATGAATTCACTTTGTGATCCTAGTTCTAATTATGTGACTTCCAATACTTTTTTCAATGAAATTTGCACGGTTAATACTTTTTTGAAAAATTGGTGCAATAGTGATGATTTTGAACTAAGTGAAATAGCATTCAAAATGAAACATAAATATGCTATTTATTGGGGGAATCAAGAAAACTGAACATGATGATGTTTGTTGCCACTATTCTTGATCCCCGATACAAAACTAGGGCCTTTCTCAACTTCTCCTCCTACATCTTCAATTTTGAGTAGAAAGGTGAAGGATGTTATTATTTTTTAATGTTTGACGAGTGCAAAAATGGGATAGACAATGCAATGGACCTAGTGTAAAACTGCCGAAATTGGCTCTAGTTAGTGGTATGGACCATATGTTAGAAAAGGATGCTTATGGTAGATAAATTCAAGAGGCATATGTTAGAAAACGAAGGTGGGGAAGGCATGTGTCAGTCGCCTATCAAGCAATTTTTTTCTTGTCTTAAAATATTTTTGTTCTCTCTTTTTTTTTCTTATTCAATCTTGGAATATCAATTTGTTTTTCTTTGAAAAACAAGTTCCAAGACTTAAAAACAAGGTTTCTAGATCTCTTTGCCTAATGAGCTTCAAAATGAAAATTCATACTTGAATTATATTTGAAGTACTTACAATGTATCTCCTATTAACTCTCTTGACTTTTCAATTCTTGAATTCCTTGAGGTCTTTATACTTACTTCATCTTTTTTGAGCTTTCATCAAGTTATCTTTAATCCTCATGCTCTCATGATCTTCAAGCTTTATCTTTGAATCCATTTTTGAATTCATGTTTTAAGCTTCATATTGATCATCCTTCTTTGAAGTATAAGCTTACATGAACCCTTCTGAACACTTAACCTTGCATTCATTATTGAATCCTGAAATGACATCACTTAACCAAATATGTTAAGTTCCACTTGTTTGTTAGCATCAAAACAGGATATCAAGCCTTGTAAGGCCAACAATGTTGTCTCAGAGTCTGCATTTAGTACGGGAGGTCATGTTCTTGATTCCTTCAAGACATCATTGACTCCTAAAGATTATGGAGGCTCTTATATGTTCTCAAGATTGGTTGTGAAACTCACCGTAATAAGTGAACTAGGAAGAAAGCCTTGAAGAACTTGATAAACTTGAGAAAGGTAAAAAAAAATTTCTTACGGCATCTTTTACACATTTCCTAGTTGTTTTATTCTAATTATTGTTTTGTATTTATTTTCTCTAATTTATTGACTTTTTCTTTTTCATTCATTTCAAAATTTGATAAAATTGACATAGATTACTATTGAAAATGTCGATGATATATTGATAAGATTACGTATTCAGGAGAGCTCTTTTATATCGTGATTAGAGTCACACTTATATCCATGGATATACAAATGCCGATTAGGTTTGGTCGCCTTCCGACCGGAGATCCACAACTAGGTATTGTATCGTGGTTGGATGTAATTTGGTTTCTTGGAAGAGTAAGAAACAAACTGTGGTGGCCAGGTCAAGTGCTGAATTAGAATATAGAGTTATGGCTCACACTACTTGCAAACTAGTTGAAGAACATGTTGGAAGAATTAGGCATTTCTAATTCTCAGCCTATGAAGTTGATGTGTAACAATCAAGTTGCTCTTCATGTTGCCTCCAACCTGGTCTTTAATGAGAGGACGAAGCACATTGAAGTTGATTGCCACTTCGTTCAAGTGAAACTTGTGCAGAAGTTCATTACTGCCACTTATGTAAAATTCGGTATGCAACTTGCTAATTTGTTTATGATGTAGGGCGGTTCTAAGTAGCCCTAGTCCTATGATTGACCCTCTTTGTAGCACACATACAATGTAACAATCTATTAGAAGAATTGAATTAACCAAGCATAAACATCACAAACATATTCTAATGATCACAAGTTGTTGAGATTTTGAAAACATATATGATTTGGTTCAAAAGCCCTTAGTTGATCATTTCATTCGAGTAATCAAATTCACTTTAAAAGATGTTATGTTAGAAGTCTTAGATGACACCTAGCATAAAATCAAAATATCCCTAAGCATGGTACTAGCAAGCATGTTCATGTTGAAAACACCAAGACACACGAGTACTCGATCGCACCACGAACAAGCTTGTTGATCCTTAGGAATCTTGAGACAAGAATGAAGATTGAAGTTGTAGTGACTGTGAGCTATGAAAGAGGTGTGGGTGTGCAGTGTTTATGATGATGTTAACGTAGTCTCTCACCACCCAATCTTCGGGGAGACGGAACGTAGCCCCACACTACTCACTCACAAGGAGAGGAACAAGATTCACAAGTTCAAGCAAAAAGCTTCTTTTTTTAATTGATAATGCAAGATATCTTTTACAATACAAGTGATGGCATATTTATAGTCTTACATGCACATGACTTGCACATGACTTCTTAAAAGATTAAAAAAAATACAAAGTAAAATAAAACATTTAAAAAATAGGTAATGAGGTTCCTAGGAAATAGTTTGTCATAGGAAATAGGTGCTTAGGAACTAGAATAATTATGATAGTGGAGTCTAGGAACTTAAAATGAAATAAATGCTTCATAAAAAATCAAGGCTCTTTGACTTGCAAGTTATCATCCTCTTTCCAAACTCTAGCTTCTATAAGAAGCTTCAATTGCTGCAAATAAAGTTCACATCAATGGTGGACTTCGAGTGGTCGTCCATGTGTCACAATATCCAAGAAAGATACTCGAAGTGCATGTTGATCCACATCATCTCTCCCCCAACCAAAAAGAATCCTCCTCTGGAGAATTATGTCGAAAATACTCATTATACAGCTCCGGGTTGAGATAAAGGACATCATCTTTAAGAATCCAACTACTTTCTAATAGCGGCTTCCCTTTCCATTTGACTAGAAACTTTTGGTACATTCCAGCTTGTGTGTTCATTGTTTTAACATCTAGAATGTCTTCAATTTGCTCAAGTTCCTTTTGTGGGACTAATGGCAGTGGCAAATGTAAATTTGGCTTTTCTGGTGCAACTGGAGTTATGAATGGAGTGGTTCATCTGCAGGATTAGTAGGGCTAGGTTCTGCAAAAAGAATTAGCTTCTAGAAAAGGTGTTAGATCTTCAACATTAACTACATTGCTTATACCAAAATCATCAAGAATATTTAACATGTAAGCATTAGAACTTATTTTCATGAGAACTTTGAATGGTCCCATCTTTTTGGCATGAAGCTTTCTTACCTTTCCAAAAGGAATATGTTCGAGGCGAATTCAAACCATAACCATATCACTTTCTAAAAATTCCGACAACCTGCAATATTCATCAGCAATAGATTTATAATGCTCATTGCTTAAATTAATTTTCATTCTTAACTGAGAGTGTAAATCATGTATGTGTTTTGAAATGCATCAGTCTGCTCACTCACCCTAGACTCAGGTGAAAATGAAATGAGATCTACAAGCTTCCTAGGATTATATCCTATAACAACCTGAAATAGGCTAAATCCTGTGGTCCTATTCACTGAACTATTGAATGCAAACTCGACCATAAGGCATAAATCGCAAGCTATGATGTTCTCACCTACCAAACATCTCAATAGGTCCCCAAGGCTCCTATTTACCACTTCAATTTGCCCATCAGTATGTGGGTGATATGCACAAGAAAATTTGAGCTTGGTACCCAGCAATGCACATCAGGTTTTCTAGAAGTAGCTCACAAACTTCACATCCCTATAAGAAACAATGGTTTTGGGAAGACCATGAAGTCTCACTACTTCCCTGAAAAATATAGAAGCAATCTTGTAGGCATTATGTGTTCTATTGCATGGAATAAAATGTGACATTTTTAAAAATCTGTCCACAACAACAAACACTGAATCATTTCCCCTAGCAGTTCAAGAGAGACCTAACACAAAATCCATACTGATAACCTGCCACGGAATGTGTGGCACAGGCAAAAGGGTATACAACCTGAGTTTTGTTTCCTACCCTTCACTGTCTGACAAGTACGGAATTGTGAAGCAATCCTAGCAACTACTCTCGTCAAACTAGGCTAGTAGAACCTATCCTCAATCATAGTTATGGTCTTATCTCAACCAAAGTGACCTGCGGCACCTCCAGCATGTAATTCCCAAGTCAACTGGTCACATAGCCACATAGAGATGTGGATGGGATACATAGTCTAGCCCCTCTAAAAATAAATCCATCATGAATGACAAAGTCTCGGTGAGATCTAGGAACTACCTGCAGCAAATCAAAAAAGATATCACAGAAGTATTTACACTGAGAGTATTGTTGTTTGATGCTATCGAAGAGAGCAACTTTCACATGAAGAGTTTGTATGGTGGCTACAACTCGGCTCAAAGCATCAACAGCCTTATTCTCAACACCAGCTTGGTGTTTGAGAACAAAGGTGTACTACTGTATGTACTCGACCCATTTCATATGTCTATGCCCTAACTTCTTCTGAGTATGTAAATACCTAAGGGCCTGGTGGTTTGAGTACAAGACAAACTCCTGAGGAAGGAGGTAGTGTCTCCACTGTCGCAGTGACTGTACTACAGCATAAAATTCCCTATCATAGGTGGAACACCGTTATTTTGTCTCATTCAACTTCTCACTAAAGAAGGCTATGGGGTGTCCCTCCTGACTAAGTACTCCTCCAACGCCTACACTTAAGGCATCACATGCAACCTCAAATAATTTCTGGAAATTTGGGAGGTGTAGCAACGATACCATAGTCATCAAATATTTTATATCAAAAAAGGCTTTTGTCGCATATTTCGACCATGTAAATTCTCCTTTCTTGAGGCAGTTTGTAATGGGGGCCATGATGGTGCTAAAGTTCCTAATGAACCTCCTGTAAAGTGTGGCTAACCCATGAAAACTCCTTGCATCATGTATGTTACGGGGAGTAGGCCAATCTCTAATGACTTTGACCATATCAGGGTCAACAAAAATGTCATGCTCAGACACAACAAAACCAAGGAAGATGACGTGTGTAGTCATGAAAGTACACTTCTTTGATTTGGCAAACAACTTGTGCTCCCTCATACCCTCAAACACTCTCCTCAAATGGACAAGGTGCTCCTTCTTAGTCAGGCTATAGATCAATATAATCAAAGTAGACTACAAGAAAGTGTCCAGTGAAAGACCTTGAAACCTAAGTCATAATCTCATGAAAGTACTCGGTGCGTCAGTTAGCCCAAATGGCATGACTAACCACTCATATAACCCATACTTTGTATTGAAGGCATTTTTCCACTCATCTCCCGGTCTGATCCTAGCCTGATGATATCCACTTTTAAAGTCTATCTTTGAAAAAATCTTGGATCCTACCATCTGATCAAGCATATCATCTAGTCTAGGTATGGGAAACCTATACTTGACGGTAATACTGATGATTGCTCTACTATCAATGCACATTCTCCAAGTGTCATCTTTCATGGGAATGAGGAGAGCAGGGCAAGCATATGGATTCATGCTCCCCTAAATAAAGCACTTTTCTTCACTTGTTTCATCAACTCCTCATGTTCTCTCGGGTTCATTCTATAATGTGGTAAATTAGAAAAAATGAACTAGGAACAAGGTTAATGACATGTTGAATGTCTCTCATGGGAGGTCACTCACTAGGTGGCTAAGATATGACATCGTCAAACTCAGAAAATATGGGTGATACTTCAGTGCTACTTCATGCTTGGGAAGGGGCGCCTTAGTCTCCCTAGTAACAACCATATACACAATCTGTGTATCTCGACTCTCCTGCTCAAACTACTTTTTACTCGTGATATTTAATTATTTTCCAATAGTTTTTTGTCTTTTCCTTCTTTTTCTCACCTTTCAGCTCTAGTGGACTCAAAACAATTTTCTTGCCATTACACCTAAAGGAATAAGTGTTGGCATGCCCATTATGTGAGACATCAGAATCATACAACCAAGATCGTCCTAACAAAATATGGGCAATGTCCATGGGAAGGACATAACACCAAATCTCGTCCTCATAATCACCAATCTTAATGAAGACTAGGTATCTATGGCTCACGGGCATGGTTGTGGCATCAACACAAGCTACCTTATATGGTTGTGAGTGTGGCTCAACTTTCAATCCCAACTTCTCAACTGCGGATTTAGACACAACATTCATACAGCTACCACCATCTATGATCATCTTACAACTTTTACTCCCACACTTGATGTAAGTATGGAAAATAGAAGTGCAATGCCAGTACTCTTGATCCTTGGGAATGATCATAATACGTCTCATCACGCTAAACTAGGCACTCACATCTGGCTCACTTAACTCATCCTAACTAGGTACAACTTCAGGAACATATACTTGATCGCCCTCATGCTCATCCTCACCATCTTCCCAATCAAGTGCCAAGTTCCTGGTGGGACATTGTCTGGCAAAGTGTCCTTGTTTATGGCACTTGAAACACACTGCATTTCCAGAACCTCTAGCGAGAGGATCTAGTCATGGGTGCTTTTCCCTTGTCCATAGGTTGTTGTACTGTGGGATTGCTCCCTCGAGAGTTGACTTGACCTGATTGCGCTAGTCAGGACTTGTCATAACTTTGTACCTTTCAAGAGTATGACTCATTTGAAAAGGCACCAAACCATTTTCCAATGGGCCCTTTATTCATTTGCTCAAAGTCATGAGCTATATTGTAGGCCTATTCAATGGACTCAATGTGATGGGGAAATAGTTCTCTCCTTAGTTCAGGCTTTAACCTTATGTGAAATCTGGAGGTCTGCTGACTAACAGTCTCATAGACACCACAACTTATACAAAACTCATCAAACTAACTCATGTAGACACGGTCATGCTACCCCTGACACAAACTATATAGCTGGTCCATAAGGCGCTCTCTATAGCTAAGGGGTACATACTTCTCCCTCAACCTATCCTTCATTAGGTCCCAATGCTAAATGGGCCTATGATCTAACCTTGCCTATTACCTCTCGACATTCAACCAATGAAGCTTGGCTTGCCCCCGTCAACCTTATTTTTACAAACTTAACCTAATGAGGATCAATAATCCTATACCAGTCAAAATAGGAATCCATCTCAATCAACCAATCTTGGAAGATTTTAGGGTCCATTTGTCCATCATGGGTGGGGGCCTCTATCTTCACTTGCCTTATCACATCCTCGTAAGGATCACGATGGTCCCTACGGTAAGGTCTCCTACCTTGAAAGTCATCAACGTCATAGTTCTCATCAACCCAATGTTGGGCATAGGGCTCATAACGTGATGGTCTCCTAACAAAGTCATCTTGGGGATTAACTCACCTCGGTTGAGGAAGAGAAGGTCTCTCTCTAACAGGCATAGGTGGCTCCCTATGTTGTTCATCATCATTGCATCGCTCAATTGGTGGCTCTAAATTGTCTTGGGTTGGGTTATGGACTAGTTGGACTTCCAACCTATCTAGTCTTTGGCGGGTCTCAACTAGCCCTTGATTCAAGTCACGAACTTGATCTTGAAGCTCATCTATTGAAGCATCTCTCTTAACATCAGTCCTACAACCTCGGTAAGAAATCCTAGCTCGAGTAGACATCCTAGGGGTTGGGGAAGGATTCGGTCAACACTAGGGCAGCCCTTTGGAATGGTGTTTGGTCACACAAAGTAGGGTCAAATGTGAACCTAACCTAGGCTCTAATACCAATATGATGTAGGATGGTTCTAAGTAGCCCTAGCCCTACGGTTGACCATCTTTGTAGCGCACACACAATATCACAATCTATGAGACGAATTGAATAAACCAAGCATGAACATCACAAACATATTCTAATTATCACAAGTTGTTGAGATTTTGAAAACATATATGATTTGGTTCAAAAGCCCTTAGTTGATCATTTCATTCAAGTAATCAAGTTCATTTTAAAACATGTTATATTAAAAGTCTTAGATCACAAGTCCTAGCGTACAAATCAAATATCCCTAAGCATGATACTAGCGAGCTTGTTCATGTTGAAAATCTAGGAAGATTCAAAGAGAATGAACGAGGTTTTTCAATCAAGGCTTCGGGTAGAGTTTCAAGGCTTACAAGGTACTTTTAGGGGCTGTTTTAGATGGCCACAAACAAAGAATTGAAACGAGCTTACCAAAAAGTTCCAAATGTCAAAACACCAAGACACACGAGTACTAGATCACACCATGAACAAACTTGTTGATCCTTAAGAATCTTGAGACAAGAATCAAGCTTGAGGTGGTTGTGGCTGTGAGCTATCAAATAGGTGGGGGTATGTAGTGTTGATGATGACGTTGATGTTGTCGTGGTCTCTCATCACCCAATCTTCGAGGAGACAAAACATAACCCAACACAACTCACAAGGAGAGTAACAAGATTCACAAGTTCAAGCAAAAGCTTCTTTTTTTATTTGATAATGCAATATGCCTTTTACAATACAAGTGATGGCATATTTATAGCCTTACATGCACATGACTTGCACATGACTTCTTAAAAGATTAAAGAAAATACAAAAGTAAAATAAAACGTTTAAAACATAGGTAATGAGGTTCCTAGGAAATAGTTTGTCATAGGAAATAGTTTGTCATAGGAAATAGGTGTCTAGGAACTAAAATAATTATGATAGTGGAGTCTAGGAACTTAAAATGAAATAAATACTTTTTGAAAAATCAAGACTCTTTGACTTGCAAGTTGCCGTCCTCTTTCCAAGCTAGCTTCTAAGAGAAGCTTCAATTGCTACAAATATAGTTCACATCAATGGTGGACTTCGGGTGGTCGTCCATGTGTCACAATATCCGCGAAAGATACTCGAGGTGCATGTTGATCTCCATCAGCTTACCAAAGCATTTGGGGGGTGCTCGTGTTAAATTTATTTGTAACAAGTTAGGAGCATATGACATTTATGATCCAGCTTAAGGGAGAGTGTTAGAGGATTTATGTATTTTACTATTATTATTATTAAGTGTGTTAGTATGCTGATTAGTGAGAGTTAGTAAGGGTATTATTGTCATTGGAATGTATTTAATTTGTATTATAAATAGAGGGAGATACCTATCTTTAAGTTAGGTCATTCACTTTAATCAAAATCTTAACAATATCATTAGAGCTGATGAAGCAGGCCACAAGGTTGTCAAAAGCCATCATTTAGCTTGATTAAAAACCATCACTTCAAAAAAACTTAAATTTATAAGATTTTTTTAATGCTTCAGCCCACGTTCTTTTTGTTATCCTCTCATCCAAACAACCCACCACCTCAAAAAAATCAATCTTCAGTACTAAACTAAAAGAAAGGATTTAACAATGAATGACTAAAGAACATACATGGAAACAGATACTACAATAAGTAAAATATCCAAGTCACAAAAGGGTATAAATTCTGAAACAAGAAAAAAATTGCATAATTGAGACATACTAAAACTGCAACATACCTTACGGTCATTCCCCAGATCTGCATGTCCATCTTGTGCAAAGAAAGCCAAGATCAAGTTCCCTAGGAAGGCTCCTATATCAAAACCCATTGGTCCATAAAAAGAAAATTCTGGATCAATAACCTGAGTTGAATCAGTAGTGACCATAACGGAGCCAGTGTGGAGATCTCCATGTATTAAGGCTTGGGCTCTCTCACAAAACCTAGAGACATGTGACTCTAATTATCATAAAATAAAATAAAGCAATTTCAATTGCCAGATAATATAGAAACAAAAAAAAAAAGGAAGCTACTCATAAAAACTGGAGACATGTGACTCTAATTATCATAAAATAAAATAAAGCAATTTCAATTGTACCAGATAATGTAGAAACGAACAAAAAGAAAAAAAACAAAAAGGAGGCTGCTCAGTAACAGTACATGGATTTCAATTCAGCAACCTCAAGCTTCAAAACATTGTCCTCGCGGACAGCCAATGCTTCTCGATCAAGATAAGGGGAAGTCCACCGGTTATGCTCAGACTCCTTGTAAGGATCAGAGAAAATGACCTGCTCAGTGAGCCTGCATAATTCCACATTCCCGCAAAATTCAGAAACTGCACAAAGTAAAGGTAAACACATTAGCTAAATGCATTAAGCACACAAACATAGTTTACTCAAATAACTTACATGTAAATAGGAACCAACAATTTTTTGTAAATTACCATATACACAGATACATAAGTCATCATTTCAAGGACGACGAAAAAAATGAACAACTTCATCAAAAGTTAAATATATGGGGCAGTAGAAACAAGTCTAAATAGATTATCCACACACATGAATAAATAGAATCCAATGTTTCAATGATCCGAAAACACAGCTGCATACCATGTAGCTAACCTTGTCACCTTGGATTAAATGATTGATATGTATGTCTTAAAAATAACAATAATAAAGGGAAAAACCATACTAAATCAAATTCAAAATCACTAAGTATCGAAGGTACTAATGTGTGTGTGTGTGTATTGCACAACAATGTCCCCCTTTTAAAATCACCAATCTAAGTGGTTTTAGTATTATTCTGCCATATACATGATCACAGACATATATAAGAGTGACCGAAAGTAAATATAAAGTATACATTTCAAATCCCATGTTGTCCAAGAAGATAAGCATCAGAAAATGGAAAATATATGAATTTTCAGAACATTAGATAGAAAGAATTAATTTACCCCAACGCTTGTGCTCCGTAGTGGAATGGTATAAAAGGGATGTTTTGAAAAGGGTCCTTGCCATATATTCTGACATGTGTTCTGCAAGCAAGGGATATTCAATTCCAGCTATCAGGCCTTTTCTCAGGATAATATGAGGAGGCTCTAAGTACCGCATGCCAATCAAAGCCATTTCACGGTCAAAATGATAGATTTCTGGAACATGATCAGGGCACAAATGAGCGTGCTCTTTCAATGTGAGGAACTCAAAATATGCACGTTCCTTCGTCATCGACCATGATTCCCCAATACAACGTATGTATGGAAGAGCCTGCACTCTCAAACGCCCAAAAGCAAAGAAACAAATCCACAACATATGGGGCATTAGTTAGAGATGATCGCTAAAGATATGAATCTCTATCGGCAGAGGGACTTCAAGAAAGGAGCTTAAATGAAATACATGTTGTAATAAAAAACAAAATAGTACACCTGCAATTGAGTCCATAGGATGAAAATCATTACGCACCACAGAAGTATTAGGATGTGCTTGGTAAAGTTCAAAGCGAAAGTCTCTAAGGCCTTACTCCACTTCTCTCCTCATTCCCAAAGCGAATTTTAATATGTAGAATACTAAACTATGCATCAAACTAAGTATTTATTAATTCAGATTAAACACCACTGATTAACCATTTTTGGTCCGGCTTAATTCATCTAAACTGAGAAAATAATTGTACAAAACACAAAGATGAAGTCTTTAGGCCGACACTGATTTCTAAAACGCAAAGAACCAACAGTGCACAACCAAAACAGAGACCACAGTAAAACCCCTTTCCACAGGAAGCTGAACACTCACACCTCAATTCATCAAATTAGTACCTGTTTGACAACAAACGAACCGGCGGAGCCAACGACGATGTAAACGAAGTTGAGATTGCCGTCTCCGACCTCTTTGATCTTCAAATCATCAATCTGGTCGGCGACCCTAGAGGAGAGAGACGGCGCGGCCTTTATGTACTCCCTCAGAGACTTCTCGTCCAGAGGGGCGAAACCCAGATGAAGACATGGCGACGGCGGCGGTAATTGGAGAGAGGGTGGCAGGGGGGGGGGGGAGGAGGAGGAGAGGGTTTTAGGTTGACGTGTTAGTGTGTTACAGACCTACTGCTTGAGTTTGGGAAGAGGAAAGAGCATGACTGTTGACTAGGCGCGATGAAAATGGAGGAAAAGGCGAGAAGCAGAATCGTTGGGGGGCGAGAAGTGAAAACGAGATGGCATTGAGAGAAACAGTCTTGAACCTAGACATATTTTTTGGCGCATGGGAGGAAGGGGAATCTCACTGTTTTTTCACGTTTTATTATTAAAATAAAATAAAATATTAAATAATACTTGGTAAAAATTTTCCTAAACTAATGTTAACGTGGCACTGCGAAATTTAACACAAGTCAGAAACCTACGAACCCTAGTGCATAAAATCTCACAGTTTCGTTTTGCGAGATTTAAAAAAACAACCAAAATACTTTTAACACGTGGCAAAAATCTCGCGGGATAGTCCTACGAGATTTTTCTCTAAAATCATAATGTGCATGATACAGAAAATCTCACAGGTCCATCCTGCGAGATTTGCTTCATCTGCCCATTTCACTCGCAAGCTTTCAGATGACTATTTGCAAAGGAAGAGGACGGTAGAGATTGCTGGAGGGGACGGCAGGAGATTGCAAATGACCGTTCGAGAGATTGCAAGTGACTGTTCGGGAGATCTCAGGTGACCGTTCGAAGGTGATAAAAACTATTTAAAGGGGTAGGTATTTTTTACTTAACAAAAGTGCGAATCATTGAATTTCATTGGTTTTACTTACTGAGTTTGAATTTGTTGCATTGAGTTTGATTTA
The DNA here is from genome assembly GCF_029873635.1 of Malania oleifera. NCBI lineage: Eukaryota > Viridiplantae > Streptophyta > Magnoliopsida > Santalales > Ximeniaceae > Malania > Malania oleifera. Next base: position 20,008,962 of record NC_080421.1, on the reverse strand, counting down.
TTTCATAGTTTGGTTTGGATTTTTTCGGTTCATAACTGCATCTGGACGAAAGTTAGTTTTAATTTATTTGCTTTTTTCTATTTTGTTTTTCATGTTCTGTGCCTGTGCAATTTACTAATAACATATATATATATATTGATAAGTGTATTGGAAATTTATATATATATATATATATATATTGGACAATCATGAGATGATATATTGATAATTTTAGATCCAATGCATATAGTTTAACAATCATGAGATGATATATTGATAATTTTAGATCCAATAATTAATAGATGATTTTTTTCTGAATTTTAAAATTGAATTATATTGCATCAATAATTAATATGTTATAATATATGATTAGTTTCTAATATGTTTTACACTAAAATTAAAAATATTTTTAATTAAAATTTTAATTGATAATTATGTTCTTATTATTTTAACTAACATTAAAATGTTTTTATTAAATGATAATAATAAATATATTATTTTGTAATAAAAAATAATCTTATTCTTGATGTATATATATAACATGTGATTGTCATATTTGTTTGTATTAAAATAATATAATTTTAATTTATTTTATGTTAATTTAAATTAATAATATTACTCATATTTTTTCTCATATATATATATATTTTTAGATTTATAAAATTCACTAAAATTTATTTTATTTATAAAACCGACCCTGCTTATGAACAATGCCAAAAATACTTTTTTATTTTTTTAAAAAAATTCACTTTAAAATATTTTAAAAAATTGATTTTGGCAAAACACTTTTTTGTAAATAATACGTGTTACGAACACTTTTTTTAAGTGTTCTCAAATGAAAGTTTAACGGTTTTGGGCCCATTTAGCTCTTCTACTATGCATTGGTGCACATGCATGCATGCATATAATTAAAGGACTAGTCTTGTTGTTAATAAGAATTTCTGAAAAATTTAAAAATAAGCTTTATAAAAACTTATAAAACATTTTACCAAAATTTAATAAAGAATACATAGAAATATGTGGCAATGTAAGTTTTATTATTTTAAATTATATTGTATTTATATGTAATAAATATGTAAACATGTAAAAATAAGTAGCAAATTCAATCACATTCTTCTTAATTATATTTAAGTTACGTATCAAGATTGTTGGTACTTAGGTGATAAAGTGAAGGGGTGAAAATTATATACTTAGTTTAGAGCTTTCATTTAAAAATTTAAAATCAAGCAACTTATTTTTAATATAACTTATTTAATTCTTAATCCAACAAAAAATTAATAATAAATTTGAGTGACATATTGATTTGAATGCCTCTTGCATAGTTGATGCAGTGATGTGAATTACATGCTGGTAGATATTATAGGTTTTCGCATGCACAAACTGGATTATTACATTGTTTGCAAACGTTTCAAAGACATGGTAAAAATAGGAAAATGTTCAAATTAAAGACAGCATGCTGCCGAAATTTTTGTAGGACTTTTCCCAAAAAAGTATTACATGCATGCAAAAATTGTTTTGAAGTGAAGAGTGAAACATTTAGTGAAGATTGCATACTCATGAACATAGTGAAATTAATTCTTGATTACTATTAACTTAGCATATCACTTATACATACAATTGTTGTTTTCCGTAGGTCTTTTTTCTTTCTCGAGCATCAACTAAATGGAAGGAAGTTCAAGTAGTACTCCAGTGACGGTATTATTATACATAGGGGAAGACATTATAACCGGACCAACTAGTGTTAGTTATAGTATTCCGCTAATTCAACCTATTTGAATTAGCGAAATGTGTAAATTAACTAAATTGTATACAAAGATATACAAGTATTTGCATATTGGTCCAAATCAATATGCATTGTGGGTAACTGCAAGATACCCTATGCAAGGACATCATGATACAGTCCTCAATGAAGTTGTTCCTGTAATTGACGATTACGGTCTACGCATTGTGTTGGATGCACACTACGTAGGCACGACATATTTAACTATGCAATTGTATGTCGAAACTATTCCTTATATGGGTGTCGCCGTGGATAGGCAGACGGGAACGTCTGTTGAGTATATGGTGGAAGCGGAGGAAGAAGATATTGAACCATACATGAGTGCGAATGTTTGCGGGATGCCTGTTGTGGATTTAAACGAATGTCCAACGTGGCGGAGGACGGTCCGATGTGTCCAGATGACCCATACTTCACTTGGTATAGGTCCATCACACGCCATTTCGTCGATAGGACCGCTGCTGTATATTTGAGTCTCGTAAGAAGACTTTAACCCACAATTCCTTTTGTTATGTATACGTTACGATTTGCATGGGTTAACCAAATATTTTCATATCCTGCAAGCTGACATAGTATATGAGGCAAATTAGATCTCGTATGATCCTGCTATCCACCGATTGATGAGTACTACATTGGACCTTGTCCACGAGGATGGTCGACGGATCCCAGTTGCTCTACCTGATGTACCAACACGAAGAGGTCGATCAGCTCCAGTATGAGGAGGACGGCATGCCTCCTCTAGTCGTCTAGTGAGTTCCATCTCCTCACCAACGGTTGTACAAGCAAAGTACGTGTTCGGTCCGTCAGCACCGTATGCCCCTTCCAATGCAGCTGATATTGCGGGACCATCCAGTAGACCCGCTGACACCCCATCTGACCCTGCTATCATCCCATCAATGTCATTTTTATTGAATGACCTTTTCGATGGGGAGGAGGTCAATGCACCGGCTATGCCGCCTCATTCGCGTCTCGAGACATCATATTAGTTCTTACCGCGTGCGCTTCGCATGGATGATGATTACGTAGTACATCTTGGCAGAGATGATCCATATCCAGGACGACGGGACAGGACACCTGATGCAAATGACCAGCAGGGAGAGGATAGACGCAGACGGCAGCCACCACAACCCCGGAGACGACCTCGCTACGGCACCGAGTAGACTAGCATTAGTTTTTTTTCATTTCATTTGTATGTATATCATTGATTATTTTGATTTCATTTGTATAGTATTGATTATTTTTATTTTATTTGTATATATTATTGATTATTTTCATTTCACTTGTATAGCTTTTGATTATTTTCATTTCATTTGTATAGTCATGTGTCTTGTGCACACTTCATACTCTTGAAGTTTATTTATTTATTTATTTAATCTGTCTGCTTAGTTGTTTGTTTGTTTTTGTGTGACTAGTTTTTATTTTGGTCCAATAAAAAAATTTGTTTGGCAAGATATTTGACTTACCAAGTACCGTACAAATTAATGGATTTCAAAATTAACTCAAGTGAATATAAAAATCAAATTAAATTGAGATGAATGAAATAACTTTTATTTAACTAAATAGTGAATGATTCGACCTTTGCTCCAAAGAATTAAATACTATCAAATGTAAAAAATGACACATGACAGTAATATATATGTTGCAACATGCAAAGTGCGGAAACCTTGACCTAAAATGGCAATGGATAGAAAATTTTTGTTATTTTAAGTTTGAATGGTATCGCAACATCTACAAGTATCTGAAATTGCTGGAGGTCATAATAATTACTTTGATTTCATAGAATCGGTACCAACCTATTATTTTCCTAAGTGTATTTAGATCACTTAATTACTACTTGTTGATTGGTTTGTAAACTAATTATAAATTCGGTTCTAATTTATCTTGACAATATAAAACAAATAACAATGTGAGCTTTTTATGAGTTTATGACAAATAATAGATAAAAAATTATTTTCAAAATAATATGAGTATGAGCTTTATATATGTATATATATATTAGATCGAGTGAAGTATGGTTTTTAAGGATTTTACACACTCAGATAAGTCTTTATCTATTACAAGTATTTTTAGTATATTTATTTTTTAAAAATACTTATTTTTTGATTTTTTTTTCAAATAATTACTAATTCAATTGTCGAAAAAATTGAGTACATTCAAAAGCCTTCCTTGGAATATATTTTATAATTTTTTTACAATTAAAACACATTTTGCTTTATTAACTTCGAATTAAAATATTTTATTTTTTTAATTGGTTTTAAGCATTTTTCATTTTAATATAGCCGGTAAATCTCGCAAGAAGAACATGCGAGATTTAGCAAATCTCGCAGCTTGATCCTGCGAGATTTGCTCTGCCACGCGTCACCACCAGTAGGGCTGAACCTTTAAATCTCGTAGTTTGGTGTTGCGAGATTACGTAAGCATTAGTTTGGGAAAAATTTTCCCAAATAGAGTATTATTTAATATTTTATTTTATTTTAATAATAAAACGGGAAAAAACTCATAATATATTTGTGTTTCCATTTTACAACAACACCTGATGCTGCTGATTGGTAGTTTAATACTAGGAAAACTTAATTGGATGATAGTATGACAACAACAAGTATAAGTGATGTAATTTGTTAGAGTTTATTTAGCTTAAAATTTTAATTAATTTTAACAAATAATAAGATATCACATTATTTATAATTCACACATTTGATGTGTCAAATAAAATAAGGACATTTAAAAATTAGTACACTCATTCTAAGTAAAATTAACCTAATTTCAATAAACAATTTTGAACATGTGGAGTTAGATATTAGGTTCAATTTAATTATAGCATGAATACAGGGATCAAATTATGAATGTAATTGACTTAACTTAAATCTATTGTAAAAAGACTAAATGTAATGGTAAGATGATTGATTTCAATATGAAGGTTAATTTTTGACCTTCTTATTTAATGATTTCTAAATAGAGATTATTGTGTTAATGGTCTCGTATTAAGTGTGTTTAACATTTAAATAAGTGTTGAGAGCCCTCTGAAAGAATTAGCATTCCTCCCCTTGTTGATCTGCTCAGTCAATACCTTCTTATTTCTTAATTTGACTCATTTGTCCCTCTCATCTTTTCTCCTGCCCACCGAAGCCAACCCTCTTGTTAATTTGGTCAAATTTTTTTTCCTATTTATGCAATATATAGGGTGTATTTATTTTTTTATTTATACATAAAAAATATATACATATGTTTTTATTCATAATTAAATAATATTCAATTTTTTTATTTTTTTCTCATGAAAATAGTTAGGTGTTTCAATAGTAAAAAATATATTCATAATCAGATTTTTGTTTAATGACTTAAATTATTCAATATTTAGGGATTCGCTTTAATTCCCATTTTGATTAATAGATTCAAAATTGGATTTGGTGTTCGGCACGTAATGCTTAATTTTGTCAAATGTCCCCATAGTTGTGGGGCTAGTCATGTCATTTCCGATTTGTTTTTATCGAGAAGTTTGAACGATATCTAGATTGGAGTTTTGAGTCATCTCAATAATAATAATTATTATTATTATTATTATTATAATAATAGGATCCAAGTGTATGGGCGTTGACACTATTACTTTTAAATTGGAAATCACACATGCACATTTGCTTGAAACACTTGAACATTGATGCTTTCAATGGAATATATCTTATTTGAAACACTTTCACACAAGTGTTTTCAATGGGATATATCTTATTATGTTGTGTAAAATTTTAATTTATGCTACCACTAAGATTTTCTTGATCAATTTATAATTTTAATTCCCTAAAAAGAGATAATAGAAAAAACTTTAGAAAACTAAGGGTGTATTTTAAGGATATTGTTAAAAGGGTGACGGATAAAAAGGGCTGAATCGTAGGGGCTAGAAGCAAACTCAAGTTGTGCAACAGTGGAGCTGAACTTGGCAAACCAAGCACGGGAGCTTGCTCAAGCCCATATAAAGCACAACAGGGACGACAGACCTGACCAAGAGAATGAGGATACCCAGGAGAGGGTTGCATATATACCTCCTCAGCTAAATCACCATATAAGAAGGCATTCTTCACATCCATCTAAAATAAAGGCCATCATCGGGCAGAGGCAACAGCCAAAAGGGAGCGAACGGAGGTAACACGAGCAACAGGGGCAAATGTCTCCTCATAATCAATGTCATATTCCTAAGTAAAGCCCTTTGCCACTAAACGAGCTTTATGTTGTACTTTAGAACCGTCGAAGTGTGTTTTCCGTTTATACACCCATTTGTTCCCAACTACAGTCTTACCAGGAGGCAGGTCAATCAGGTCCCAAGTATGAGTTTTGTGAAGTGCATCAAGTTCTTCAGACATAACTTGCTGCCAAACAAGAACAGAACAAGCTTTGCGATAATTGTGAGGCTCGTGAAGGGAGTCAAGAGTAGAAAAACAATGATAATCACTAAGATAGGTAAGAGGTGCCCTTACCCGACTAGAACGACGGACATCTAAATCAGAGGACTCAGGTAAAGTGGAAGTGATGGCATGATCATCAGACGGGCCAGGTTCGGGAGCGGCAGACGTGGAGGGATCACCTGATGAGCTGTCATGACCTGCATTAGAAAAGAAAGTGGAAGAGGGATCTATGGCAAGATCAATGAAGATGGGAGAATATGAGGGATAATCGGAAGAAAATGGAGGGATACTAGTGAACATTTTGTGTTCCCAAAATTGAACATGTCGAGAGACTTGAAGACGCTTGGCTATGGGGTCGTAGCACCAATATCCCTTGTGTTCAATGCCATAACCAAGAAAGCAATAGAAACGAGAACGAGGTTCAAGTTTTGTATGTTCATGAGGATGGAGCAAAACAAAGCAAGCACAACCAAAAACTTTAAGAAGAGAATAATCAGGTACCTTTCCATAGAGAGCCTCATATGGAGATTTATTGGAAAGAGTAGGGGTTGGAACCCGATTAATAGTGTAAATAGCGGTAAGAGCATCTTCACCCCATAAGGATTATGGGAGGGATGCAGAGAAAAGTTGAGAACGAACAGTGTCAAGAATGTGACGATGCTTACATTCTGCACGGCCATTCTATTGGGAGGTGGAGGGACAGGATCGATGGGATAAGGTGTCGACCTCTCGAAGTTCTTCAATAAAAGGGGTAGAAGTATATTCTAGGACATTATCGGACCGAAAGACTTTCATGGTGCGATCAAAACTGAGTTTTAATCATCTGCTCAAAGTTATGAAAAGCATTAAGTAACCCAGTGCGATCATGCAAAAGATAAATCCATGTATACCGAGAATAATCTTCGATAAAAATGACAAAGTAACGAGACACGCCCTTAGTAAGGACAAGAGCAGGTCCCCAAATATCAAAATGAACCAAATCAAAAGGTGCAGAAGACAAAGAAGTACTTTTATTAAAAAGTGAAACTTTTTGTTTCCCAAGTTGACAAGGCATACAATCAAAATGTTCAAATTTAACATCTTCTAAGCAACCACTACAAGCTAAAGACTGAACATGAGACAATGAGGTATGACCAAGATGAGAATGCCAAATCCTGGAAGACACTGCAACAGAAAGAGATGGAGGAAAACATGAACAAGGCAAATGTAGAGATGTGAGCTCAAAAAGGCGACCAACTTTACACCCGATCCCAACAAGCTGGCCCGTCTTCGGATCCTACACATCACAACCATTGTGAGAAAATATTAAGATCAAACCACTTTCAACAAGTTGACCAACAAAAAAGAGATTGAGAGACAAGTTAGGCACAACATATGTGTTAGGTATAGAAAAAGTAGGAGTAGAAACATGACCAAGATGACTAACAGACATATGCGAACCATTAGTAGTATAAATTAAGGGAACAAGATTTAAGGACTGCTTATGCGTCACTAAAGAGGAATCAGAGGTCATATGATTGCAACAGGCAGAGTCAATAAATCAAGGTGTAGAGGTACCTGTGGAGACTGATAAAGTAGTAGAAGTGCAGGATAGAACCTGGGTGATAATTGCCTCAAGGTCAGCTACAGAAAAAGACAACAAATGAGGTGCAGAAGATGGAGCAGAAACCGAGGAGCTGGTGGAAACAGCAGCAATAGGCCTAGAAGAGGAAGATGCCTTAGCCTTGAGAGCATCCCTAGCATCCTTGGCCTTCTTCTTAGGACAATCGGAAATACAGTGACCGGCTTCCTTACAATAGTGGCATTGGCCATTGAAACGGAGTAGTCTAGAAGAAGCAACAACCGCAGCAGGAGTAGAGGAGCTAGACGGAGCAGTAGCCAAGACCATATTGGTAGAATGAACCCGACGAGTTTGTTGTCATGTCTCCTCAGAAATGAGCTCCACAAGAGCAATCTCAAGTGTAGGAAGAGGAGATTGATGTAACAAAGAAGCTCTAGTAGTCTCAAATTCATCCCAAATATGCATCATAAAGTATAGGAATTAACGACGATCCTGATATGTAGCAAAAAGTTTAATTGACTGCTCATCAGAAAAAGTTGGGTCAGCTTGAGAAAGCTGATCCTAAATGCCACTAACCTGAGCATGAAACTCGGCAATAGACTGTCCAGGTTCCTAACACATATGAGAAAGTCTAGTTTCCAACTGAAACTCGAGAGCAGCATCACTGCCACAATTGTATCGTTTTGCCAAAAAAACCCAAGTAAGTTTGGCATTATGAAACTTAGGGAGTAGACTCTGAATAGTAGGAACTGATGTATTAATAAACCAGGAAAGGATCTTACATTGAGTACTTTCCCATTCATCAAGAGTCTCGTCAAACTCCTATGTGGATTGTTTGATAGTTTTGGTGGGTTGTGGTTTTGTTCCAGTGACAAAATGCCTTAATTGCTGACCAATCAAAAAAACTGACATTTGTTGAGCCCAAGCATTGTAGTTGGAGCCATTTAAAACAATCTCTATAGGGCGAGCAACATCAATTAAAACTCCATTAAAAAAATGGATTTAACTGATCGATGTAGAGCAAAAAGCAATTTAACGGAATCGGAGAGACGAATCAGGGAGATTCGAGCACTTTAGGAGACGAGTGTAAAAGATACCATGCCGAAAAACCAGTGCTTTGTCAGAGAAAGAATGCCGCCAGATAGAGCCAAAAACATAACTGAGAGGTGAGGCGGCTTGCTGCGCGGAGAGCTAACTATAGCCTGCACTTGGTGGTCATGTAGAAAAAAAAAAGGATGCAAGGACAATAGTGAAAAAGTTGAATCACAGTTAAAAAAAAAGGGGCACTTCTCTGGTCCGGTTGGGTTTTTGTGGCTCACAAGCGGAGTGGAGACTAGTACTTCAGCCCGCCGGCCGTATGGAGGCACCACAATAAGTTGCAGCAGCGGAACCGCTGCTGCTGCTACTGCTGTTCCGCTGCTGCTGCTACTACCGAAGAGACAAAGCCAATGAGCCGACGCTGATAGACGAGAGAATCAAGAACGCCAGAGAATCAAAAATGCTGGAGAAGCAAGAACATTGCCGGAGAATCAAGAAGGCCACGAGACCGAGATGTTGGAGAACGGAAAGTGACAGTAGCAGAGTCCACGAGACGTCGGAGAACTGAGACGACGCTGGAGAAGGAGAGAGCTTAGGGGGGCGGCCACTGAGAACGGAGCACGAACATATGCCGGAGAAGGAGGAACAGAGGCGAGCTGGGGTGGCCGTTGAGAACAGAGCACGAACAGATGCCGGAGAAGGAGGAACAGAGGCGAGCTGCGATTGGGTTCAAAAAGATCTAGATGGTGACGAACCGAGAGACTGAGATGGTGATGAGGTGACGAACCGAGAGAAGACAACATGCATGGGAGAGCGACGACGATAACACGCCGAAAAGAAAGAAAAAAAATAATGGCAGCACCGAGACGTCGAGGGAACACCGAGAGGTACCGCTGCGGTTGTCGAAAACAAGGAGAAGAAAGGCTTGAACGGACGGCGGTGGCGAAAAAAAAATGGTAAGAAACCTTAGGCTTTGATACCATGTTAAGGAACTCATTCTCAAAACTTAGGTGTCAAGAAGAGGGAGTTAAGAAGATCTTATACTGACTTTGGAACTGCTCACAGAGACGAAGTGGGACTGGACACACACTAATATTCCCCCTCAAGCCCATAGGGGGAAATGAGGCGAGGAGAAGTCCAATCCACTGAGAAGCCAAGCAGCCCAAGGCCCAGTTTTGATACCATGTTAAAAGGGAGAAACTTTAGATTGCCTATTAACACTGTACAAGGGGCCATCCTTTTGTAGCTAAAGGAGGCAGACTACAAGGGTAACTTAGGAAGATATGCTTACAGATAACTTTGAAATTTATGTCGATGACAGAAAAAGTAAGAGAAAATAGACAATAGAATATAAAAAAGTATCTCCCTCCTTACCTTAGCCCAAAGGCCCTTTTTATAATTTAGATTCATTCTTAACATTCAATACTAGGGGCTTTTAAATCTTAAGAAATTACATTTTCATAAAGGTTTATGCCCCTTTACTTCAGTTAGGATATTTTTGTTATGGTTCGTTTGGTTTTGTGAAATAACTATTCTGTAAAATAAGATTGAACATAATTTAAAATTTAGAAATCAAGAGAATGGCTATTTCTTGTATAGCCCTAATTTTCATTCAACATTTAACAAAAAAAAATGTAGACATTGTCATAGTGAAATTTGAAAATAGTTATTCATTGTCTAATCCTTATCAAAATACGGTATTGAAATAAACATGAAATTAAAACAAACTAAGAACAAAGGATGGAAGAATGAAAGAGAGGAGAGAAGATATTGTAGTGTGGCCGAATGGAGGGGATCCTCTCTAGGTTCGGCTGCCCCAATTTCATCGATCCACAACTTTGCAAACTCCCTTCAATTGCCTTCAAATAAGCCCCAAAATAAAGAACATGTAACAACTCCAAAAATATTATACTTGATTAGGGTTATGAACCTAAAAAAAATAAATTAATCAATTAATTAATTAAATTATCAATTAATTAAATAATTAAAGAAATAATTTTTATTATTTAAATTATATATATATATATATATATATATATATATGTAACATCCTGAAGGATTATGTAGTGCCCTGAACCTAGTGGGGTCTAGAGTGCTAATATTCCATAAATAATCCTATAATACTCTGATACCACAATATCAACATCCACTGACCCAGTAGGGTCTAAGGACATACCATCCCATCATTAACATAAAAATACAACCAACGAAAGCAAAACATATATATGCAACCATACATACCAGAGTACTAATTCTAAAGCAGACATACTAAAATTTCCCAAATCATTATACAACCCATATTGTTCAAAAACTATTAAGCATAACAAAATAGTATCCTACCAAGCCCACTCTCGGCTAGATCGTCTAGGTCCCACCCCGGAGCTCCTAGACTCGATTTCCTGCAGGTCTTGAAAAATTGATATATTTACTAAGGTGAGACACTTCTCAATAAGACAGAATATGTTATTATAAGTGTGTGGCTAACATGAGTTTTGTGAACTTAAACACATTCTTTAATTTACTTTATCTAATAGATATGACATTTGTACAATTTAACATACACATATACAATTGAAAATACACATTTCTTTCATAATATAAAACAGGTCAATAAATAACCTCATTTACATAAATTCACTTATATGCGTAGATCAAGAAACCCCCTTTTTGGACATACAACATCATCATGTATAAACCCCCATGATTGGGTTGTGCGGTCTGAAGACTGGACCTAGCCCTAACTGGCCTACCACTAGGTTAAGTCAAACCTTATGTCTGCAAGTCTGATTTGTCTACCCAGCCTGGTCTAGACTCTAGGGGGTACACAACCCTTCCGTGACCAAATCGACTTTTCATTACTAACACTTCTATCCAGAATAGTGTGGTTGCAGTATCTCAATCATTAACAACAATACTGTGCTCTCAACACATCTGGTCCACAGGGTTCTTAAACCATATAATGCAATTTAAGTAATAAAAATTGTAATACAAATCTCATTTTCATAATTCAGTATAGCACCTATCATGTTCACACTTTCATATAAGATATGTTATATCAAAACCCGGCATTCCGTCATCATATCAAAAACCAGCATACAACCATCATATCAAAACCTAGCATACAACTGTCATACCAAACCCCCGCATACAACCATCATATCAAACTCTGGCATACAGTCGTCATATCCCATTTTCAATAATTCCATAAAACATATAAATCCCATTTTCAACTGAATAATACCATAGTAATACGTAGATTCACTTATACAACAAATTGGATTAACCTCATGCCACACGATTTGTAGATTAATTGGTAATACAATAGTAGCCCAAGAAAATATATATTTTTGCTGAAAACTAGGTCTGATCATCTTCATAATTTTTATTTCAATCAAAATACCCGTTTAATAAGGAATAGGAAGATGATCAACCCTACTCACTTTGGTTTTTCCCCAAATACGTATAATAAGTAAAACCACCAATTTCATATACCTGAATCATTCATGAAATTAACATAACATACACGAGTTCATATACTCGAGTTTAATTGGTTCAAATTTAAAAAAAAATTGACATAATCTATTCCCCTTACCTGTTCCTGAAAAACTGCTTATCCTGTTCCCTGGAACAATTCCCCAATTTCTGAATACGGCAAAGAGAAGGCCGCCGGCAAGCCGAGAAAGACAAGGGACATGATTGGAGGGCTAGTCGGAGCCTCGGGAGGCTTTAGAAGAGAGAGAGTCAAAATCCTAGCAGACAGAGAGAGAGGTTTTTGAAATTTTCTAAAAAAAAGCCTTAGGTTCTATTTATAGGCAAGCTGGCCCACGGGAAATCGTCGACGGTTTTCCCTAAATTTGACAAAATCGTCGACGGTTTGGGACTTAAAATGCTTTTGGTTGTTGTAACCGTCGACAATTTTCTAAGATGGTTTGAAACCATCGACGATTTGGTGCTAAACCAAACCATTTCCATGTTTTTCTCTTCCTTTCTTTTTTCTTTTTTCTTTTATGTTTCTTTTCTAAGTTCAGGTTACTACAAATTATCCTTCAGGATTCTTTGACATTCCAGGGACCCCCTCCTACGCCATTATGCTCTCTCTCTTTCCTCAATTTTTTGGCGAAACGTGCACTTATTGAAGAATGGAAAATATCCCTAAGTTCCAATTTCTGGCATGAACATTTTAACTAGAGTGGATTCGTCGTTGGGACGTCATAGGCACCACTTCAGGGCTAAGGTAAGGAGAATAGATTATGTCAGACATATTTTAAAATATTTTCAATTAAATATGAATATATGAATTTAATTATATTTATGTGGTTTAAAAATATGCCTGACTTTGGGGATATTTTGGAATTAGATTAAACTGCACAGATTTGATCATATTTGTATTTTTAAATATGTTAAAAATTAAATTTAAATATGGGAAGTAAATCATACCCGCGTTTTTTTTAGAATTTATCGAGTATATATTTATTAGAATTTTTCAGGTAATTTATGAAAATTTAATTATTATATGAATTGTAAGGCATGAGTTTAATTTATTTAAAGCATAAATAAGCATGTTGGGATTTTTATGATTATTATATTATGAAATATTAACTCAAATTGTGTGGCATGAGTATATACTGATTTTAGAAAATGTTGTAAAATTATGAAATTATGTATGAGTACAGATGGATGTGTGCCGATTATAGACGGTTGTGTGCTAAGTACAGATAGTTGTGTACCGATTACAAATGGCTGTGTGCTGATTACAGATGGTTGTGTGCTGATTATAGATGGTTGTGTGTCAAGTTATAAAATAATGGTTTTATAAAGAGTTATGAAATGACAGATTTTATACAAATTTATGAAAATATGATAATGCTACAGTTTGACTATATGAAATGTACTATATAGTAGTAGAACTCTAATGGACTGGTTCAGATTGAGAGTATGGTACCATTGCTAGTATGATGTGTTAGTGCAACCACACTTGTAATGACACACCTATTTTACCGAAAATATATATATATATATATATATATATATTTCATAATAACATTTAATATAATAATCCTATACAACTGAATAACATAATCAACCCGGACCCATAAGTACTAGGGATATACATAAAATACAATTCTAATACCTAAACAGTGGAAAACATAAAATCATTTACATCTCAAGTAATCCAACCAATACAATACCAGAGTTTTACTAAATCTGTTATGTTGATTAAGGTGTAATCCCAAGAGGGGGTGAATTGGGTATTTTAAAAAATCTTTGAAACCTATTTACCAATCAATCCCTATATCTAAGTTTAACTGGTCACTTATCAAGTTGGTGTGAAATTATTCAACATACACAAACAAGTTGGAAATTGAAATACGATGCGAAAAATAAAAGGATAAGGGAAGAGAGAATGCAACCACGATTTTACGAGGTTCAGCCCACTTGGCCTACGTCCTCGCGTTGAGCAACCACTGTAGGATTCACTGACCCTGCTCCTTAAAGTGGGACAGAGCTTCCCTTACAATCCGCTGCTTACAAGAGGTACAACTTCCTCTTACTACGCTGCTTACAAGAGATACTGCTCTCTCCTCTCACATCGGTTCACACACCGAACCGTGTATACAATAGAATTTGGAAAATACACTCAAATACAATGCTTCTAACAAAAGCTGGTGAGTACAATTCAAATTCCTAAAACATTGACATATGATATAACTTGAAGCTCGTGAATGAATGAAAATGATAAAATCATTTTATGTATGATATGCCTCAACACACAAATCCCTTTTTAACCAAAACTTTCAAGTAAAGAAAAATTCAAAACGTTTTGGAATAATCTAGGGTTCTTGGTTCACTTTGCAAAAATGCACACTTATATAATTGAAGTGAACTTGTTGGCAAAAACTTTGTCTTGAATATACATTCAATCAAAATCACAAAGTTTTATTTCAAGTACTCAACCACAAAACTGAGTATATTAAATTGCAGAAAAATATCCCTCAATTAAAATTATATTTATAAGTATCAAGGATATTAAATCAAGTTTTAATGTATCTAAAGATAGATCCTTTTAGAAACCACACACTTGAATCAAACCTTTCAATGAGTCACACACCATAAAATAAATAATGATCTTGTTTAAAATAGCTTGGTATATATAAAGATACTTTCAAGATCACTCTTTTAATCAAAAACTAGGTTTTTCAATAAGATACCCTTTGAGACAATATATGTATATTTATATGCTCTTGAACCAAAATTTAATCTACCAAGTTAGATAAACTTTGTCAAGTAATGATCTCTTAGAAAATTAATTTTTGTACGAAAGGCACACTCAAGATCAATACTTCTCAATACTAGTCAAGAACAAACAATGAAATGATATGCAAAAATCACAAGACTAATAACTTGAAAGATCAAACCTCAATACTAGATTGAAATACAGTAGAGTAAACAAGTTCCCTTTGTAAATCTAAATTGATTTGCCCAAGCTTGAAGATATGAGATTGATGCAGAGGCAAACGAATAGCACTAAAAGTAGATAATCAACAAACTTGCAACAAGGTGTGTTCTTCTCTTTCTTGTATGTGTCTCTCTCTTTTCTAGAGTTTAGATATTCATAATATATAGTATATTACCCTTAGAATTGATCTCAGCCATTGGATCAATAAGATACCTCGCTTGTATTTTTAATAAAGAACTGATTTTTAGACTTTTCTGCAAGTTCAGGCAACCAAACTCGACTTCAGGCTCCTGAAGTGTCAACTTCAGGCGCTTGAGGTTCCAAGGTCAGGCGACCGAGGTACCTCTGCCAGGTTCTGTCTTTCCCATTTAATTCTTCAGGCTACCGAACTAAATTTTCAGGCTACCAAAGAAATTCTTCAGGTGCTTGAGGTTAACTTTAGGCTACCAAAGTCCTATTTTTCACACATATTCATTTCTAGTTTAAAATTCTACTTTGATTCTTTGCTTGGGTCTTTTACAAAACAAGTTTTCATGATTTTAAACACATTTCTAAGCCTATGTAAGTTCTCTAATGATGTACATGAAATGCATGAATCCTAAAATCATTGTAAGTTATATTGAGCCTCAAGATAAATCATACGAATGTAGATACATGAGTTCTAAATACCCATTCCCAAGACATTCTTGAACTTTGCCGCTTGCATCTTGATTCTCATATTCTTTGAGTTCCATGGTACTTTCTAATATGTATAAGCTTTACTTTATGGCATCAATGACTCATTATCTTTCCATGCATGCTCAGTGTAAGTCCTGTTCACAAACTCAATGCACAAATCAAATATCAAGTGATTTGTCATGATCAAAAACCGGATTGGACTCATAGAGTCAACATGTTATATACATATACACATCCTAAAAAGACCAAAAAGTACCCTAGCGTCACAACCCAAAAATCCATCTGACCCTGTGTAATAACTCAAGAAATTTAATCAGGGCCTTGTCGATGAACACAGGGGATTCGTCGACAAAGGTACACGAGGATCTCATCAACGGGGGCATGTTTCATCGACGAGAAGATACCGAGAGGCTGTTCTTCCAAGTTCTAAATTTCATCGACGAAGAGAAGGCATTCATCGACGACCCCCCTTCTTGACCTTGTCGACGAGGTGACGTGACTCGTCGATGAAGTCCAGAGTATAAATAGTCCTAAAATCGGATTTTTATGCAGAATTATTAGCAAAATCCTCTCTCTCTCTCTCTCTTCGGTTCTTTCCTCTTCTCTCTTCGATCCCAGCCCCATTTTTTTCCAGATCGACGATCTGAGGCCAACACGACGCTCCTGGAAAAATTCTCCCCAAGTCTGCCAGAGCGGATCGTTGGTGGGGCTGGGTTGAATTTCATCCCAATCACAAGGTAAGTCATTTTATTTAGTATTTGCTTTTTTCATGGTTATAAGAAACGTAGTATACAAAGAAATAATGATATTTTTTTTTGGTAAATGTTGTTTTCAGGGTGTTGAGTGAGAAACCCTCTGGGTGTAGGACCTGTCACAGCAAGGGACCTTAGCAGGAATCAGGTAGGGGACGTATGCTATGCTAGGAAACCTTAGTATGATTTCAGTACAAATTATATGTTTTTATTAGATTATTAATCAAACCATAAATACAGTTTTTAGAGCCTGATAACATTAATATTTATTTGTGTGGCATGAGTTGGTAACAGAATAGTACAGTATTTATACAATTTATGAATATCATGTTTTTTAACATATTAGCAAAAATAGCATGAAGTTTATATGTTTATAGAAATTGTACAGTGTATTCAGAAACATATATTTCCAGGAAATTCAGAACATCATGATTTCAGTACCATAACGCCCCAATACTCAGATATTTAGACAGCTATTTAATTATACAGAAACCAAATTTTCAGTTAGTTATTCAGATTTTTAGATAAGTTTTACGGGGTTATGGTTACTTTAAAATCATGGTAAAAATAGTATATTAGAGATATCAAGTACCTATATAGACTCAGATAGTATGTGGTATTCAAAAGTCGATCGTGCCTATGTTGTGGACAGACTCCCCTTCAGATAAGGGTTGAGGGGGCCGATCTGACTGTCGGAGTTTAGTTAACTTAACTTGGTCGGCTAGCCAGGATAGGTCCCGCCTACGAGCAGCACAACCCTGTCATGAGGGGTTAAATCATGACTTTCAGTTATCCATCCAGGGAAGTTTTCTCAATTATTATAAGTATAAACATACTTGTAGAAACAATAGATGTATCTATGAATAAAGTTAGATATGTTAAGCCATGTAGATAGTAGTCATAATATATGTTATTTATACCAGCATTCTCAGATTCAGTTACCCATGATATTTTTAAATCAGATTATTTTTACAGAAAAATAGCTCATTTGCCACACACTAGCATTAGCATATTTCGTCTTACTAAGCATTGTCTCATCCCAGTGGTTAATATTTTTTAAGCAATCTAGTTAGGCGAGCAGATCAGGCTCACGAGTAGAGGGGCTACAGTGCTATCCTGTAGTAGAGTGAGTATTTTGGGAAGTTATTTCTGTATAGCCCTAGTTTCAGTTGAGGGTATTATGGGAATAGTTGTATATGTATATTTTGGGAATATTCTGGCACTCTAGTATTGTATATATATGATTATGGTTATATGATTTCAGCTTCTCGCTACTAGGGTTAATGGTTTTATATTATTTAGAAGGTAACAGAGTAGTGAAATTTCATAGTATATATTATCATTATCAAAAAAGAAATTATTAGCAGGTCGTTACACCCTGGCATAACAACTTACTCTCCTGACAGGTTAGAACAGTTGACCTCTACTATCGCGGAGCTCTATCCGCTCCTCTACCTGGATTCCCTAAAATGTTTATATATAGCTAGGGTGAGACGCCTCTCAATAAGGAAAATAAACTAATATCAGTGTGTGACTTTATGAGCATTTTCATGTTATACATGTACACAGTATGATAAGCATATTTGGTAAAATCTATCTGTAAGATAACTGAGTAAAATATGATCTGTTATATAATAATGAAGCATACTAGATTACTATACATGAAAATCATCTTATATAACTGTATAATACTAAAATAACACCCAAGATGGATAGTTAGCTAATGTCATGTCTTACCCCCAAATGACTAGGTTGTGCAGCCCGAAGGCGGGACCTAGCAATGGCTGGCCAACCATGCTCGATCAAACGTAAGTCTGTAAGTACAATAGGCCTCCCTTGTGATGACCTGCTTAATTTTCATATATTTTTTTTTCAAATTATAATAAAATCAATATCACCAATCTCAGCAGATCATAATCCACCTAGACCCATGGGTACCAGTGATACATCATAAATACATTACGGAAGTCTATGCAGCAGGAAGCATAAATCACAAACACCTTATTATATCATACATCACAATACAAGAGTTACTACAATCACTGTATATATATGTACACAATACACAACCCAAAAACATGTCTCAAGAACATTTCCACAAAATACATCCAACCCTATCAAAATACTTACCCTTCTGGAAGGGCAGATCTACCGTACTAGATCAGCAGGGCCTTACCCACTCTCCTATCAGGGGCTCTTGAAAAGTTTATAAAATTTTGGGGTGAGACACCTCTCAGTAAGGGAAATAAACTAATACCAGTGTGTGACAACATGAGTATTCCATGTTATACATATACCATATAGAACATATTCAGTAACTGTTTTGTCAAATCTGGGAAAACATGTATATCATCAAAACATGGCAAAACATATTGCATTTTCATAAACATATTTCATCTCATATAATAATAATAACACAAAAACATTCCTAGTAGGTTAGCTAGCTATTGTTATGTATTACCCCAACATAATTGGGTTTTGTGGCCTGAAGGTGGGACTTGACAATGGTTGACCGACCACTACCAAGTCAAAAGTACAGTCTGTAAGTCTAATAGGTCTGCTAGACTTGGTCCGTACACCAGGGGCACTCACACACTTCTTAAAAACCACATTGACCATCCAATCTCATACCACTCCGTAAAGCGGCGTTAACACAGATATCATGATCATGATGACCATGGACACATAGCAATGGTACTGTGCAAGTGCTAACCTAGACCAAGCCAACCAGGTTCTGATATCATATAACGTATACTGAAACTGTAATACATGGATATCTCATATCATTAATTATCATATCAATCATATCATTTTGCATATATACGTATATCATGAAAATCATCAGCCTGTACGCCGATAAATCATATCATAGCACAGCCCATACGTTGGAAAATCACATCCATAACTTAGCCCGTACGCCAAAAAATCATATCATAGAACAGCCCGTACGCTGACAAATCACATCCATAGCTCGGCTCGTATGCCAACAAATCATATACATAGCTCAGCTCGTACGTTGGCAAATCATATACATAGTTCGGCCCGTACGCCGGAAAACATATATAAAAATCTCACTGTACGTCAGTTTTCTATTATAAAAATTCATATCATAATCACATTCCCAGAAACAGTATTTTATATTAATTTCTACTCATGCCACACTAAACAGGTTTTTCGTATATTTAACATACCATCATTTTCAACAGTATTTTTTCAAATATAAATCATATATAAGTACATTTACTTTCCTAAAAACAAATACTACATATACATACATTTTCTTAAAGAGAACTAGTTTAGTTTATCCCCTTACCTGATTCCTGAAAAGCCCCTAAGAAAATTTTTCCTGCACCGGCATGGTTCCCCGTTCAACACCCTGAAAATAGAATTTTCCAGAACTAAAGTTCAGTATTTCCAAACATATAACACTTTCTACAACTGCCAAAAATCCAAATACTGAGTAGAAAGCCTTACCCTGGATTTGGGATGGTTTCCACTTCAGCCCCACCAACGATCCGCTCCGGTAGTGTCGTGGTGGCTTCAAATCGTCAAACCGGTAAAAATCCGGCCCAAAATCGAAAAGAGTAGGAGGAGGGACCGAAGGGTAGGAGAGAGAGAGGTGCTGCGCAAGAAATTTCGGCCAAAAGTGAGTTTTAGGCCTATTTAAACTGTGGCCTTCGTCGATGAGCCACGTCACCTCATTGACGAAGGCAATACAAAATTCGTCGACGAACTCTCCCCTTCGTTGATGAAATTCAGAAACCCCAAAAATATCCCCTCGGTATTTCCTCATCGACGAGCCACGTCACCTCATCGACGAGCCCAATTATATTTTCATCGACGAATCCCATCCTCATCGACGAGCTCCTGTTATACCCTTATCGACGAGTCCCTTGTATTTGTCGACGAGGAGCTGAAAAATTCCTCGGGATTTATCCTTTCCAAAATGCAATGTCGTTCACGTTCGTCGACGAAGTCGACTATCTCCTTTGGTTTTCGGTTTCCATTTCCCTTTCTTTTATTATTTAAATATCATTATTCTTCGGGTTGTTACATCCTTCTTGGTCCCGGACTGCTAGGGGGACTACTCCACTCTACACTGAAGCCACGTCGACTATCATCTCTAGCACTACTGGTCGTGTGGTAGCACTATCATAATTCTGAACATATAGCTACGGTACCGTGCTCTAGAAACTAAATTAAACCATACCATCCAAGTTCCGATAACATATAATATGTTTCATATACTGAACATAACTATTTCGTATTTCATAAATTCTATCTTATCATACATGATTATGGCATTTGCACCAACATAAATCTCGGCATCTGCGCTGACATAACATAATATGAACCACGACATTTGCGCCGACATAACATAACATGAATCACGACATCTGCGTCGGCATATCTTAATATACGAAACATAATTTTTCTATACTGTTTAATATGTAAAATCATGGTTCCTATATTGTTTCATAATTGCCTTGAAAAACTATCATATCATGCTTGATTTGGGAAAAGCATATTATCTTGATATACATAATTATATAGAAATTTAAACTCATGCCACACAGAAATGGGAAATCTACTGAATGTAAAATCTATTCCCGAAACCATATTTTCTGATCAAACACGTTTAAAACATAACCTTGCTCATAACAGTATTTCCCAAACATAATTATATAATATACGTGTTTTCTGAAATTTAATGCTATAAAATTATTAAATAGTTTCATGAAAATTTTTGACTTAGTTTATCCCCTTACCTGGCTTACTAGGAAGCCTACAAAACCCCTGATCCTTCACCTGCAGTGTTCCCAACACAACACCTTGAAATTAACATTTTCCCTAACAAAACTTCAGTATTATCTTTCCTAACATATTCTCCACAACCCAGAAACACCAAATACTAAATAAAACTGAAATTAACTTACCCAAATTTGGGATGGTTCCCAAGTTAGCCCAACCAATGATCCACTCCTATAGGAATGAAGAGAAACTTCCCAAGAGTAGCATGGCAGCTTCGGATCGTCGATTCGGTGAAGAACCAAGCCGAAATCGAAGAGAGAAGGAGTGAAGGATGATTTTTAGTGAGAGAGGAAAATTGCATGCAGAAAACTAGCTGGAAACCCGAGTTTGAGCTATTTATACACCTGCCTTCATCGATGAGGCCAAGTAGAGAATTCGTCAACGAACATTTATTCATCGTCGACGAGTTTCAAACCCTGGAATAACCCTTTCGATAATTCCTCGTCGAAGAGACACATGTCCCTGTCGACGATCTCAATAAGCCGCTTCGTCGATGAACACTTCGCGTTTGTCGATGAGATCTTGCTATGATCCCCCTTTAAAATTTCCTTTTCTCCCTCTTTTATTATTTAAATACTTATAATTCTTCGGGTCTCTACATTCCCCCCTCCTTATAAAAATTTTGTTCTCAAAATTTACTATTTGAGCGATTCACCATCCCTTAAAGAAAATGGGTTACTTATTTTATTACTTACCCTTACTTATGGCGAAGGAATACCGTAGTTACATTCAGGGTTCTGGGAGATTAAAAATATACATAAAATAAAATTCTCCCAAAACCAAAACACTACCTACAATTGAAAATTATTACATGCACAGACTAACCTGCATAAAAGAAATATTACATACCTATTTGTATCTCTTCTCGATTACTGCTATTCCCCGCTAAATAGATGTAGGTATTTTTGTCGTATCTCTTCCTCAAGCTCCCAAGAAGCTTCCTTTACCACATAGTTTCTCCACAAGACTTTTACTAAAGGAATCTTCTTATTGCTCAATTCGTGTTCCTTCTTGTCCAGAATATGCACTGGAGCTTATTCATAAGCCAAAGTATCACTGAATTTTAACTCGGCATAACTGATGACATGGGAGGAATCTGGGACGTATTTCCTTAACATGAAAATATGAAATACGTCGTGAATTCTAAATGAAACTGGTGGTAAAGTCATCATGTAGGCAACTAACCCTACTCTTTCAAGAATCTTGAAAGGGCCAATAAACTTAGGGCTCTACTTACCCTTCCTCCCAAATCTCATAACTCCCTTCAGTGGCTCTATCTTTAAAAACACATGGTCTTCTACTTCAAATTATAATTCCCGGGGGTGCGTATCGGCGTAGCTTTTCTACCGACTTTGAGCTGCACTGATTATGTCTTTGATGACCCGAACTTTATCACATGCTTACTGCACTAGCTCTGGCCCCACCACTCGCCTCTCACCTAACTCATCCCAGTATAGAGGAGAATGATATATCCTACCATATAGCGCCTCGTAAGGTTCCATGCCAATGCTGGCCTGATAGTTATTATTATATGCAAACTCTACCAGTGACATATATTAGGTCGAACTACCCCTAAAATTTAGCACGCACGCCCGTAGCATATCCTCTAATGTCTGAATCACTCTCTTAGTCTGGCCATCCGTTTGAGGATGAAATGCCATGCTGAATAAAAATTAACTGAGATCCTAGAGCCTCCTGAAAGCTCTTCCAAAAATGTGACATGAAACGTGGGTCCCGATTTAATACTATAGACACTGGCACACCATGTGAGTGTACTATCTCCTGAATATATAATTCCGCCAGTCTGTCCATGGAGTAGTTGACTTTAATAGTAATGAAGTGAGTGATCTTCAACGATCACCCAAATAGCATTCTAACCATGTGGTGCCGGCGATAAACCAGTCACGAAATCCATAGATACATGATCCCACTTCCACTATGGAATATAAAGAGGCTGCAACTGGCCCGCTGGCCTCCGGTGCTCAGTCTTTACCTACTAGCACGTCAAACACTGCTATACAAACTGGACAATTTCCCTCTTCATGCCGCTCCACCAGTAAGACTCTCGCAGATCCCTATACATTTTAGAACTATCTAGATGAACCGTGTACAAGGACCTGTGAGTCTCTTCTAAAATTGTCCTTCTGATATCAACATCTGCAAGCACACATAATATAGTACGAAACCACAGAGCTTCGTCATCTAAAATACTGAACTCCTCCCCCTGTCCATCCTGCACCTTAATTATCAGCTCTACTAATTCCGCGTCATCCCTCTGAGTAGTCTTAATCATTTCCTATATAGTAGGATGCAATACCAGGTTGGAAATAAATGTCTAGGGATCACTCTCTACCAACTCTACATTGAGTCTCTCCAGATCCATCTGGATCGGATGTTGAACCTCCATAGCTGCCAGTGTTGGTCCCACTGATTTCTTGCTCAGAACATCAGTTACCACGTTTGCTTTCCCTAGGTTGTAACCGATAGTGCTGTCATAATATTTAATAAGTTCTAACCACCTTCTCTGTCTCATATTCAGCTCCTTTTGAGTGAAAAAGTATTTCAAACTTTTGTGATCGGAGAATATCTCACATCTCTCACCGTACAAGTAATGCTTCCAAATCTTTAATGCGTGTACTATTATAGCCAACTCCAGATCGTGGGTAGGATAGTTATTTTCATACTCTTTCAACTGTTAGGAGGCATAAGCTACAACCCTACCATGCTGCATCAATACACAACCAAGCCTTTCAAAGATGCATCCTTATGGAATGATCATCACTGGTGCAGAGACAAGCCTCTGCTTCAGTTCTTGGAAGTTTTGCTCGCAATCATCATCCCATTTAAACTCGACATTCTTCCTGGTTAGATGTGTGAGAGGCCTTGATAAAGCTGAAAATCACTCAACAAACCGATGGTAATATCCCGCTAGTCCTAAGAAACTCCTAGTTTCCTGAACGTTCTTCGGCCTTTCCCAATTCAACATTGTCGCAATCTTGCTAGGATCCACTAAAATACCATCCCCTGAAATAACATGCCTCAGGAATGTCACTTTCTCTAGCCAAAACTCACATTTACTGAACTTGGCATACAATCTCTTTTCTTTAAGCATCTGAAGTACCAGTCGTAAGTGTGCCTCATGCTCCTAAAAAATCCTTGAATAGACTAGTATATCATTAATAAAAACCACAAAAAACCAGTCTAAATACTGATGAAAGATTCTATTCATCAAATCCATGAATACTGTAGGAGTATTCGTCAAACCAAAAGGCATAACAAGGAATTCATAATGCTCATACTTGGTTCTGAAGGTTGTCTTTGAAACATCTTCTGCTTTTACTTTCACCTACTGGTAACCTGATCTGAGGTCAATCTTGGAATAGACTCGCGTACCCTGAAGTTGGTCAAATAGATCATCTATATAGGGTAGAGGATACATGTTCTTGATTGTCACCTTATTAATTTCCCTGTAATCTATATGCATCCTCATAGACCCGTCTTTTTTCTTTACAAACAACGCTGGAGCTCCCCACGGTGATACACTGGGCCGAATAAATCCTTTATTCAATAGATCTTGCAGCTGGTCCTTTAATTCCTCCAATTCTACTAAAGCCAGCTAGTAAGGAACTTCAGAGATCGGCGCTATTATAGGAAGTAGATCAATAGGGAAATCTACCTCGCGGTCAGGAGGCAATCTTGACGATTCTTTTGGGAAAACATCTGGAAACTCCTTAACCACTACTGTATTGCTAAGCTTTAACTCATTTCCTAACACCTCCTTTACAAAAGCCATAAACCCATGACAACCATCCAGGAGTAGCCTTCTCACTTGCATAGCTAACACTAACTGAGGCGGGGAACACACCTGCGACCCCACAAACCTGAATTCTTGCTTGCCTGGTGGTTTGAAGATCACCTCTTTCAAATGACAGTCAATATTAGCATAGTTAGCTGCTAGCCAATCCATACCCAATATTATATCAAACCCATGCATGTCCAGTACAATTAAATCAGCAAGTAGTACTCTTCCCTGAATTTCTATGGGATAACCTCTGAGCACCCTATGACACTTTACCATTGAACCAGCCGATAAAGTTACTGACATTCCTATATCTAATAACTGGGTCTCACATCTAGACAATTTAATGAATTTTGCAAACACAAAAGAATGAGTAGCACCCGAATCAAATAAAACAATAGCATGACATGACAAAATAGTAAGGGTACCTGTCACGGCGTTTACAGCCGTCTCAACGTCTCCTAGCGTCAGGGCATAATCCCTTACTAAGGCTGCATTCCTCTACAGACCTCCACGAGACGCCTGGTAACCTCCCCTGAACTGCTTGGGAGCAGAAGCAGTGCCAATAGGTGTAGGAAAATCTCGTGCCAGATGCCTCGATCCTCCACAATGGTAACATATACCTCTCCTTCCTCGGCACTCTCCCAGATGCCTCTTCCCACAAATCTGACATACAGGGTAGGTTTGAGCACCTTGAACCTCACAGCCCCGAGTCTCCAGCCTTTGACCCCTACCGTAGTTTTCTCTCCTCCACTGACCATAACCAAAGCCCTACTGAAAGCCTGAAGGTGTGGACCTCTTCTTCTCTCCCCGTTCCTCTGCACCCAACCACTCACCAGCCTTAGCCAAAGCTACTCTATCAACTAACTCAGCAAAATCTTGTATTTTCAACACCATAACTTGCCTATAAATTTCACGCCTTAAACCCTTTCAAACTATCTTGCTTTCTTTACTTCATCGGGTATAATAAACAGGGCGAAGCGAAACAACTCGATAAACCTCGCCGCGTACTGTTGGATCGTCAGTTGTCCCTACTTCAAATTCAGGAACTCTTCCGCTTTAGCTTCCGTGACAGTAGCTGGGAAATATCTGTCAAAGAATAATTCTTTAAATCGGTCCTATGTTATAACTATTGATGCCATCCTCTGCTGCTCCAGAAGTTTCACCTCCACCACCTCTTGGCCTCCCCTATCAGTTTATAGGTGGCAAAAAGGACCCTCTACTCCTTCACGCACTATAATACTACCAAAACCTTCTCGATCTCCTGCATCCAATTCTCAGCAGCTGCAGGATCAATTCCTTCTGAAAATGCCAGAAGATTCATCTTGATAAATTTCTTTATCGTGCACCCATGGCCTACAGATGGGCCACCCTACTCTCTGGAGCTCCTAGCAAACTCAGTCATAACCTGCTAAACCACACTGCGTAATACCACATTAGAATCTGCCCCGCCTGCACTCGAGGGCCCTACACCATCACTACCACTCGCATGGGCGCTACCTCCTCCAGGATTCATCCTACAAAGACAATAAACATAACATAGAGACCCTATCCTTATAACTTACGCATCTAACCAAAATCCCCTATCTTGACATCCTTATCTTATTTCAAGATCTAGTCCTACATTCTAGAAACACAACCCGATAATAGTTTACTATGGCTTTTCTGAAATTGTCACCCTAGGAAAGACACAAAAACCACCACAAAAGTCCTGCCTCTAAACTGAAAAACGAAACCTCAAACTCTTTCCTATACTCTAGTATTGTTTTCACTACACTCTAAAGTCTACAGAACCTAGCAACCTAGGCTCTGATACCAAACTATAACGACCCGCCTATGTTACAGTAAATATATATATATATATATATATTTCATAATAACATTTAATATAATAATCCTATACAACTGAATAACATAATCAACCTGAACCCATAGGTACTAAGGATATACCCAAAATACAACTATAATACCTAAACAACGGAAAACATAAGATCATTCACATCTCAAGTCATCCAACCAATACAATACCAGACTTTTACTAAATCTGTTATATACATATACATATCCTTAAAAGACGAAAAAGTACCCTAGGGTCACAACCCAAAAATCCATTAGACACTGGCATAACAACTTACCCTCCTGACAGGGTAGAACATTCAACCTCTACTGCAGCGGAGCTTTATCCGCTCCTCTACTTGGATTCCCTGAAATGTTTATATATAGCTGAGGTGAGACACCTCTTAGTAAAGGAAATAAACTAATATTAGTATGTGGTGTTATGAGCATTTTCGTATTATACATATACATAGTATGATAAGCATATTTGGTAAAATCTATCTGTAGGAAAATTGAGTAAAATATGATCTGTTTTATCATAATAAAGCATACTAGATTGCTATACATGAAAATCATCTTATATAACTATATAATACTGAAATAATACCCAGGATGGATAGCTAGATGATGTCATGTTTTACCCCTATATGACTAGGTTGTGCAGCTCGAAGGCGGGACCTAGCAATGGCTGGCCGACTATATTCGATCAAACATAAGTCTATAAGTACAATGGGCCTGTCCCTCCTAGTCCCATACTACCAAGGGGACTACTCTACTCTAAACTAAAGCCACATCGATTGCCATCTCCCACACTACTGGTTGTGTGGTAGCACTATCATAATTCTGAACATATAGTTACGGTACCGTGCTCCTGAAAATGAACTAAATCATACCATCCGGGTTCTGATAACATATAATATGTTTCATATACTGAACATAACTATTTTGTATTTCATAAATTATGTCTTATCATACATGATTATGGCATCTGCGCCAACATGAATCTCGGCATCTGCGCCGGCATAACATAACATGAATCACGGCATCTGCGCCAGCATATCTTAATATACTAAACATAATTTTTCTATACTATTTAATATGTAAAATCATGGTTCCTGTATTGTTTCATAATTGCCTTGAAAAACTATCATATCATGTTTGATATGGGAAAAGCATATTATCCCGACATACATAATTATATAGAAATTTAAACTCATGCCACACAGAAATAGGTAATCTACTGAATGTAAAATTTGTTCCCAAAACCATATTTTCTGATAAAACATATTTAAAACATAACCTTGTTCATAACAGTATTTCCCAAACATAATTTTATAATATACGTGTTTTTCTAAAATTTAATGCTGTAAAATAATAAATAATTCCATGAAAATTTTTGACTTAAATTATCCTCTTACCTGACTTACTGGGAAGCCTACAAAACCCTTAATCCTTCATCTGTAGTGTTCCCAGCACAACACCCTGAAATTAACATTTTCCCCAACAAAACTTTAGTATTTTATTTCCTAACATATTCTCCACAACCCAGAGACACAAAATACCCAATAAAATTGAAATTAACTAACTTACCAAAATTTTGGGATGGTTCCCAAGTTAGCCTAACCAATGATCCACTCCTACATAAATGAAGAGAAACTTCTCAAGAGTAGTGTAGTGGCTACAGATCGTCGATTCGGCGAAGAACTGAGCCAAAATAGAAGAGAGAAGGAGTAAAGGACAGTTTTTAGTGAGAGAGGAAAATTGCATGCAGAAAACTCACTGGAAACCCGAGTTTGAGCTATTTATACACCTGTCTTCATCGACGAGCCACGTCACTTCGTCGACGAGGTCAAGTAGAGAATTTTTCGAACACTTATTCATTGTCGACGAGTTTCAGACCCTGGAATAGCACCTTTCGGTAATTCCTTTTCGACGAGACATGTGTCCCTGTTGACGATCTCAATAAGCCGCTTCATCGACAAACTCTTTGCTTTTGTCGACAAAATCCTGCTATGATCCCCCTTTAAAATTTCCTTTTCTCCCTTTTTTAGTATTTAAATACTTATAATTCTTCGGGTCTTTACAACACTGTACTGCGAAGTGTTGGTAATGGAAGTCGTTTTGGCCTGTGAAGAGATGGTGATCGCCATTGGGTTCGGACCAGGCTGCAGTAGGCAAATCATACTACAAACACGTTAAATTTGACTTAACCAGGTAGTAGGCTAGCCATGGTTAAGTCCCGCCTTCGGGCCACACAACCCGGTCATGTTGGATTATTACATGACGAGATGTATGAATGTCCTAGAGGAAGTTTCCATGTATGTATATATATATTTATGATGATTTATGTACACAGAGAAATTATTAAACCAAAGTATGCTTTGAGAAAATTATGTTTCCTTAGATATATATGTATGAGTTTTGCTTTCCTTGATTTATCAGTAAAAAGTTAATTGTTTAAAAGATATGTTTATGATATATTAAAAACTCATATTGTCGCACACTGATAATAATCTATTCCTTCTTACCGAGAGGTGTCTCACTCCATGATTATATAACATTTTTCAGATGCCATGAGAAGATTAGCCAAAGTCAGAGTAGCATAGCGGAAGCGTGGGTGGGATAGAAGGTTTTATTTAGAATTGTTATTAATTTAATTGTGTTGTAATAAGTTCAGAACTTTAGGGATGTTAATTGTGATGTTGGAAATGATATTGTTATATTGGGTTAATTTAGTACTATGGTAATTATTATGGAGGTCTTCCGCTGTATGAAATATTCAGGTTATTACAAGGGGTATCATAGAAATTTAAGCGAAATTTTTCGGGTCGCCACAAAACACAAGACCAAAGAATAGGAGAATGGGGAGGGAAGGAGGAAAGAAGAGTAGAGAAAAGGATTCTAATCTTTGTGATTCCACAAAAATGCTCCAAAACTCCCAGATGTGCGCTGCCCTCAAGCTCACGGTCTCCAACCTTTACAAACACACGACCAAAGCACACTAAAAACCTAATTTTCCTTGCCCTTCTACCCTAGCCATGTGGATCTCTCTAAAATGGCGCATGGGCCTATTTTTGATGGCCCATGTGACTTGTTTTCTTCATATCATGGTTGTCATTGCAGCCCACACATTCTTGCACACAACGACAACTTGTTAAAACATTGTTTTCCTCCCAAAATACACCCTAGCCGTGTTGGACTCCCTCAAGTAGGCGCATGGGCCTCTTTTGCTTTGGCCCATGCTTTCTTTTCTCTTCAAGCACAACCGTTTTAACCTTTTAAAGCCCCAAAACCAACCAAAAATAGTCCCTAGTCGTGTGGACTATTGTTGTAGGGGCATGGGCCTCTTTTGGATGGCTCATGGGACTTGTTTCTTCATAACCCGTTAAATGTGTCCTCCTTGTGCATCTTTCATTACTTTAAAATGTTTGGGTCTTCACCTTTTATTCCCAAACATTGTCCTGCAATAATTAAGCGCGAATGTCGTAAATTTACGGGCTAAGATAGGGTAATTATTTCAATATCATCAATTTAGCTCAATGTTAAAATAGTAGACATAATTAGACATTTAAGTCAAATTGTAATACTTAATTAACACATTTAAACACCCAATTATGTAACTTTGACACGTAATCACGATTGCGCTGCAAAAACCTCGCAAACTTGAATCAATCCGAAACAAGTAATGCAAGCACTCAACGATGAATATATAGAACAAGCAATCACTCACAATGAGAATAAGAGAAAGTAATAAAATAAAACCACAAGAAATTATGTGGTTCAATAATTTCCGTAAGTCCACGGGAGCAAGCAACTAATTTTCACTATCTCATTTGAAGCTTGTCAAGCTTACATCAAGGGTTACAAATATTGATTAAATGCTAACCCTATGTGTATAGAAGACTTAAACTACATCTAAAACACTCTTGTAGCAATTTCAGGAGGAAAATCCTC
The DNA here is from genome assembly GCF_029873635.1 of Malania oleifera. Taxonomy (NCBI): domain Eukaryota; kingdom Viridiplantae; phylum Streptophyta; class Magnoliopsida; order Santalales; family Ximeniaceae; genus Malania; species Malania oleifera. Next base: position 19,977,928 of record NC_080421.1, on the reverse strand, counting down.
TGAAATCTCTAAATCTACTGATCTCCTGATTAGTAATCTGCGCCGAACAAAACCGTCGATGGTTTTAGGCAAACCGTCGACAGAAAGATACTGAGAGCATAATCCTGCAGACGACTGAAACCGTTGATGCAACCGTCGAAAATTTTCCTCCCGCGGCCTCTTTCCTTGTTCTTTGCATCACTATGCTTTCCCGGTGCATGCAATGCCCTCAAATATGAGTCATATCTCCAATAGGGAGTTTGATTTGATCAAATCAAGACAAGGTAAGGTTAGTTGGAGAGGCATATTGCAAGTGAAGGAGCATTTTTGGAGAACCACAAAAATATGATTAGGCAATGGCAAGAAAACTCCATTCTAGTTAGACAGATGGGTTTCCACAGAGACATTAAGGGCGCTCTTTTCTAACTTGTTATGTTTATCTACTATTAATAGAGATGCAAATATTTGTGAATTTTTGTGTGGGAATGGAGAGGAAAGCTTCTAGAACATCTCTTTTAGCAGGAATATGAGAGGAGTAGAGAGCTCACAAGCCATGAACTTGATGGAACTAATCTACAAGAAGATGCAATATGACGATAGAGAAGATGAATACTTTTGGACCCTAACCAAAAAACAATGAATTTACTATCAAGAAATGAAAATTACAATTTTCATTACTGTTGGCCTTTCAAGGCTTAAAATCTTGTTATCCTGTTTTGATGCTAACAAACAAGTGAAATTTAACATATTTGTGTGAGTAATGTTATTTCAAGGCTCACATATGAGAAAGTAAGGTCAAAGAGCTCACAAGTATAAAATGAAGCTTAAATGAGTCAAAGCATGGATTTAAAGATGATATATTAAAGCTTGAAGACCAAGAAAGGACCAAAGCAAGCATGAAGACTTGAGCGTTTAGAATGAAATATGGATCAAGTATGGATCAAGTGTGGGTCATCAAGGAAGATAAACTAACAAATGATCCAAAGAGAAACTAAGGCATTTGAAGATAAAGCTAGCTCAAGCGAATATCCAAAGAACTTCAAAAGCAAAGAATGAGAATGACCTCAAGCATAGCATACAAAGTCTTAGGAAAAATATTGTATTTATTTCAAAGCTAAATATCGTTTGAAATATGTTCTGAAGCTTTTCCAAGAGATTATGAGGACCTAAGGACCTATTTAGGATTATTGAAACAAGTTTTGTAAAAATTAGAATAAGAGAGCAAATCATTTTTTTAATGGAAAATATTTTTTAAAACAATTTTTTGTCTGTTCAAATGACTGAACTCACTGTTCAGATATCTGAAGAATTACTTCAGACGTCTGAAGAATAAGCTCAGACATCTGAAGATTTTCTAGGACAAAACTGAAACAGGCAGTAGCTGTTCAGACGTCTGAACTCGATACTTCAGACATCTGAACTCAACACTTCAGACGTTTGAACCCATTCTTCAGTCATCTGACCCTAGGTCCAGTTCATTTTTTAAAGAGTTTCAGGAACTTCAGATGATTGAACTCGACTCTTCAGTCATCTGAACACTATTCAACGGGCAAATTTTTTTTTTTTAAATCTAATATTTTAAAAATAGCCGTTTGGGCTCCAAATTTTCTAACAAATTGGGAAACTCTCTAAGGAAACTATTGCAAGAAGGAAACTTGTTTGAAAGCCTATAAATACATGGTTTTTTTAAATTAAAATACAATTAGTATTAAAAATCTCTCATAAGCTCTCTTACTCTCAAAGCCTCATCTTGATCATCTCTTACAAACTGAAAGTGCTGTGATTATGAGATTCTAGCTCATCAATTCCTGAAATTAGATTACTGATTTCTCATCTGGAGAAAAGGAATTTGGTGAAATCCTTGTCAAGCTTCAAAAGTGTCTTTCTTTCTTGATATTTATCTTTTGAAGTACATAGTCTCAATTTGTACTAACTTGCTCTTTGTGTGAGCATCTCTTGTACACCAGCTTCTTGTTATTTCTCTTGTAGATTTTGGACGATTCCAGGCTGTTGGATCATTGACGAAACAAGGGTATATTGTTTGGAGAAGGCGGGCTCTAGCCTAAAGGAGTGACCAAATGAGGGGACATCGTTTGGAGAGGCAGGCTCTAGCCTAGTGAAGGAGTGTTTGAGCGTGCGGTATCACTTGTAAAGGTTTTGTTCCACCCGTCAATGGAATAGGTTTAGTGAAACCTTTAGAGGTTTGCCAAAGGTGAGGACGTAGGCTGGGTGTAAGTCGAACCTCGTAAAAATCCCCGTCTCACTCTCTCTTTCCTTATTCTTTATTTTCAGTACATATTTCAATTATGTGGATGGTTTAAATTTGAAAATCATTTAACTACATGGATTTGGAAATCAAGTAAACTTTAAGTTTGATTTTTGATTTGGGTTGTGGAAACTGAAAGGGAGTACGTTGGTTATACCATATCTTGCAGAAACCATATGGGAGTACGTTACTTTGTTAATAGCCCAAGGATAAATTAACTAAGAGTTAACTAAGAGTTTAGTTGAGTTTTGAATATTGAGAAGAGTGTAGATATTGTGTTAATTAGGTGTTATATTGCATATCATATTGAAGAAGAAAAATCATCAATACAGGGTTTTATATCAGCAAGTACAAATTTCAAATATACAGGGCTTATATAAACAAACAAACTATTTTAAGTGCTTACATTGCCAAAGTGGTGTATGTGTTAATTTTGGTTTGGTTGTTTACTTTTAAATTATGATTGATTGGCTTGACTACTTGGATGATTGATTACTTGTTTAGCTAAGTAATAGTATTGTTGATTGTTTTAAAAGAAACTACGTTTTTGTTTGATTGACAAAATAGATAAACAAGTTAAAGAATTAGTTAAATATTAAAAGAAGCTAAGGATTTTTTAAAAGAACTAAAATGAAAAGTTTTAAAAGCCAATTCACTCCCCCCCCCCCCCTCTTGGGAAGCTATTCCTAATTTCAATTGGTATCAGAGCGGGCTTATAACAAATCCTAACAAGTAGTTGCAAAATGATCTAAATGGCTAACTTAGGTGTAGCTTCCTTTGGAGAGGGACAATCTTCAACTAGGCCTCCTATCTTTTGTAGTTTGAACTACACTTTTTGGAAAAAGAGAATACAAATCTATCTCCAAACGATGAATTGGAAAGTGTGGGAAGTTGTTATAGATGGAGATCAAATTCCCACTAAGATAATAGATGGAAAACAAATCCCAAAAGAGAAGAAAGATATGACCGATCAAGATTATCAAATGCTCCAAACAAATTCAAGAGCTATAAATGCTTTATATTGTGCCTTGGATGCCAATGAATTTAATCGAGTAATGGCTTGTAAATTAGCTAAAGAAATATGGGATAAGCTAGAAGTTACTTATGAAGGAACAACGAATGTTAGAGATAATAGGGTTGATATGCTCACAAGCGAGTATGAAGCCTAGGAAACCCCAATTGAAAAATTGCCTACGTCAAAATGACGACAATGACGATTAGGACCCTGTGGTGGTGCTTGATCGTCGATTCAACATCAGATTTAACCATAAATTGAGAAATTGGGGAAAATTTATTTTTCCCCAGGAGCAGTACCTAAGCCGTTCCCACGACAAATCCGCTCTAGTAGAAATGTCGGTGGTGGAACTAGGAACCTAACGGCACCTTCTATTTCCCGATCCGTCATAAACTCGTCGAGAAATAAAGGAAGAAAGAGAGGCGGAGACGGAGGAGTGGCGACGGAGAGTGAAGGAGATTGAGAGAGAGCTTTTTGGAGAGACGCACACTGAATTTAGGTTCAAGAAGCTTTCTCGGCTTCTTTATCTTCTTCTTCTTCTTCTTCTTCTTTTTTTACTTTACTCACTTTAAGATAACTTTTATATATATAAATATATATATTATACTTTAACTTTTATATATACATATATTAAACTTACACACACACACACACACACACATATATATATATATATATCTTTATTCCTTTTTTTTTACTATTTTTGTTTATTTATTTATTTAATTTAATAAGGTTTAATTAATTAATTCATTAATTAATAATTACTTTTTTTTTCATACTATTTCTTTTTGCTTGTTTATTTAATACATTAATTGAATAATGTTTAATTAATTGATTGATTAATAATTTTAATTAATTAATTTTTTTTATTAATTTTTTTTTTGGGTCATTACACATCTGTTGCATTACAGTATTGAAAATGTTCGTTGTATGTATAAGTTTTAAATTGAAATAAATGCGTGTGGTCACACACTGATTGTAATATCTTCCGCTTTACTGAGAAGTGTCTCACCTCATTATACAACCCCTGTTTCAGGTCCTATAGGACGTCGGTCCTAATTGCTAGAGGGGCTGGGAAGGTGGTTTTTGAGTTTAGTTTACGTAAGTGTTTTATTTGTGTAATAAACTTAGTTGGAGTACCTTTTTGGAGATTATAAGAACTGGTTATGTTTTAAGTATGAATGCCTGTAATTGAGAAGACGGCTAGTAAACTCTGGTATATGTATATTAGAAATCCCGATGGGTGTTTATGTTTTCTGTAACATTTGAATGACTGTTATGTATGAGTTACACCGTATGTCACTGTTTAAGGCGGGTTGTTTATGTATGCTTATCAGGTACATGTATTTTGTATGTTTAGTAGCATTCTGGATTCGTATAAAGGGCCGGGTCGTTACAATATATATTCCTAGTCCCATCTTGCCAATAAAATGATTAAATTGATACAACCCGAGAGCCTTGGTTAGAGTATCTGCATTCTGATCATTTATTTTTACATGAAATAGCTTGATAACTCCATCTTGCAATTTCTCCCTTACAATGTGACAATCCAATTTGATATGTTTAGTCCTTTCATGATTCACTGGATTGGCAGAAATATGAATCACAACTTGACTATCACATGAGATGTTATACCAAAATCTGAAAGCAAATTTTTTAACCAAGTAACATCACAAACAGCAGCTGCCATAGCCCTATATTCTGATTCAGCTGAAGATATGGAAATGGTATGTTGTTTCTTGGACTTCCAACTAATCAAATTATCTCCCAGATAAACAGAAAAACCAGTAACAAACCTCCTAGTATCTAGACAAGCTTCCCAATCTGAATCTGTATAAACTTTTAGCTGAAAACTATTTGAAACAACAGAGAAAAACAAACCCAAACCCACTGTACCTTTGATATATTGCACTACTCTATAAGCTGCAGCCATATGAGGTGTTCTAGGTTTACTCATAAATTGACTTAACCTTTGAATAGAAAAAGTAATGTCTGGCCTTGTTATAGTTAAGTATATCAACCTTCCAACTAACCATCTATATTAAGAGGGATCTTCTAGTTCATCACCATCACTATAATTAAGAGCCAAATTCTGATTCATTGGTGTATTAGCTGGTTTACAACCAACCAACCAAGCCACAATCCTCAATAATTTCTAATGAATACTTCCTTTGACACTAGTAAATCCCTTTAGAAGACCTACAAGTTTTGAGTCCCAAGAATTATTTCAAAGGACCTAAAACTTTCAACTTGAAATGAGTATTTAAATAAGTCTTTAAAGAATCCATAGCATTAATAACATTGCTAGCAATTAAAATATCATCAACATATACTAAAAGCATGATGATAGATACTCCTTCAATCTTAGAAAAAGGGAATAATCTGATTTTGATTGAGTAAAACCAGCAGCTGTCAAAGTAGTAGAAAATTTAGCAAACCATTGTTGTGAGGCTTGTTTTAAACCATCCAATGAATTTTTAAGCTTACAAACCATATTAGTCTCCCCCTTGCTATCAAAACCAGGTGGCAATGCCATATAAACCTCTTCATGAAGGTCACCATGCAAAAAAGCATTATTCACATCCATTTGAATAATGTGTCAGTTCTTGACAGCAGCAATGGAAAGAAAAAGACGAACTGTTGTAAGTTTGGATACAGGACTAAAGGTCGCACGATAATCAAAACCCTCTAATTGAGTGTATCCCTTAGCAACTAGGTAAGCCTTGCATCTTGCAACACTGCCATCAGAATTTAATTTCAGTTTATAGAACCATCTGTAGCCTACAAGATGTTTCCCAGCAGGTAAATTAACTAAGTCCCATGTATGATTCCGTTCCAAAGCTAAAATTTCCTCTTGAATAGAAGTCCTCCATTCAAGATAAGAAATGGCTTGAGAAAAAGTCTTTGGCTAAAAGGTAATTTCTTATAAGAAAGATAAAAACTGAGGAGATGAGAAGTTTTCTGAAAAGAGAGCCCAGCATCCTGTGAATGAGAGGAATCAGGAAAATGTAACATGGCCTGTTGACAGTGACAAGACTAAAGATATGTAGGAGGATGTCTTATATGAGCTAATCTTCTAGGAGGATCAACCTGAGGAAGGGAAGCTAAAGGATGTTTTGAATGTAAAACTGAATCAGATGTAGATGAAGTAACAGGAAAGTCAGAAGCTGGAGCAGATGAAGAAGCAAAAAATTCAGAATCTGGAGCTATTGTGGGTAAATAAACAGAAGAAAAATATGAAGAAAAATATGGAGAAAATAAAATATTTGAAGAAGGAAAAGATATGGAGGAAGACTTGTCAAAAGGAAACACATTTTCATGAAATACCACATCTTTAGAAATGTAGCAAACCTAAGTTTCTAAATTTAACAATTTATATCCTTTAACATAAGAGGGATATCCAAGAAAAACTTATTTCACAGCTCTAGGAGAGAACTTGGTTCGATTATGAGAAGGTGTAGAACCAAAACACAAGCATCCAAATACTCTTAGATGAGAATAAGAAGGAAGCTTATTATATAAGAGTTCAAAAGGACTCTTATTAAGAAGAACAGGACTTGGAGTTCTGTTAATAAGGTAAACAGTTGTAAGAACACTATCCCCCCCAAAAACATATAGGAACCTTAGCATAAAAAAGCAAAGATTGTGCCACATAAAGAATATGTTGGTGTTTTCTTTCAACAATAGAATTTTGTTGTGGAGTAGCAACACAACTTAGCTGATGAAGGACCCCTTTGGATGTAAAGAATGATTTTAAAGCAAATTCAGGTCCATTATCAGGCCTAACAATCCTGATTTTTGCAGAAAATTGAGTTTCTATATGAACAAAAAAAGATTGTAACAAAGTACCAGCTTCTGATTTTGATTTCATTAAAAAAATCCAAGTAGCTCTAGAAAAATCATCCACTATAGAAAGAAAATACCTAAATCCTTCCTTTTTAGGAATTGACATAGGTCTCCATATGTAGCACCCAAAAATTATACCATTTTTTTACCTATTTACTTTGATACTCCTAAATTATCTGTTATAACCTCCTAGGCCCCAAATGAGCACTAAGGGAAACTCTGCTCATATTACATGCCTAAGCAGTAGAAAACATAAAAGCATACATCCATATTTGCAATACTAGAATCCAATTTTTCCTTAAAACATAATTACATAGTTACACATCATCCCAATATCATATATCTCAAAACTCCTGGTTACTACCCAAAAACACAACCATTTATTAAAACTTACCCTACAGATAGTGTTGTGTACTCGCCTCCTCCATCTGCGAGCCTGATCCGCTCGCTTAACTGGATCATTTGAAAAATATTAAATCATTGGGATGAAACAATGTTCAGTAAGAGGAAATATGCTATTACTAGTGTGTGGTAACTGAGCTTACAAACATATTATACTGACAAATAATTGAAACTAAATTTGGCAGGCAAAACATCTCATATAGTTTAAAATACCCCTGACATTTCTAGGTACTATTTATTCATAATTCTAGCACTATAGAATATCTGCTACTGTTTTGTAAATCTATATACATAGAAGTAACTGTGATAATACCCTGGAAAACTATATATCATGATTTAACATTTACCCTCCTCAGCTCGATCTTGACACAAACTCCATGGCACGGTAGTTGGTAAACTGCACTCCACCAATCCTTAGCCCGGCCGTGACACAAATTCCGTGGCATGGTAACTAGAAAACTGATCTAAAATCGCAACAGTACCGCGCTCCGCTGAAAACTGATCTAATTCATCAGGGTCTAATAGTATAAATATGTATTATCTTGCTATTTCATCATGATTTCAAAATAGCCATAACACTATAAATTTGATTTGAAATACTGACATATCTGACTGAAATAACTGTAATATCTAACTAAAATATCTGACTGAGAAATCTGTCTAAGTGTTATGGTTTTGGAAATCATGGAATTTTGTAACTGCTACAAAATATCTGTTTGTAAAATATTTGTCTATAAATTATTTGTCCATGTATATGTACACTGTAATTTATAATTCTATAAAATCTGATAATACATATTTTTGTGCATAAATTCTAATAAGTTATGGTATTCTGAAATACTCTATAAACTCTATACTGAACAATTATCTACTTAGGTCACACAACTAATAAAACACATGCTCTGAAATCTATAAAACTATATAATCAATATTCTATACCTTGTCAAACAAATACTATATTTTATTGATAAAATTTCCTGAACTTCCTAGCATAGCATATTTCCCTTACCTATCTAGCTGGGAGGCTCGCCTCCAACTCTACCTTCACGCCCTCAGCGTACCAATCTCAAAAATCCTGCAATAATTTATACAAATTCCTTGGTGAATCACTGAATTTCTCTAAAAAATTATCCACTCATATTTCCTGAACCTGCCTATTCATAATTTCTTAAACTTTAATATACCTAGGCTTTTAGAAAAAAATATATGCTAGACTTCTCAACTCATACCTGCAGGGTCCTAAAAACACCATAACCTTGAAAATATAACACGCTAATTTTATTCCAAAAAACACCAGTATATACCCTCACAACACAAAATCCTAACTCAGATAAAACTGGTAATAGATATACCTAAAAATCCACTTACCTTAATTTTGGGATGGTTCCCAAACTTCCCAAATCAAATTTCTGCTCTGATTAGGTTGTAGAGAATCTCCCCAGGATCTCCGTGGTGGCTTCTAATTGTTGAACTGGGGAGAATTAGAGCCGAAATCATAGAAAGAAGGCAGAGAATCCAAAATTTAGAGAGAGAAAGGAAAGGGAGACTGAAATTTTGTCAAAAAATTGTCGTTTTGCATATTTATAAGTGACTGGCCACGTGGCTTCGTCGACGAGCCATGTCACCTCATCGACAAGTCCAAAAGGGAGTTCGTGGACAAACACCTAACCCTTGTCAACGAGTTTCAGACCCTGAAATCAGCTCTCTCGATAAGTTCTTATCAACGAGACACATGTCCATGTCGACGAGCCCAAGAAGGACGCTCATCGATGAGCGTCTTGCTTTCGTCGACAAGACCCTGTGAGTCCCTTTTAAATTTTCCTTTTCCTTTTTTTTCTCTTTTATTATTTAATTATTAATTTTTCGGGTCTCTACACTATATATCACAATGAACTAAATGAAAAAGAACAGTAGATTTATTATTGCTAATAGGAAAGGGCAATCGTTTTTGTTTAGCAGTAGGACAAGTAGTACATGTGACAAATTTAGAAGATAAATGAGGAATATGTTTATTCAAAAGTTGTAACCTAGAAAAACAAGGATGTCCTAATCTAAAATGCCACAAGGCTTCATTTGACCGAACATAAACACAAGTAATAGAAGATTTATTGTGCAAAGCAGAAGAGGAATTTGAAGAAGTCAATCTGTATAGGCCATCTTGCAATTCACCAGTGCTAATCATCTTCCAAGTTGCAAGGTCTTGCAGAAAACATTTGTGAGCTTGAACAATTAAGCGACAGTTTAAAGTAGAAGTAATCTTGCTGACTAAAATCAAATTGAAAGACAAAGTAGGAACATTGAGCACATTTTTCAGGAGAATAGTAGGACTTAGAACAATGCCACCTGTAAAAATCCCAAAAATGAGATATAAAAGATTAGTGGATTGATTTAAAAAAAAAAATTAATTAATTAATTAATTGGATTTAAAAAAAAAAGAAAAGAAAAAATAATAATAAAAAAAATATTTATTATTATTAATTAATTAATTAATCGGATTTTAAAAGAAAAAAAATAATTAATTAAAATTTATTTTTATTTTATTAATAAAATATATATTATTATTAATATTAATTAAATATATTATTATTATTATTATTATTATTAACCATCCTGAAGCTGAGAAGCTTCAGGATGTTTCAATTACTTTCCATCTTCTTCTTCTTCTTCTTCTTCTTCTTCTTCTTCTTCTTCTTTATTTATTTATTTATTTCTTCTTCTTCCTGCAACCTGCAACCTGCAATCTCTCTCTCTCTCCTCATGTTCTCTCTCCCTCTCTCCTCGATTTCGTGACGGATTTTCACCAGATCGAAAATCCGAAGATACCACTGGACTCCATTCGCTGCTGCCGTCATTTCTACCGGAGCGGATCGGTGGTAGGAGCGGCGTAAGCGTATTCCCTGGGGTAAGCCATTTTCCCATTTTTCATTAATTTCTTGCAAAATATAAGCCCAATTGACGAACAGACACCACCACGAGAATCTAGAGATGATTCTCTACAAGTCTAGTGGGACGAAATTCTCATGGAGGTGTCGGGCCAAAACCCCAAATTTGGAGTGCGGCGATTATTAAGGGGCTTATTTTTAATTAATTATCATTAATTTAGAAATGCTAAAATATTAAGCATCTGAGACTGAAGTAGGATTTCTGAAATTTAGGGCTTGGGTGAGCGCCGTGGGTGTAATTTTGGGACCCGCAGGTAAAAATTTAGAAAATTAAATAGGGATATTAAATAATAGTCTAAATATTAATTTGAGATATATGGAGCCTAGGGAAGGCTAAATGAGTATTATTTTGGAGAAATAAATTAATAAATCTGGGGAAAAATGTAAATTGCAGGAGTTAAATTTCGGGCTCCAAGGGCGTGAAATTTTGGGTCCTAAGGAATTTCTCAGCAGACAGGTAAGGGAATAAACTAAAGCAGTAGTTTTTCATACAAATTATTATTAATTATGAGTAAATTTATTTTCAGAAAAGCATATGTTATATTGTGTATTACAAATGAAATGTACGATTGGGAAAATACTGCTATGATGATTAAAATATAAATGTATGTATGAGATGTAAGGAATTCACGATTTTAGAATATGAAGTATGACTTTTAACAGCATATGTGTGGCATGAATATTATTTTATGTGAAATGTATTATGATGTGAAAGATTTTACGAACCAAGCATTTATGGAAATATGAGTTATGTTGTGATAAATGATGTATTTTCAGTATATATATACCTGAAACAATTTTGGCGCGAGGCCATATATTTATGTTATCGGCACGAGGCCGTATCTATGTTTTTGGCGTGAGGCCATGTATTTATGTTATCGGCACAAGGCCGTATTTATGCTATCGGCACGAGGCCGTAATTATATTATTGGCGCGAGGCCATATTTACTATGATTTTGGCGCGAGGCCATATGTATGATTTCGGCGCGAGGCCGTATCTATGTTTTCGGCACGAGGCCGTAATGATGTTATGTATGATCATGTATTATATGTTTTCATAACCAGGATGTTAGTTTAGTTCAGACCAGGAGCTCGGTACCGTAGCTATGAGTTCATTTTGGCACGAGGTCTTATTAGTACTACCGTCCCACGAGGGGATGGGAGATGGATAGTCGATGTGGCTTTCAGTAGAGTGTGGACGTCCACCTGGCAGTCCGGACCAGGGTGTGGCGGGCTCATCGTACTTACAGACATATTTGATTCGGCAGTGGTCGACCAGCCATTGTCGGGTCCTGCCTTCGGGCTGCACAACCCGTCATGGGGGGTAATACATGACACTAGCTAGCTAGTCATCCTGGGTTTGTTTTCAGTACTACAGTTATAACAGATAATTTTATGTATGATATGCTTTACTAACAGATGTGAAAATATATGTTTACCCAGTATGATATGATTATGTTTATAGAATTCTAAAATGTACTGTATACGTACAAATGCATTAAATATTCATGTTGCTACACAGTTGTATTTAGTCTATTTTCCCTTACTGAGAAGTGTCTCACCCCCAAACTTAATTAATTTTTCAGGAGCTCCTGAGAGACTGACGGGTCAGGGCCGCCGTTGAGCTAGTAAGATTACCCTGTGAGAAGGGTAAGATTTTGTAATAGCGTCAGAGTTATTTTGTGTTTGACCCTAGAGATATTTGGATGTATGTGAGGATGTATAGAATGCTCTAGTATTATGTTTTATAATTGGATGTTTGAGATTTTATATTTACTGCTGCTAGGTTTTCCGCTGTGTTTGACAGGTGTCCCCGCTACCCACGGGTTCGGGTTGACCATTTTTATTTAATATGTGATATTTTATGTTAAAAAATTGAGGAAAGTTACACCACCAATGTGTGACATTAGCACAATTACCATTTGGTAATTTAATTGAATATGACACTGAAGTTGGTGGCTTAGTATGTAAACTTGGAGAATGAACCATGTGATCTGAAGCACCACTATCTATTATCCAAGCATATGGAGTCAAAGAATGTGCAGCAGAAAAAATGAAGTGATATTACCTAAAAAATTTGGTGGCAAAACCATATTAGCTGAAGGAATAGGAGTGGAGGATGATTGTGGCTTGAGGAGAGCCAGCAATTGTTGATACAGATCTGTAGTAAAAGATGACTTATCATCAGCAACAGAAGCTTGTTAAACTGAATTTACAGAAACAAATCCAGCCTTGGTTCTCTCTTTAAACTTATAGTTAGGAGGATAACCATGCAACTTGTAACACTTATCAAAAATATGTCCAACAATGCCACAATGACTACAAAGTAATCTTGAACGAGTATTTCCTTTAAAATTCTTAAAAGAAGGCTCAGATTTTGTTGCTAAGGCAACTTATTCAATAGAAATAGAAGCATTACGATGACTAATGCCTTGTTGTCTCTCTTCTTGTATAACAAGGGAAAAGGCCTTATTAATTGAAGGCAAAGGATCCATCATCAAAATCTGACCTCTCACATTATAAAAAAAAATCATTAAGCCCTATAAGAAACGTCATAAGATAAGACTGATGATTATATTGAGCAAGAACAGTAGATAGATTGCATGTGCATCCATGACAATAACAAACAGGCAAAGGCTGATAGTTTAGAAGTTCATCCCATAGCACCTTTAAATCTGTAAAATAAGTGCTCACATCACTTTATTTTTGGCGCAGGGCAGAAATAACAGTTTGTAACTCAAAAATCCGAGGTCCATTGCCTTGCGAGAATCGTTCTTTCAGCTCAAGCCACATTGCTTTGGAGGAATCAACATATATAACACTCTGAGCAATTTTTGAAAACAAAGAATTGAGAAGTCAAGACAATATGACAGTGTCACATTTGCTCCAAGAAGAAAATAGAGGATCATCCTTGGCTGGAACAGAAAGTGATCCATCAATGAAGCCAAGCTTATTACGTGCCTTTAGAGATAGAAACATCGATCGAGACCATGAATGATAGTTGTTGTTGCTCAGTTTCTTGCTCACCAAAAGAGGCCCTTAAACCATGCACATCGAAATATATATAATTGTGTATATAATTAAACTCAAACAATGCAACAATCTAAATGGTGAATATAGAATAATTCCACAACCAATGCAAGTAAATAAAGTAATAACAAGAACAATGACATCAAGAATTATGTGGTTCGGTAAAACCTACATCCACGGGAGCAAACGACAAGAATTCACTATCTCCTTGTCTAGATTACATGAAAAATACATGAATTCTCTCAAAACTCTCTTCAACCACACTTGGCTTTTTATATACAACATATTCTATGCATATATAAGCCCCCTCGGAGGTTTTCCCTCGAAACCCAACCATATTAACGTCCAATTATTCAAAATTCAAAAATTTGCGCATGTTATTCCAAGCCAATAAATCGACCAATTGGGCAAATCAGTCGACTATTTCAAACAGAATGTAATTGTTCTGAACTCTGAATTAATCAGTCGACTGATTTGGCCAATCAGTAGACTGTTTGCTACTACTCCACAGATTTTCTTAATGTTTTCCCTTAGAATGTGAGCCACATTCACAGCAATGTCTGCTATGATAAAACTTGGTTAAAGGTGTACACTCCTTTTAAGGAACCTAAAACTATTATGCTTGGTAATTCTCATTCCACCCAAGTGCTTGGTAGAGGTGAGGTTGAATTGAAGTTTACATCTAGAAGAGTATTAATATTAAAAGATGTATATTATTCTCCTTCCATTAGAAAGAATTTGGCATCGCTTTTTCTTCTTTATAAGGTTGGGTTTAAAAAAATCATGGAATATGATCAATATGTAATTACTAAGAATGGGATATTTGTGGGCAAAGGTTATGTTAGTGATGACATGTTTAAATCAAGTATTGAGAAAGAGAAAAAAAAAAAAGCATCCTCAAGTTTTATTTACTTGCTTTGTTCCTTAAATTTTTGGCATGCTTGTTTATGTTATGTTAATAGTAGATATGTAGGAATCTTTGAGTAATTTAGGATTAATTCCAAATGTTGGAAAGAATTTTGAAAAATATGAGTCATGTAGGTAAAGCTAAAATAATAAAAGGGTCTCACAAAAGTGTCGAGAGAAGTACCGAATTATTAGATTATATTCTCACATATTTATGTGAATTTGAAGGATTTTTAACTCATGGAGGAAATAGATATTCTGTTACTTTTATTGAAGATTTTCAAAATACACGCATGTTTATTTACTGTAAAATAAAAATGATGCTTTTGAAAAGTTTTAAATTTTTCTTCTCGAAGTTGAAAATTAATTCGGTAGAAAAATTAAGACAAGTAGAAGTGATAAAGGTCAAGAGTATGAATCATTAAAACTCAACTCTTTTACACAATCATTAGGAATATCTATGAAGTTTGTAACGACCCAGCCCTTTATACGGACTCAGGTGTCACTCATTCATACATAATACCTAGACCTGTTCAAGATATGGAAACAACCCGCCCTTAACAGGGACATACGAGTGTAAAACATACATAATCATGATGTAAATGTCGCGGAAAAACATAAACATCCATTGGAATTTCTACTATACCAGAGTTCACTAGTACATCCATAATTTACATAATTCGAACTTAGAACAATTCTCATTATTACAACCCTCCAAAAAGAATTCTTCCTCAAGTTTAATACAAGATGTAGATGCTTACGTAAGCTAACCAAAATAACCTCCCCAGTCCCTTTGGCTACTAGGCCCGATGCACTGATGTACCTGAAAACAAAGGTTGTATGATAGGGTGAGACACCTCTCAGTAAGGAAGAAGGAGTTACAACAGTGTGTGACTGCATACATGCATATTTTAATTCAACATCTGGAATATAAATCAAATATTTTCAATACAATAATACATCAGGTATATCATTATTCGTATTACAAAATTCCCACATCTATCTTTCGACCATTTAATGATTTATCAGATGACCAACAGCAAAATATCCCTATAACCAGTTTTACATCGTCGCTCGGGTTGTGCACTGATACTCGTCCAATGCCCTGTTCGTGCAGACACTGTCGAGTACCTACATATGATCCGACTGCCTCCATTGGCCCAATATCAGCCAATGGTTTCACCCTGCTAGCCAACCATCTTGGTACCCACATCGTTTAATACATGTGGTTGCACATGTACATCCAGCTATGATATCGTGTCGTATCATATAACAGTGGTTTCATTTCACCCTGCAAAGAAAGTATTTTTCAACCCTCCCGGGACTCTCAAGCTGTGGTTTCATGTATCATAAATTCAATTTATACCAATATGATAACCTGCGCAATTCCAATATTTTTCACAAATTCACATAATAGTATTGGGTTCAAACCGGCATCTTTCCACTTAGTTTACCCCTCTTTGTTTATTGATGCAGCTCGGTGTATCACTAGCCTCTGTTTATCACATTCTCAATATAACAAATTTGGAACTTCGTTCCCATATTCTATATCAATAGTATAGAAAATCCATTGATTCCCATAACAACATATATCACACAAGTTTGATACAAAAACCCGCTAAATGATAGAAATTCAATATACATAGTTTAACTGAATAAATAAAGGATTCGAGCCTCTCCTACTATAGTATAAACACAAATAAACGATGTTTATAAAATTTGGAGATTACACGTCGAAATCCTCGTTTTTACCAAAAATCTTAAATTCGTTAAACCGGCATTTCTACTTAGTAGAATTTCAAAAATAAGCAGTTAAATCATACATTACAATGTAAACTAGCTTTTTAGTAGTTTAGTTTTTCCAAAATAACTATTGTAATCAAGTTCCCCTTACCTTATACTCGAAATGAAACTTCGTACAAAAACGGTCCAAATCGACAACCCGAGATCCCGAAAACATAAAACCACAGAACATAATCTTACTATCTTTTCTACTGCTATCCAAATATCTAATCAAAACTAGGATTAGATTCCTACCTCGATTTTTGAGAAAACCCGAAACTCTCCGAATGACGATCCGCTCCACTAAAAGTGTAGAGTTTCCTCTTCTGATCCACGCAGTACCCTCCGTTTTTGGAAATGGACGACGAACGACGAAGAATCCTAGAGAGAGAGAGAGAGCTTTTGGATGAAACTTAGCCCTTAAGCAACTCATATGGGATATTTATAGAGCCTTTGACCCGGTTGGATTTATCGATGAGGCGGCGTTTTCGTCGACGAATCCACCACAAAATTCATCGACAAGGCCCTGAATTTCATCGACGAAGATTTCCCGAGAACCCCCAAAACCTCTCGGCATTTTCTCATCGACGAGACTCTGAATTTCATCGACGAGTTTATGAAGGACTTCGTTGACGAATGTGATCCTTCGTCGACGAACCCAGTTTATGAAGGTTTGGGTCTCTACAAAGTTACTCCACCATATTCTCCTGCTTCCTAATGGTATAGCTGAAAGGAATAATAGAACTTTGATAGATTTGACTAATGTTATGCCTACTAGAATCAGGTGCACCTTATAATCTTTGGGGAGAAGTTGTTTTGACTGCTTGTTATGTTTTAAATAAAGTGCCAACAAAAAAAATCTAAGTTAAACCTTTTGAACTTTGGAGAAGCTATAAGCATAATTTAGGTTATGTTAGAGTTTAGGGCTATTTAGCCTTTGTAAGGCTTACAGACCCTAAAAGACCTAAATTAGGTGCTAGAGCATCTACTTGTGTTCTTCTTGGATATGCTATTAATTGTTTAGCCTATAGAATTTAAGATATTGAAAATAATATCATTTTTGAGTCAAGTGATCCAATTTTTCATTAAAAAAAAAATTTTTCCTTTTAAAACTAGAAATAGTGGGCAACAAAATAGTAGTGATAATGTTGCTTTAGAACCTAACTCATCTATTTCAAGTACAAAAAATAAAAGAGACTTTGAGATCGAACCTAGAAGGAGTAAAAGAGTTAGATTTGAAAAATATTTTGGTCTTGAATATTTTGTTTATGTTTTATAAGAATGTCAAATTACTTTACAAAATGCATTAAGATCATATAATGCTATTTTTTGGAAAGAGACTGTGAATGTTGACATGGAATCTCTAATGCCCAACAAAACATAAAATTGATATATTTTCCACTGAGTTGTAAAACCATAGGGTGCATAAAAAGAAATTTAAACCGGGTGAGTCAATAGATAAGGACAAAGCATACCTTGTAGTCAAAGGCTTGAAAAGAAAGAAAAAAATAAAAAAACCTTCATTTCTTTGATACATTGTCTCCAGTTCCTAGGAGTACATCTATTAGACTATTAGTTGCGATGGTTGCAATCTATAATTTACAAATTCATTAAATGGATATAAAAGCTGCTTTTTTGCATGGGAGCCTAGATGAAAATATTTATATAGACCAACTCGAAGGTTTTATAGAGTCTGGCCAAAAAAATAAAGTATGTAAGTTAAATAAGTCGCTTTATGGCTTAAAACAAGCTCCACAATAGTGGTACGAAAAGTTTGATTCCTACATGATTGAGAATGGATATAAAACAAATGAGTCTCACAAGTGTATCTTTTATAAATTTTGGGAAGACTCTCACATGTTTTCAATGGTCTCTATGTAGATGACTTGCTAATTTTTAGTTTAAATTTACATGTAATAAATAAAACAAAAACTATGCTTAAAAAGCATTTTGAAATGAAATATTTAAGTGAGGCTAATGTTATTTTAGGCATGAAAATTACAAGATCATACAATGGCATATTTCTTGATATTATGTTGAGAAAATTTTGAATAAATATGACTATGATAAATATAAGCATGTCTCTGCTCTTTTTGATTCAAGTAATCACTTATTTCCAATTGAGAGTGAAAATGAAGTGTTTAATCAAAAGGAATATAGTAGCATTATTAGTAGTCTAATTAACTCGACTTGACATTGCCTACGCAGTTGAAGTACTTAGTATATTTTCTAACAAGTTAGGTAAAGAACATTGGAATGCTTTTAAGCATATAATGAAGTATTTGGGTAGTAAAAAAAATTATGGCTTGTTTTTTACTAAGTATCCAGTAGTACTTAAAGGTTTTTGTGATGCCGATTAGAATACTCTATCAAGTGATTCTCTCTCTACCACTAGTTATATTTTTATTTTAGATGGTGGTGCTATTTATTGGAAACCTATAAAATAAACAATAATTGCAAACTTAACCATGAAAGCTGAGCTAATTGTTTTAGCATCAGCTAGTGAGGAAGCAGGTTCGTTGAGAGATATGCTATGTGAAATTCCAGTTTGGAAAAATTCAATACCACTTATCCTACTTAATTGTGATAGCACTACTGCAACTGGTAGAGTGAATAACCATTATTATAATGACAAATCTAGACCCATAAGAAGGAAACACAATACTGTGAGATCATGTTTAAGTAGTGACATAATTAATGTAAATTATATAAGATCTACTAAGAATATTGTAGATCCATTAACTAAGGCCTTAGCAAGAGAAAGGGTCTAAAATACATCGAGCGGGATGGGATTGAAGCCCATAAAATCATGAACCGCGTATGAGGATAGCCAACCCAAGGACTAGAGATCTTGTAATTGGGTTCAATGGGAAAAATAAATTATATGGTGGTCGTAAGAAATGCACTATTATCTTAAACTCATCTCTATGATGTAAATGCATTTGTCCTATAATGGGGAGGTTGAGTTTTAAGACTCTTAAGGATAATTTATATCTCTTATGAGTAGGGCGATAAGTTATAGGAGCACCCTTGATAGATTTCACCTATGTGAGCATGAGAGTGAGACCGCTCTATGCGAGAATTAGGCTTATTCTCAAAAATTCTCATGAAACGGGGATAAGCATGAAAGTGAAGGTGTTATCCCAAGAGGGGGGTGAATTGGGTATTTTAAAATTTAACGCACAAAAACTTAATCTATTTTAAAGCTTATTTTCACGTTCTCTAAATATTTTAATCACCACGGAAACTATTCAGCGAACAACTATACCAATCAATAATCCTAAATATGAAATCAGACCACAAGGTTTATTATTTTTCCAGAAAATTAATATTGGTAAGAAGATATTTAACCATACAAATATTATTCTTGCATTTGAAAAATTAATCAATAAATATCAAGCAATCCCAACAGATTAAATCAAGTCTGAATTTGTAGCTACAACATCGTTTGATCACAATAGATATTTAAATCATTTACATCCATAAATCAAACTAAACATTCATACCATTTCCAAATCACAATAAATCATTCACAGCAAATGAATATCAATATATAAGTGCAGGAAAGTAAAGAGATCAGGGATAAGAATGACATCGAGATTTTTTACAAGGTTCAGCAGCATGCCAACGTCTTTGGCTCAAGCAATCCATTGTGAGGATTTTACTAACTCTCTCCGCTGAATAGGTGGAGTACCTCTCTCCTTTCAGTAGGTGGAGCACCTCTCAAGTAAGAACACCCTCTTACTTGTCTGATTCTATACCCGAATCGTTTGTTTACAAATAACAGCAGCAAATTTTTGTACAAGAAGAAACTCTCTCAAAAGAGTGGATTTGTACAAGTTAAAATCACTAGTATACTCTCAAAGATAAGTTACAACAAAGGTCAAGAGGTTTTCTAGGTTTTCTAGATTGAAATATAAGCAATCAATGAACAAAAACCAGAAAAGAATTTTCAGCGATGAAGAACGGTGCACAGCAGTGTTTGAAAGATGAAATCAATGAGTTTTTGTGCGATTAGGTTGCCCTAACACAATTAGGGTTAGCCTTATATATATGGGTTTGAATTCTAACCGTTTGCTCAAATTTTGGAAGCAGTATCTTTTGAAAATGAAAAGAAATCGCACTATTTACTAAATAAGTCACGCACTTCAGTCGATTGAACTAGTAGTTCGGTCACCCAAATAAATTAAATCATGAATTTCAAATCAGATAGTAGCCTTTCGATTGACTGAACTTTAGGTTCGGTTGCGTGAACCAATTTGGTTGACTAAACTTTTAGTTCGATAGCCCGAACCAACACTGTCTGGGCTTTAACAATAGCAGTACCCATTCGATCAACTAAACCAAGTGTCCGGTCGCCCAAACTCTCTAATGCCAGACCGGGTTGTTCAATTTCCTGCATTCGGTCAACTGCGCTTTGAGCCTCGGTCGCCCGAACATTCTGAAATTCATTTTCCTTTTATTTTTGATTCCAAAAATCATATGTATTCATTTGAAAAGATATTTGGACTTTGAAAAAATATTTTGAAGGTGTTAAAACATGTCTCTAAGTCCAATTGGTTATCCTATGAGCTTCATAAACAAACTTAAACTTGAGAAGTACTTACATGAGACTTCTTTTACATTAAACATGAAATAAAATCTAAGTCATCATGTCTTCAAGCTTGATCTTCATCCAAGCTTTAGTCAATCTTCATTTTGCTTGTTTTCATCATGGCTTTTAAACTTAAATGTTGTCCATTGTGCCTGTAAGATGTAATACTTGTAAAATCACTTGAAAACACAATTAGATTCCTTAGTTTGTCATTATCAAAACCAAGATTAAACCTTATAGGTCCATAAAGCACAAGGACGAAACATGCTTATTGTTAAAGCTCATGTCAATATCTGGATCATTATGTGTGAGAAATAATACTTTATTTCCCTCAAGCAGTCATAGTTCAAGTATAAGACAACTATTGACTCTGGAGTAAAGATTATTGTTCACTAGGTGAATGTTCAATATAGAGTACACCTTCATTATGCATAATTATCCCTCTTTGGTTGTTAAGCTCTCTATATAAATGGTGCATCTATAATATTAAATTAAGGGGGGAATTGTTAGTTTATTTTAATATTATATTATCAAATAAGATTAATCATCTTGAAATTAGACATTATTCAATTGAGTCCTTGGAAAGAGAATCTATCTTGGACTTAGATTTTTAGTTAACTGAGTCATTAGAAAGGGTATGTACCTTGAAGTAAGACTCTTATTTAATTAAGTCTTTAGGAAGAGCAATACATTAGAGTTTGATATCTCTATATTTCAATTTTGGCTTTTTGTGTTTCTTAAATTCAATAAATTAATTGGACCTTGTTTTTAGGTCTTGTATGCCTATAAATACCCTAAGGCATTAGCTCTAAGATATATTTCTACATACAATTCTCTTCATATCACACTTTTTATCATATTATTCTATCATCCAAGTGTAAAGATTTTGACAACTTAAGAAAAGTGTTAATGTGAAATTTTGGACTCTTTCATTTTTGTAGAATCGGATAGAGTCATACGATTGTCGAAGTGAAGTTCTACTACACCGGTTCATAGGCTAAGCTGAAAAAAATCGCAGAGAACTTAAATCTCCTTAAAGAAAGCGAAATATTCGTGCCTCAACCTGATTGTGAATTGTGTTTATGTTAAATTTGTATTAAAGTTTTTTATATATTTGTACTATATTCCATATAAAATGCTTTAAATAGAAAAAATTGTTATTGCCTGTGTCAAATTTTACTCATAGAGTAGTACTATGCAACGCGAATCCATGTCATCACAGGCTGATATCCTTCAACATTTTCCTTATTCACAACTCTATGAATGAAGCTCTCAAATGACAAACAATTTCTGTGATGGCAACAAATCTCCTCTCTTTAGAAGCATCTTTTCAAATTTAAGAGTTTATTGCTCACAATCTGCTTGTTTTTTATTATGCATGGATCTATATTTCTTGTTTATGATTGTATTATTAATTGTTAATGGAGAAACTTTGATCTATTCCAATCATTTTGGGTACATCTACATTTTTATTTACGTCTGTATTATTAACTATTAGGATTAAAACATTTAATTCAATCTCATTTTGTTGAGTTCCAAGATGTTTTTTTAGACCTCAATGAGTTTTTTTATTTTTGTAAATATAAGCATTTTTTGAGAACGCATCAATCATTTTGGAAAAAAAAAATCCATGTTTATTATATTGTTCGATGCATTTTCATAAAACCTGCAAAATTTATATGATGGTCATCACAAGATTGTAAGCATTGATGGCTCATACATTGATATTATCATAAAGTTTACAGCACATAACTTGACACTATGGTGGCACCAAGTGGCACACTTCAATGTCACACAATTTCTTTAGTTAAGTTCTACAAGAGTATAGTAATCTGAAACAACATTCACGAGACAACAATGTTTACAAGAGCAACAACTTCCAATTTTTCTTTTATTCAAAGATAAGGATTACACACTCTAAGATGTGCAAAATTGCTATGCATGAATTCCCTATGTGTCCCAAACTACACACATGTTCAATACATAGTTGACACCCCCAACTGCCTACAACCTGCAGTTGACAACCCCAACTATCTAGGTTGTGCTGGACTCAACCAATATTTATCAACAAGGCTAAAAGAAGTTATGTTTACAATTATGTGGCTAAAAATATGCCCAAATGTTAACCCATGAATTTTTCCTCTAGCTAAGTCTGTATGTCTCCCTTTCAAGGAGAAACTACTAAGTAACAACCTTGTCTAGTCAACATGTCAATATTACAAGCATCTATCATTAATACTTCATACTACCAATGGGTCAACACTTTGCGTTAAACATGGTTTTCCTCTTAACCATGATCTATATTACGTCATAACAACAACATATGTAAATAAGGCACTTGGCATAACTATGTTAACCATCCAACCATGTAAATCAAAACTAGCCATTATAAGCAACCTTATCAAGGACCATACTCCAACAATGTCCATCCCTAACCACATTGAGT
The DNA here is from genome assembly GCF_029873635.1 of Malania oleifera. NCBI lineage: Eukaryota > Viridiplantae > Streptophyta > Magnoliopsida > Santalales > Ximeniaceae > Malania > Malania oleifera. The sequence goes on along the minus strand of NC_080421.1, from coordinate 19,954,720 downwards.
AGGCAACTTAAAATATATGTATTCCCCTTTTAATAATATAGATTATTCAACCACCAAGTGTCAAGACACCTCATGACATAAGCTGCCGCCTCGCACACAAGTTGCCCATGGCCATGTGCCTTTGATAAATCATGCTACTCAAGGGTCTTACAAATATCCACTTAGATACAATAATCTAGAACTGTTGGATCTGAATGGTTTCGTCATGAGTGTATTGAATTCAAGAGGCTCTTCCTTATATTTGAGACTTTATGTTGGTACAATTTGAAGATTTATTTTTCAATAAAATCTTGGCTCGTGGTGCCAAACTAGAAAAGATACATGTGACCCATTCGGGTAAAATTTTTAATAGAGCTGAGAATTTTCCTATTGAAAACTTTAGGGAATGAGGTTGATTAACCTTGTCAAAACCAACTCAAATAGCCGCCTAGTAAGACTAGACCTAATTTGCCCGACTTGGTCAAATTCCTGGCAAAACAAAACAGTGATGTGTAAAAGCTAAGTGGAGGGCTTGGATAATAGGAGAAAAAATGGATTATAGTGAATATGAAACCAAACAAGGCCTATTCGTACAGAAGACCTGAATGCAGGGAGTCAAAGTCCACACCGACAAGCCAATTTCTCACTATTCCAAAATTAAAGGAGCTACAACTAATGTTTCATCTGAGAGAGAAGTGCATTTGTTTTCCATGAAACTGGTTGCCCCGGTGGGACACGTTTGATTATAGGGCAATAAAGCAACTCAAAACACTCCAATTTCTAATATAAGTTTTGGCTGAGATCCCCAAGTCTTTGGCGATTTAATTAGGCCACATGGAAGTCATGTAAGACAGCTAGTTACCCTATCATTGCCCCCACAGCAGAACCAAGGACTTTTCCATGGGATGAAAAGGGACAGGCCTAACTTCATCAATGACCCTAACTTCCTGGTTAGAGGTTTCTTTCTATATAAACGCTAGGGCACCCACCCATTCCTTCTACAAAGACATCCTAGAAGACTCGTACCGTATCAGCATAGATATACAGAGCCATGGATCGTTTCATGCTCTTTCTCTCCTGTGTTTTAACCCTAGCAGCCATGCAAGAAATTCATGCAGTCGAGTATGAAGTCATCAACAGTGCAGCTAACACCCCTGGCGGCATTCGCTTCGTGAATGAGATTGGTGTTGATTACAGCAGGCAGACCCTGGCATCCGCCACCGGCTTCATTTGGCAGCTTTTCCAGCAAACCACCGAGGCCGACCGGAAAAATGTTCCAAAAGTCACCTTGATTGTTGAAACAAAGGATGGAGTTGCATATGCTGTTAACAACGAGATTCACCTCAGTGCCAATTACATTGACAGCTACAGGTCTGGTGACGTGAAGAAGGAAATCACTGGGGTGCTCTATCATGAGATGACACACATCTGGCAGTGGAACGGGAATGGGCAGGCAGCCAATGCTAGCAGCCTCATAGAAGGAATTGCAGATTTTGTAAGGCTGAAGGCAGGGCTCGCACCGAGCCACTGGGTGGCGTCCGGGCAGGGCGAAAAGTGGGATGCGGGGTACGACGTGACAGCCCGGTTCCTGGACTACTGCAATGATCTTAGGAATGGGTTCGTGGCAGAACTGAACAAGAAGATGAGAAGCGATTACAATGTGAAATTCTTTGATGATCTGCTGGGAAAGAGTGTTGATCAGCTCTGGAGTGAGTACAAGGCCAAGTATGGGCACTAGGGGTTTGGGCATAGCCTAGACCTGATGAAAATGGATCACATTTGTCTGTCTGCATTGTGTAATATGTAAGATCAATAAAACTGGAAGCTGGTGTTACTTAAAGACCCTTGAAATAAAAATGTTTTAAGAACTGTCGTATGATCTGGCACATCACTTGCATCCATGGTCGATAATGGAACAGAAAAGTACATCAAAAGCAACCACAGGACTGCCAAAGCATAAAAATAATTAACATAAACAGCGATGAGTTATAAAGATTGACCCAAGTGATCTTTAGTTTCAAAATGGGGTTCTTTGTATAGGAAAAACAGTCATTGCTTGTGTTGAACTTTATTCATAACTCTGTGAATGGAGCTCCCGAATGACTGAAACAACTTCACTGATGGCCACAAATCTCCTCCTTTCCTTTAGAAGCATCCTTGCAAATTCAAGAGCCTGCCGCTCAGAATCTGCTCGTTTTTTAGGATCGGCAATTGACTCAAAATCCTCAACATGGGCAACCCCAACAATCCTCCTATAAAACAAAAATAGAAGTGTCATGACAGAAATGCCAATCAATGAGCCCGTAAATAGAATTTTATAAAAGCATTTTCAACAGTGAAAGTTGGAGGGATTGTTAAGATGGACTAATATCATATAGCAAACAAAAAATTGCAAATGAAATTTCATTTGAAAATTTTTGGATGCTCAAAATATGAAACAGTACAGGAATTCTCTGACGCAAAGACAGTCCACAATCACATGAAATATGAAAAATAAGGCTTCATTTCGTTCACGGAATGTACTTGTATTCCTAGGGCATCAAATGGTTATAATAGAAGAATTTGACAGTTTATACCAAAAAAAGTGTTACTGCAAACAAAGCAAATAGCAATGAAAAAAAATCACAAAACCATAACAAGCAATAACTATTACTAAACTTCACCGTGGTGTGCCTATACCTTACCTGTTCTATATTGGATGGAATAACCAGGCTGCAGTAATTGAGCATAAAAAATCTAATACCCTGCATCAATTTCTTTGAGGCAGTGAAAGGGGAGAATGCATTAAAAGATATCTTATTGTTTTTCAACCAACAATATCATCATGATATTCATCATCAAATGAAAATAGATGTTAAAGAAACTTTAAAATGTACACAGCAGTAGTTAAACCAGAGAAAAATCATAAGCCAAAAAATGAATATGCAAACTTCTAGTCATGCCAACGAAAAAACACAAGGACAAGTTAACCAATATGATAAATTAATGAACAGGAAAAGTAAAAACTGTTTACGATCAATCTAATGACATAATTGTTTGTTCCAAGGTGAAAACAATAAACCAATCTGCAGTAAAATTAGGACAATAGTGGAACTGGAACAAGTGGATCATACTTACATTCTGGATAAGTTAATTTTAAATATAGAGGTTTTCTTAAGCACCTCAAAGATGTATAATTTAAATACAAAATTCACTACATTTTTTAATAGCACCTCTCCATATAAATTATACAGCGACGCAGATAAACAATACAAGTCATATAAATATACTAACAACAGTTTGTATAATCATATATTCAAATAAGATCTCTGCTCTTAACATTCCAAACTTTAAGGTTTGTTAAGTTAAAATAAAAAATCTAGAACAAAAGAGGAACCAAAAAAATCAAAGGGATGAAGAGTTGTTAGGGATATTATATGAGGGAATATTTGTAATCATTTTCTCACCTTATCATTTTAGCAGCACCAAATCCAAGAGAATCATGGAACAAATCTTTCATATATTTCTTCTGCACAAGAAGCTGAAGATCAGGATTGTTATAAACTGCAGGAAGATATGCCTCCCCGGAGCCATCCTTGTGTTCATCCCAGAGTGCAGTGAATCTTTTATAGAAAAGATTCCAAGTCTTTTCCATTGTTTGTAGAATCCAATCTTTGTATGCCTGCATAACAATGGGGTTTTCAGATCAAAATATATTAACTGCAGAAAACAGACAATGCCTAAGATAAGGTAATATCTAGGATATAGAAAACAATACAACAATTCTGAATAGATTTTTTTGTTGGATAAAAGAAGACATATATTTAGGAGAGAATAAAAGAAAGAGGACGTGATAGAGATGACAAAACGAGAAAGAGGATATGATATTCCTTTGAGAGAATGAAAAAGAAAAAATAGATTTCCGATGTGCATAACAAACTTTTCTTCCACAAAAAAACAAATGAAATTGATAAAATAAAGTTGTGCATAGATAGCATATAAATGTGAAATAGAAAGGAGAGAAAAGCTGATGAGAAAAAGCTAATAAAATATTTGAAAATTTAAATGAAATTCCTATCACAGCAGCACAGAGGAACTTCAGAACATATGGTGGGATTTTATTTTGGGTGTAAGCAACATATAGTGGGGCACAGAAATTAATAAGTTCATTGTAAAATGATGCCAGCAAAAGCACTAGCATTTTTTAATATTAAAACATAAAGGTAAAACCTCTAATGAAAGTCCCTGCAAACAAAAATCTACATGCCTAGCTCTTAAGACCAAATGATCTAAAATGAAACCTTTTGTTGTATAAAATTTAAAATGATGTCACTTTATCCAAAGATTCTATAAAAGTGTTCTTTCTCCAAATGTCAAATCACTATGATCTACAAGGATGACAAAAACTGCAGCACCCTGTCATAATTACTAGTATAAGTCATGTGAATCTGAAGTCTGCAGCATTGCTTGCTCAAGAAACCATCCTAATGCTTCTTACCTGACATTATGTTAAAACTTTAGCTCATTAAGGCAAAAAGAATACATCATGTTAAAATTTTGGCTCATCAAGGAGAAAAATTTTCAGCAAACCCATTTAATGTGGGTCATCTGGTTAATACCTTGAAGAACACTAACAATTCAAGAAACCATGCTTATTATTATATGGTAAAATAGTAATCCCTTACTACACTTTTTCAGTTCTAAAGATCTAATTCAATGTTTCATAGGCTTTCATGCAGATTTACAACCCTTAGCATAAAATTTGTTTTTTGTCAGCTACCTTTGCTTGCCTTTAGAAACTACATCCAATTTTTTTCCCCAGTGCTGCTTGAAATGCTTTTCAAGGTATGCCTACTAATACAACCCCAAAAAAAAGTGTTCCATAATTTCAAATAATTATGAACCATACAATTTCAATTTTAGTAACTTTTTTTGATCAGGAAGGAAATATTTTGAAGAATACCATTTGCTAGTGTAGATTTAGGCAAAATAAAATAGTCAACCTATAACTAGCAAACAGGACTCTCCCCATTTCATGGAGACAAAAAGTGAAGAACACAACTTCAGGTTCTTTGTATGAGAAGTGACATGGAGAAAAATCTTTTGTCACATGGCGATTATTGTTCAAGTGCTGCCATAGGCATACAGGTGTCAGCCCATATATTCTCACCAGAATGATGTATGCCCATGCTGTGCAGAGAGAACCTGGTTTCTGTGTGTGCATTTTCCATATTTGCAATTTTTCATGAATTCTACAAAACCTAAATAATTTTATGAAGGGGATAATCACTAAATTCCTAAATAAGTTGGCTCATTGCAGATATGCAAAGCATATTAACCATTTTGGGCATATCCTACCCTCTTGTTTTCTTCTCAAAGTTAAGAATATACTAAAAAGCGAAGGGCATACAACAGGCTTTATCATACCACCTTTTTTGTGTTTTCTTTTTTTCTTTTTTTTGGCACAAATAAGGCAAAGACTGGATCAAGATTGCATATTTACAATTCTTGCTTCTTGGAAGCTCAGATCCTTGATTTGACCAACCTTTCACAAGTTTTATGTATGGATTGTTCTATGCATAACTAAGGCTTACACATTTTTGACACAACGTGTCAGCGCCCGAGTACGTTGTCAAATATGCGAGGGTTCCCGCATCGTTGAGGACGTGGGCGGAAAAAGAAGTTAATTCGGGACACTACAATACATAGAAGATGTGGGCATGGAGACAAAAATAAGTTGAAGAGATGATCTTAGATTTCGTTATGTCATACGATTTTATTACAATGAATACTTGCTTTAAGAAGAGAGAAGAACATTTAATAACATTCATAAGTAGACAAAATAAAAGTCAAATATATTTTTTCTTAACTAGGAGGGTAGATTGTTTATTATGTAAGGATTGTAAAGTCATCCCAATAGAAAGTTTAACCACACAACATAGAGTTTAGGGACAAAATATAATAAAATTTAAAGATAAAATTATCAAAGATGGTGATTAGACTATAGAGGATGGTGTAGACACACTATTTGGAGTAGGATAGCTAGCTCTATTTAAAAAACAGCAAAAGAGATTTTAGGTGAGCCAAGAGAAAGGTTCTCGAATAGCAAAGAAAGTTGGTAGTGGGATCAATAGTTCAAAAATCCGTAAAGAAAAAAAAAATTGGTATAAAACATGGCAAACATGTAGAAACATGGATAACTTTGAAAAGTATAAAGAGGCAATAAAAGATGCAAAAAAAAGGCATTAGTGAAACTAAACATAGGTCATTTAATAATTCATACGATAGATTAGATACAAAAGAAGGGGAAAGAGATATATTTAAACTTGCTAGATCTAGAGAAAGAGAAAGTAAGGACTTAGGTACTGTAAAATGTATAAAAAGTGACGATGATATTGTCTTGGTTAAGGAAGAAGACATTAAAAAAAAATGGCAAAGTTATCTTAATAAGCCATTTAATCAAAACCAAATACAAGGCCTAAACTTAGAATTGAAAAATGAGGAAAAGACTAAAAATATGATATTTATTCGCAAGATTAAAGTTAACGAAGTTAAGTTTGCACTAAAAAAGATGAAAAATGGAAAAGTTATGATTCATATGATGAAACTGTAGGAAAGAATAGTTGAATAAAGGTCAAGGCTAGAATCGAAACTCTCAGAAAATCAATTTGGTTTTATGCCTGAGAGATTTACTAGAGAAGCTATATATTCTTTACAAAGATTAATGGAAAAGTTTAGGGAAAAGAAGAGGGATTTGCATAAGCATATGATAGGGTATCTAGGGAAGTTCTATGATGGGTTTTAGGAAAAAAGGGTGTATGTAGTAGGTATACTGATGTCATCAAGTATATGTACAATGGAGTAACGACTAATGTAAAGACTATAGGTCGAGAGACTAGAGAATTTCCAATCACAATAGGTATGCATCAAGGATCTGCTTTGAGCCCTTATCCTTTTGTTTTAGTGGTGGAACAACTGACTGGGAGTGTATTCAAAATGAGGTTCCATGGTGTATGTTGTTTGCAAATGATATTGTATAAATTGATAAAACTAGGGGTGGAATAGAGGCTAAGCTAGAATTATGGAGAGAAGCTTTAGAATTTAGAGGCTTTAGAATAAGTAGAAATAAGACAAAATATATGATATGTAATTTCAATAAAAGTAAGAGGAATATTGGAGACAAAATTAAACTTGATGATGTAGAAAATACGTAACAGTCGCGACCTTTATTTAAAACCATGGTAGAAATAAATAGTACTTGTAAATTTTGATGTCTTGGATCTATTATGCAAGCTAAAGGAGAAATTAAAGAGGATGTAATGCACAGAGCTAAAGCAAGTTTGGTAAAATTGAGAGTGCTTCAAGTGCTATTTGTGATCATAGAATACCCTTAAAATTAAAAGGAAAGTCATATAGGACAGTTATGAAACTAGTTATGCTATATGGATTAGAATGTTGGGTAACTAAGAAACAACATATCCAAAAGTAAAAGTTGCCGAAATAAGAATTCTTAGATGAATGAATGGTATAACACTCAAAGATAAATTAAAAAATGAACATATTCGTAGTAAGTTACGCATAACTGCTGTAGAAGGTAAGATAAGGGAGGGGCGACTCAAATGGTTTGAACACCTGCGACGTAGGCCACATAGTACTGAGAAAGAGTTAGTTATTATGAGGGGTAGTAGAAAGGGGTAGGGGTAGAGCTAAAATAACATGGAATGAGACAATAAGGATTTAATAGCCCTACATTTGTCAAAAGAAATTGTCCATGATCGCATAAATGAGCGAAAAAGGATTCATGTAACCGACCCTACCTAGTGGGACCTAAGGCTTGGTTTTGTTGTTGTATATCTATTGAGGTTATTTATGTATTTTAGCATTATTATTATTGTGTTAATGTGTTAATTAGTGAGAGTTAGTATAAGGATATTATTGTCATTAGAATGCATTTAATTTGTATTATAAATAGACAGAGAGACCTATCTTCAAGTAAGGTCATTTTAATCAAAATCTTAATATGGTACCACAGCCTGACCCAACCTAAACCCTATTCCCCTAAGTTGTCGCCAAAAAAACCATTCCCGCAACTATCCTTCCCAGATCCACCTCCACATGCCAACGACTGCATATCCGACTTCATATAAGCATTAGTAATGAGCTTTTGCACAAGTTTTTCCTGAACAAAGTGGCAATCAACTTTCATGTGCTTCGTCCGCTCATGAAAGATCAAGTTGGAGGCAATACGAAGAGCATCTTGATTGTCACACATCAACTTCATAGGCTGCGAATGAGAAATACCCAATTCTTCCAACATCTTCTTCAACCAAACAAGTTCACAAGCAATGTGAGCCATTGCACTATATTCAGATTCAGCACTTGACCTGGCCACCAAAGTTTGAGTGAATTTCCGACCACCTTTTTCCTCTCTTATTTTTTTTTTCCTCTACCATGTTCTGATTCCTTCTCTAGACAATATTATCAAGTTGTTCGGCCTATTTTTTGCTCAAAAATCCAACCTATTTCAACCATGCACTCGCGTATTCCATTAATTTCCGTTCAAGGTTTGTGAAGGCTTCTTTGTGAGATTTTTGGAGCAATGGCAGCATTCGTATAACCAGTTGTGATGTTGTGGGAGTGTTATATCCGTCGGTGAGTCATTCACCTCGTCCGTGGTTATGTCAGTGCTTCACATAGTTTGTGATTGTCCCGATTAATTTTGATTGTTCTTCTTGTTTGACATTGGTGTGGTTGCTGATTTGTGAGTGCCGGGATGGAATCTATGAATCCCAAAAATTTGTTTACTACATCATTGCCTCAGATAACAACTCAAAAGTTGGATGGAAAGAACTATGTTCAATGGTCTATAGTTGTTCGGGTTTATTTAGCGGGATTAAGAAAATATGACCACTTGCTCCAGTCTTATTCTTCTGATGAAAATAGAAAAGACGTGTGGGTTCAAGAAGATGACTTGATTGTTTCCCTCTTATGGAATTCGATGGAGCCACAGATTGGACGGATGTGTATGCATCTAGATAAGTGCAAGGAGATTTGGGATTATGTCAAACTTCTACACTTTAGTAATATTACACATATGTATAATTTATCTCAAGAGTACTTTCAATTACAACAAGGAGAAAGGAGTATTGCAGATTATTTTGGAGAGATGAAGTGTATTCGTGAGGAGCTTAACTTTGTGCAACCTACAACTATCAACATTCATGAGATGTGGAAGTAAAGGAAGCAAATGATAGTCCTTCGTGTTCTAGCACGCTTGAGACCCGAGTTTGAGGCAACCAGTCCCAGATACTTAGTAGTGCTGAGATACCATCATTTGCCGATGTTTATTCTCGTGTCGTTCATGCTTCCTTTAGCACACATCTCTTGCTCTTGCACCTGGCCTTGAGAGAACAACCTTTGCTACACAAGATGATTGTAGTTCTCTACCACACAACCGCAAAAGTTACATAGGTGGTTCGAGTCGTCATAGGGGGTAAAGACGGACGAGGTAGAGGTACTCCTCACAAATGCACTCATTGTGGACGGAGTAATCATACTATTGAGCAGTGTTGGGATCTCTATGGTAGACCTTCACATGTTGCCAATGCAGCCACCACCGACTTTGCACCTTTGAGGGCAGCCAATGCACCCACTACCGACTCCTCACCTTTGAGACCGAATGGTTGGCAACGTACTGGATCCATGTCAAAAGAAGAGTGTTCCAAGTTCCTGTGGTATCAAGCATTACAATAGGCTTCTCTTCAAATTGCACCTCTTGCCCAAACAGGTACTCCCACAGTATGTCTGTCATATAGTACTTCTCGATCTAGTCCTTGGGCCATAAACTCCGTTGCCACTTATCATATCACAGGTATACCTAGTTTCTTCTCCACTCTTCAATGTCTAATCTCGATTGTGAGTATTGCAAGTTGGGAAAGCATGATCGTCTTCCTTTTGCTTCCTAAGTCAATAAACTTGCTACAAGCCCTTTTATGTTAGTTCATTCTGATGTGTGGGATCCTAGTTGGGTTGTGTCCAACTTGGGTTTTTGGTACTTTGTAACCTTTGTGGATGATTATTCAAGAAGGACTTGGTTATATTTAATAAAATATCGTTTTAAGTTATTTCATGTATTTTGTGCCTTTTGTTCTGAAATAAAGACTCAATTTGGTTTGCCAATTTGAATATTCGTAGTGATAATGCTAAAGAGTATTTCAATGCATGATTCACTTATATGACTTAGTTTGGTAGTTCATCAATCATCCTATGCCCACACTCCTCAACAAAATGGGGTTGCAAAGAGGAAAAATAATCATATTCTTGAAATCACTCGCACCTTAATTTATCAAACTCATGTACCTAAAGTATTTTGGAGTGATGTTTTACATAGTGCTTGTTATATGATCAACAGGATGTCATCCTATGTTCTTAGTGGTAAAATTACCTACTCGGCTACTCCACTCTCTTCCCCAATTCACCTTTATTTTCTCTCCCTCATCGTATATTTGGGTGTGTCCTTTGTTCATCAACTAACTCCTAAGGTGAATATGCTGGATCCTCGTGCTATAAAATGTGTCTTTCTAGGCTACTCATATACTCAAAAGGGATATCTTCGTTATAGTCCTGTATTGCACCGCTTCTCTGTTTCTGCTAATGTTACCTTCTTTGAGTATACACCTTACTACACCCAGTCCTTGAGTGCTTCTGAGCTCAATGAGTCTCTTCCTTTGCCTAATCTTCCATATTTTACTTTGCTATCCTTGCCCAACCAACCATCTGAGTCTCCATGTAGTTCGAGTCCTTCTCATCATCTTGATCATCCTAATTTCAAGGTGCATTCACAACGGCGGCTCCAAGGAAGAGAGTGCCCTCTAGCTTCTACTACGACGCCTTTGGTTTCCTCGTCTGATGATCCTACTCCCCATGATGTCGATCCTCCAATAAGGAGTGTACAAAAATTACCGAAAAATCGAAAACCGGAGCAAAAGCAAAAGCGGTTTGGTTTTTCGATTTACGATTTCGGTTTACAAAAACACAAATTTTCGGTTTCGGTTTCAAAATATAACCAAACTGAAAAAATTGAAAACCAATTTAAATAAAATATATATATAACTTAATATAACTAGTTTATATATATATATATATGGGCTGGGGAGTAGACGAGTGGGGGATTAGGGTTTCACTTTGACACTTTCACTCAATCACTCGATTTCTCTCTGCAAAAGTAGCCAACCCCTAGCCATGCTGAATCTCTGTCTCTCGGCCCACTCCCTCATATCAGACGCTCGGATCTGGTCTCATCTAGGCCTCTCTCCATCCCTTGAAAGATCAAGTGCAAGATCAAGCACACTACTCCACTTAATCACTCGATATCTCTCTACAAGTCGCCAACGCCTAGTCACGCTGAATCTCTGCCTCTTGGCCCTCTCCCTCAGATCAAACTCTCGGGTCCAATCTCATCTAGGTCTCTCTCCGAAGTCTTGACTCACTAGCACACTACTATGAGCCTTTGAGTTCGAGCTATCACCGACTCTGCCTCTCTCATGCTCTTAGTCTCTCAACCTTCGAGCTACACCACCTCTACCTACAGCTCTGCTCTCTCTCCCCTGTCTTCAAAACAGCTTGTAAGTTTTATCTTTTTTCTAACAAACACTGAACTTTTTGTGTCGAATGATCCTCAAATGGGTTCAAACCATCAATAAAGCTCCCCAATTAAAAATAAAAATGGTTGCTTCTCTAACAAAATTTGTTGGGCTTGTGTTGGAATCACCTCTTTGTTTGAAGTGGAATCAGTTCGTACTAATTGAAATGTGAACTCATCTGGTCAAATGCTCAAATGAATGTGCAAGGAATCTAAGCAACTTGCTTGAGTTTGGTTTCATTTGAAAGGTTGAATTAGTTTTTGGAACATGTCCTGAATGTAGAGCTTTTGAGTTTTCATTTTCATGTTGTAAGGCTTTACATACAATTTGTTGCAGTTGTCTCTTGAGCAAGAAAGACTTCTATGCATGTCTAGGGTATGCCTTGAATTATTTGTGAATTATTTTAGTGAATTATTTGTGTGATGCCTTTTGTAAACCTACTAGATGTGTACTCCATAGCCTTTGTAGTTATATTATTAAAAAAGGAGTAAATGACTATATTGAATCTAAAATGTAAAAAATAAAAAGGAACTCTTACTATGCATGTTAAGGGTATGCAAAAACGGTTTGTGTGGATTTCTCATCAAATCAACTTCATCAGTCTCATCATTTCATTGTCTTCATGATCGAATATCTGTATTTAAAGAAATAAAAATAAAATAAAATAAACAAAGAATTATAAAGTTATAGCTTTGGACAACATGAAGTAGTTTCTCAACAGGTTTGTGTTTTAGTCCATAAGGAAATTTAATGCTTTTTTCCATCTGTTGTGTGAATCTCGGCTTAAACATGCCTCATCTAATGAATTTGCACTTATGCATGATTTTTATAGATGTCTGAATTTGGGGACAACGCAAGTTTCAATACAACTCCTTGTTCGAGCCCAAACCCAAGTCCAAGCCCAAGCATGAATACAGAATTAGGAGATAATATTGCTACTTCAGGAACAGAGTTGGGTGAGAAGAGGAAGTTTAAATCAAGATCAAATGTATGGGACCATTTTACTAGATTATGTGTTGATGTCACTCCAGAGGTAAAAGCTCAATGTAAATATTGTCCAAAAGTGTTCTGTGCTGATTCAAAAAAAAATGGAACAAGAGTTTTGTGGAATCACTTAAATACATGTGCTAAGTATCCCTATAGGAGACCTCATGATCGTAATCAATCACAAATTAACTTCAAACCAGAAACAAAAATGGAAGAAAAACAGCTAACATGCCAAAAGTATGATGTCGGTGTTCTTAGAAAGGCTTTAGCATATATGGTGATAGTGGATGAATTGCCATTCAGATTTGTGGAGGGGCAAGGTTTTAAATATTTTTGTAGCCTCATGGAACCTAGATTTCAGGTTTAATCATGAGTGACAATGGCAAGGGATTGTCTTCTTTTATATGGAGAAAAGAAAAAGAAATTGAAAAAAATTTTGAAACATAATTGTCAACGGGTTTACCTTACAAAAGACACTTTAACTTCTTTACAGAATATTAGTTACATGAGTTTAACTGCGCATTTTGTTGACATTGAATGGATGTTACACAAAAAAATTTTAAGTTTTGGTCCAGTTCCTAAACACTGAGGGGAAGTGTTAGGTTTTGCTATTGAGAAGGCTTTGTTGGATTGGGGATTAGATAAAGTTTCTACTATTAATGTAGACAATGCAAGTTCTAATGGTACCGCCATTAGTTACTTAATGAGGAGGGTGAAGAATTGGAAGGGTAGTGATGGGGATTGGCATGCTGTACCTATGTTATTTTCAGATGTTATGACATGCGGACGACCTCAGGAAGTCCACATTTCCTTCGCCGACATGTTAATAAATGGACGACCTCCGGATGGCCCTTTCGTTCATAACTATTTTGCAGGAACCCATGAATTGATGTGCAAATTTCTTTATCAAAACCTTACCATCTTCAAAAGGTTTGAACACAAAAGTTGTGGGAATTTTGTTGGCTTTCTTTTGATACCAAGATCGCTTTATTTGAAGCTCTATAGCAAAAGTTATACCCCAAATATTGAAGAGTGTTCGCGGCTGAAATTATCCATTAGCAGTTCACAAATTTTCCTAAGAGTCTCGACTAGGTCGCGACCAGGACACCATGAGGTGCAACCAGGTCGCCTGCACACTAAGAAAATCCCGAGAACTTCGACCAAAAGTGCGACCTAGAGCCTTAGGGGTGCAACATAGTTGAAAATACCGTCGTCTGAACACCAAAACAAGCGAGCTCGAGTCCCAAATGGCCCCACACGGATTAAGCTTCTTTTTTTTACATTATTTAATGTGTAATATTGCAACCAAGCTTGCAAGTATATGTGTAAGAGTCTAGTAAGTTGTGTGAGTTAATGTGTTTGTAAGTTGAGAGCATTTAAGTCTTGTATCTCCCATGCTTGTATGGGAAATGCTAGTTAGTTATTGTATTGTCCCCCATGCTAGCTTAGCTAGTTATGGTTATGTCTTCCCCTTCCCTATGTTAAGTCTCTATATATTTCCATTGTAATAATTGTAACAGAGAGCTAGAGAATATATTGTTATTGAGTTAAAGACTTTGTCTTTGTAAGCTTGTTAAGCTTGTTCTGATCCTTGTGATTGAGTGGCGAGAAGAGACGTTCATTCCCCCCGGAGATCAAGTGGTGAGAGACCACTAAACTATCTAGCGATTCCATTCATTTCCCTCTTTCATGACCTCCATCCATCATCCACACAGCCACCACCAGGTTAGTTCCACACGGCCAACAATACATCATTTCATTTGTTGCATATTCATCCATCTATCAAAGTGTGCACAAAGGATTTCACAAGCTAGTCTAACTTGTGAAGAATATCATCAAGACATCCTTCATAGTTAGTGGTAATTTCAGTATTTGCTTGTACCATTACAAGTGCACAGTAGTTCCAATTGCAACTCAAAGCTTGGTTAACAAATTCCAAGGTGTGTTCTGATTTGTGGTGACTTAAATTAAGCCATCCAACGATTTATTTGGGTAAGATTATTTAACCCTTGAATTGCTTAAGAACCCTTGCTCTAAGGCCCCATAAACTTTGGGTGAGAAATTGCCTTGAATCCTTGCTGTTTTATTCAAACCCGTAGCAGGTAAGGCGGCTACCCTGATGGTCAGTCAACTAACCCTGATGGTTAGTTGACTAACCTGCTACTGACTCTCGGGAATTTTGTTTAAATCTCAGGCAATCAACTGAGATTTTTCTGTCAGTCGACTAACCCTACACTATCATCGCAGAATTTTGTGTTATAATTCATCGGGCGAGAATTTTGTGTTATAATTCATCAAGCGACTAAGGACCCTGTCTCAATCGACTGACAAGCTACTATCCCTCTGAAAATCTGTTCTTAAATTCTTCAGGCGACTGACCATAATCCACAATTGACTGTAGTCACCCAGAATCTGAACTTCCAATATAATTTCACATTGTTTGAGTCCTTGCTTAACCTTGTGCAATCCCATGTTTGAAATTATGAGCTTCCATGTTTAAATATCACATTTAAGCCATTAAATTTCATTATTGATACTTGCTAGCTTTTAAATCAATTCTAGGAATATTAAACATAGAACTACTTTCTTGAAATATTGAAGTAGCAAATTTCCATCTTTCCGCATTTTAACTTAATACCTTTGTGAAAGAACTCTTGGGACTTATCTCAAAACAGCATCATACACCTTTTTAAAATCCTGGAACATGTGAGATGTCCTCTGGTTTATTGTGTTTATGTTGATTAATTGAATTCTTAATTTGAAGTGTCTTGAGTGTGTATGCTTAATTTGAAGTGTCTTGAGTGTGTATGCTTGCGCGTGAGGGTTGAAACCAATAGGACTGGGTCACCCTTACCCGTCCTACATCAGGACGTGTGCCCAATGGTGAGTTCTTGCACATGAGGTGTGTTGCACATATCATTAATTTAATTGTGCAAGATGGATTGAAACTTGTGGGAGATTCAGTACTTTGAATTAGGCAAGCAGTAAAATATATTAGGCAATCACTTGGTAGAACTGCAAAATTTAAAGAGTGTGCAGATGAGGAAAAGGTTAATTGTAAAAAACATTGGTGTTTAGATGTGCCTACTAGATGGAATTCCACATATATGATGTTGGACACTACTCAAAAATTTTAAAAAGTTTTTTTATCTATGATGAAAAAGATTGATATTTTGCACTTGATCTTTCAAGAGAAGGTGGAAAAGGAAAGCCAATGGAAGATGATTGGGATAATTTGAG
Organism: Malania oleifera; assembly: GCF_029873635.1. Classification (NCBI taxonomy): domain Eukaryota; kingdom Viridiplantae; phylum Streptophyta; class Magnoliopsida; order Santalales; family Ximeniaceae; genus Malania; species Malania oleifera. The sequence continues at coordinate 19,938,893 of NC_080421.1, read as the reverse complement.
GAGGATGGTGCAAATCTTAGGATGTTTCTATGAATTCACCTTATGTGTTTTTGGTTCTAATTATGTGACTTCCATTACTTTTTTCTATGAAATTTGCACAGTTAATGCTTTTTTGGAAAATTGATGCAATAGTGATGATTTTGAATTAAGTGAAATGGCATTCAAAATGAAACATAAATATGATGATTATTGGGGGAATCCAGAAAAACTAAACATGATGATGTTTGTTGCCACTATTCTTGATCCCCGATACAAAACTAGGGCCTTTCTCAACTATTTTCTCCTCCTACATCTTCAATTTTGAGTAAAAAGGTGAAGGATGTTATTTTTTTAATGTTTGATGAGTACAAAAATGGGGGTAAACAATGCAGTGGACCTAGGGGTAAAATTGCCAAAATTGGCTCTAGTTAGTGGTATGGACCATATGGTGGATGCTAAGCAACAATCAATGAAGATAAGGATGTTTATGGTAGATAAATTCAAGAGGCATATGTTAGAAAAAGAAGGTGGGGGGAAGGCAAGAGTGATCTTGATAAGTATCTTTCTAAGGAACTTGAAAAGGATAGTCATGAATTTAATATTTTAGGATGGTGGAAGATAAAAAATCCAAGGTTTCCTATCCTTTTACAATTAGCACGTGATGTTTTGGTAATCCCCATAGCTACTGTTGTCTCTGAGTCTGCATTTAGTACGATAGGTTGTGTTCTTGATTCTTTCAGGACATCATTGACTCCTAAAGATTGTGGAGGCTCTTATATGTTCTCAAGATTGGTTGCCAAACTCACCGTTACCAGTGAACTATGAAAAAAGCCTTGAAGAACTTGATAAACTTGAGAAAGGTAAAAAATAATTTCTTATGGCATCTTTTACACATTTCCTGGTTGTTTTATTCTAATTATTGTTTTGCATTTATTTTCTCTAATTTATTGACTTTTTCTTCTTCATTCATTTCAAAATTTGATAAAATTGACATAGATTCTTCTACTATTGACACTGTCGATGATATATTGGTAAGATTACGTATTCAGGAGAGCTCTTTTATATCGTGATCAGAGTTACACTTATATCCATGGATATGCAGATGCAGATTAGGTTTGGTCGCCTTCCGATCGGAGATCCACAACTAGGTATTGTATATTGGTTTGATGTAATTTGGTTTCTTGGAAGAGTAAGAAACAAACTGTGGTGGCCAGGTCAAGTGCTGAATCAGAATATAGAGCTATGGCTCACACTACTTGCAAGTTGGTTGAAGAACGTGCTGGAAGAATTAGGCATTTTTAATTCTCAGCCTATGAAGTTGATAAGTGACAATCAAGTTGCTCTTCACAAACTGTGGTGGCCAGGTCAAGTGCTGAATCAGAATATAGAGCTATGGCTCACACTACTTGCAAGCTGGTTGAAGAACATGCTGGAAGAATTAGGCATTTTTAATTCTCAGCCTATGAAGTTGATAAGTGACAATCAAGTTGCTCTTCATGTTGCCTCCAACCTGGTCTTTAATGAGAAGACGAAGCACATTGAAGTTGATTGCCACTTTGTTCGGGTGAAACTTGTGCAAAAGCTCATTACTACCACTTATGTAAAATTCGGTATGCAGCTTGCTGATTTGTTTATGATGTAGGGTAGAACGTAGACCTAGTCCTATGGTTGACCCTCTTTGTAGCACACATACAATATAACAATCTATTAGAAGAATTGAATTAACCAAGCATGAACATCACAAACATATTCTAATGATCACAAGTTTTTGAGATTTTGAAAACATATATGATTTGGTTCAAAAGCCCTTAGTTGATCATTTCATTCGAGTAATCAAATTCACTTTAAAAGATGTCATATTAGAAGTCTTAGATGACAAGTCCTAGCATACAAATCAAAATATCCCTAAGCATGGTACTAGCAAGCATGTTCATGTTGAAAATCTAGGAAGATTCAAAGAGAATGAACAAGGTCTTTCAATCAAGGCTTCGGGTAGAGTTTCAAAGCTTACAAGGTACTTTAAGAGGCTGTTTTAGATGGTCACAAACAAGGAATTGAAACGAGCTTACTAAAAGGTTCCAAATGTCAAACACCAAGACACACGAGTACTCGATCGCACCACGAACAAGCTTGTTGATCCTTAGGAATCTTGAGACAAAAATGAAGCTTGAAGTTGTAGTGGCTGTGAGCTATGAAAGAGGTGTGGGTGTGTAGTGTTGATGATAATGTTGATGTTGATGTTGACGTGGTCTCTCACCACCCAATCTCCGGGGAGACGGAACGTAGCCTCACACTACTCACTCACAAGGAGAGAAACAAGATTCACAAGTTCAAGCAAAAAGCTTCTTTTTTTAATTGATAATGCAAGATGCCTTTTAAAATACAAGTGATGGCATATTTATAGCCTTACATGCACATGACTTGCACATGGGTTCTTAAAAGATTAAAGAAAATACAAAAGTAAAATAAAACATTTAAAACATAGGTAAAGAGGTTCCTAGGAAATAGTTTGTCATAGGAAATAGGTGCCTAGGAACTAGAATAATTATGATAGTGGAGTCTAGGAACTTAAAATGACATAAATGCTTCTTGAAAAACCAAGGCTCTTTGACTTGCAAGTTGTCATCCTCTTTCCAAGCTATAGCTTCTAAGAGAAGCTTCAATTGCTGCAAATAAAGTTCACATCAATGGTGGACTTCAAGTGGTCGTCCACGTGTCACAATATCTACGAAAGATACTCAAGGTGCACTTTGATCCCCATCATCTCTCCCCGACCAAAAAGAATCTTCCTCCACAAAATTATGTCGAAAATACTCAGTATGCAGCTCCAGGTTGAGACGAAGGGCATCATCGTTAAGAATCCAACTGCTTTCTGATAACGGCTTCCCTTTCCATTTGACTAGAAACTTTTGGTACATTCGAGCTTGTGCATTGTTGTTTTAACATCCAGAATGTCTTCAATTTGCTCAAGTTTCTTTGGTGGGACTAATGGCAGTGGCAAAGGTAAATTTGGCTTTTATGGTGCTACTGGAGTTATGAATGGAGTGGTTCATCTGCAGGGTTAGTAGGGCTAGGTTTTGCAAAAAAAGTAGCTTCCAGAAAAGGCGTTAGATCTTCAACGTTAACCACATTACTTATACCAAAATCACCAGGAATATCTAACATGTAAGCATTAGAACTTATTTTCATGAGAACTTTGAATGGTCCCATCTTTTTGGCATGAAGCTTTCTTACCTTTCCTAAGGGAATATGTTCAAGGTGAATTCAAACCATAAACATATCACTTTCTAAAAAATTCCTACAACCTGCGATGTACATCAGCAATAGATTTATAATGCTCATTGCTTAAATTAATTTTCATTCTTAACTGAGAGTGTAAATCATGTATGTGCTTTGAAAATGCATCAGTCCGCTCACTCAACCTAGACTCGGGTGGTAATGAAATGAGATCTACAAGCTTCCTAGGATTATATCATGTAACAACCTGAAATGGGCAAGTCTTGTGGTCCAATTCACTGAACTATTGAATGCAAACTCGGCCATAAGGCATAAATTGCAAGCTATGATGTTCTCACCTACCAAACATCTCAATAGGTCCCCAAGGCTCCTATTTACCACTTCAGCCTACCCATCAGTCTGTGGGTGATATGCACAAGAAAATTTGAGCTTGGTACCTAGTAATGCACATAAGGTTTTCCAGAAGTAGCTCACAAACTTCACATCCCTATCAGAAACAATGGTTTTGGGAAGACAATGAAGTCTCACTACTTAACTGAAAAATATAGTGGCAATCTTGTAGGCATCCTGTGTTTTATTGCATGGAATAAAATGTGACATTTTTAAAAATCTGTCCACAACAACAAACACTAAATCATTTCCCCTGGCAATCCTAGGGAGACCTAACACAAAATCCATATTGATATCCTGCCAAGGACTGTGTGGCACGGGCAAAGGGGTATACAATCCTGAGTTTTGTTTCCTACCCTTCGCTGTCCAACAAGTACGGAATTGTGAAACAATCTTAGCAACAACTCTCGTCAGACCAGGCCAGTAGAACCTATCTTCAATCATAGCTATGGTCTTATCTCTACCAAAGTGACCCGCAGCACCTCCAGCATGTAATTCCCAAATTAGCTGGTCACATAGTCACATAAAGATGTGGATGGGATACACAGTCTAGCCCCTCTAAAAATAAATCCATCATGAATCACAAAGTCTCGGTGAGATCTAGGTACTACCTACAACAAATCAGAAAAGATATCACAGAAGTATTTACACTGAGAGTACTGTTATTTGATGCTATCAAAGCCAGCAACTTTCACATGAAGAGTTTGTATGGTGGCTAAAACTCGGCTCAAAGCATCAACAGCCTTATTCTCAACACCAGCTCAGTGTTTGAGTACAAAGGTGTATTGCTGTATGTACTCGACCCATTTCATATGCCTATGCCCTAACTTCTTTCGAGTATGTAAATACCTAAGGGCCTGGTGGTCTGAGTACAAGACAAACTCCTAAGGAAGGAGGTAGTGTCTCCAGTGTCGCAGTGACTGTACTACAGCATAAAATTCCTAGTCATAGGTGGAATACCGTTGTTTTTTCTCATAAAATTTCTCACTAAAGAAGGCTATGGGGTGTCCCTCTTGACTAAGTACTCCTCCAATGCCTACACCTGAGACATCACATGGAACCTCAAATACTTTTTGGAAATTTGGGAGGTGTAGCAATGTTGCCTTAGTCATCAAATCTTTTATATCCAAAAAGGCTTTTGTCGCAAATTTCGACCATGTAAATTCTCCTTTCTTGAGGCAGTTTGTAATGGGGGCCATGATGGTGCTAAAGTTCCTAATGAACCTCCTGTAAAATGTGGCTAACCCATGAAAACTCCTTGCATCATGTATGTTACAGGGAGTAGGCCAATCTCTAATGGCTTTGACCATATTAGGGTCAACAAAAATGTCATGCTCAGACACAACAAAACCAAGGAAGATGACGTGTGTAGTTATGAAAGTACACTTCTTTAATTTGGCATACAACTTCTGCTCCCTCATAACCTCAAACACTCCTCAAATGGACAAGGTGCTCCTTCTTAGTCTGGCTATAGATCAATATATCATCAAAGTAGGCTACAAGAGAGTGTCCAATGAAAGGCCTTGATACCTGAGTCATAACTCTCATGAAAGTACTCGGTGCGTCAGTTAGCCCAAATGGCATGACTAACCACCCATATAACCCATACTTCGTCTTGAAGGCATTTTTCCACTCATCTCCCAATCTGATCTTAACCTGCTGATATCCACTTTTAAGGTCTATCTTTGAAAAAATCTTGGATCGTACCATCTGATCAAGCATATCATCTAGTCTAGGTATGGGAAACCTATACTTCATAGGAATCTTGATGATTGCTTTACTATCGATGCACATCCTCCAAGTGCCATCTTTCTTGGGAGTGAGGAGAGCAGGGCAAGCATATGGACTCATGCTCCCCTGAATAAAGCCCTTTTCTCTCAGTTCATTCACTTGTTTCATCAACTCCTCATGTTCTCTCGGATTCATTCTATAATGTGGTAAATTATGCAGAGATGAACTAGGAACAAGGTTAATGACATGTTGAATGTCTCTCATGGGAGGTAACTCACTAGGTGGCTACGATATGACATCGTGAAACTCGGAAAATATGGGTGATACTTCCAGTGTTGTTTCATGTTCAGGAAGGGGCACCTTAGTATCCCTAGTAACAACCACATACACGATATGTGTATCTCAACTCTCCTGCTCAAACTGCTTTTTTACTCGTGATATTTAATTATTTTCCACTAGTTTTTGCCTTTTCCTTCTTTTTCTCGCCTTTCGGCTCTAGTGGACTCAAAACAATTCTCTTGCCATTACACCTAAAGGAATAAGTGTTGGCATGCCCATTATGTGAGACATCAGAATCATACAACCAAGGTTGTCCTAACAAAATATGGGCAACGTCCATGGGAAGGACATAACACCAAATCTCGTCCTTATAATCACCAATCTTAATGGGAAGCAGGTATCTATGGCTCACAAGCATGGTTGTGGCATCAACCCAAGCTACCTTATATGGTTGTGGGTGTGGCTCAACTTTCAATCCCAACTTCTCAGCTGCGAATTTAGACAAACCATTCATACAGCTACCACCATCTATGATCATCTTGCAACTTTTACTCCCACACTTGATGTAAGTACGGAAAATAGAAGTGCGACGCCAATCCTCCTGATCCTTGGGAATGATCATAATGCGTCTCATCACACTAAACTAGGCACTCACATCTGGCTCACTTGACAACTCATCCTAACTAAGTACAACTCCACGAACATATACTTGATCCCCCTCATGCTCATCCTCACCATCTTCCCCTATCAAGTGCCAAGTTCCTGGTGGGGCATTGTTTGGCAAAGTGTCCTTGTTTATGGCACCTGAAACACACTGCATTGCCAAAACCTCTAGCGAGAGGATCTAGTCATGGGGGCTTTTCCCTTGTCCATAGGCTGCTGTACTGTGGGATTGCTCCCTCAGGAGTTGACTTGACCTAATTGCGCTAGTTGGGACTTGTCATAACACTGTACCTTTTGAGAGTATGACTCATTTGAAGAGCCACCAAACAATTTTTCCATGGGCCCTTTATTCATTTGCTCAAAGTCATGAGCTATATTGTAGGCCTGTTCAATGGACTCAATGTGATGGGGAAACAATTCTCTCCTTAGTTCAGGCTTTAACCTTATGCGAAATCGGAGGTCTGCTGACTAACAGTCTCATAGACACCACAACTTATAGACAACTCATCAAACAGACTCATGTACTCTGACACGGTGATGCTACCCTGAAACAAACTGTAGAGCTGATCCATAAGGCGCTCTCTATAGGGTACATACTTCTCCCTCAACCTACCCTTCATTAGGTCCCAATGCTGAATGGACTTATGATCTAACCTTACCTCTTACCTCTCGACATTCAACCAATGGAGCTTGGCTTGCCCCGTCAACCTCATTTTTGCAAACTTAACCTGATGAGGGTCAGTAATCCTATACCAGTCAATAGGAATCCATCTTAGTCAACCAATCTTGGAAGATTTTAGGGTCCATCTGTCCATCATGGGTGGGGGCCTCTTTCTTCACTTGCCTTATCAAATCCTCGTAAGGATCACGATGGTACCTATGGTAAGGTCTCCTATCTTGAAATTCATCAACGTCATAGTTCTCATCACCCCAATGTTGGGCATAGGGCTCATAACGTGAGGGTCGCCTAACAAAGTCATCTTGGCAATTAACTTGCCTCTATGGAGCAAGAGGAGGTCTTTCTCTAAGAGGCATAGGTGGCTCTCTATGTTGTTCATCATCATTGCCTCGCTCAATAGGCGGCTCTAAATTGTCTTGAGTTGGGTTATGGACTAGTTGGACTTCCAACCTATCTAGTCTTTGGCGGGCCTCAACTAGCCCTTGATTCAAGTCACGAATCATTGATCTTAAAGCTCATCTATAGAGGCATCTCTCTCAACATCAGTCCTACGACCTCGGTAAGAATCCCAGCTCGAGTAGACATCCTAGGGGTTGGGGAAGGATTAGGTCAACACTAGGGCAGCCCTTTGGAATGGTGTTTGGTCACACAAAGTAGGGTCAGATGTGAACCTAACCTAGGCTCTAATACCAATATGACGTAGGACGGTTCTAAGTAGCCCTAGCCCTACAATTGACCATCTTTGTAGCGCACACACAATATCACAATCTATGAGACGAATTGAATAAACCAAGCATGAACATCACAAACATATTCTAATTATCACAAGTTGTTGAGATTTTGAAAACATATATGATTTGGTTCAAAACCCTTAGTTGATCATTTCATTCAAGTAATCAAGTTCATTTTAAAACATGTTATATTAGAAGTCTTAGATCACAAGTCCTAGCATACAAATCAAATATCCCTAACCATGATACTAGTGAGTTTGTTCATGTTGAAAATCTAGGAAGATTCAAAGAGAATGAACGAGATTTTTCAATCAAGGCTTCGGGTAGAGTTTCAAGGCTTAAAAGGTACTTTTAGGGGCTGTTTTAGATGGCCACAAACAAAGAATTGAAACGAGCTTACCAAAAGGTTCCAAATGTTAAACACCAAGACACACGAATACTCGATCGCACCATGAACAAACTAGGTAGATCCTTAGGAATCTTGAGACAAGAATGAAGCTTGAGGTGGTTGTGGCTATGAGCTATGAAATAAGTGTGGGTGTGTAGTGTTGATGATGACGTTGATGTTGTCGTGGGCTCTCACCACCCAATCTTCGATGAGACGAAACGTAACCCCACACTACTCACTCACAAGGAGAGTAACAAGATTCACAAGTTCGAGCAAAAGCTTCTTTTTTTATTTGATAATGCAATATGCCTTTTACAATAAAAGTGATGGCATATTTATAGCCTTACATGCACATGACTTGCACATGACTTCTTAAAAGATTAAAGAAAATACAAAAGTAAAATAAAACGTTTAAAACATAGGTAATGAGGTTCCTAGGAAATAGTTTGTCATAGGAAATAGTTTGTCATAGGAAATAGGTGTCTAGGAACTAAAATAATTATGATAGTGGAGTCTAGGAACTTAAAATGAAATAAATAATTTTTGAAAAATCAAGACTCTTTGACTTGCAAGTTGCCGTCCTCTTTCCAAGCTAGCTTCTAAGAGAAGCTTCAATTGCTACAAATATAGTTCACATCAATGGTGGACTTCGGGTGGTCGTCCATGTGTCACAATATCCGCGAAAGATACTCGAGGTGCATGTTGATCTCCATTAGCTTACCAAAGCATTTGGGGGGTGCTCGTGTTAAATTTATTTGTAACAAGTTAGGAGCATATGACATTTATGATCCAGCTTAAGGGAGAGTGTTAGAGGATTTATGTATTTTACTATTATTATTATTAAGTGTGTTAGTATGCTGATTAGTGAGAGTTAGTAAGGGTATTATTGTCATTGGAATGTATTTAATTTGTATTATAAATAGAGCGAGATACCTATCTTTAAGTTAGGTCATTCACTTTAATCAAAATCTTAACAATATCATTAGAGCTGATGAAGCAGGCCACAAGGTTGTCAAAAGCCATCATTTAGCTTGATTAAAAACCATCACTTCAAAAAAACTTAAATTTATAAGATTTTTTTAATGCTTCAGCCCACGTTCTTTTTGTTATCCTCTCATCCAAACAACCCACCACCTCAAAAAAATCAATCTTCAGTACTAAACTAAAAGAAAGGATTTAACAATGAATGACTAAAGAACATACATGGAAACAGATACTACAATAAGTAAAATATCCAAGTCACAAAAGGGTATAAATTCTGAAACAAGAAAAAAATTGCATAATTGAGACATACTAAAACTGCAACATACCTTACGGTCATTCCCCAGATCTGCATGTCCATCTTGTGCAAAGAAAGCCAAGATCAAGTTCCCTAGGAAGGCTCCTATATCAAAACCCATTGGTCCATAAAAAGAAAATTCTGGATCAATAACCTGAGTTGAATCAGTAGTGACCATAACGGAGCCAGTGTGGAGATCTCCATGTATTAAGGCTTGGGCTCTCTCACAAAACCTAGAGACATGTGACTCTAATTATCATAAAATAAAATAAAGCAATTTCAATTGCCAGATAATATAGAAACAAAAAAAAAAAGGAAGCTACTCATAAAAACTGGAGACATGTGACTCTAATTATCATAAAATAAAATAAAGCAATTTCAATTGTACCAGATAATGTAGAAACGAACAAAAAAGAAAAAAAAAAAAAAAGGAGGCTGCTCAGTAACAGTACATGGATTTCAATTCAGCAACCTCAAGCTTCAAAATATTGTCCTCGCGGACAGCCAATGCTTCTCGATCAAGATAAGGGGAAGTCCACCGGTTATGCTCAGACTCCTTGTAAGGATCAGAGAAAATGACCTGCTCAGTGAGCCTGCATAATTCCACATTCCCGCAAAATTCAGAAACTGCACAAAGTAAAGGTAAACACGTTAGCTAAATGCATTAAGCACACAAACATAATTTACTCAAATAACTTACATGTAAATAGGAACCAACAATTTTTGTAAATTACTATATACACAGATACATAAGTCATCATTTCAAGGACGACGAAAAAAATGAACAACTTCATCAAAAGTTAAATATATGGTGCAGTAGAAACAAGTCTAAATAGATTATCTACAGACATGAATAAATAGAATCCAATGTTTCAATGATCTGAAAACACAGCTGCATACCATGTAGCCAACCTTGTCACCTTGGATTAAATGATTGATATGTAGGTCTTAAAAATAACAATAATAAAGGGGAAAACCATACTAAATCAAATTCAACATCGCTAAGTATTGAAGGTACTAATATGTGTGTGTGTATTGCACAATAATGTCCCCTTTTAAAATCACCAATCTAAGTGGTTTTAGTATTATTCTGCCATATACATGATCACACACACATATATAAGAGAGACCGAAAGTAAATATAAAGTATGCATTTCAAATCCCATGCTGTCCAAGAAGATAAGCATCAGAAAATGGAAAATATATGAATTTTCAGAACATTAGATAGAAAAAATTAATTTACCCCCACGCTTGTGCTCCGTAGTGGAATGGTATAGAAGGGATGTTTTGAAAAGGGTCCTTGCCATATATTCTGACATGTGTTCTGCAAGCAACGGATATTCAATTCCAGCTATCAGGCCTTTTCTCAGGATAATATGAGGAGGCTCCAAGTAGCGCATGCCAATCAAAGCCATTTCATGGTCAAAATGATAGATTTCTGGAACATGATCAGGGCACAAATGAGCGTGCTCTTTCAATGTGAGGAACTCAAAATATGCACGTTCCTTCGTCATCGGCCATGATTCCCCAATACAACGTATGTATGGAAGAGCCTGCACTCTCAAACACCCAAAAGCAAAGAAACAAATCCACAACATATGGGGCATTAGTTAGAGATGATCGCTAAAGATATGAATCTCTATCTGCAGAGGGACTTCAAGAAAGGAGCTTAAATGAAATACATGTTGTAATTAAAAACAAAATAGTACACCTGCAATTGAATCTATAGGATGAAAATCATTACGCACCACAAAAGTATTAGGATGTGCTTAGTAAAGTTTAAAGCGAAAGTCTCTGAGGCCTTACTCCACTTCTCTCCTCATTCCCAAAGCGGATTTTAATATGTAGAATACTAAACTATGCATCAAACTAAGTATTAATTAGTTCAGATTAAACACCACTGAGTAACCATTTTTGCTCCGGCTTAAATCATCTAAACTGAGAAAACAATTGTACAAAACACCACAAAGACGAAGTCTTCAGGCCGACCTTGATTCCTAAAACGCAAAGAACCAACAGGGCACAACCAAAACAGAGGCCACAGTAAAACCCCTTTCCACAGGGAGCTGAACACTCACACCTCAATTCATCAAATTAGTACCTGCTTGACAACAAACGAACCGGCGGAGCCAACGACGATGTAAACGAAGTTGAGATTGCCGTCTCCGACCTCTTTGATCTTCAAATCATCAATCTTGTCGGCGACCCTAGAGGAGAGAGACGGCGTGGCCTTTATGTACTCCCTCAGAGACTTCTCGTCCAGAGGGCGAAACCCAGATGAAGACATGGCGACGGCGGCGGTGATCGGAGAGAGGGTGGCAAAGGGAGGGGGGGGGGGGGGGAGGCCTTTAGGTTGACGTGTTAGTGTGTTACAGACCTACTGCTGGAGTTTGGGAAGAGGAAAGAGCATGACTGTTGGACTAAGCGCGATGAAAATGGACTACAGGAATGGGGAAAAGGCGAGAAGCAGAATCGTTGCGGGCGATGAGTGAAAACGAGTTGGCATGAGAGAAACAATCTCGAACCTAGACATATTTTTGGCGCATGGGAGGAAGAGGAATCTCACTGCTGCTGTGGAATATATTTGTGTTTCCATTTTAGAAAACCGAAACGGAGGAGCTACGCATGCACATTAGACATTATGGATAACAACACCCGATGCTGATTGGTAGTTTAACATTAGTAAACTTAATTGGACGATAAATGATGCAATTTGTTAGAGTTTATTTAGCTTAAATTTTTAATTAATTTTAATAAATAATAAGATAATATTTTTTTACTTGATTGTCACACATTTGATGTGTCAAATAAGGACATTTAAAGATTAGTAAATTCATTCTAAGCAAAATTAACCTAATTTAGAAACAAATTTGAACATGTGGAGTTAGATATTATAACATGAATACTGGGATCAACTTATGATTGTTATATGTAATTGACTTAAATCAATTGTAAAAGACTAAATGTAATGGTGAGATGATTGATTTCAATACGAAAGTTAATTTTTGACAATGTTTGTTCTTATTTGAATGATTTCTAAATAACGATTATTGTGTTAATAGTTTCGTATTAAGTGTGTTTAACCTTTAAATAAGTGTTGAGAGCCCTCCGAAAGAATTAGCATTCCTCCCCTTGTTGATCCGGTCAATACCATCTTATTTCTTAATTTGACTCATTTGTCCCTCTCATCTTTTCTCCTCCCCACCGAAGCCAGCCCTCTTGTTAATTCAGCCAAATTTTTTTCCCTATTTATGCAATATATACGGTGTATTTATTTTTTTTATTTATACATGAAAAATATATACATTTGCTTTTATTCATAATTAAATAATATTCATTTTTTGGGTTTTTAAATTTTTTTCTCATAAAAATAGTTAAGTGTTTCAATAGTAAAAAATATATTCTTATTCAGATTTTTGTTTAATGACTTAATTTATTCAATATTTAGGGGTTCGCTTTAATTCTCATTTTGATTTATAGATTCAAAATTGGATTTAGTGTTCATCACTTAATGCTTAATTTTGTCAAACGTCCCCATACTTAGGGGGAGCTTGTTGGCTTTGCCCACTTTTGTAAATTGTTTTTGTCATCACTAAAATGTTGGCTCTATGAGTCTAATCTTGTTTTGATTATGACAAAACCAATGTTTCTCACCTGTGTACTGAGTTTCTTGAACAGGTTTATCCTTAACATGCACTGTTGGTAGGAACTCAAGCAAGTCATACGACCTATGAAGATCAAGCTTCATTTATGGCGTCTAAATAATCGAAAGAATGAAGACCTATTTTGTATTGTATTTGCATTCCTTTTTAATTGGTCTGTAATAATTTATATGGTCTGTAATAATGCATTTGCATGCATGATAGGATTTACTGCTCAACAAACCCATAGGGACCGAGTGACCTTAGGGCATCCTTTGGTTGACCGACGCCAAGTTTTTTAGCGTACTTGAAGAGACCTTAGGTCCCAACACATATGCACTAATAAGTCCTCATATCACTTACATAACCAGGGGAATTAATTGAAGCAAAATTGAACATAATTGAAGATCTTAAGAGAGGTCGGGCAACCAAGCCTATGGCGTTCAAAATGCCTCAGGCACTCGAACCGTGGACAAGTCAACATGTTGACTTGGCTTCGGGCGACCAAACCTAAAATGAACCTATCGTCCACGAGTGATCGAGTCCCTGACCTGACAACTTTTCACCAACCCAGGCGCCTGAACCTTCGCGTTCAAAAAGCCCTCGGGCGACCGAACTTGTATCCGGGTACCAAAACCACGGACAAAAACATTTTGTCTTTCGTTCAACCGACCAACCCTCAATTCAAGCACCCGAACCTTTAAAAAATGAATTTTTGAGTGTGTCTATTTGGGCACTCGAACCTTAGACCGGGCACCCAAATCTCGTGGGGTAAATTATTTTTTACTAAAAATTAAAAGGGGTAAACTGAGTTAATTTTTCTAAACCTATTTTAAACTTTTCTAATAATGCCCATTGAGTCCCCAACGGTCATAATTTTGCCCTTATCTATATATATCTTCTCATTTGCAAAATTAAAGGTTGATTAGCAAGATCATTAAGCAAAAATTCTCTCAAACTTCCAAAATCTCATTTAGCCCATACTACTTCCGTACACTCTATTTTGCTATTCTCTTGATAGATCAAGTTCCCAAGAGTGTTATTGTGTGTTCTACATTGCTAAAACTCTCGTTGCTTGTTGATTGATTAATTTTCATTGAGAGTTCTTAGTTAGGATTTTTCCCCCGATTTAAACAATAAATCTTTGAGTGGGAATACATTTATAGCTAGTGAGTCTTTGCATCTTGATTGCAAGACTCATCAAGCTTGTGGATTTTGACTTGCAAAAATATTATTTTACACAAGCTTGCATATTATCCTTGATATTATTTTTGCTAGCTTTAATCCAAAATATCTATTGTGCTTTACATTTAGAATATCTTTGAGATATTTGATTTGGATTGTGTTAGACTTCCTTTGATCATTTGTGTGTTGAATATCTTATCTTGAATCAAAGGTTGAACTCTCACATATACATACACTCACACATTTTAGAGAGTTTACGTATTAGATCTCACCTGAGCATTCAATCTATATCTTCTGTGAGTGCTATATTTTTTGTGCTGTATTTTGGTACATATCTGCTTTACATGAAAGCATAATCATTGTACCGGTTTTATTGCGAACTTACTGTTGTATTTCCAAGCGTGGCCTGAGGGGGCGGTAATCCAGCCCGGGAAGGATTGTGTAGGTTGAGGTCAGCTCTATGTTAATTGATTTGGTTGTAAAGGTTGAGATCAACCATGTGCTAATTGACCTGGTTGTTTAGGTGCCGCTTCACCCGTTAAGTGAGCCTATAGTGGTAATCTTTGTGCTTGTTAGCCAAGGTGGGGACATAGGTAATTTGGCCGAACCTCGATAACATATTATGTTTACTGTTTACTTTTCGGCACTTTACTTTTATTACACGTGGTTTATTTGTTAATCGCATAGACTGATCCTAGGTCGTGTAATACTGTTGTTAAACCAATTGACCTAAGTGATAAATTTTAAATACCCAATTCACCCCCCCTTTTGGGATTGCACCAAAGCTAACAATTGAATAAATCTTATTTGAAACACTTTCACACGGGTGTTTCAATGGAATATATCTTATTATGCTGTGTAAAATTTTAATTTATGCTACCGCTAAGATTTTCTTGATCAATCTATAATTTTAATTCCCTAAAAAGAGATAATAGAAAAAACTTTAGAAAACTAAGGGTGTATTCTAAGGATATCTTTGAAATTTAAGTCGATGACAGAAAAAGTAAGAGAAAATAGACAATAGAATATAAAAAAGTGTCTCCCTCCTTACCTTAGCCCAAAGCCCCTTTTATGATTTAGTCTCATTCTTAACATTCAATACTAGGGGCTTTTAAATCTTAAGAAATTACATTTTCATAAAGGTTTATGCCCCTTTACTTCAGTTAGGATATTCCTTTTATGGTTCATTTGGTTTTGTGAAATAGCTATTCTGTAAAAAATAAGATTGAACATAATTTAAAATTTAGAAATTAAGAGAATGACTATTTCTTGTATAGTCCTAATTTTTATTCAACATTTAACAAAAAAAAAATGTAGACATTCTCATGGTGAAATTTGAAAATAGTTATTCTTTGTCTAATCCTTATCAAAATACGGTATTGAAATAAACATAAAATTAAAACAAACGAAAAACAAAGGATGGAAGAATGAAAGAGAGGAGAGAAGATATTGTAGTGTGACCAAATGGAGGGGATCCTCTCTAGGTTCGGCTGCCCAAATTTCGTCAATTTGCAACTTTGCAAACTCCCTTCAATTGCCTTCAAAATAAGCCCCAAAATAAAGAACATGTAATGACCCCAAAATATTATGCTTGATTAGGGTTATGAACCTAAAAAAATTAATTAATTAAATTATCAATTAACTAAATAATTAAATAAATTATTATTATTTAATAATATAATATAATATAATTATATATATATATGTAACATCCTAAAGGATTATGTAGTGCCCCGAACCCAGTGGGGCCCGGAATACTAATATTCAATAAATTACCTATAATACTCGGACACCACAATATCAACATCTACTGACCCAGTGGGGTCCAAGGACATACCATCCCATCATTAACATAAACATACAATCAACAAAAACAAAACATATTTATGCAACCATACACACCAGAGTACTAATTCTTAACCAGTCATACTAAAATTTCCCAAATCATTATACAACCCAAATTGTTCAAAAACAACTAAGCATAACAAAATAGTATCCTGCCAAGCCCACTCTCGGCTAAATCGTCTAGGTCCCGCCCCGGAGCTCTTAGACTCGATTTCCTGTAGGTCCTGAAAAATTGATATATTTACTGGGATGAGACACTTCTTAGTAAGATGGAATATGTTATTATCAATGTGTGGCTAACATGAGTTTTGTGAACTTAAACACATTCTTTAATTTACTTTATCTGACACATATGACATTTGTACAATATAACACACACTTATACAATTGAAAATACACATTTATTTCATAATATAAAACAATTCGGTAAATAATCTCATTTACATAAATTCACATATATGCGTAGAAGAAACCCCATTCTTAGACATACAACATCATTATGTATAAACTCTCATGATCGGGTTGTGCGGTCCGAAGACTAGACCTAGACCTGGCTAACCTACCACCAGATTAAGTCAAATCTCATGTCTGCAAGTTCAATTTGCCTACCCAGCCCGGTCTAGACTCTAGGTGTAAAGACTCAGAAAATTAAAATGATTGAAATAATTAGGAAATAATAATAATAAATAAAATAATAAATGAACAGTTAAAAGGAATAGTATAAAAATAATAATAAAATAAAATAAGATTAGATTAATTATTAATTAAATAATAATTTAAATTTTATTTAATTGAATTAATTAAATTAAGTATATGATATTTATATGTTTATATATATATGTGTATGTAAGGATGAAGGAATATATATATATATATATATATATGTTTATATAATAAGATATAATATTATAATATAATATATTATATTATATGTTAGGATATGAATCTTGATGCTAAGAAGCATCCAGATTGAATTCTCAATTTCAAAACAGTGAGGGAGTGCCCCCCCCAGTTCTTCGCTGCTCGCTCCGTCTCCGTCTCTCTTTCTCTTAATTTCTTGACGGATTTGCAGTAGATCGGGAAACAAAAGGTGTCGCTAGATTCCTAACTCCGTCACAGACATTTCTACTGAAGCGAATTTGTCGTGGGAGTGGCGTAAGCACCATTTCTAAGGTAAGACAATTTTTTCCATTAAATCGACTAGCGGGCACAACCACAATATCCTAGTCGCAATTGTTGTCATTTTGTCTGGGGTAAATTTCCAATTGGGATTTTCTAGACCCCACTCCAAAGCGAGAGTGAGATTTAGGAAAATAAGTAAATTGGTTATATTTGAGGGTATAATTATTGATTTAGAATTCAAGGGCTTAGGAAATATTAAAATAGTATTTTATCTAGGGTTAATATAATGGAACTAGGGTTTTTGAACCAAGGTCTGGGTGAGCGTCGCAGGCATCTGTGTGGGATTCCTGTCTGTGTAATTCAAGGATTCGGGTAAAGGGAAATTATATATTAAATCAGATTTTATGAAATTGAAGGTAATAAATTATGTAATATTATATGTATGTTTTTGTATGAATTATTAAAATGTCAACCATGTAAATTATGTTTTCGGAGCCTAGGATTGCTTATATAGCTATGTATATGTGAAAGTAAACGGGTGAAAGTGAAAAGTGATTTCTGAGAAATTGAGTAAGAAATGAAATGTATTTTCAGCATATAAATGTTAACTGTAGGTTGGCCTAATTTACAGGAATATGTATGAATTTTATTGTTAAATTGCATGACATGAAATTTTGTACAAATATATGTTAAATGTATGAGATGCAGGCTAAGTAAGTAAAGCGTTAAGAATAAAATATAATATGGACTATGTTGTCTGTGTATGCTAAATGCAACCATATAAATGTAAGACAGCTGAAAAGAGTCACGTTAGTAGATTTTAGCGCATTTCTACGTAGACTAATTGATGACAGCTAAAAGGAGCCGTAGACTAACTGATGATGGCTAAAGACTAGCTGTAGTACGAAGGAATAAAATGAAAACATTAACCAATGACAATAAAATGATAATGAAATGAAATGTGAAACGTGAACGATACAAATGGGAAAAAGTCACTTAAAGTGGAGTGCAATGCAATGTTTAAGTTATGAACATGAATAGATGTGAATGGTTGAGTAATGATAGAAAGAATAATGTATTATGATATTAGAAGCATCTATGTACGTAGAACATGTTACGTTTGAGCAAGACAAACTTTTCGCCTGAGGGCTTACTAAGAAAGGCGAGTGCGCTAGTAACTTCAGATGTGGCAATAACAGCATAATGTATTAAGGCAAAGGAACCTACTTGTATAGGCAAGTAGATTTCCCTATCCTTGGGGCCTTTGCTGGTAAACTTTTGTTTGAACTGTGTGAATACGAGATCAATTTAATACTTGAGAGTTTACTGAGTAAGGTGAGTGCCCTAGTATGCTTTAGCAGTGACCCTAGGGTTGCCTAAGTATCAGAGCAAAGGAGTGTTACTTGTATGGGCGGGTAATCACCCCTATCCTTGGATAATCTCATGGGTTAAATCTTTATATGTGAATGATTAGGTTCAGAGAATGATTTTAGTGTGTATGATAACGTTTTGCAAATGTTATTAAAATGAAATTTATAAACCTCATATTAGCCACACGCTGTTTTTAATATATTGTTTCTTCCCTTACTGAGATGTGTCTCACCCGAATATGATTATTTCTTTTTCAGGACATCCTCGAGGTCAGACTTAGAGAGCTTGAGGATTTTTAGCATTTTGAGGATTATAAAGAAAAATGGTATATTTTTTATAATATTTTGAGAATGTAAATATTTTATGTTTTATGTTTTTATGTTTTAAGTCTACTGAGAAATGAATGATTGTGAATACTGAAATGTTTTGGAGATATATGTATATATGGAAATGCAGGTGATGAATGGATAATATGAATTGTAGATAGGAAATAGTAGACTCTAGTATTATATTTATGGAGATTATGTTTATGTTTTTCGCTGCGTATATATGGATTTATGGATTATCAGGTATAACGCACGCACCGGACCCGGGTTCAAGGGTTCAGGGTGTTACACCAAGGGGGTACACAACGCTTCCGTGGCCAAATCGACTTTTCATTACCAACACTTCGATCCAGAACAGTGTGGTTGTACTATCTCAATCATTAGCAATAGTATCGTGCTCTCAACACATCTGGTCCTCAGGGTTCTTAAACCATATAATACAATTTAAGTAATAAAAACTGCAATACAAATCTCATTTTCATAATTCAATATAGCACCTGTCATGTTCACACTTTCATATAAGATCTGTCATATCAAAACCCAGCATACAGTCATCATATCAAACCCTGACATACAACCGTCATATCAAACCCCGACATACAGCCCTCATATCTCATTTCCAATAATTCCATAAAACATATAAATCCAATTTTTCATTGAATAATACCATAGTAATACACAGATTCACTTGTACAACAAACTGGATTAACCTTATGCCATACGATTTGTACATTAATTAATAATACAATAGCTGCCCAAGAAAATATATATATTTTTGCTAAAAACTAGGTCTGATCATCTTTATAATTTTTATTCCAATCAAAATGCCCGTTTAATAAGGAAAAAGGAAGATGATCAACCCTACTCACTTTGGTTTTTCCCCAAATACATATAATAAGTAAAACCATCAATTTCATATGCCTGAATAATTCAGAAAATCATATATAACATACACGAGTTCATATGCTCGAGTTTAATCGATTCAAATTCAAGAAGAAGCTGACATAATCTATTCTCCTTACCTATTCCTGAAAAACTACTTATCCTGTTCCCTGAAACAATTCCTCGGTTCTTGAATATGGCAAGGAGAATGCCGCCAGCAAGCCGATAAAGACAACAGAGATGATTAGAGGGCTAGCCGAAGCCTCGGGAGGCTTTAAGAGAGAGAGAGAGAGAGAGAGAGAGAGAGAGTCGAAACCCTAGCAGAGAGATAGAGAGGTTTTTTTAATTTTCTAAAAAAAAATGCCTTAAGTTATATTTATAGGCAAGCTAGCCCACGGGAAACCGTTGACGGTTTTCCCTGAACTTGATGAAACTGTCGACAGTTTGGCACTTAAAATGCTCTTGGTTGTTGTAATCTGATCATCTTCATAATTTTTATTTCAATCAAAATGCCTGTTTAATAAGGAAAAAGGAAGATGATCAACCCTACTCACTTTGGTTTTTCCCTAAATACGTATAATAAGTAAAACCATCAGTTTCATATGCCTGAATCATTTAGAAAATCATATATAACATACACGAGCTCATATGCTCGAGTTTAATCAATTCAAATTCAAGAAAAAGCTGACATAATTTATTCCCCTTACCTATTCCTGAAAAACTACTTATCCTGTTCCCTGAAACAATTCCTCGGTTCCTGAATATGGCAAGGAGAAGGCAGCCAGCAAGCCGATAAAGACAATAGAGATGATTAGAGGGCTAGCCGGAGCCTCAGGAGGCTTTAAGAGAGAGAGAGAGAGAGAGAGAGAGAGAGAGAGGAGAGAGATGGAGAAGGAGAGAGAGAGAGAGAGAGAGAGAGAGAGAGAGAGTTGAAATCCTAGCAGAGAGATAGAGAGGTTTTTTTAATTTTCTAAAAAAATGCCTTAAGTTATATTTATAGGCAAGCTAGCCCGCGGGAAATCGTTGACGGATTTCCTTGAACTTTATGAAACTGTTGACTGTTTGGCACTTAAAATGCTATTGGTTGTTGTAATCGTCAACGATTTTCTAAGATGGCCTAAAACCGTTGACGGTTTGGTGTTGAACCAAACCATTTCCATGCTTTTCTCTTCCTTTCTCTTTTCTCTTTTCTTTTATGTTTATTTTCTGGGTTCAGGTTACTACAGATTATCCTTTAGGATTCTTTGACATTCCAAATACCCCCCTATGCCATTTTGCTCTCTCTCTCTCTATCTCTCTCTCTCTCTCTCTCTCTCTCTCTCTCTCTCTCTCCTCCATCCAACTCTCTATCTCTCCACAATTTTTCAGTGAAACGTGCGCCGATTGAAGAACAAAAATTATCTCTAGGTTCCAATTTCTGTTACGAACATTTTAACCGGAGTGGATTTGTCATTGGAACGTCGTAGGCACCACTCTAGGGTTAAGGTAAGGGGAATAAATTATATTAGACATATTTTAAAATATTTCTGATTAAATCTGAATATATGAATTTAATTATATTCATGTGATTTAAATCTTTTTTTTTAATAATTTGAACCACGTGGGGAATTTTTGGTATTATAGTATTAATGTTGGTTGTTTTAAATTTAAAAAATATTTTTTTGATAGTCATTGATTTTATTTTAATTAAGTAGACATTAAATTTAATAAATTAATTTTAATGTTTCTAAAATTAATCACCACTATAATGGTTTCGTATTTATGATGCTTGTTGTGGAAATTGAGTATAGGATGCACAGTAGAATAATTAAACTTGCAACAAATGATAAAGCACCACAAGACACAATTCATACACAACCAAAATTCTGAAAGCAAATAAAGAGAACAACATGACAATATATGTTGTTTGGAAAAACCTACATCCACGGAAGCAATTAGTACAAGAATTTCACTAAGAAATATGTAAGTACACAATACACTTCACAATGATCTTTATCTCTCTCAAAGTATGCCCGAAAGAGCATAAAAAACAATCCCTCGGAGGTTTCCCTCCAAATTCCCAACCATCCCAACGTTCCAATTCAAAATTCAAATTCCTTCTCGCAGCCTAGATGCACTCATCGATGAGAACATGACACTTGTCGACGAGACACAAATGACCACTCGTCGACTAGTATGACCACTCATCGACGAGCCTTCATATTTCTGATTTTCTGCTCTCGGCATCTCAAAACCTCTGAGCTTTTGGTATTTACTAGTCAACGAGTGCAGGGCACTCATCGATGAATCCCTACTGTGCAGCACCATTTAATCCATATGCTTTTCTTCTTCAATTATTTATGAGGCCTAAGTATAAGAGCCACACATACAAATATAACAATTTCTACCTTGGTGATTATACGCCCATTAGGAGAACCCGAAAAACATATCTGACTGCTCCACCTTGAATTTGGAATGCTCAGTTGGGTTTGTCTCCCTTTTATCACTTAGAGACATGTAGTAAGTTCAAGCAATGCTTGAACTTTTCACTAGTGACCAACTTCGTCAAAATATTCGCTGCGTTTTTAGACGTGTGAACCTTCTCCAATACAAGCTCACCCAAAGTAATCAAATCCCAAACCCTGTGGAACCTCACATCAATATGCTTGGTTCTACCGTGGTACACTTGATTCTTCTCTAAGTAAATAGCACTCTAACTGTCACAATGCAGCACAACTCCGTCTTACTGTAAGCCCAACTTTTCGACCAAACCGGCAAGGCATAAGGCTTCCTTTACAGTTTCGGTAACTATCATATATTCAGCTTCAGTTGTAGATAATGCCACTAGAGATTGAACCATGGATCTCCAACATATAGGTCCTCCTACAAGGGTAAAAACATAACCTATTGTAGACCTTCTATCATCCATATCCCCTACATAATCAGCATTTACAAACCTCATAACTGAAGGACAACCCTGTTGCTTACCGAACATGATGCCATATCCTGATGTACCTCGTAAGTATCTGAAGATCCACTTGACAACTTCCTTATGTTGTCTTCCTAGATTAAATAGAAACTTACTCACCACACTCACGACATATGCCAAATCTAGCCTCGTACACACCATGACATACATTAAACTCCCATCGACGCTTGCATAGGGGACCTTTGACATGTCCCAGATATCCTCATCCGTACTTGGGCAATTAGCAGTAGACAACTTAAAATGACTCGC
Organism: Malania oleifera; assembly: GCF_029873635.1. Classification (NCBI taxonomy): domain Eukaryota; kingdom Viridiplantae; phylum Streptophyta; class Magnoliopsida; order Santalales; family Ximeniaceae; genus Malania; species Malania oleifera. The sequence goes on along the minus strand of NC_080421.1, from coordinate 19,915,948 downwards.
TAGAGGTGTACACATCGATTTTGCATCAGCCATGCTAAACCTCTCCACCACCTTCTGTACATAACTGCCCTAAGATAACCCTAACCCCCCTGCAGTTCAGTGCCGGTGAATCTCCATCCCAAGTATTTTCTTGACTGGACCAAGATCTTTCATGTCAAACTCTTTATGCAATAATTCCTTTAAATGATTCACCTTAGCTAAATCTTTTGCGGCTATCAACGTGTCATCGACATACAATAATAAGAAAATAAGAGAACCATCATCAAGTTTGTTTACATACACGCAACAGTCATTCTCACACCTTCTATAGCCAATCTTGATCATGTATAAATCAAATATTTTATACCATTGCCTTAGAGATTATTTCAACTCGTAAAGAGATTTCTTTAACTTGGAAACTGAGTTTTCTTTCCCTGGTTCATTGAATCCCTCCGGCTGCACCATATAAATTTGTTCCTCCAAGTCACCGTGAAGAAACGCCGTCTTCACATCCATTTGTTCCAAATTAAGATCATAATGGGCTACCAACCCCAACATGATTTTGATTGAAGTGTGTTGTACCATAGGTGAAAATCTCTTCATAGTCTATTTTCTTCTTTTGTGAGTACCCTTTTGCCACCAATCCTGTCTTGAATTTTTTTTTTCTTTTTCTGAAATTGCTTCCTTCTTCCTAAACACACATTTGCAACCTATCGGTCTCTTCCCATCTGGAAGCTCCACCAATTCTCAAGTTTGATTTTTGTGTAGTGATTCCATCTCTTCAATCACTGCACCCATCCACCTACCTTTCTCCTGACTGTGCACTGACTCTTAAAATGTAGTTGGATCGTTGCAACTAGTAAGAAAAGCATAAGACACTAACTCTTCAAATCTATACCTTGGCAGAGGCTTGATGGTGCGTTTGGATCTTTGTATAGGAAGATTCTCGACTTGCTGGTTTCCCGAGTTAGAACTCCCTGCAACTAAAGGACCATGATCTTTGCCATTGTCCAGAGTTTCCAAATCCACCTGTACAACATGTTCATCACTGCCCCAGCTTTCTAGCTCCTGTTTATGTTCATCACAATCTTGAGTACTCCTCACCATAGCCTTTTCATCAAGACTACATCCCTACTAATCACCACCTTGTTTGATGCTAAATCCCATAGCTTGTACCCCTTCACACCCTTTTGATATCCCAAAAAGATGCAACGTCGAGATTTTGGGCCAAGCTTCGATCTCTCTTCACTAGATACGTGAACATAGGCTGGACACCTAATACTTTCAATTCAGAGTAGTCTACTACATTTCCAGTCCATACCTCTTCTGCCACTTTACCCTCTGGTGATGCACTTGGTGATTGATTTATTGGAAAACAAGTCATACTAACTACCTCGGCTCAGAAGTTCTTCGGTAGTCCTACATTAAGTCTAAGACACCGAGCTCTTTCAGCCAGAGTTCACTACATCCTTTCAGCCACAGCGTTTTGCTAAGGTGTCCGATGAATGGTAAAGTGTCTCTTAATGCCCTACTGCTAAAAAAACTTCATAAATCGAGAATCAGTGTACTCGATCCCATTTTTCGACCTTATATATTTGATTCTCCTCCCCATTTGGTTTTCCACTTCAGCTTTCCATAACTTGAACCTGGCAAACGTATTAGACTCGTGCCGCAAGAAGTATACCAAGACTTTTTGTGAGTAGTCGTCAACAAAACTCACATAATACACATATACACCCCTTAATGCTACTTTAACCGGACCCCAAACATCGAAATGCACATAATCAAGAATACCTTTCATCTTGGGAATGATTGACTTGAATTTTGCCCTGTTTTGTTTTCCAATAACACAAATCTTGCAAAAGTCCAGTTGACATGATTTCATATACCTTTCAAGAGTTTCCTCTTGTGTAGTTCCTTTATACCATGTACCCTCATATGCTTGAGATGCATATGCCACAAGACGGTTTCATCAGATTCAGCATCTATGGCTGCAACTTCACCTACAATGGTAGTTCCTTACAATGTATATATATATTCTCATCTACCTTTTGCCCTTTCATCACTGCTAGGTTACCTTTCCATACTTTCATCGCCCCACCTTCAGACTTGTAATTGAAACCATTACTATCCAAGGTGCCAAGTGAAATCAAACTCTTCTTTAACTCCGGTATGTGTCTCACATTACTCTAGGTTCTCATAGCACCGTTAAACATTTTTATCTTAACATTTCCTATGCCAATGATCTTACAAGAAACACCATTACCCATAAGAACTGAACCTGAGTTTACCAACCTGTAAGTGCTGAACCACTCCTTGTTTGGGGTCATATGGTAAGAACACGCCGAGTCAAGTATCTAGGAGTCCATAAAGGTATCCAACCTTGACGAAACCGAAATAACATCACCATCACTACAAACTGAATCTCCTCCTTGAACCACATTCACAAATTTTGAAATCCCTCATGCTTTTCAGCATTTATTTTCTTCCGATCCGGACACTTCGGTTTCATATGCCTCTTTTTACCACATTTATAACACTGGATATCCTCTTTCTTATTGAATTGAGTACGATATTTTTGACTTGACCCACTTTTGAACTTTTCTTTGCCACGCTCATTGTTACCTTTCACCACAAGTCTTTCTCCTTCATCACATTTTTTCAGCCTTTGATGAAAATACAGTAAGACACGTATCACCTCTTCTAAATTAAGAGACTTTTTTCCCCAAGTAAGAGTGGTAACTAAATTTTCGTAAGTGTGAGTTGCTAGAAAGGAGTTTAGTAATATCAAGGCCTTATCATCTTCATCAAACTTAACATCAACACACATCAAATCACTTATGATTTGTTTAAATACATTAATATGTTGATCCTTCAACCATATTAAGCCAATAAATATGTTGTTTAAGAAATAGTTTATTTGAGAGTGATTTGGATAAGTACCATATTTCTAACTTTTGCCATACAGCCGCTGGAGAATCCTCCTCCATCACATAGTAGAGCACTTCGTCAGCCAAACACAAGCATATTGTTGAAACGACATTTGCCTCCAATTCTGCCCAAGTTGCCTCATCCATACCGTCTGGTTGAATACCATGTAGAGCCTTCACCATCCCTTGTTGTACAAGTAAATTCCTAACTCTCCTCTGCCATAAATCGAAATTTCTGATTCCATTGAATTTGACAACATCAAATCTTGCAAAAGAAGTACCCGACACCATGATAACAAATGCTCTGATACCAATTTGTTGTGGAAATTGAGTATAGGGTGCACATCAGAATAATTAAACTTGCAACAAATGATAAAGCACCACAAGACACAATTCATACACAACAAGAATTCTGAAAGCAAATAAAGAGAACAACACGACAATATACGTGGTTCGGTAAAGCCTACATCCACGAAAGCAATTGATACAAGAATTTCACTAAGAAATAATAAGTACACAATACACTTCACAATGATCTCAATATCTGTCAAAATATGCCCAAAAGAGCATAAATAACAATCCCTCAGAGATTTCCCTCCAAATTCCCAACCAGCCCAACGTTCCAATTCAAAATTCAAATTCCTTCTCGCAGCCTAGACGCACTCGTCGACGAGAACAGGGCACTCGTCGACGAGACACAGACGACTATTCGTCGACTATTATGACCACTCGTCGACGAGCCTTCATATTTCTGATTTCCCGCTCTCGATATCTCAAAACCTTTGAACTTTTGGGTCTCTCGGTATTTACTAGTCAACGAGTGCCCTGCACTCGTCGACAAGTCCCTGTTGTGCAGCACCATTTAATCCATATGCTTTTCTTCTTTCTTTGTTTATGAGCCCTAAGTTCAAGAGCCACATATACAAATACAACAATACTGAAAGTTTTAATTAATTTTATGTATATAAATTGTGATCTAACTTCATTTCAAGATATGATTTTTATTTTTCAAAATAAATCTATCTAACTTAATTTCATGATATAATTTTTATTTTTCAAAATAATTCTATCTTCTACTCTTTCTTGGTATTTATATTTTATTGGGTAACTAAATGATACTATATCTTCTATAACTCTGGTGTTTGTGAGTTCACACAATATCGAGCCAATTGTGTAATCTTGGAGGTCGTATACACAGTGACTACATGCACAAAGAAATGTTTTTTGTAGGTGCAAAATTGACTTTAAGGATAGTGGTCCTTTCATGCTTCAACTTTTGATAAGTATTTTTATTTTATTTAATATTAATTTTATTATTTTTTATTTTTATTATATTTCTGACATGTATTTGGTTTATTGCTTTAGGTATTAGTACTATGACTTTCAACTAAAATGATTTTAATCTCAATAGATCTTTTTGCTCTCTTTTTGGCTCTTCTCTTATGCCCCAAACTGAAGGCTTCATTTATATTCCTTAGAACAACCTAAAATTTCCCTAAACTTATCAATAAAAAATGTTTCACTTGTAGAATCTCTTTAGGAAAGTGACACTTATGCAACATCAATGTTAGACTATACCATTTTCCATTTCTTAGAGAAGATGAACATGGGGAATTATTAGCATAGCAGACACTGCCCTTTATGCGAGTGTTGCTAGCATCAAGCACTATGCTACCCTCCCCACCCCCCGAGTTTATCTATCCTAGCTTGAGTTGCAAACTTATGCCACTCAAAGCTCATTGGTCTATTTGAATCAAAGATTTTACCTTGAAAAAGGAAAGAAAAGAAAAATGAGGAGGAAACTCACTTTTCATTGTATTTTTCTTTTATATTAAATTCTATTGAAAGTAGAAGCTTGTTTTAAGATGAATAAAAATTAAGAACAGTCAAATATTAATAATATATAAAATCAAAATTTTGTTATGGACTTGCCATATATATATATATATATTTTTTCTCACTTTTCTTGATATTTTATGAGTTACAAACATGGCCTTGGGGATTTGGGAAAATGTTTATTTTTATTTTTTAACCATATCTTGGGTTTAAAAATGCTCTCAAAATGTTTGAATTACGATAGAACCAATTATATATAGTAATATAGGCTTTAACTTTGAATAAAGTAAATTGTGGATAAACAAAGAATCTAATAATAATCTAGGGGGTGGAGGGGGGAGTCGTTAAAATAATGTGTTTGCACAAATAAAATGGGAGGAAAATAAGTATTTGAGGAGAATATTTTTCCCCATATATTAGTAACCTTGGATAGAAAAAGAAAAAAAAATTATTGTTATTGTCGTTGTTGTTTATTTATAGAAAAAGTATGACAATTATTTTGCCGACAAACAAAGAAACACACTAACCAATTTTAAATTGGGCGATAAGCAACGTCCATTTGTAATGTCTTAAAAACACAAGTACTTATTAAGAAAAAAAAGTACTTAAATTAAGCAATTGAATCAATAAATAATGTTTGATTAATACTTAAATAAGTATTTATTTTAAAATTATTTTTTAATTATAAATATTTTTTTAAAACTATATTTTAAGATAAATACTTTTTGAGATATATATATATATATATATATATATATATATATTTAAAATTGGTTCCAATTTCCAAACTATCCTACTAAAACAAAAACAAAAAACTCGAGAGTGAATTAACGCGCTGGAACAGAGCGTCGCGTACCCCAGTGCATAACCACACCAACAGACCAACTCCCCAAGAGCCGATGAGCGTAAAGCATCGACGCCACGCCACTGTCACACTTACACCCTGCTGTTGCTTCCCGCTCTCGCCTTCTGGATGAGGATGGAGAGGTCGGTCGCGGTGGGGTTGGCCGTAGCGGTGGCGACACTCTTTCCGAGCATCTTCATCTCTTTTTCTGCCGGGGAGTCGGCCGCCGAAATAGCCGGAAATTTAAATATCGGCGATCGATCACCGACGCAGAGCTTGTGCGCTCAGCTCATTCGACCCTCCGGTTATCCTTGCTCCGAGCACACTGTACACGAACACTGCCTCTCTCCTACATTTTGGAATCATTGCATTTGATTAATTGCTCATTTGATAAAGTCTTATAAGTTCTGTCTTCTTGCACTCCACACTCATGCTTGTATTTTGTGAATTACATTTGTGATAATTTGAAATTTGTTGGTTATTTCTACTAGAATTGTGGAACATGTGGAAGAGAATTTGACAATTTTACTCTTTGGGAACTGTCGCTTCGATTTTTGGTTCAAAAATTTGTTTAATGTAACGAGGTTTGCTTTTATTAATTTCAGATTGAGACGAAGGATGGTTATGTGTTAGCTCTGCAACGTGTGGCGTCTCGTACTGGAGAGTTGAGAGTACGACGAGGTCCTCCGGTTCTACTTCAGCATGGACTCTTTATGGTAATCTTTGTTGCTACTTGTTTTGTATTGATATTGTTTTTACAGATGAATGCGGGGTTATTTAAAATTGTGTTATCTGCCTGGTAAAGCGTACGGAATGAATCAAAGTTTAACCTTCGCATTTGTGAAACCATGATAACGTATATTGGAATGGACCAAGGAGCAAAGTAGCGTTTAAGTGATTCCTCCAAGAACATGTTTACAACTTGCAAATATTCATTTGACTAGATTTTTTTTTGATTTGTTTATTTATTTATTTGGTTGCCTTTTGTTTTAATTTGGATTCAATGCATCCATGGCACTAAGAAGTGAGTTTGGTGTGTGTGGTTCTTGGAGGTTCAGGCTTTTGTGGTGGCTATAAAAAATTATTTACATTTTGAGATGGAGAATTTCAATGACAAGAATAGGTTTCACCTGAAACAACACTTGGGTTTTACTATTTTGGTGTTTCTACATAATAGGTTAAGAGAAATATGAGAACATGGGCTTTTGTGGAGAAGTAGGCATTTGATTTCTTTTGGTGCCAAAAGGTGCCATGATGAAGCAATGAATTACATCCAAAGTAGAGTGGAAAAATTTGAATCAAATTTCTTATCATGTTTGCATTTTCCCCTTTATTGAATATTTTTTTGTTTTTGTATTTTTTTTTAGGGTTTACTTCTTGGAATAGGATTTGGTATTTGTTTACTTGACGAGGAACTATTAGTTACTATTTCACATATGACACTACTATGGGTTTTATATGAGGGATTGAGTGGAAGGATGTAGATAATGTTGAGTCACATTGGGACTGCTTTTTTCTAAAGGGTTTGGGGTCTTGTGAAAGAACCAATTATTGGCTCTCAATAGACATTGGCAAATGATGACTGGGACACCCAAATCTTTGAGTCAACCTAGAATACTCAATTGTCGCCTTTATAGTTCATTCCATATGATTGCTAGGTTGAATGTGATCTCTAACCCAATCCTTCCATAGATGCAATATATGTGGGGGCCTGCACTGGGCAACCTTCATCACCAAGCCATGGAACATGGTAGCATTCATTTGGTCCCATGCCTAGGGTTATTACATCATGAGTCTCTTGGGGACATGGTAGTAGAGTCCATAGGATACAAGCTTCTTAATTGTTTCACCAAAATTGTTGATGGCTTGATAGGACTACTAGATCACAACCAATGGCCTATGCATAGTTTCAACCTAGGTATGGGTCTAATGATGACATTATAAAGAAGGTTAAAATTGATTTGCCTTCCTATGATGGTAGGTTAGAGCCCTCCATATTAGACATTGGTTGCAAGAGTTAGAGGACTGCATTGAGTGGTATGCTATGACTGATGAGGCTTGCATCCACTTCGCCAGGATGAAACTTATTGGCTGTGCAATAATATTGGTAGACTATTCAATGTGACTTAGAGTGCATTGTTAGTCTACCCATAGTTAAATGGGAGGAGATTATGATTATATTTCTAGAAAAAATATGTGCTCCTACCTATTATAAGAGCCAACTGCTAGATCAATGATATAATCTTAGGCAAGTCATCATTAGTGTCAATCTATCAATGATTATATGACTCATATTGAGGACTTGATTGCATTGTGACATTTCTGGTCACTCTATGACCAAAATAACCATTAGCAATACCCATAACTTTAGTGGGAGAATGCTTGCGTGTTCTAACATGGAAACAAGACAATAACCCTTTGAGTCCATGACCAACTATGCCCATTAACAAAACTGATGATTCTAAGGTACCTTCACAATGTTTGGCACAAAAAGGTGCCACATTTTGACTCATTTGAAATTTGAGGGGGGAAAAGAGTCTGGATTGATGTTAGCATTAGCACAAAAAGGTGAGCTTAATTTTGAATTTGACAAGCCCCAATCACTTAAGATTATCAATCTGAGAGTTGAATTTCAAGATCTCACCCTTGAGGAAATGCTTAATAAATTGCCTCCTCTACGAGACATTCAACATGCTATTGACTTTGTTACTAGTTCCAAGCTACCAAATCTGCCACATTTTAGGTTGAGCTCTAAGAAATGAATAGACAGATAGAAGGATTGTTAAGGTTAATAAGGGATACATTAAGCCTAGTCTTGGTCCTTGTGTTGCCCAAACTCTTTTGACTCTGAAAAATATGGCACTTGGAAAACTTGCATTCTAGATCAAGGTGAAGTATAGGTTTCTCATTCCTAGGTTGGGCTATATGTTAGATCAATTAGAAAATTCTAGGGTTTATTCGAAATTGGATCTATGTAGCAGTTATCCCCAAATTAGGATTTGACCTGGGGATGAGTGAAAAATTGCTTTCATGTTCCAAAATGGTCGTTGAGTGGCTTGTCATGCCTTTTGGGTTGTCTAATGTGCATAACATGTTTATGAGAGTCATGGAAAAACTACTTCTCTCTTTCTAGGTAAGTTTCTTGTGGTCTATTTTGATGACATCTTATATATAGCGTTAGTTTAGAGAGGAGTGCTTAGGACCATCTCTGTGCAATTTTCATACTCTTATGTATGTTAACCTTAAGAAATGTTCCTTCCTTTCATGTTATTTTCTTATGGTATGTTGTGTTAATGCTAGGCATTTATGCTAATCCTGATAAAATGAAAACTATATATTGGCTATATCCTAAAACCATTTACGATGTGTGTAGTTTTCATGGGCTAGTCACCTTTTTGACATTTTATAGGAACTTTAGCACCATCATGGCTCTCAACCCTGATTGTTTGAAGAAAGGGAGATCCATTGTCCATGAATAAACTAAAGCTTTCAAGGAGATAAAGCTCAAGATGTTTGAGGCATTCTTTTATCATATCTAGACTTCTTTGAAGTCTTCGAGGTTGCTTGTGATGCATCTAGAATAGGTGTTAGTGGAGTGTTAAGTCAAAAGGGTCTCCTTCTAGCCAACTTTAGTGAGAAATTTAGTGATGCAAAGTTAAAACACCAAACATGACAGAGATCTATGCTGTGGTGTAGGCATTTGGGCATTGGAGGCATTATTTCCTAGCTGAAGAGTTTGTCATATATTCTGCTAGCACTTAAGTATCTACACTCACAAAAGAATCTAAGTGCTAGACATCCTAAATGGGTTGAATTTCTCCAAGAATATCTGTTTTTCTTAGGCATTGTGTGGGTACTAAGAATAAGCCTATTGATGTTCTTAGTTGAGTTGTAACACTTTTACCCTTGAGTGTTCACGAACATATGAAGTATGAGTACACTTTTTGTCCTAACCTTGGTGTCATTTTCAAAAAGGTGCAAAATTATAACTGTTATGCTTATATTGATTTTGTGGTTAGGGATGGCCATTTATTTAGAGGGACTAGACTTTGTGTTCTTTTCACTTGCTTGCATGACTTTTTGGTTTGGAAGTTGCATGCTGGCAGCCTTGCTGGCCATTTTGGTAGGTATAAGACCACTCTTATAGTGGAAGAAGGTTATATAGCCCTCTTTAAAGAATGACGTTGCTAGGACCGTATCCCAATGTCACACTGGCTGAATATCGAAGGCTAAGATGCAGAATACTCATCTATACTCCTCTTCCACTTCCTCATACACCTTGGAAGGATCTTCATATGTGATTTTTTCTAGGGTTGCCTAAAACTGTTAGGGATTGTGTTTCCATTCTTTTGATTGTTGATAGATATTCAAAAATGGCTTATTTTATTCCATGTAGTAAAACTATTGACGTGTCACACATAGCTAAGCTTTTCTTTTGTGAAAATGTTTGGCTCCATGGTTACCCACATCAAAATTTTCTGATAGGGATGTGAAATTTGTTTGCTGTTTTTGGGAGACCTTGTAGAATTTGTTTGGTACCCAACTAAAGTTTTCAGCTTCCATCCTCAGACTAACGGCCAACTGAGGTGGTTAATTGTAGTTTAGGTGACTTAGGTGCATAGTGGGGGATAAGCCTGGAACTTGGGATTTGTTGTTACCTACTCCAGAAATTGTATACAATAATTTTGAGGATCAATCTTCTAGATAGATTCCTTTTGAAATTGTCCATGATTATTCATCTCCACCCTGTTGACCATGCTTTTGGTCCTTTTTACATTCTTTGTCATTTGGGCCCTAATGCCATCCAATATGAGCATTAGTCTTATTTTAAAAGTTAAGGAATTAACCCCTTAAGGAGACACCTTTGAGCCTCCTGTTGTGCATAGAGAAAGTCTATTCATTAGTTCTATTTCTAGTGCTTGCATCTCTTCTGCCCTCTTCTGCAATCATGCTGAGAGCATCCTAGACAATCATGTTGTGTCTACCCGACGAGGGTATAGACGATACCCTACTTCTGACTCCAAATGGGCTTTCAAGGATGAGTTGCTTTGCCTAGATCCAGATCCATTGGGGCTATACATCTGTTTTTCCTCACTAACAGCAAGTTCTTCTCACTAGGGAAGTGATGATGATCACACTTAGCAGGAACTTTGTGTGTACCATTGGCATAGATATAATGTAGGGTCATCATGAATATCTAGGGTCTTAATGATTATCTAGGGTTTTATGATACAAATATTTGACAATTATTTGTTGTAATTTTTTGGTATTTCATATTATGTTCCATTAATTTGGATTAGATATTGACTTCTTGGAGATTGTAATAAATTCTTAGAGAATGTTTACCTAATTAGTATTAGGAGGAAGCCTATATAAAGGCTTTATGTGTAACCGTAAGGCTAGGGAATGTTGAGGTCATTTTTATTTTCTTTTTTAATTTCTATTTTTTTTCCTATTATTTTCTTTGTTTTCATGCATCCCTTTGTTGTGCCTATTGGTCTTGCATTAATTGGCAGTTGGCACCCCTTTGGCACCCTTTAATACGTAATAGTTTACTTATAACCCAAGAAATAACCCAAGAAAAAGAACATTGATGGATAAATTTCCATAATTTCAAGGGAAGTCTTTATGATCTTCTTTCATGAATTGGATTTTTTGTGTTTTAAAAAGTGGAGATGTAAGGTGAGGAGTTTTATCCCTACCGAGGAGAGGTGTAAGACTTTTTGGAGTGTATTTCTAATAAAAAATATAAATAAAAAATAGAATATTTCATATAAAATTGGAGAAGCAATCATCTGCATAGAATAGTCGATGGAAGGGTGAGTGCAGGTTCTTGCTGTAAGCAAGAGTGTAGAAATCCCTATAGTGTGAACGACAGCCACTGTTGGTGAATGACGGCCACCTACCATGGTTGGTGAGCCACCGCCACCCACCATGGTGGGTGAGCTACCACCACCTACCATGAGATCTTGCCACAAGCCAGAGGCTATAAATTGAGACCCCCCACCAAAGCTAAACTACCTATCTCAATTGCAAGTTGTGTCCTCTTCTTTTTTTCCATATTTTATTCTTTGTGTACATGTTAAATAGGGACCCGAGTACGTAAAGAATACACAATTGAATATACAATTGATTTATTCTCATTCTCTACATGGTATCAGAGCTGGTTTTTTCCTAGACCAAGCTAACTATGGGGGACAACTCCATCAACAGTCGAGAGTCGACAACCTCAGAGACTTAAATGAGTCGAACCAATGCCATCATCAGTTCGAATGGACTAGATGGCTCTTCTGTCCAACTATCGGAAGAAAAGCTCAATGGGAAGAATTTCGAGAATGGGCCTAGTCCGTGAAACTCACAGTCGATGGCAGAGGAAAGCTCGGGTATCTTACCGGCAACTCAAAGAAACCTGATTCAACGAATGTTGTGGCACTCGTTCTACAGAAAATCATGGAGATGCTATTTGCTCTCCAAGCTTCGGTACAGTCACCAAAAAATACTCCATTTGGTAATTCAGCACATAGAGTTAATTTTTCACAAGCCCTATACACCTTTCGTAACCATACACCTTGGATTATAGATTCTGGAGCCTATGACCATATGCTAGACTCTTATCACCTTTTCTTATCATATACCCCATGTGCTGGTAACCTAAGAGTCAAAATTGCTGACGGATCTCTTGCTCCTGTTGCGGGCAAAGGGAGTATTCAGATTTCTAACTCGATTACTTTAGAGTCTGTTCTTCATGTTCCAAAATTATCTTGTAATCTTTTTTCTGTTAGCCAACTCACTAAACACTCCAATTGCTCTGCTAAATTTATTTCATTCCATTGTGTTTTTAAGGACCTGTCATCGGGGACGACGATTGGCAGTGCTACGGAGTATAAGGGAATCTACTACTTCGAGGAAGCCAAAATGAGTGATTAGTGTCAAAGTAATTCTGTCTCTATCCCTAAGAATAATGACCTAATGTTATGGCATTCTTGGTTGGGTCACCCCAATTTTCAGTACATGTGTCATTTATTTCCTTCACTATGTTTGAATAAAATGTCTCTTGATGTTCAATGTGATGTGTGTGAACTCACAAAACACCGAAGAACTTCATTCCCAAAATCCAAATACAAACCCACAAAACCTTTCACAATCATTCATAGTGATGTATGGGGACCTTCTCGGATTTCTAATCGCACTCACTCAAAATGGTTTGTGACATTCATTGATGATCACGCTTGAACTTGTTGGGTCTACTCGTTAAAAGATAAGTCTGAAGTATGTTCGGTGTTTATTAACTTTTATGCCATGGTCCAAACACAATTTCACACCAAGATTCAAATCTTGTGTACTGACAATGGCACGGAATATTTCAACCACACCTTGGGTCTCTTCCTTCAAGAAAAAGGGATAATTTATCAAAACTGTTGGAATTGGTGTGATCCCAAGAGGGGGGAGGGGTGAATTGGGTTTTAAAAACTTTTTGATTAAATTAAACATTTATGCCGATTCACCACATATCATATCCCATTCAATGTACACGCGTGTATGTAAAATAATTTTAACAGTGAAAGTAAACATACACGTGCACAGTAAAACTTATTTAAATCAAATGTGTGTAGACAAATAATTATGACATTAAACAAACATTCACACATGCTGAAATTTAAGTGCAGGAATTTAAATAAGATAGAGAGAGAATGACACATAGATTTGTTGACGAGGTTCGGCCAATATTGCCTATGTCCCTGCCTTGGGCATACCCCCCAAGGATTCCATTATCCTTGCTCACTTAAACGGGCGGAGCAGAAGTTGTACATCCTCTCCGTACGGGGCGAGGAAAACCCTAGCTCAATTACAAGGCTGAGCCAAACTCGTCTCACTTACGGAGCTGAGACTCCCCAGTTCAATTTTCGGGCTAAACCCAACTGTTACAATAAAAACATTTTTGTACATATGAAAAAGCTTCTAAATACAAGCATGGATGTACACATTAAGCTCATAAAAATACACACTCCAATGATATGAATAATGCTCAGGGAGTAAGGGTGCTTATCTAAATAATTTGCACAAATAAAATACGTGGATATAAAAATGATTATTATGTTCTCCAACAAAGATTTTTTCAAATAAAAGTTTGTGGAGAATCTGGAGCTTATGTTCAAGGAAATATTTGTGCAATAAATAATTTTCTCCCAAAAATATTTATCAAAGAAATAATCTGGGAGAAGAGCAAAGCTATACTCTCAAGAAAATGATTTTCAAAGAAGAATAATATGTGAGAGTGTGAGCATGTATATATAAAAATAAATGCCCAAAATGAATATGCTCTTTTCCAAAATGATTTTGAAATGAATGGATGGAAAGAGAGTTGGAGAGTTTAGTTTGAAAAATTTTGCCTCAAAGAAGAAATTTTTGCAATAAAAATGGTTTGGGGAAACTTTGATTAACAAAGGATTAGAGAGAAATTTGGAGTCAATCAAAGTTGCTAATCTGAGTTATGGAGGGGGTATTTGTTGAATTTTTAGAAAATATGAA